>NC_136071.1:116858837-117516200 GCF_964261635.1 Lissotriton helveticus
ACAAAACACATACCAATGAAAAAACAAATGCCTAAAAAAAAAATATTTCCCAGGACAACACACACAACACACTTGACAGCAAAATCTCATTTGGACACACCCACACAGCTGAGTATAAAACCAGCCTCTTTACTGACCACAATCCTTTTTAACACTCCAGAAGAGAAGGGCATACACCACATCTGACAGGAGAGGCAAAAGAACACAGCACACACAGCACCACCACCACCACTACCACCATCACACCAGCACCAACAATCCCCCAGCACACAACACACCTCAAACATCAACACCACACCCACCACACACACCCCTGCACCCACAAACACTTCAAATACCACGCACCATGGCAGCACATAAAATGCCCACATTCACAGAGAGTGAGTTAACAGTCATGGTCAATGAGATAGTGAGAGTGGAACCACAACTGTCTGGTAGCCTGGTCCAACAGACACTATTATCCACAAGGACACAAATGTGGGATAGGATAGTTCAAAGGGTCAATGCAGTAGGAACCACCCCGCGATCCAAGAAGGAGATCATGAAGCGGTGGCATGATCTCAAGAGGGTTGTCAAAGAGAGGAGAAGCAAGAACCGGGAGCTGGCTGACAAGACTGGTGGTGGCCCTCCCATTCCACCAAAACCATTCACACCATGGGAGGAGAAGGTGCTTGCCATACTGCATCTTTAGAGTCTCACAGGGGTATAGGGGGAGTGGAGGCTGGTAAGTACAAACACATGTTAACCAACACACTGATATGTACGTCCTTGCACAGCCCAAATCCCATTGCATTTTCCACCCTCAACTAACAGGTAGCAAGCCATATTGCTTGTGAGGCCCTGTTTGGGGGTGGGAGGGCTGTACGACGACTACCACCATGCCCTCTGTCCCACACCCCAGCAGCATGGAGGCCTCCCCCACCCAGGAGCATGTGTCAGCCATTGCATTGTTCACCAAACAAACTTACAGGTAGGTAGCCATCTTGCTTGGGAGGCCTGTTTTGATGTTAGAGGGCTGTACCATGACTCCCACCATGCCCCCTGTCCCACACCCCAGCAGCATGGAGGCCTCCCCCACCCAGGAGCATGTGTCAGCCATTGCACTGTTCACCCTCACCTAACAGGTAGCTAGCCTTCTTCCCTGTTCTGGCTGTTTGGGGGTGGGAGTGCTGTACCATGACTCCCCCCATGCCCCCTGTCCACATCCCAGAAGCATGGAGGCCTCCCCCCACCCAGGAGCACCTGGAAGCCCTTGCATTGTTTGCCAAACAAACTTACAGGTAGGTAGCCATCTTGCTTGGGATGCCTGTTTTGATGTTGGAGGGCTGTACCATGACTCCCACCATGCCCCCTGTCCCACACCCCAGCAGCCTGGAATCCTCCCCCACCCAGGAGCACCTGGAAGCCATTGCATTGTTTGCCAAACAAATTTACAGGTAGGTAGCCATCTTGCTTGGGAGACCTGTTTTGATGTTGGAGGGCTGTACCACGAAACCCACCATGCCCCCTGTCCTGCAACCCAGCAGCATGGAGGCCTCCCCTACCCAGGAGCACCTGGAAGCCATTGCATTGTTTGCCAAACAAACTTACAGGTAGGTAGCCATCTTGCTTGGGAGGCCTGTTTTGATGTTGAAGGGCTGTACCACGACTCCCACCATGCCCCCCGTCCCACACCCCAGCAGGATGGAGGCCTCCCCCACCCAGGAGCACCTGGAAGCCATTGCATTGTTTGCCAAACAAACTTACAGGTAGGTAGCCATCTTGCTTGGGAGGCCTGTTTTGATGTTGGAGGGCTATACCACGACTCCCACCATGCCCCCTGTCCCACACCCCAGCAGCACGGAGGCCTCCCCACCCAGGAGCACTTGGAAGCCATTGCATTGTTTGCCAAACAAACTTACAGGTAGGTAGCCATCTTGCTTGGGAGGCCTGTTTTGATGTTGGAGGGCTATACCACGACTCCCACCATGCCCCCTGTCCCACACCCCAGCAGCACGGAGGCCTCCCCACCCAGGAGCACTTGGAAGCCATTGCATTGTTTGCCAAACAAACTTACAGGTAGGTAGCCATCTTCACTGGTCTGGCTGTTTGGGGGTGGGAGACCTGCATCACTACACACAGAAACAATTGCATGCAATGCATCAATACCTGACATGTACGAGTAATTGATGTTCCTCTGCACCATGTAATAACGCCCAGTATTGCCCTTAATAATAAAAGTGAAGTTGTCTCAATTGTGTAGTGTACAGACAGTGGATGACACGCAGCTAACAGAATATTTGCTCAGTGCCCAACACTGACCATTCCCCATCTAATCCACAGGTGATGAAGAACTCGCTGCTGAGGACAACAACGACCAGCAGAGCCAGTCTCCACCCCCAGTACATGGACTCTCGGATGTTGACTCCCAGGATAGTTTGGACGATGAGCTCCAGGCCGGCCCATCTGGTGTGCCAGGGACCAACAGGTCCCAGGCCCCCATCCTCCTCACCACCACGTCTGCTGCAACAACAACAGCACAGTAGACCCCTGCAGTCACGGCCTGTGCCCCCACCGCTGCCACCTCCGCCACCTCTGCCGCCACCACCACCAGTACCACCTGCAGCACCCTCCCTGTCCCAGGGGATGACCAGGACACACCAACAACTGTGGAGGGCAGGGAGAGTGTGCGCCAGCCACATGCCAGTCATGGAGCCAGCCCTGATAGCAGCCCTCTTCCCCACTGCATTGACTGTTTGGACTGTCCTTCCCCACACTGCCTTGTGATTGGCACCTGTCTGTTGAACTGGGTCACCACATCCATGTGTTGTCTACTCTTGCATCTCATCTACCATGACTGTCAACTCACTGCTCCATCACCACCTTCATGTAAATATGCCCGCACCCCTCACATGTCAACTTTGTAAATAAAATACCTTACGCACTTGAATTTGTGCAGTTTTGTTTTTAGTGCAATATTTACAGTGTTGAAAATGTCCATGATGTATCCAAAAGATGTACAGTATGTAGGGCTGGATAATTTTGAAGCATCTAGGGAAACACAACAGAACAACAGTCACTGGCGTTAGTGTGGCATCACAGATATAACACTACACAAAACATCCACATAAGTCTACAGGCAGACAACACAATGTGCAGCAAGTGTCAACAATCAGAGTTCTGTATACGTTCACATGTGAAATGTCACTGCCACATTTCCACACACAGGTGACTCAACATGTGCCTGTCTGTCCCATCCGTGCATTTATTTTTTTTTAAACTCTTTATTTGCGACTGCGCGTCATATCACATTATACAGATAGACATTTCCATCAGTGTACAGTCTTTTCTCTTTACTCCCAAAACAAATAACATCAGATTTAAAGACCAGTTGCTATATTGTGTTACTTTTAAGACTTGTCAAGTATCACTTGATCAGAATATGTAGGGCAGAATACTGCAATCTCCTATGACAGTACTTCCCGTACACCGCCTCCTATTGTGTCTTAGATATGTAACATTAGTCTTGGAATTCTTTAGTCTGAACATTTTCCCATCCCGCCCAACTCCCCCCACTCCGTCTCGTACGTCTCCTGGTCTCTTCATGTATCTGGTGACCTGACCTGGCATTAAAACCAGCCTCATCTCGGCTAGCGTATTCCTACTCAGCTGACTGACCTGCGTGCTTTCTGGGCTTATTCGCTACCTGACGGCCCCACACTCATTCTCCATACTTTCACACCTAAGAGCCGTCTGCTTGTGTTGGCTCCCTCTCCAGTTCCTCCACCTCCATTAGCATCCGTTCCCATTCCTGCGGTCCCATCCGTGCATAGCCCTTCACAACAACAGCAATCAAACCAGACAATGTACAAGTCGTACCTCTTCACCCACCTTCAAGTAAAGTAGCGGGTGATAAGCTGTTGACGCATGTCAAGTCCTTCCTCCTCTCCACTGTCCTCATCACTGGACTCAGGTCCTTGGGCAGGCGGGTGCCTTGGGTCCTCACCATCATCCAGGAGCAGGGGAATTCCCTTGTGAATGGCCATGTTGTGCAGCATACAGCATGCCACAATGATCTTGCAGACCTTCCCAGGCGAGTATGACAGTGCACCTCCAGTCCCGTCAAGGCAGCGGAATCTCGACTTGAGCAGGCCAAATGTCCACTCAATGACACGTCGGGTCCTGCCATGGGCCTCATTGTACCTGACGTCAGCCGGGGGGCGGGAATTCCGTAGTGGGCTCAGCAGCCATGGACAACTGGGATATGCAAAGTCACCTGTGAATGAAAAACACACATTGCAATGTTACACAGGCAGAGGGCATCAGGTCACACCCACAGCATGCCATATCACTAGGCATACTCACCCACAATCCAAGCACGCTCGGGAAGCAGATTTGCCATCATCTGGGGCACCATGCTGTTCCTCAGGATGTACGAATCATGGGCTGAGCTGGGGAATCTTGCACACACATGTGATATGGTCATGTCCGCAAGGCACACCACCTGCACATTCATCGAATGATAATGTTTACGATTTCTTAAAATGTGCTCAGTCGCTTGTGGTGGCACCAGAACTACATGGGTGCAATCAATGGCACCAACAACATGGGGGATGTGCCCAAAGGGATCGAAGTCACCCTTCACACTGGCCAATTCTGCTCCCCTAGGGAAATGTATGTATCGATCCTTATATATCATCATGGCTGCGGGAACATCCCTGAGCACCAGGCTGAACATGGGTTGCGACATCCTTGCAGCGCTGGCCACGGTCTCCTGGGAGGAACCAGTTGCAAAAAAGTGGAGGGCTGCCATCCCTTTCTATGTGGGTGTGAATGCTGTTGGGTAGCGGCGACGAGGCTGCAGATGGGGCTCCAACAGATCACAAAGGGTCTTCAGTGTCGGTCTGTCAAGGGGAATTTGCGAATGATCGCTAAATCCTCCATGTCCTTCAGCACTGTCAGGTGACGTATGAGATTAGGCCTCTCCTAGTTGAGATGTAAATGGACCAATGTCAATGACAACCATCATGAGATGGCCACAGCACATACCATTAAAGATGTCACAGAAAACCAAAGACTGCCATGAGAGATTTGTGGCACACCAGGTTACATGGATGTACATTTGAGACACACAGAGGGCACACCTCTCCATTTACAATACACAAGTGCTGCAAACAACACATAGGTCAATGGGAATGCACACATACTGAACCCCACATTCCACATGTGCACGCCTTGTACCGTACCATCCACAAAAGTGTGTAAAATTACCATGACTGTCTCATACCCATCTGCTGTACCTGTCACACCTCAATGCATCATGTGAACTTGGCACACATCAACAGCCCAATTATCACAGTAGCTGCAAAACTGTCACTTGTGTGCATGAGGTTATATGGTAGCGCAAGTAAGTAACAACACCATACAGTAAGACAAGCCTTGCCACTGTCAGCACTGACCCACAACACAATTGATTTGTCACACATTATTGACATCAGCTTAACACTGTGTAGCATCATCAAACATCAAATGCATAAGTGACATGGCAGGGACCACAGACCAATGTGCATCACACATAACATGCGTCCACCTGTGAATTATATGGAATAATGGCATTGTGTGCACAATGATGTGCCCTTAACCATGTTGCTGCTGTGTACTGATGCAGTGTTCACAATGGACATTGCCATTGCATGTGCCCAAAATGGCGGTAGCTACCGCCTGGCAACGGCGGTGTGACACCAACACCACCCCCTTCACAAGTGCGGTGCGGTAGCCATTGGCATGGAGACATGGGTAGATGGCGGTGGGCATGCTCCGCCACCCAAATCGCGGTAACTACCGCCTGGCAACGGCGGTGTGACACCAGTACCACCCCCTTCACAAGTGCGGTAGCCATTGGCATGGAGACATGGGTAGATGCGGTGGGCATGCTCCGCCACCCAAATCGTGGTAGCTACCGCCTGGCAATGGCGGTGTGACACCAGCACCACCCCCTTCACAAGTGCGGTAGCCATTAGCATGGAGACATGAGTAGATAGCGGTGGGCATGCTCCGCCACCCAAATCGCGGTAGCTACCGCCTGGCTACGGCGGTGCGACACCGCCATGGGTCATTGCCTACAGCCAATGGGAGCGATGATTGCGGTGGCATGATGCATTTTTGAAAATCGCGGAAGGCGTGCTTGGCCACCGCGGCGGCGGTCATTGGATGCTTTTGAACGATGCACCATCGCGGTAGCGCACCCCGGGACCCTGCGGTGCATCACCGCCATGGGGCATTGCCTACAGCCAATGGGAGCGATGATTGCGGTGGCGTGATGCAGTTTTGAAAATCACAGAAGGCGTGCTCTGCCACATCGGAGGCGGTCATTGGATGCTTTTGAATGAGGCAGACTTGGACAACCAATTGTTGCAGCTTTGCACCTTACAAACGACCCCAGGGGGCTATAAATCTGTGGGAGTGAGCCTCACATTTCCACTACTCACAGAGTCTGCTGCCTGGGACCCTCTCCTGCTGCTGCCTCAAGTGCCTGCTGTCTGGGACCCCTCACCACTCACTTCAACCACAGGTGTTCCATGTCCACAGGGATGGCAAGGACAGAGAAGATCCGTGCCAGTCCATTCACATATGAGGAGCTGGAGATCCTACTGGACGAGGCGCTGGCACAGTACCCAAGGCTCTATGGTGGCCCCAATGTAGTGGTAAGTCATCAATAAGGGAGCTGTAGGGCAGGGGGGTGTCAGACATGTAGTTGTGCTGCTGCAGTATATGCCTGAGGGTGTGGGGTTGTGTCATACCCTGACAAACAAACTGTCTCCAGGGCGAGGGAGTGTGTGTGTCCCAATGTCACTGTTTTCCCTGCCTGCAGTTGTATGTGTGAGTGGAGTGTGTTACATTGACAGCCATACAGAGCCACAGGATGTTGGACATGTAGGTGCCAAGACAGTAATTGCTCGGGTGAATGTTTCTGTGTGCCCCTGTTGTCCGACTCAGTGTGAATCCAGAGACTAGGCCCAGTGTCTGCCCACCCAAACGAGAACACATCACCTAAGTTACATGGTCCTTGCTCCTGTTCATTCACACTGAATAGTAGCTATGCACCATCTCAGCCCTGTATAATTGCACATGAATACACTTCTGTAGATGGATATTTTGTTGGTGAGTCCATGTGCCCCGATGCCATACACATTACAAACACATATGTTCACAGGACATGCTCATTGAATGCTGCCCAGTCATGCACACAGTGCTTCTAGACACAGACACAGGTAGATATGTGATGTATGTAGTGGGAAGTCATGCATGGGACTGATGATGTCTGCAAGCCACTGAGGGGGTTCAGTGCAGTTATCCTGCATGTGTGTGAGATTATCAGGGACCCTCTACGCCTTCATGTATGCATTCAATCACATCTGTTTGCCCCTTGCAGAGTGCCCTTGTGAGGTGTCCCCCAGTTTAGTATGGAGGGTGATTATAATAGGTCCTGAGTCTGTGTCTTGCTACTGTACTGATAGATGTTGGTACATGGCACTGTGTAACTGGTCATTTACCCTTCTTTTCTCCCATACCTGCAGCTCAAGGTACACCAGCGTAAGGCCGTGTGGAGGGCCATTGCAGCAAAGGTGTGAGCCCTGGGGGTATCCAACCGACGACTCACCCACTGCCACAAGAGGTGGGACGACATCAGACGGCTGGCAAAGAACGAGACAGAGATGACATTGGGGCTGCAACTGCGCACTGGGCGTTTGGCACGGAGCAACTTAACACCACTGATGGTCTGCATATTGGCAGTGACTAATCCGGAGCTGGATGCATGTCTGAAGGAGCATCGCCACCAAGGCAGGGGTGAGTATTTAGGGAGGGTGACTTTGGCTGAGAGCGAAGGCATGTGTACAGGGCCTGGGCAGAGGTGGCCCATGTGATGTTCGTGTGGTGGTGCTGTGCTGTGTCATGTGAGTGGCTGCTGGGATGTGTGCTAGTATCAGGCATTGTGCCAAACTGGCCTTACAAAGCTGATCCTCCCTGCTGTGATTTCTCATAGCCCGATGTGTTAGGATCCACATGGTCATTCAGCATTAGGATAGTGTGGGGAATCTATTAGGGGTGAACAGCAGGGTCCACTATCTGAGTGTGACTTCATGTATGCCTACTTTGCATGCACCATGATCGGTGAGGTCCACACATCTGACAACAAGGTGCCCCAGAGTACCACATGGTGCTTGGTATGGCCTACTTGGCATTGTGGAGTGTCATGTCCTAATAGGTGTGGGTGTTGTCCCCTCCTGTTCCCAGAAGGTCTGTCAGTGGCAATGAGTGTTGGGACATGATAGGTGTGGGCAGGGCAAGTTGTGTGGCTGGTACACTTCATCCATGGGCAGAGTGTTGTGCTGTGTGGCCTCACAATGGCTCAGTCATGGCAGATATTCAGTGTTACAGGCACTGTTGTGGTCGATGTAGTGTGTTGCTGATATGTGATTGCAGGGTGTGGTGGTCACCATGTTGCTTTGGGAATCCCCTGTACTGCATTTATTGGATTGCTTTGTCCTGATGATGAAAGTAACATAACCCTGCATCTCTCTCTCATGCAGAATCGCCAGTGGACACGGAGGAACGGGAGCCGGAAACCAGTGGTGGGGAGAGTAGCGCCACAGCTGCACCGGAGGCCAGTGACACAGAGCTCACCAGCGCATCTGAAGGGGAACGTAGTATGCAGGAGGAATCCGTGCCTGAGACACAGAGTACTACACATCTGATGCCAGCGATAATGCATCCATGTTGGCAGGCGCAGGGGATGGGGAGTCTGCAACATCATCTACCACTCAGCGGCCAGTGCCCAGCCTCCCATCCACTTCATCTGGTGCTGTCCATGTCAGTAAGAGTGGACAAGTTACATTTACACCTGGCATCGCTGAGCCTGCACCTGTCCCCTCTGCTGCCCTCAGTGCTGGGTCTGTAGAGCTCCTGCGCCCGCTTTGTGTGGCCCAGACCACCCTGCTCAATGCCTTCAGTGACCATGACAAGAAATTAGGCCAGGTGGTTGCCTACATGGAGGGCATACACTCGTGGGCTATACCGTAGTGTCCAGGCTTTGTCATCCGCAGTGATGTCTGCCCTTCAACAGGCACATGCTCCCATTCCTGCTCAGAGCCATTGTCCACCCCCCAGTCAGTGGCCACATCAGAGGACAGTGACCACGGTTCGCAAGCATCATAGTAACGATACAGCACAAGGAGCACCCAGCAGACACAACCCAAGCGGTCCCGCCCACAGACACGATCCCCACTGAAGAGCAGAGCCACCCCAGAATGCAAGGACAAGAGCCTGTCAGGGAAGAGCAAGGCCGAAAAAGCAATGAGGCTGACATCAGGCTCACATGCCTCAGAGCCATTACCAGCAAAGGACTCTCCTGTCCCTGAATCTTCACGCAGAGCTAGGCTGCAGTGTCTGTGCCCACTGAGGGGGTGTTCTACAGCAAGGGTACACCTAGGAAGGGCACAGGGCCACATCCCCCGCCACATCAACTCCAATTCCAAACCCAGTGAAGCAGGTGGAGGAGGGCACTGTAGGGGCCACCCCTGGCAAAGATGCACAGAAGGGCACTGTAGGGGCCACCCCTGGCAAAGGAGGGCACTGTAGGTGGGAAACCTGGCAAACAGGGGAAGGTGGTCCAGAGGCGTAGCCAGACAAAGCGTTCCGCAGGATCCAGCACGTCACCAGAGGTAGTGCCAGTGTCTGCACCTGATGCGGGACAGTTGTTGTGTGTGCCTGTTGTGTCATCACCAGTTCCCATTAACCCAAAGACAGGGAAGCCTTTTCATATTCCCAAAAAGTGGAAGGGCACCCCTCCAACCTCTCCCACCCACACTGTCACAGGTCTGCATGACTCCACCACCACGTGCCACTATACCACCTGGTCCAAACAGCCCTCGAGCTTGCCAAACAACTGAAAGCCCTACATCACCTGCGCCTCTGTCTTCCCAGTCAAGTGTTCCTGCTGTCCCCGACACCCAGCCAGCTCCAAGTCCGCCTGACAGCCAAATGTGAGTGACTGTCCCCCTCATACACCGGTCTCTCATACAGGTGTGCTAGTCCTGCTCATTGTTTGCCACCTGGGTGTGTTGCTGGTCATGGATGGGTACAGTCAAACACACTCACTGTGCAGCTTCTCATGTCCTGACTCCTCATTTCTCCCTGGCAAGTGAAATTGTCATTCACTGCTGTGTTGTACTCTCCCCTGTGCAGACTCTCATGTACTAGCTGTGCCACCTGCCATGGGCACTGGTCCTGTTGCTCTACTGTGATGGACTCTCCCCTGTGCCATGAACACTGGCCCTGTTGCTTTGCTGTGTTGTGCTCTCCCCTGTGCCATGGACACTGGCCATGTTGCTCTGCTGTGTTGGACTCTCACCTGTGCCATGGACACTGGCCCTGTTGCTCTGCTGTGTTGTGCTCTCCCCTGTGCCATGGACACTGGCCCTGTTGCTCTGCTGTGTTGGAGTCTCCCCTGTGCAGCCTCTCATGTACTTGCTGTGCTACCTGCCATGGACACTGGCCCTGTTGCTCTGCTGTGTTGGACTCTCCCCTATGTCTTGGACACTGGCCCTGTTGCTCTGGTGTGTCGTAATCTCATCTGTGCCATGGACACTGGCCCTGTTGCTCTGCTGTGTTGGACTCTCCCCTGTGCCATAGACACTGGCCCTGTTGCTCTGCTGTATTGGACTCTCCCCTGTGCCATGGACACTGGCCCTGTTGCTCTGCTGTGTTGTGCTCTCCCCTGTGCCATGGACACTGGCCCTGTTGCTCTGCTGTGTTGGAGTCTCCCCTGTGCAGCCTCTCATGTACTTGCTGTGCCACCTGCCATGGACACTGGCCCTGTTGCTCTGCTGTGTTGGACTCTCCCCTGTGCCATGGACACTGGCCCTGTTGCTCTGCTGTGTTGGACTCTCCCCTATGTCTTGGACACTGGCCCTGTTGCTCTGGTGTGTCGTAATCTCACCTGTGCCATGGACACTGGCCCTGTTGCTCTGCTGTGTTGGACTCTCCCCTGTGCCATAGACACTGGCCCTGTTGCTCTGCTGTATTGGACTCTCCCCTGTGCCATGGACACTGGCCCTGTTGCTCTGCTGTGTTGTGCTCTCCCCTGTGCCATGGACACTGGCCCTGTTGCTCTGCTGTGTTGGAGTCTCCCCTGTGCAGCCTCTCATGTACTTGCTGTGCCACCTGCCATGGTCACTGGCCCTGTTGCTCTGCTGTTTTGGACTCTCCCCTGTGCCATGGACACTGGCCCTGTTGCTCTGCTGTGTTGTGCTCTCCCCTGTGCCATGGACCCCGGCCCTGTTGCTCTGCTGTGTTGGAGTCTCCCCTGTGCAGCCTCTCATGTGCTTGCTGTGCCACCTCCCATGGACATTGACCCTATTGCTCTGCTGTGTTGGACTCTCCCCTGTGCCATGGACACTGGCCCTGTTGCTCTGCTGTGTCGTACTCTCAGCTGTGCCATGGCCACTAGCCCTGTTGCTCTGCTGTGTTGGACTCTCCCCTCTGCCATGCCCACTGGCCTTCCTGTTTGTAGTTTGCCTGTGCAGATTATCTCGCATATGATCAGCATTTTGTGCCTTGCTCTTGTGTACTGTTGTTCTACTGTCACATCTGTGCAATATGTGAATAAAGACAGTTACTCCTGTTGTGTGTTTTGTCAGTGTCCTTGCTGATTAAAGCTCTTTTGGTGTGTGCATTTGGTTGCCTGTGCCCCATGCTCTATATGTCACTTCAACATTGCCAAGCTATTTGCCCACATCACATTTTTAAACAGGGGTGACAGGGTCTTCACTCCATTCAGACACTGATACTTGTGTTATCTATGTTGGCTCTTTTACCTGTCATGCAGTTCTCTTTTTAGTGGTTTGCTGTTGTTGGCTACGTTGTTGCCATGCCAGGTTGGGGTACACTGCCAGCACAGGGTGTGATGCTGTACACAGGTTTGCATGCAGGCTGGGCAATGTCATGATGTATGTGTGTTATTCCTGTATATGTGCCCAGCTGTGTATGTGTATGGTCATTATGTGTTGGCCCTTAGTCCTGGTCCCCTGGCCTACATGAGATGTGTGCTCTTGGGTGATGATGAGGTGTGCAGTGTGAAGGGTGTGACTTTGTACTGGGTGTGGATGTGTGTGTGCCCCTGAATTGTGATAGACACACATGTGTCACCCAGGAGTTGTGTGCCTGTTGTTTGGATTGTCCTGCCCTGTGTAATTGATTGTATGCACTTGTGTGAGTTGTCTGGTGTGCACTGTGCAGTGTGTTGGTGTGTCAATGCATTTCTGTGTGACTCCCCCATGTTGTTTCGCTCACGTATGAGTGTGCAAAGTGTGTGACTTGCACATCAGTGTTGTGTTTGTTTGATCATCAATGTGTCTTGAGTGTGTTTGTGTAGACTGTGTGGCCCTGCTGCTCTTCACTGGCATTGTGTTTGTGTTTCACATGCATTGCAGGCACATTGTGCCTTTTCTCCTCCTGCATGAAATGAAATGAAATTTGATTTATAAAGCGCATGGCTGCCGTGGAGTGTCCCAGCGCTAACTAACTAATAACAGAAGACTCTAAGGATATAGGGTATTATGAAATTTTAGGGAAAAAGAAAGGTTTTAAGGGATATTCTGAATTTCAGGTAAGAGGGTTCCATCTGGATATCCCTGGGGAGAGAGTTCCAGTTTTTTGCCGCGTTCATAGAAAACCGGCGGCCTCCAGTGCGGGCCTTCCTTACTCTAGCGACAATGGCCAGATTGTCTCCATCAGACCGTAGGGCCCGAGCCGGTCTGTAGGGACAAATCAGTTTTCTCAAGGCCGGCGGGCCTTTACCTTGCAGTGTCTTGTGAGTGATGCAGAGTGACTTAAAGGCAATTCGTTCCTGAATTGGGAGCCAATGGAGGGCTCTCAGCAATGGTTTAGCAGAGGCTCTTCTTGGCGCCCCCATAAGCAACCTATCCGCGGCGTTCTGTACCCGCTGCAAGATTTTAATTGTGGCCTTTGGTGCAGCCAAGAGGAGAGCATTGCCGTAATCCAGTCTGGATAGAATTAGGCCCTGGATTAGTAGCTTCCTGGATTGAAAAGGCAGGAGGGGGAGAACTTTCCGTACTGCACGCAGCAGGCCAAAGCATCCTCCTGCCACTTTCTGTGCATGGGTCCTGAAAGTTAATTGGGGTTCAAACCAGACCCCAAGGCTTTTAATTTTCTCCTTTGATGGAGGTAATTCACCCATGCAAGGCGGCCAGTACTCAGAGGGCAAGGATATAAATTGATGGCCCAAAACCATAATCTCGGTTTTAGCTCCGTTCAATTTGAGCTTTGAGTCAGTCATCCAGGAGAAAATTGCGGTTAGGCAGCTCGAGAGGTTGTCTGGGCATCCCCCTTGTTGAGTCAGCGAGACGACAAGCTGTGTGTCGTCTGCGTAGCTGATGGATTTGATCCCAAAAGGGGCAACTACCTCCTCCAGCGGGGCCATATAAACATTGAACAATGTAGGACTCAGGGAAGATCCCTGAGGGACCCCACACTGGAGGGGTGTAGCCTTTGACATGACACCATTTTCCCAGATCCTAAAGGATCGTTTGTTCAGGAAGGATTCCAGCCATCTAAGGGCTGACCCTACAGCCTAATTTAGCAAGACGGTGGACCAAAGTTACGTGGTCGACAGTATCGAATGCAGCGCTCAGATCCAGGAGGATCAGGGCCGCTGATCCCCCTGAATCTAAGATGCATCTTGCCTCTTCCGTCACTACTATGAGGGCTGTGTCCGTGCCCTGTCCTGGGCGAAACCCCGTTTGGGAATCGCTCAGTAGGCCATTACTCTCCAAGAAACCTGAGAGCTGATGATTCACTAGCTTTTCGGCGATTTTGCCCAGTCCAGGTAGCAAAGAGATCGGGCGAAAATTGGCCAAATCGGTGGTGTCTAGTCCCGGTTTCTTTAGGAGCGTTTTAATTTTGGCCTGTTTCCAGCTGGGGGGACTATGCCATTGATGAATGAGGTGTTTAACAAATCTGTGGCAAGGGGGGAAATAGTGCTCACAATTTGTTTGAGGATGTGCATAGGAGCTGGATCGGAGGGAGAGCCGCTTTTTACGATGGAAAGAGTATTACAAAAGTCCTCCCTGGTAATGCATCTGAACACCTCAAGTCGGGGGCTGGTTGTTGGGGGGGGGTGGGGATTTCAGTGACTAGTGTTGCGGCAGTTTGTGGTAGACTATCAAGAATTCTCTGTATTTTATGATCAAAGAACTCTGCTAGCTGGTCGCATCTTGATTTGGTGTCCTCTTGTAAAGTTGTTGGGACTGGGATTTTAAGAAGTTGATTAACAATTTTAAACGTTTCCTTAGAGGAGTTAGCCGAAAGTTTAATTTTCTCCTCAAAGAAGGATGCCTTGGTTTTCTGCCGTACAGCTTTATAGAGTCTCAGGGCAGCCTGGTAGGAGGTTTTGCTGTTAAGTGCCCAATCTCTCCTCCAGATGCGTTCCGACTTTTTGCAGGCTTTTCTGAGGTCTCTTAGTTCAGTAGTGTACCAAGGAGATTTAAAAGTGCTGCTCTTTTTTGTCACCATTTTGAGGGGCAAAACCGTGTTCAAGGAACTGTCAAGCCAATTCTGGAAATTTATGTCTGCTAGCAGGACATCTGATTCTGCATCAGGAGCCAATTGTTCAAGAGCTCGTTTCAAGTTTTCCACCGATAACTTTGGCCAGGCTCTCTGTAATATGCGGGGGCGAGGGGCACTTTTCTCTTCCGATCGAATTTCCCAGGAAAAAGGAACTACGAAGTGGTCCGACCATGGTAGGGGCAGAGGGGGTTTAACTAGGAGCTGGTTGTTATTTGAAAAGACCGGGTCCAACAGATGTCCCTTGTTATGAGTGGCTTCCTTATTCAAAATATTTAGTTCAAAGGCTTTATGATTTAGGATGAGATCTACAGCTACTTTATCATTAAGGTCATCAAAATGCAGGTTCAGGTCTCCAAGAACCAAAAAGTTGGGTGCCCGGGCTGCCGCTGCTAAGGTGGCTTCTAGCAGAGAATCTGCAAAATGCTTTATGCAGCCCGGCGAGCGGTAAATAAGGAATCCTGAAAGGGAGTAGGTGGGGGTTAGCTGGATGCTAAAACAGGCACTTTCTGAGTCTAAAATCCCGCCGTCCTCAAGTCTACAAATCAAGGAGTCTTTGTGGATTATAGCGAGACCACCTCCTTTCCCTTGGTCCCTATTCTGACTCTGAATAAGAAAACCACTTGGGAAGGCGGAAATGCTGTCAAACTCTGCATTGGGAGATAACCATGTCTCCGTAAGGAAGAGCAGGTCAAGATTGCATGGCATGGTGTGTGTGGTGTAATGCCATCACCTATGTGTGCCACTTGTGCCTAGCCATTGTGGGTCTGCACTCCCTCTATTTGTGTATGGTGCACCCCTTACATGTCTAATACTGACATGCAGGTAGGTTGACTTTGATGTCAGCTGTCCCCTTTGGTTACATGTGTATGTACCTCCCCATCACTTCATTTGTGAGACTGTGCCTTGTGGTGCAGTTCTTGGGCCAAGAGTGATGTTCCACTCTGGACATTGCCCCAATGGTTTATGTGTGATGTTCTTGAGCTATATATCAGTGAAGATGGCCCATGGGCACTTCAGCTGTGTGTGCTGCCCAGTGCTCTGCTGTAGATGGTTCTGCTCTTGTATCCCAGAGTGGTGCATCCTGTTATTTTTGTGTTGGATGTATGTGTGTTGGCTGTGGTATTGCTTCACGTCCTGGGTGTGCTGTTGTTTTTGTGCTGTGCTGATTTGTGGTGTGTGTGTTGAGGTTGTGTCAGTCATGTCTGTGTGTAGCTGTTGTGCTTGTTGTGCACACACTGCTTGTTGTGCATACAGTGCTGTGTGTATATGGGATTGGCATTGCCTGATGTGCGTACCCTGATGTCCTGTGGTGTTTGTTGATTTCTGCTTTTATGTGCATCTGTGGTTGGTTTGATGTGGAAGTGTAGTTCTGTGCAGGTGTACTTCTTGTGTGATTTTTGGTATGTTGTGTGTGTGTTTTGTTCTTGAGTGATGATGTTGTGCACTCATGTTGTGTTTGTGCTCCCATTGCCTTTGCACAGTTTGGCTGACAGGGTATGTCTGTTTCCGTTGGGGTTCTGTGTGTGTTCCTGTGGTGTTTGTGTGTAGTTTTTGTGCAGACATTTGTTCAGGCTTCACTGTGTGTGTGTTCTATTTGTGGATACACCCAGGGTGTGTGTTTGTTTGTGTCTGTATGTGCTGGGAAGTATTGACAGCCTTCAGTGTGTGAGGCACTGGTGCTGTGTGTTCCTTGTCAGCCACTTCTGCAGTGGCTGTCTCCCTGGTTGTTTGTTGTGTGGTGCAGGGTGTGTATTGTGCTTGGTTGTTGCTGTGCTTGCTGCTTTTTGCGCTGCATGGGGGTGCACAGGATGGGCACCTGGCCTGTGACTTGATGGGATGTGTTGATGTGTGGTTGGGGGTGGTGTGTCATTGTGGTCTCTGTGCCCTGCCCATGACTTGGAGGGCCCTGCCTTCTGCATTGTGCGCATGTGTTGACCGTGACGGTGACGTGACCGGGAACGGGACGTTGCTGCTAGTTCGTGGCTGATGTGTGTCCCGGATGCAGAGGGGTGACTTGGCGGCAGGTGGGTAATGTGTGGGTGCCCTGGTGGATGTGTTATAACCCCTAGCAGGGTGTCTGTGGTGGAATTGGACCCTGTGTCAGCCTGTGTGTTGTGTGTTGTATTTGTGTAGTTGCATACCTGCGGCGGCGTCCGCGGCGGCCCAATTTATGGTTGTGCTGTAGCAGGTACATCACCGGATGCATATGTAGAGCTGGGTCCATGGCGTTCATGACTGGGTGGAGAGGACCGGGTCCCTGCTATGGCGCTCCGCTCTCGAGTTTTCGCCGTCTCTGGTTGGGCGGTGTCTCCGCTGCGGTCCGTCTGCCTTTTTGGGCCATCCTAATTTGTCTAGCGGGGCGGACGTCATTCCACACGGTGGTGAGTCTCCATTCGCTCCCACCGCCGCGGTGGCGGGCACACTTTGATGGCGGTGTGTGGTGCTCCGCGGCGAACGGGAAATGATCTATGTTTTGTTATACTAATATGGTGGAAGTGAGTACCGCTGCTCACGGGTGGAAAAAGACGTTTTCCCGCCCCGCCAGTACCGCAGTGGTGCCACCGCCCGACATTCTAATGGACCCCTTAGTGTTTACAAGTAGGCAAAAGGTTAGCACTAAGGTTTCAGGGCATTTTTGTGGAGAAAAAAATCACTTTGAAATTAGTCTGTGTGGATTTATCTTGGGTGCCAAGCTCTTGGAGTCCTATTCCTAAAATGTATTTTTCAAAATTTCAAACTGTTATTTCGTTCAAGAAATCCAAGCTAAACCCGAGATTTTCATTTTTTTAAATAGAGAAAATAGGAAGAAGAAACCCCTCATAACTTCCTTATCTAACCCTTATGCTCTTCCCTCCTTTTTAATTTTTTTTCACTTTTCTTAATTTTTTTATTATTTTTGTTAAGACACACACTTCAGAAAATAAATATACTTTAAATTATGATTTTTAACCTAACTCTAACCCTAGATCTACCTCTAACTAAAACCCGAACCATAGCCCCATATTTAACTGTAACCTTAAGATTAACTCGAACCTAAAACCTAGCTATAACCCTGACTCTAATATTAAACCTAAATATTTCTTTAATACTGGCTTTTACCCTAACCCTACTATACAAAACCAGAACCCTATACCTAAAATTCATTAAGGTGCATTGCACAACAATACATTTACTACAAATTCATTATTGCCTCTTATCCAGAACTAACACTGACTCTAACTCTACCTCTGTCACTCTAACCTTAGCACTATATTTATCCCTAATCCAAAGAGTAACTAAACCTAACTCATCATATCTCTGAGTCTAATGCTAACTAACCTCGGGGCATATTAACAACCGGCAGCGATAATTATCTCTGGCCGAGCCTAGCGCGAGTTTCCCTATCGCTGGAATTCATCGGCAAGCTAGCGTTGTATTTCCAATGCTTAGCGCATTGGTGATGAAAATTCCAGCGATAGCAGGGAAATGTCCAAACATCGCTGGAAAACCAGCGATGTTCCCTGCTAAACAGCGATGACCTAGCCGATACGACAATGTGGTCGTAACCCCACATTCCACCTCCCATGCAAAGTATGCCTAACACTGGATTTTGAAAAGGGGGTGGTGATAAACAGAGTGTCTGAATTAAGCAGACCACTCTTACCCAGTCCAAAGATCAGGGCTTGATCCATCACCGTTATTTAGCTCACTGCCCCATCCCAGCTCAGAACCTGGCTATATGCAAATTAGTCTGTCCCTGGCCCAGTGCATCATGGGAACAGGGCAGACCAAACTACTAAGCCAATTCTTCACCAGAAAGGAGACAAGCTTCCGGGGACCGGTTTCTGGCATTGCAGCCGTCGTCGGCCTGGCTTGCTTGAATCCTGATGGAGCAGTGAGCAAGGGACTCATGTCTGAGTATACCCTGCCACACCTATAGTGGCCAAAAACGATTCAGAAAAGGGGGTGGTGATGAAAAGAGTGTCTGAATTAAGCAGACCACTCTTACCCAGTCCAAAGATCAGGGCTTGATCCATCACCGTTACTTAGCTCACTGCCCCCATCCCAGCTCAGAACCTGGCTATATGCAAATTAGTCTGTCCCTGGCCCAGTACATCATGGGAACAGGGCAGACCAAACTACCAAGCCAATTCTTCACCAGAAAGGAGACAAGCTTCCGGGGACCGGTTTCTGGCATTGCAGCCGTCGTCGGCCCGGCTTGCTTGAATCCTGATGGAGCAGTGAGCAAGGGACTCATGTCTGAGTATACCCTGCCACACCTATAGTGGCCAAAAACGATTCAGAAAAGGGGGTGGTGAGGAACAGAGTGTCTGAATTGAGCAGACCACTCTTACCCAGTCCAAAGATCAGGGCTTGATCCATCACCGTTATTTAGCTCACTGCCCCATCCCAGCTCAGAACCTGGCTATATGCAAATTAGTCTGTCCCTGGCCCAGTGCATCATGGGAACAGGGCAGACCAAACTACCAAGCCAATTCTTCACCAGAAAGGAGACAAGCTTCCGGGGACCGGTTTCTGGCATTGCAGCCGTCGTCGGCCCGGCTTGCTTGAATCCTGATGGAGCAGTGAGCAAGGGACTCATGTCTGAGTATACCCTGCCACACCTATAGTGGCCAAAAACGATTCAGAAAAGGGGGTGGTGATGAACAGAGTGTCTGAATTAAGCAGACCACTCTTACCCAGTCCAAAGATCAGGGCTTGATCCATCACCGTTATTTAGCTCACTGCCCCATCCCAGCTCAGAACCTGGCTATATGCAAATTAGTCTGTCCCTGGCCCAGTGCATGATGGGAACAGGGCAGACCAAACTACCAAGCCAATTCTTCACCAGAAAGGAGAAAAGCTTCCGGGGACCGGTTTCTGGCATTGCAGCCGTCGTTGGCCCGGCTTGCTTGAATCCTGATGGAGTAGTGAGCAAGGGACTCATGTCTGAGTATACCCTGCCACACCTATAGTGGCCAAAAACGATTCAGAAAAGGGGGTGGTGATGAACAGAGTGTCTGAATTAAGCAGACCACTCTTACCCAGTCCAAAGATCAGGGCTTGATCCATCACCGTTATTTAGCTCACTGCCCCATCCCAGCTCAGAACCTGGCTATATGCAAATTAGTCTGTCCCTGGCCCAGTGCATCATGGGAACAGGGCAGACCAAACTACCAAGCCAATTCTTCACCAGAAAGGAGACAAGCTTCCGGGGACCGGTTTCTGGCATTGCAGCTGTCGTCGGCCCGGCTTGCTTGAATCCTGATGGAGCAGTGAGCAAGGGACTCATGTCTGAGTATACCCTGCCACACCTATAGTGGCCAAAAACGATTCAGAAAAGGGGGTGGTGATCAACAGAGTGTCTGAATTAAGCAGACCACTCTTACCCAGTCCAAAGATCAGGGCTTGATCCATCACCGTTATTTAGCTCACTGCCCCATCCCGGCTCAGAACCTGGCTATATGCAAATTAGTCTGTCCCTGGCCCAGTGCATCATGGGAACAGGGCAGACCAAACTACCAAGCCAATTCTTCACCAGAAAGGAGACAAGCTTCCGGGGACCGGTTTCTGGCATTGCAGCCGTCGTCGGCCCGGCTTGCTTGAATCCTGATGGAGCAGTGAGCAAGGGACTCATGTCTGAGTATACCCTGCCACACCTATAGTGGCCAAAAACGATTCAGAAAAGGGGGTGGTGATGAACAGAGTGTCTGAATTAAGCAGACCACTCTTACCCAGTCCAAAGATCAGGGCTTGCTCCATCCCCGTTATTTAGCTCACTGCCCCATCCCAGCTCAGAACCTGGCTATATGCAAATTAGTCTGTCCCTGGCCCAGTGCATCATGGGAACAGGGCAGACCAAACTACCAAGCCAATTCTTCACCAGAAAGGAGACAAGCTTCCGGGGACCGGTTTCTGGCATTGCAGCCGTCGTCGGCCCAGCTTGCTTGAATCCTGATGGAGCAGTGAGCAAGGGACTCATGTCTGAGTATACCCTGCCACACCTATAGTGGCCAAAAACGATTCAGAAAAGGGGGTGGTGATGAACAGAGTGTCTGAATTAAGCAGACCACTCTTACCCAGTCCAAAGATCAGGGCTTGATCCATCACCGTTATTTAGCTCACTGCCCCATCCCAGCTCAGAACCTGGCTATATGCAAATTAGTCTGTCCCTGGCCCAGTGCATCATGGGAACAGGGCAGACCAAACTACCAAGCCATTTCTTCACCAGAAAGGAGACAAGCTTCCGGGGACCAGTTTCTGGCATTGCAGCCGTCGTCGACCTAGCTTGCTTGAATCCTGATGGAGCAGTGAGCAAGGGACTCATGTCTGAGTATACCCTGCCACACCTATAGTGGCCAAAAACGATTCAGAAAAGGGGGTGGTGATGAACAGAGTGTCTGAATTAAGCAGACCACTCTTACCCAGTCCAAAGATCAGGGCTTGATCCATCACCGTTATTTAGCTCACGGCCCCATCCCAGCTCAGAACCTGGCTATATGCAAATTAGTCTGTCCCTGGCCCAGTGCATCATGGGAACAGGGCAGACCAAACTACCAAGCCAATTCTTCACCAGAAAGGAGACAAGCTTCCGGGGACCGGTTTCTGGCATTGCAGCCGTCGTCGGCCCGGCTTGCTTGAATCCTGATGGAGCAGTGTTAAAATCCAGTGTTAATGGCCGGTTAGCGTGATTTTGTTTATCGCTACGCCGGCCGGGGCATTGTTGTAAATATCGCATAGCTGCCTTCGCAATATTTCCCTATGTTTTCTATTGAGGCACGCCTACTTTGCATTTCATTGACGATGCGATGCAAAGCGGGTGCTAAATCATGGAAACACGGGCTAGCGTGTCCTTGCTAATATTGCGATAAAATTATCGCTGCTTGTCGGCTGAAAACGGACGCAAAAGTGGCGATAATTTTATTGTGGCCCCTTGATAATATGCCCCCTCTTCACTTAAACCTGGCTCTTATCCTAACCTTATAAAAACCCATTACGTCACATTGCCTCTCCCCCTGTTACCCTTCGCACCATAATTTTTCCCTAACATTATCCTAACACTAACAATAATCCCTTCCCTAGAGTGATCCTATCTTTAGCTCTGTTACCACTATCCCTAACACTTTCACATTTATCTATACTTCTCATTGGTCTTGTTTTATTACCCAGATATTTTTATCTCCCAGGGTTTTCATCGCAAAAAAGTGTAATTTTTTTATATAGAGCTTGCCATTTTTGGTTTTGTCATTTTGAACATTTTAAACAACTTCAAGTTCAAGTTCAGAAATTTGTATAGCGCACTACTCACCCAGAGGGTCTCAAGGCGCTTGAGGGAGGGAGGGGAATTTACTTATCGAATATCCAGGTTTTTAGTTGCTTTCTGAAGGAGAGGTGGTTCTGAGTGAGGCGGAGGTGGGTGGGGAGAGAATTCCAGGTTTTAGCAGCTAAGTAGTAGAAGGATCTTCCCCCCCATGGTGGATCTGTGGATGCGCGGGAGTGCGGCGAGGGCTTGATTGGACGATCGTAGTTGGCGGGAGGGGGTGTAGAAGGATAGACGCGTGTTGAGGCATTCGGGTCCTAGGTCGTAGAGGGCTTTGTGTGCGTTGGTGAGGAGACGGAACGTTATTCTCTTGTTGACAGGGAGCCAATGGAGGTCTTTCAGGTGGTCGGAAATGTGAGCTTGCCGAGGGATGTTCAAAATGAGCCTGGCTGAGGCGTTTTGGATGCGTTGGAGTTTTTTCTGTAGTTTGGCTGTGGTTCCGGCGTAAAGGGTGTTGCCGTAATCCAATCGGCTTTTGACCAGTGCGTGGGTGACTGTCTTTCTTGTTTCGGTGGGGATCCAACGGAAGATTTTTTGAGCATTCGTAGGATGTTGAAGCAAGATGATGAGACGGCGTTGACTTGTCTGGTCATCGAGAGGGAGAATCTAGGATGAAGCCCAGGTTACATGCGTGGTCCGTAGGTATGGGTGCGGTTCCGAGGGCCGGTGGCCACCATGAGTTGTCCCAGGCAGAGGGGGATGGACCTAAGATGAGGACTTCTGTTTTGTCCGAGTTTAGTTTTAGACGGCTGTTCTTCATCCATTCGGCTACTTCTTTCATTCCTTCGTGTAGGTTAGTTTTGGCGGTGTTTGGGTCTTTTGTGAGGGAGAGGATCAGCTGGGTGACGTCTGCGTAGGAGATGATGTTGAGGTTGTGTTGGCGCCCGATGGATGCGAGGGGACTCATGTATACGTTGAAGAGGGTGGGGCTGAGTGACGATCCTTGTGGTACGCCGCAGATGACTTCGGTGGCCTCTGATTTGAAAGGGGGGAGGCAGACTCTCTGGGTTCTTCCGGTGAGGAACGATATTATCCAGTCCAATGCCTTTCCTTGTACTCCGATGTTGCTGAGGCGTTGTATGAGGGTGCTATGACAGACTGTGTCAAAGGCTGCGGAGAGGTCAAGTAAGATGAGAGCAATTGTTTCTCCGTTGTACAGTAGTGTTCGGATGTCATCTGTTGCTGCCATGAGGGCGGTTTCGGTGCTGTGCTTGGCTCGGAAGCCTGATTGAGAGGAGTCGAGGGATTTGTTGGATTCTAGGAAGGCGGCGAGCTGACTGTTGACGGCTTTCTCGATGACTTTGGCGGGCAATGGGAGGAGCGAGATGGGGCGGTAGTTCTTAAGTTCGGTTGGGTCAGCCGTGGGTTTCTTCAGAAGGGCGCTGAGTTCGGCATGTTTCCAGTTTTCTGGGAAGGTGGCGGAGTTGAAGGAGCAGTTGGTTACGTCTCGGAGATGGGGTGCGATGATGGAGTCTGCTTTGTTGAAGATGTGGTGGGGACAAGGGTCGGTTGGCGATCCTGAGTGGATGGAATTCATCAGGCGGATGGTGTCTTCAGTGGTGATTGGGTTCCAGGCGCAAAGGTTGTTAGAGGGGGGTTTTGGTTCGGAGGTGGGTGGAGTGGGCCGGTCTTCGGACTGGTTTTGAAAGCTGTTGTGTATTTCGGCGATTTTGTTGTGGAAGAATGATGATAGAGAGTCGCAGAGGTCTTGGGAGGGGGTGATGTCGTTAGTGCCTGCGGAGGGGTTAGTGAATTCTTTGACGATGTTGAATAGTTCCTTGCTGTTTTGGGCATTGTTGTCAAGTCGATCCTTAAATGCTGATTTCTTGGTGGATCGGATGAGTTGGTGGTGTTTGCGGGTGGCGTTTTTGAAGGAGGCTAGGTTGTCAGTGGTAGGGTTTTTTCTCCAGGTTTTCTCGAGAGTCCGACAGAGCTTCTTGGATTTCTTAAGGTCATCGTTGAACCAGGGGGCTTTTTTGTTCCCTTGCTTGATTAGATGGTTTTTCAAGGGTGCTAGTGCGTCTGCGCTGTGGGTGATCCATTGTGTGAGGTTGGTGGCTGCTTGGTTTGGGTCCGATGAATTGGCAGGAGTGTTTTGTTGAAGCGACGAGAAGAGCTGGTCGGTGGTGATTTTGTTCCAGTTTCTTCGGGGAATAGGTTGGGGGGGTTATGGGACGTGGCTTTTTTGTAGTGGAAGTGAACGCAGCTGTGGTCCATCCAGTGGAGAGCTGTGGTGTGATTGAAGGAGACGTGCTTGCTGGAGGTGAAGATAGGGTCGAGCGTGTGTCCGGCGGAGTGGGTGGGGGTGTCAACGAGTTGTTTGAGTCCGAGATTGGCCATGTTGTCCAGAAGGGTGGTGGTGTTGTTGTCGTTTTTCTTGTCCAGGTGGAAGTTGAGGTCTCCCAGTAGAATGTAGTTCTCGGATGGGATGGCATGTGGGCTGATGAAGTCAGCGATGTCTTCACTGAATTGTGAGCGGGGTCCTCGGGGTCTGTAGATAAGGGTGCCTCTGAGTGTGGTTTTGGGGTCGGTGTGAATCTGGAAGTGAAGGTGTTCGGCGGTAGAGAGGTTATCGTCGGAGCTGGTCGAGATGCGGATGGTGTTCTTATGGACGATGGCGATGCCTCCTCCTGTTTGGTTGATGCGGTCCTTTCGGATGATCTTGTAGGTGTCCGGGATGGCTATGGCGATGTCGGGGGCTGATGAGGCGTTCATCCAAGTTTCTGTAAGGAAGGCGACGTCCGGCGATGTAGTGTCGAGTAGGTTCCAGAGTTCGATGGAGTGTCTGTGGACTGAGCGGGTGTTGAGCAGTAAGCACTTTAGGTGGTTAGTGTCGGAGCTCTGTTTGGAGTTTGTGGATTTGGTGTGGGTCCTGATGCAGTCGAACTTGCAGGAGTGGCAGGTGAAAGGTCCATGGGTGGTGCTATGATCCATTTTAATGGTACTTAAGGTTTGGACCTCAGAAGGTTAAAAAGCTGAACTGGCATCATTAGGATTGGGAGGCATAACCTGCAACTTACATAGATGTCAGTAGCAAGTGCTTAACTGTGCCAGCTATCCCACAAGCTATAGTGATGCAGGATGCTTTAAGTTCATTACTTTGCAGAATTCTCAGTGGTCCACCGGGGCACTTTGGTACATTCCAGAGTGAGTGAATCCCACGGTTACCAATTTAATGCTTTCTTTTCAGTGAGCCCAAACATTATATCATTTGCCTACCAAGTCCATTCTGGAAGATCCCAGACCTCTGTTTAGGTCATGCGTGCTTGCTTTGTCCGCTTAGCTGTTTGAACACAAACTGTCCATGTGAATACAATAATGATCTCAAATTCTGCCCTCTTTTGCCCAGAAGGAATATAATAAAAATATGCTTCTAAAATGAATAATGCATGTAGCTAAGCTTACCTTATAATTTTATGGGACATTTTCTTAGGACTTTGTGTATTTATAGATGTATGATTTCCACCCGGATCGGCTTTCCTCCCTTAGCTGCCCTTTGAGGCAACACCCCTGTTTAAGAAAGGATGTTTGATCAATAAAAACACCCACATTAAATAACCTTCCCTATCTTCCTTATGCTTCCTTATGCTCACATTCTCATAATAAATAGGAATATCTACTTTTTGCAGGCAGACAAATAAACTTTAGAACTGCTCAGTTCAGTTCAAAAATTGTATTGATCTTTTATAAAAGATCATAAAAGCACAAGATAATACACAACAGTACATTATAGCTTTAAAAACAATTGTCATGAATTACAGATAGTCCATCAAATAACATTCTCATTATGCACATATTAAAAACCAATAAAATTCAATACAAAAATCCAACTATCCCACCTATACCCTATCAACAATCTGCTTCTAATAAAGAACTCTATCTGGATACACTTTCTGTCGTTACACCAGTACATACTTCTCTCAGTCCAGGTATTTTAACTTCAGACCTCAAGTCGAACACCAGAAAGTCTACTCCCTCTATCCATCAGCTTTCTGTTCTATTTTGGAACGTCGCGGGTCTTCGTTCAAAGTTAAAACTAAAACCTTGGTTGGACACAGTAACCCCCCACCAAATAGTTTGTCTACAGGAAACGTGGTCTATAGACCCTATTCACATTCAGGGCTACACAACGTTCCACTCCCCAGCCAGTATTACCACACATGGCAGATCTAAGGGAGGTTTAGTGGTGTATATCTCAAACAGTTTATTTTCAATGAACTCATCTGTTTTATATACCACTGCGAACTTTCAAATCATCAAGGTTGTATTTAGTAACTGTACGTTGCATCTTTTTATTAATTTTTATAACAACCTGTGCCCAATTGAATGTGTTAAGTCTGTAAAAGAAATCTCGTTTGTTGTTAATGAACAATGTAATAAGCACCCAGCACTCGTTTGCTATGTGGTATGGGGGGGAGATTTTAATGTTTCACGGTGTGCCAATCATATGAAAGGTATTTGTGGTTTGCTAGACGAACACGACTGTCCACTAACCCACTTTACGCATTCAATTTTGGGTAATGCTTTGAACGATTGTCTTTTCACAATGGAATTAGACTATGCCAATAACTTAGCGGATCTTCCAGCTGAATTTAGACCCAGTTTTCATGGTAGGGGCATGTTCAGCACCATCGATTTTATCTTATGCTCTTTAGCGCTAAAAGGCAACCTCCAACGGTTTAGCACTGGTACAGATATCTCTAGTGACCACTTTCCCAATAGTATCACTTTATCCATAGAAGTTGGCGTTCGTCATCCCAATAAGATCAGCCAATTAACCCAGCAATCACTGGCCATGGATAAACTAAATGGATTTTCTGTGAAATGGTCCAAAATAGACCCGGTAGTTATCAGTGGCAATGTTATATCAAAAACCCTTCCTTGGATAACCAACTGCCTGGCAGAGGATTCCCCACCTCAGCTGATTTTAACTAGTTTTTCAGAGATTTTATTAGTAATGCGGTCTGAGCTATTCCGCAATCACAAACCTGGTATTCAGGGATCTCTAAGATGGTTTGATACAGCTTGTCGTAAAGCCTTATCCGCATTAAAAAAGGCACTACATAACACAAATAGAAACTCAACGGAGATAGCTAAACTAAGAAAGATCTATAAAGTGGCTCAACAAAATTGTAAAAAGGAGCTAAAGAAAAACTTATGGGCTCAACTCCACGAAAGCTGCCTAAATAAAGACAGCTCTCAGTTTTGGCGTGTCGTCAAGTCACCCTTCTTAACAAATGCTAATGCGCCACAGCACCTTGACGTGGCTTTGCCCACTGACGTGTGGGTGACCCATTTCTCAAAAATATTCGGGGGGTCCCCAGTTGACGCTATAAAAACAGCCAACCCAGCAGATGACCCCGCTAAGACGCAGGTTTATCTTATCGAACTATCCTTTAGCCTTAGCAAGGTCACTCAAGCATTAACATCTGGTAAGGCGCCTGGCCCTGACGGGGTGCCTGTAGATATTTTTGTAAATAACATAGAACTGTGGTCTCCTGTCGTCACCCAGGTGATGGCGGCAGTCTCGAAAATCGGCCTCATAGATTCCTGGTCCTCCTCCATTTTACTACCCATCTTCAAAAAGGGGGATCGCAATAACCATGCCTGTTACAGACCCATTTCTCTCCTGGACTCCCTGGGGAAAGTTGCCGGGTGCCTGATCCTGGAACGTCTCCTGGATTGGGCGTCTGAGAGTAACATCATGACCGACCTACAGTACGGGTTCCAGGAGGGACTTGGCACAGTCGAACAGGCATTAAACTTAACCCTTTTAATAGGTAAATATGCCGGAGCTAAGTGCGGCAACCTATATATAGTGTATGTCGACCTTAGCTCTGCTTTCGACTGTGATCCATTCCAAGCTGTGGTCCATTCTTAGCGAACTTGGGATGGACCCTCCTCTTATTAAATTCCTCCGTGAGCTCTATTCTGACGCTACAGCGTGCGTGAGAAACGGGTTAAGCGGTGAATTAACATCCCTATTTACAATAAATAAAGGAGTAAGGCAAGGGAGTGTCCTGGCCCCCTTCCTGTTCAACCTCTATACCAACGGGGTTGAGATGGCCATGCTGGAGGGAAGCCAGGACTTACCATCTATCAATCACCGTCCAATCCCCGCCTTATTATATGCGGACGATTCTGTCATCTTAGCAAGGAAATTAACGCAGTTGCAAAAACAACTAGATAAATATTGCCAATTTATGCTCTCTTTGGGGCTAAAAGTTAACAAGAGTAAGACCTTTGTTATGCACTTTGGTCACAAGGCGAAGAAACCCAAATCCATCTTTATTGAACAGATTAGATTGGAGCGTGCTAGACAATACCCTTACCTTGGCATTTTAATGGATGATCAGTTAGATTGGAAAGCAGGAGTTGCAAGTAAAAAAATGCTTTTTCAAAGAGCAACTTCAGCTCTTGTTTCCTTTTCAAGAAAACTGGGTAAACCGACCCCAAAAGAGCTGCTTAAAATTTACCATGCAAAATGCCACAGTGTAGCTACTTATGGTGTTGGCGTTTGGGGCTATGCTTCTGTAGACGGTTTACAACTGGTCCAAAATGGGTTCCTAAAATATATTCTGGCACTTCCCCAAAGTGCTCCAATATACGGTTCCCATATCGAGCTGGGTATCGATTACATTATTGATAATATTAGATGCCAGCCGATTCTTTTATGGCACCGTATTTGGACCAAACCCCAATGCCACCTAACCCGCTCCCTACTACAAGACTGTCTATCCTTGGTGAAATGGAAAAAAATCCCATGGCTTCTTTATGTTTCCAACTTCCTAACAGATCTGAATTGTGCTTTTTACTACACCGAACCAACGACTCTATTAGATACCAGTAGAAAGGCGTTGAAAGCTCTCTGTTTAAATCATCTGAGAGACCTCCGCCTTTTAAATGAAGTTTCCAAGCCAACAAACGTGCAAATTCTGATGGTCCAAACCTCCCCAGGTATTCAGCCTTATCTAACATTCTTTCTGACAAATCATGAAAAATTTGTCTTAACGAGGTTTCGTTTCAACTCTTTTTTCCGCCTTGTTACCTTTCCTAAAGTGCTAAACTGGTCACATGATCTGGCAAAGTGTCCGTGTGATGGTGTATCACCACAATCGACCATCCACCTTACTTTGTTCTGTCGCTATTACGAACAAACTCGCAAACGCTGGATCATCCCACTCCTTCGAATAATGTGGTTGAGAACATGTCGGCCAGCTTTTCTGGCACTACAGATGTTGGACACACCACATGTAGCCAAATGTGTAGCTCTTTTTTTGAAATCATGTTTGAGAATGCGTTGTAACATAGGGCTTTCTCCATCTTGATGTGCTGTTAATCGCTGTCTCCTGATCATTTTGAAATTGGCGTCTTTTAGCTATGTCCTAATTACTAGCTTGTTTCTTTTTAATTGTATTATAATCCCGTGTTTTTACATTACTTATTCAATTTTGTAAATGTACTTTTTATGATTCAACAGAATGTTAATCGAATAAAAGTTTTTGAAACAAGAAACAACTATGCTTACCTGACGAACTACAGATAAAATACATTAACCCAGGAAATATCAGGCCTGCGCACCTAAATCCCCTCCATAGACTTTCTGCAAAGTATGGCCATTTTCAGAAAAAAACACACACTATAACACATATCTGGACTTTTTAGCATTTGAAGATAGATTAAAGCCTCTTTACATTTTTGAACGGGTAACTTTTCCAGTGTGGGTTTAAGATAGAGCTGAGAAAAAAAATGTAATGCAAAAAAAGGTAAAATGCAACAAGGATTGCTCTGCCATACCCTGACAAGGGCATGGGAGCAACAAGCTATTCCCCACCTTTGCCTCATCAGAAAAGCACATTAAACGCCTGCCCATTCCAGATCTAAATCTAAAAAGAAGGGACCTCTCCCAACGTATAAGCTCCAGAGTCAGATGAAGTGTCTCCTTTCACAAGAGTAAAATAGTGATTTCATATAGTTTGTTTAATAGTAGCTCCTTGGATTCTCTGCGATGAAGTATATTTGGTTTAGCTAGAGTTAAGCACTCTCTTATCGGATTTAATAATTGAACCAGGGGTACCAAACAATCCAGGAAGACCAATGTCAGCAAAAGGTTTGCTGACATACTTCATCCAAGGGATGGAGAGCCCCCTACCCTGGCTGATGCAGTCCACCATTCCTGCTCTGTTAAAACTTGCCTTATTGTTACTCCACACGCTGACCCAAAGCTGGAGAGGCATCTAAAATATATTCTAAATTCAATTCAGAGTGCAAAAGTAAATTAGCACGGGAAGGCGGGAGATTCATTAACCGCCTACAGATTCTGTTTTCTTCTGTCTGTATGGCAGTAGCATTATTGTGTCCCCACACCCCTCCTCCATATGGTGCTGTAGAGACGCATTGCATTTTATATACTTTAAAATAGGGGGGAATAGTGGACCTACCATCTTTCTTGGCTAAATTAAAAAGGGAGCCTGTCACTCTTCCAAGCCTCAGAAAAGCTGTGTTTACTTGTGGCTGCCAGGAATTGCCTGAGTCAAACACAAAGACCAAATAGCAAACGTTCCGCCCTGCGCTAAGTTGTTGCCCATACAGTTTTAAGGCTGTCAGTGTTTTTATACCGGGCCCACAAGCCATTATGTGGGATTTCCCAAAATTAGTTTTCATGGGAAGAGTACTCATGAATGACACAAAAGATTCTACTAAGATACGCAGTGCACTGGGTGTTGTCAGCATATATAACAATGCCGGGACGGGGGACATCCTTTACAACGCAACTGTTACAACGAAGTACCTTTACGACGCAACCATTACAACGCAACTTTTACAACTACTTGCGCTGGGGGGGCGCTGTAGGATAGGGAATAGTTTCCAACACCTTCCCTACTATCCACGGGGACTGGAGTTGGAATAGTAAATTAAACTATTCACTATCCAGCGCCCCCCAACGCAAGTCGTTGTAACGACTTGCGTTGTAAAACTTGCGTCGTAAAGGCATGCGTTGTAATAGCATGCGTTGTAACGTCATACATCCTGCCGGGACAGCAGAGTTGGCACTTTTTGGCACATCACCTGTAGAAGTCAATACATGGGTTTTCAAATTATTAATATAAAAGATAAAAACAGGGGCTCCAACACGCACCCCTTGCATACCCCACTGACTAGTGGAAAGGCATCCGAGTGTTCCATTAACTGTTCGTATCGTACACTAGTACCTAAATGCTCATGGAGACTGTGTAAAAGTTGACTAAAGGGACTTCTACCCCTAATATGATTAAGGTCAACCTTAATTTACTCCTATTTACACAATCAAAAGTGGTTGACAAGTTCATAAAAGCCAGGTACAGTGGGCAGCGCTTAGCGATAATGTATTTACTCACTATCAGGTGTAAATTCAAGCACTGCTCCACTGCATCTAGACCAGGATTAAAACCGTACCAGCAAGGGGATAGAATTTTATAGTCAGTGGCCCATAACTGCAATTGATAGAAGATAACTCTGCCCAAAACTATAACAGAGCGGTCAACCAGGTAGAAAGACCTATAACATTTAGGCAAACCTCTATCACCCTTCTTGAAGATTGTCACGATTGTAGAAAGGGACCAAGACTCAGGGATTTTGCTAGACAAAGAATTATTAAATAAATTAGCAAGTAAGGGGGCCCATAGATCCAAATTACATTTATAAAGATCCATGGGGATCCCATCTGGTCCCGGTGCCTTACCACCTGCACTAAATTGGATTGGACCCTCAACTTTCTGTACGGTGCCTGAAGGGGGGTGGAGTAGGCAAGATACTGTTGCATTATACCTTCGCAATTTCTCCAATTGGTATATATAGGTAAAATGCCTAACCTATTCTTGGACTGAGATATTGTAGATTAGGAGTTGGTTAGGTGGAGCGTCTCGCTGCTGAAGCTTATTTACTGTTTCTCAAAATACCTCGCTTCAATTTTGGGCAGAGGCTGACTCAAGGGTTTCCCATTCATTTCAATACAAAGAATGCTTCTTCTCCTTGATGGTCAATTCATGGTCTTGTCTGGCCTCCCTGATCATCTTGACATCCTTGGGAACCTAGCCAATGCCTTTCTCAGGTGACGATTAGCAGCTGTACAATTCACATCAAAATATTGTGGGTGCTCTAAAATGGGTTTGAGGGGTTGCGACAAAAACTTTGTTATGGCGTTACACAGTTGTTGATATCGAAAGAATAGCGCAACCCCTGAATCATCGCCTATGCACCCCAAAAAAACGGCATGTTATTTTTGAGAACCTTAGGCCATCTTTGGGATGCTTGTTAATACCATCGCAAATTAGCAGTGATTTGTCCCTACCACGCGGGGAGGCTCCCTCAACTAATAAAGCGGTACAAAAGGGGGTGGTGATGGAAGGCGCATCTGAACCAATCAAACACTCACACCCAGTCAACAGATCTGAGTTTAATCCATCACCGTTCTTTATCCCACTCTGCCACCCCAGTTCAGACATGGCCATATGCAAATCAGTCTGACCCTGTGCCTCATGGGAACAGTCCAGCCCGAACTGCCAAGCAATGCCTTCCCTGGACCGGAAACAAGCTTCCTAGGACCGGTTTCTGGCATTACAGCCGTCTTCAGCCAGGATTGCTTGAATCCAGTGACAAACTGAGCAAGGGACTAACGTCTGAGCATACCATGCCAACTTATGGCGAACAAAGCGGTACAAAAGGGGGTGGTGAGGCATTATGACCACTCCATTGGGTCTCTATCACAGCACTTCAGAGGAATTAGTTGGGCCTGTTGGATGTACTGGAACATCTGAAGACGTATACAACCTGTAAGTGTGTCCAGACAGCTTAAGAACAGTCAGTTTGTTTGGTGGTTGTATAAGTGCTGGTTGCAGAAGGGGCCATGGAGGGGGAGGGCAACTAAATATGGTTGAGATTTTGTTCTTAGGTTTGTCCATAACGGCTATCTGGTGCTGCTGACAAAAATTCGGTACAAAAAGGGGTGGCGATGGACGGAGCATCTGAATCAATCAAACACTCACACCCAGTCAAAAGATCTGGGTTTAATCCATCACCGTTCTTTAGCCCACACTGCCACCCCAGTTCAGACATGGCTATATGCAAATCAGTCTGACCCTGTGCCTCATGGAAACAGTCCAGCCTGAACTGCCAAGCCATGTCTTCCCTGGACTGGAAACAAGCTTCCGAGGACCGGTTTCTGGCATTCCAGCCGTCTTCAGCCCGGGTTGCTTGAATCCAGTGGCAAAGTGAGCAAGGGACTCACGTCTGAGCATACCCTGCCACACTTATGGCGGCCAAAAGCGGTACAAAAAGGGGTGGTGATGGACGGAGCATCTGAATCAATCAAACACTCACACCCAGTCAAAAGATCTGGGTTTAATCCATCACCGTTCTTTAGCCCACACTGCCACCCCAGTTCAGACATGGCTATATGCAAATCAGTCTGACCCTGTGCCTCATGGGAACAGTCCAGCCTGAACTGCCAAGCCATGTCTTCCCTGGACCGGAAACAAGCTTCCGAGGACCGGTTTCTGGCATTCCAGCCGTCTTCAGCCCGGGTTGCTTGAATCCAGTGGCAAAGTGAGCAAGGGACTCACGTCTGAGCATACCCTGCCACACTTATGGCGGCCAAAAGCGGTACAAAAAGGGGTGGTGATGGACGGAGCATCTGAATCAATCAAACACTCACACCCAGTCAAAAGATCTGGGTTTAATCCATCACCGTTCTTTAGCCCACACTGCCACCCCAGTTCAGACATGGCTATATGCAAATCAGTCTGACCCTGTGCCTCATGGGAACAGTCCAGCCTGAACTGCCAAGCCATGTCTTCCCTGGACCGGAAACAAGCTTCCTAGGACCGGTTTCTGGCATTACAGCCGTCTTCAGCCAGGATTGCTTGAATCCAGTGACAAACTGAGCAAGGGACTCACGTCTGAGCATACCATGCCAACTTATGGCGAACAAAGCGGTACAAAAGGGGGTGGTGAGGCATTATGACCGCTCCATTGGGTCTCTATCACAGCACTTCAGAGGAATTAGTTGGGCCTGTTGGATGGGGTGGCTGAGTGGGCTAAAGAATGGTGATGGATTAAACCCAGATCAGTTGACTGGGGGTGAGTGTTTGATTTGCTCAAACGCTCCGTCCATCATCCCCTTTTGTATCGCTTTGTTCGCCCTAAGTGTGGCAGGGTATGCTCAGACGTGAGTCCCTTGCTCACTTGGCCACTGGATTCAAGATAGCCTGGCTGATGAGGATTATGAATCCGAAACCGGTCCCAGGATGCTTGTTTCCGGTCCATGGAAGACATGGCTTGGCAGTTCGGGCTGGACTGTTCCCATGAGGCACAGGGTCAGACTGATTTGCATATAGCCATGTCTGAAATGGGGTGGCTGAGTGGGCTAAAGAATGGTGATGGATTAAACCCAGATCAGTTGACTGGGGGTGAGTGTTTGATTTGCTCAAACGCTCCGTCCATCATCCCCTTTTGTATCGCTTTGTTCGCCCTAAGTGTGGCAGGGTATGCTCAGACGTGAGTCCCTTGCTCACTTGGCCACTGGATTCAAGATAGCCTGGCTGATGAGGATTATGAATCCGAAACCGGTCCCAGGATGCTTGTTTCCGGTCCATGGAAGACATGGCTTGGCAGTTCGGGCTGGACTGTTCCCATGAGGCACAGGGTCAGACTGATTTGCATATAGCCATGTCTGAAATGGGGTGGCTGAGTGGGCTAAAGAATGGTGATGGATTAAACCCAGATCAGTTGACTGGGGGTGAGTGTTTGATTTGCTCAAACGCTCCGTCCATCATCCCCTTTTGTATCGCTTTGTTCGCCCTAAGTGTGGCAGGGTATGCTCAGACGTGAGTCCCTTGCTCACTTGGCCACTGGATTCAAGATAGCCTGGCTGATGAGGATTATGAATCCGAAACCGGTCCCAGGATGCTTGTTTCCGGTCCATGGAAGACATGGCTTGGCAGTTCGGGCTGGACTGTTCCCATGAGGCACAGGGTCAGACTGATTTGCATATAGCCATGTCTGAAATGGGGTGGCTGAGTGGGCTAAAGAATGGTGATGGATTAAACCCAGATCAGTTGACTGGGGGTGAGTGTTTGATTTGCTCAAACGCTCCGTCCATCATCCCCTTTTGTATCGCTTTGTTCGCCCTAAGTGTGGCAGGGTATGCTCAGACGTGAGTCCCTTGCTCACTTGGCCACTGGATTCAAGATAGCCTGGCTGATGAGGATTATGAATCCGAAACCGGTCCCAGGATGCTTGTTTCCGGTCCATGGAAGACATGGCTTGGCAGTTCGGGCTGGACTGTTCCCATGAGGCACAGGGTCAGACTGATTTGCATATAGCCATGTCTGAAATGGGGTGGCTGAGTGGGCTAAAGAATGGTGATGGATTAAACCCAGATCAGTTGACTGGGGGTGAGTGTTTGATTTGCTCAAACGCTCCGTCCATCATCCCCTTTTGTATCGCTTTGTTCGCCCTAAGTGTGGCAGGGTATGCTCAGACGTGAGTCCCTTGCTCACTTGGCCACTGGATTCAAGATAGCCTGGCTGATGAGGATTATGAATCCGAAACCGGTCCCAGGATGCTTGTTTCCGGTCCATGGAAGACATGGCTTGGCAGTTCGGGCTGGACTGTTCCCATGAGGCACAGGGTCAGACTAATTTGCATATAGCCATGTCTGAAATGGGGTGGCTGAGTGGTCTAAAGAATGGTGATGGATTAAACCCAGATCAGTTGACTGGGGGTGAGTGTTTGATTTGCTCAAACGCTCCGTCCATCATCCCCTTTTGTATCGCTGACAAAAATTCAACATTTTGCCCTATGCTGACTCTAATTTGTCTAGTTTCTCCCTCAGAGGGCTCAAACACTCTTTGAATGACAGAAGGCCAGACAGGATCCTCAGTGACCCCTGTAAGATTTAGATCTACCACCACTGACGGTGTTGATGATGTTAACACACTGTCTACGGTACTCTGGGTCTTTTGCAAACACTTGGCGGCTGGTGGAGGTACGGGCGACATAGAAGCAGAAAATTCCTCGCTGGGTTTGGTGGACGATAGTGTGAGCAGAGATTGCCCCCTGGGCTGGTTCCAAAACAGTTCTATCCAAGTTAGGTGGTTTGGATACCAGCTCCATCATATCAATTATGTCCAGTGCGGGAGGAGGAGCTTCTCCAGCACATCCCAGGGACAAATGTCTCTCTGCCATATCCATTTCCTTTGTCACAACATTCTCGGCACACAAATGAATCTATTGAGGTTGGATTGTCCTCCGGTATAGTCTTGTTACTTGTTGCCTTCCTTTTGCTTATATTGCTAGGTATTGCGTTACATTGCCGGAAAAGTAAATATTATATAGTAAGCCATGGAGTATTTTTCACAGGCTTCGCCACAGGACCGGATGGCACAAAAAAGCAAACAAAAAAAACAGGGGGAGTCTATAAGACCATGACCGCTTAGTTTAGATACTTTGATTGCTTTGAGTCAAGAGTACAAATTGCTGGCACTATCAGAACACAAAGCCTCCTGTTTCTGGTGACAAGTGTGCTGTGGGACCGAGCCCCACCCCAGCAGATGCAGGCAGAGCAGCATTGCGGGCCTCTAAGCACCCATGATATTACCCCCACAGCCGCAGTTGCCTCCTTGCAGGGCATTAGTGCTTGCCAATCCCTCAACCATGTGGTGCACTGTCCTGCACCTGCCAGAGCGGTTCAACTGGAGGGGACTGGCAATTTTATGGCTAGTGGCTACACTGCAGACCTCCTCTGCACACTCCCACACAAAGTCAGGGAGCCCAAAATGACAAACCAGCAAACGTAAGCCATATTAAAGGTGGGGGGCTCCAGAGTCCAGCAAACCGGGGTCTGTTGTGAGGAGAAGGTGCCAGGAAAGGCACAATCCTCCAAGACTTCAGAGCAAAGAAGGAGGATGGGGGAGGGGCTCTCCACAGCAGCTCGCGGCCTCTCTCTTCCAATTATGGAGCTCAAGTGCCTGCTCCACCTGATCAATCCTCTTCCAGACCCAAGAGAGCTCTCGCTCCTGTTTCTTTCGCCGAGGCACCCCGCACAGAGCGGCACAAGGCAGCAGGGAAAATATAGGCCGCTAGGATCGCATTCTAGTGAAGGGAGAAGGGGGGCAACTAACTGTGCAGGACCACGGCTCCCACCTGGCGGCTGTGGGCTCCTTGTTCGTGTCCTGCTGCCCTGGGCCTCTATGTCCTCAGGGCACCGCACTCCGCTTCTGGCCGATTGCAGTTTGGGGCCTCCGAGCAGCCCCTCGGAAAGCGGGCTGTTTGCTGGTCACTGTCTAATGTTTGCTGTGCCAGCCACTCCCAGAGGGCTGGCTTACACCCCACACCCATCCAACACAGCGTCACAGGACATGTGACCCTGGCAATAAAATGGGCCGGGCGCACGTGCCCTGGGCCAGTTCCACTAACCATAATCTAGTGTCTTTGTTGTGATTCCTACTGCATGGGGGCCTAGGGCCCCAACACATTACACTTGCCACACCTGTCACGGCTGCAATGGTTGCAGCGCAGCCATGGCTTGCCCCCATCAACACCAAGGGGAGCTTGCACTGTTAGCCATAGCCTCCCCGAAGCAGCTGCAAGAGAGGCTCCAAACGGGGTAACAATGGCAGGGAGGTGTAGGGCCTCAAATCTCCAGGGAAAGCCAGGATCTTTGCTGTGCAGGACGGAGCTCTCTTCTATCCCACTTTGTTATTGAGAGGCAAGCATGTCAGAGGTTTTTGTGAGACCCTGATCAACAACCTGAAGAAGTCCCTTCTTAGGATGAGGACCTTTTCGAGATAAAAAAAATATTCTCTGCAGGGAAACATAATATATGGCAGATCCTGCATCTGATGCCATTTAGTTGCTTGCGCCATGTTAGCCAACTCGTCATTAAACACGAGAGCTCTGCTAGCATATATATAACTATTGCATCACAAGCGCAGACGTCTGAAAAGGCCAGAGGCATGAGGAATATTGACCCTTCTGCCACCCACTCCTGAGCTGACAAGGCTGCCGCAGCACAACCCTAAACTTTAAAAGACAGAGGCAGGAAAGTGTTAATATTTATTTGAGCCGCAAACAACAGTCAAGGCAGCACTGAATTCAACAGCTGCTGTGGCACATTGTGTCACATTTTGAGAAGCTCTGAGAACATCTTTATTTTTGTTTTTCAGACGTACAGGAAGGATGATGGCAATCCACGGCAAAGACAATAAAGTCCCTATGACTCACTTTATATCCTGTGTTTATGAATTTGAACTGTAGCAGTTTCCAGAAAGGATTTAGTCTTAAAATAAATACTGTGAAGAAGTCTAATAATATTGTGAAAAAATATATATTAGTGGGATTCTTTTTTATGTTTGTTATTTTGGTTGTACACAGTGAAGGATGGATGGTTTATTGGCCAGAAATGTAGCTCGAGGTCCAAATTAAGATGCACTGCAGAGAGCATCACTGCCAATAATATCCCAGCTGCTGTATCAGTTGCTGCGTTGACAGTCGCTATTTAGGTTTCGTGTACAAACAACTTTAGATGTTTGCTGGAGACTTTGGGGGTATTCACCATGGCATGTTACATATGTAAGTAATTTACTCTTCCTCACCCCTTGAAAATGGGTGGAGCAAATTTACAGTGTAAGCTACTACTGCAAAAAAAAAAAAAAAAAAAAACACCAGTGGTAAGTTCAGCATCAAATAGAGCCAACCACTGGTACTGCAAACCCCTCTCATACAAAAAGATTGAGGTAAGCTCTTAAATAAAAACATGATATGGGAAGTCATTTTTATATTAAATGCAATTATTTAAAATAGTTAAAAATATTGCTAAATATAATTTGATGTTAAAAAATCTAAAACAAAAACATATTTCTATATTTAATTATAAAATATTTTAACAACCTTTTTTGAAATTAGAAACTAATGTAACATTACTTTTGATTACAATATAAATAAATACCTTTTCATTAATTCTATACCTCACTTTTCTTAAATTATTATTGTTGTGCAAACAAAAAATTCAATATTTTAACTTCAGGTGTGAATTTGTTTTTTAATTTAAATTTCGGAACAATATTTTTTATTTAATTTATATATTTAAATTTAAGATTTTAGGTCTGATAGCCCGATCACCGTGTCCGCATCTGACAGTAGACCACAGAGGTGGCGGTCTTCAGACTGCTGTATTACGAGTTTACAAAGGTGCCGGCAGTGTGGCTGCAGAGATGTTTCAGTGGTGGTGAATATTTTTCCATAAGTATCGATGCCTATGTGAAGATTTTGACTGCATATGTGTTGAATGTACACATACGCATGATACATGTGGAAAGAATTTCATCTACCCATTGCCAGAGTCTGGCTTATATGTGGGCAGTCCAAGCAATGTGCATATAGCACATAAAGGGCTCACCTGCATATCCCCGCAAACAGGGTCGTAATCCTAGGGGTGAAGCTGCTGCTGTGCACGGGGGACCTGAAGAAAGGGATCCATGTTGAATTCTGATGGGAAGAGCAGGAACGGGGGAAATACGCATCCAAAATCCTGTGTTTCCACTAACTTGAAGCTTGTGGTCCTACCGCCGCGGTTTGCATGTCAGAAAGCCAACTCGTAATGCGGAGGTCGGTGAAACTACTCTGTACCGCCTTATGGCAGCTGTTTTTCCCTACCGTGACCTCAGCGGTCTGCGATGTGCTGGTGGTGTTGGCAGTGCAACCTTGGTCTTGCAATAGCAATCCCCTCAACTTATAATACAGTGGTCAGACCGCCGAGGTCGCGGCCGTCGGACCGCGACCAAGGATATGGCAGTTCACGGACCGCCAAACTCATAATAAGTCCCTTGGCTCAGTGCCTGAACACACTGGACACGCAAACTGAAATCAAAGCCTGCTTGATTGATCCATGCACATCTCTGTCTTTTCACAATTAGATCTTCCATTGGCTACTGCAGCCACCCACTACACACATACACTGTCCACAGTGGCTTCCATGTAGTACAGAGCCTCAAGTTTTAGCTTACATTCAACATACTACAGCTCCTTTCATATCTATCACCGTAGAGCCCTCACTACTGCAAAGTACAGTACTTTAGACTAAATAAAACAGCCGTTGGAACTCTTATGAGGACCACCTCAAAAACCTAGAGAGCGACTGCTTTGGGAACAGAGAGAGGGACATTGTAGATCCTTATCACTGATAAATTTAGCAATTGGAGAATGGGTCTTAGGAGTCAGGGTGAAGGCTGTTGGTTGTATCTGAATGATTTGTCATAGAAGAAGACTCAGGATAAATGAGTACATTACTCATGGAAGTACCTATGAATATATATGCATATTCTCAGGGTTTGGCAATGAGTGTAAGGAATTTGGCTCATGGTCAGGGTTCATTGTCTTGGAGTCACCCGCATTTTTTTAGATCATTTTTTATTAGGTCTCAGCTGCAGAGAGCTGTCTTATAAGCACTGGCAACACCAATGGGTTACACTGTAGAGACCTAGCAGCTTTGCCAGTGCTTTTTTTAAAGTGGAAGCTGAAGCTGCTTTAGGTGGCACAGGAAGTACTGACACGTGCATTGAGGTGCCGCTGCCATGTAGTCCTTGTATAGAGGCCTAAGAGGCTGCGAAAGACATAATTCTAAATAGTATAAGCTGCCTCTCAATTTACCTCCTGTATAGTGGAGACACTCTGTCTAAAAGAAATCCCTCTACCAAAAATTATATTCATATGATGTACGAGTAGGAAGGGGCAACTACATATATTTTTTATGGGGAAAATAGATATTTTGATCTGTGTAAATATGCAATCCCCTTCTAGATTTTGTTTCATACAACTAATATATTTTAGTAAGTTTAAAGGTGCTTACACTTTTACAAAACATTTGGCTGGTTTGCTATACCGTGTATCATTTCTCCACATTGATCTTAACTGGAGTTCACAAGCTTCAGGACAATGGAATGGCATGAACATGGTGGTCTGCCCCTGGGTTAGGGCACATTTCTCCATTTTGGCTTGTCAAGGGTTTAACCCCTTTGTCAGCAATATAGCGATAAACAATCTAAGCCTAAACCCCAAATAGACATCCAGTCAATGGAAATTCATGTTAGGGCCTCAATTAAGCTTATATTGAGCAGGAATTGAAACCAGTAGAAGCGTCATGGTTGGGTCCTAACCACTAACCAGCAGGGAAGAGCTTCTTCTGGCCTACTTGGCACTTTTTGAGAGCCTTCTGCAGACGTTCTAAAACTATATTTGGAGCCCCTGTGACCTCCGTCAACAGAATGGAAAACTCCTACCCACAAAAACTTTCCTTAGAATTTCTTTTCTGGGAGGAATCACCTTCTCTATTGCTTCCTTCCTGGTGGCTTGAACATTTTGTCACTTCAATAAGCGAGTTTTGGGGCTCTTACCGCTTACTTCAAACTTTCTCCTGCAGTGCTAGCAGGTAAATCTGAGGGCTGTGACGTCTCAGTGGCCACCTGAAGTCTTTTTACAAATTTCATCCGTTTTGTGAACCCCTAATCTCGATTTCACATGCCAAAATGTGATTTCCATTTGTCTGGTTCTATGAACTATCTTATGGGTGGCAATTTCTTCTGTACATCCATCGCAAGAGATGGGAACCTTATGCAGTTTACAGTTATTTGGCTTGTTAGTGCAAACCTGTTCTTTTTAAGCTAGTTTTCGCACATTAATGGATTCTTGCATGTCTATTCCTAGTACGGATAAATGTGAGGTGCCGATGCCAATGAGCAGTTGTGGGAGACCACAGTACAGTGCATCTTGCCGCATTACTTACTCTCAGCTCATTAAAAAGACCCTAGCTGGTGGTGCAACTTGAATGCCTCCTTGAACCTTGGCTCTAACCCCAAAAAAGCTATTCTTGAAAGTTGTTTACTTACATGTAAAATAATAACATTCTTTTCTCCCATAGGTAAATGGGGAAAGTAGTCAGGATGATGAGGTCTTAGACCCACCACCTCAACTACTTAGGAGGATGGGGACTTTGTGACCTATCCCGCCAGACCATAGAGTAGAAGGTCTAAAACATAGGGCAGACTCTGTACAAATCAGTGAAGAGGACAACCTTTTAGCAAGGTTGGCCAAAAGACTAGAGCTAGAGACTAGGCTCCTAGCTTTAGAAAAAGAAAGAGCAGAGATGGGCCTAGGACCCATCAATGGAGGCAGCAACTTAAACAACAAAGAGCAGGAAGGATCTCATGATCCTAAAATCCCCAAAGGGATTGTCCCTAAATTTGAGGATGGTGACAGACTTCTGACCCTTACTCTGGCAGAGGCTGACTCTTATGAAATCATGAAGGGTACCCTGATTGAGGGATTTGGACTCTCAACTGAAGAGTACAAAATGTAATTCCGAAGAGGGAGGCTTGGAAAACCCCAGAGTCAGTCCTGGGTGGAATTTGTAGACTACTCAGTAAAAACATTAGGGGGTGGTTAACTGGAAGTAAAGTGCATGATTATGATAGTCTTTATAATTTTTTATGAAGGAACACATATTATGTAACTGCATTAATGAAAAGTTGCATCAGTATCTGGTAGACCTAGATCCAAGAATTGGGAAAGAAGGCGGACCACTGGGTCAAGACAAGGGTGACCAAGAAAACCATATGGGGGTGACCAAAGAAAGGGGTTACAAAGCCTCACCAGGGGAAAGAGGGTGAGAAGCCCACGATAACAAACTCCTCTAAAAGGCCCCCAAAATCCTGTTCAGGTGGGTAGGCCCAATAATTCTTTCAAGACCCTTTGGCTATAAGGGGGAAAAGTTTGAAAACTTTGATCCTTCTAAAGGCTGATGCTTCCACTGTAACAAGAAGGGACCTGAACAGGAGATCCTGCCTGTCCCAAAAAGCAAGCCGCTAGTACCCCTCCTGTTATCCCTGGAATGGCAAATCTCCAGATGGGATCAATTATGTGCCCTGAGCAAATCAGAGTACACACAAAAGCTACACTAGTTGTCTAGGGTGGGGTAGATTTGGCCCACAAACCTAACTAAGTATATGCAGCACCTCAAGATCAATGGGTCAAGTGTAGTCTGAAGGACACAGGAGCCAGTGCCACTATGGTGAGAGAATCACTGGTTTCCTCAGAACAATTCCTAGTTGGGAAATCTTTTCCAGTGACCAATGCTGATAATGACACTATAGTCCACCCCCTGGCTATGGAAACATTAGATTGGGGAGGGGTTACTGGCCTGAAACAGATAGTGGTCTCTCCAACACTTCCTGTCCCTTGTCTTCTCGGAAATGATCTGGAACCTGAGCATGGGCTAAGGTAGAAAGAATCACACATGGAGCAATGCTAAACATCCCTGAGATAATGGGTGTGAAAACATGAGCACAGCGCTTAGCACAACATGAAAAAGGATAGTTGGAGCCCGAAATGATGGCCCAACCTCCCAAGGGAAAAGGTAGAACGACGGGTGAAACAACTTCCACACAGCAAAAGGATTAGGGCCCCTCTCTTCAGGGAGAAGACTTGTCAACCCCAGAGGGAACAGAGCCCATGGAACTTGAAACTTACAATGTAGAGCTCTGGAACCCAGGGGGACCCTCTAGGGAACAGCTGTGCCTTGGGCAGAAGGCCTACCCCACTCTTGACAGCAACCTGCTGTACAGGAGCAGGGAGATGCCAGTGACTCCCACAGGGTCTACTGGGTGGAGAGACTCCTTTACCCTGAGGCCAGAGACCACAAGCCTGGTGCCACTAGGAGAGTAGAAGTGCCTCAGTTGTATAGAGAGTTCCTATTGACATTGGCCCATGACATCCCACTAGCTGGACATCTGGGCCAGACAAAAACTTGGACAAGATGTGCCAATCACTTTTATTGGCAACACATGTCCCAAAAAGTGAAAGAGTTTGTCAGCCCAGGTGGACACCCAAAGGCCCCCTTAATTCCACTACCAGTGGTTGGACTCCCTTTGAAAGGGTAGTTGTGGATATATCATGTCCACTTGAATATTCCACAGCCTCAGGAAACAAATACATGCTGGTAGTCGTGGATCATACTATCAGGTATCCTGAAGCCATTCCCCTTAGGTCTACTACATCCCCTGCAGTAGCCAAGGCCCTCACTGGTGTCTTCACCAGGGTGGGGTTTCCTAAGGAGTTAGTATCAGACCGATGCTCCAACTTCATGTCTGCATACTTGACACACATGTGGGATGAGTGTGGGGTGGTTTATAAGTTCACAACACCATATCACCCACAAACCAAGGGTGATGTATATGAACCACCTGAAACTCTTCTGTGACAGGTATGATGTAACACTTTATTGTTATTGATGAGGATCAGGAGACAGAGCATGAACCTCTCCCTGACTTCCTCACTTACAGCCACCAAGATGAGTCAGTAGATGGAGTTGTTTATTCAGACACCCTCTCTGCCCAACAGCAAGCTGATTGTAGGCAGGTCCTGCAACAGAATGCACAGCTCTTCTCCTTAAGCCCTGGACAGACACACTGTTGTACCCATGATGTGGACACTGGGGACAGCTTGCCTGTTAAGACCAAAATCTAATTGCAGAAATATCATGGTAAAAATACCGTGGGTCAGGAATATCAACAGTAAAATCCTCGTGGTCAAGAATATCAATTTTAGGTACATTGTGTTTTTACTTAAACTTTCTGGCCTCCTTTCTCATGTACACATTTTATAATCACGTTGTATATATTGCGCACTAAAACCTAGCACTCAGCACAAATGTTAGTATTTGCAACTGTTCCACATGTCAAGACAGCAGAGTTATGAATTTCTGAAGACTTTAGAGAATAGCGTATAAGCACTAAATGTATTCATGAGAAATAACTGTCAAACTAGACAGAACCATTGTTTTTGTTCATATATCCATACCCAGGTTCTGAGGGACACAGGGTCACCCCATTATTGTTTAACATTACCTGGAGATGGGCTCCCGGCAGAATGTTATACCTTCTTCTCTGGAACCCTGTTGATAGAATACTGCTGGTATATACTGAAGCACTGGAGAGAGGGTTGCTCCCGGATTCCATGAGAGAGGCTCTGATCATATTAATACAGAAACCAGGGAAGCACCCCCGGGAAGGGGGCTCTTGTTGGCCAATCTCCATTTTGAACGTCGATCAGAAAATCCTGGGCCATGTATTGGCAACTAGACTGCTCCCCCAACTGGTCTACACAGACATGTCGGGATTTAGTCTGCACCGGAGTACGCAGCGTAACCTGCGCTGCTTGCCGCATGTTCTGCATGCATCCGTACTGGATGATGACCAGTGCGATGGGACTATTTCTGGCAGGTCTAAGACAAAGTGGAGTTGGGTAAAAAATTATATCCGGTAGGCTAAACTGCTCAATAGCAGTCTGAAAGCGAGAATGTGGATGGGATTATACGTTTCTGCTGAAATCCTACTACAGAGGGGCACATGACAGGGTTGCCCACTGTTCCTCCTATTCTTTGATCTTGTGATGGAGCCTATGTTGTGTCATCTCTGGCAGACTTTACATGGGTGGGGCATGCAGGTTGGCCATGTGTGGAACATGTAGTATCATTGTATGTGGATGTTGCCATGGTCTTCTTATGCCAGCCCAATATATCATGCCCAATTGGGCCAGTTAAAGGGATTGCCAATAGACCAACTGCCAGAATTGGGACTGCCGAGGAAAACAGAGAGTGTCAAATATCTTGGGATGTATATTAAACATGGGGAACAGTGGGCGTTCAAGTTAAACTTAGGACATATGATTTGCAATCTGCGCCCCTCAATTGTATTCTATAACACATTGAAACTGTCTATAATGGGGAAGATAGCTCTCATAAAAATAGTGGTTCTGCCCAGATGTTTGTATGTCCTACAGGGAGCCATGTATGTGATCACACGGGGGTTTTCAGTGAATTGGATCACTTGATAGCTGAGCCCCTATGGGTAGGCAAACGATGCAGAATCTGCTTTGGTGCCTTGTGTATCTCCCCTCTTGCCAGCATTAATGTGACTGACTCTTTTATGCATACAGATTGATTTTTGAGGAACTTGTTGGTGATTAATGTACCAACTTGAATTACAAATTTTGGAACACCATCTTCTCTTTAAAGTATGTCTGGCATCAATTCAGATGTGAAACTTGTGATATATCCCGCAAACAAAAAGAAACAGGCTGTTTCACCACCACCAGCCAAGTCCAAGATAACTGGGTCGCAAGAAGATTTGTCAATGGCTGAACCTTTGAAGAAATAGATGTAACATACAGTAATATTGATGCTATTTGCTCTGACATAAAGCATATCTAAAGGGACCTGGCAGGGCTAACTATGAAAGTGTTTGATAACGAAATGTAAATAAAAGATAATAAAATTGCATTTGATCACTAAGGCCCTCAGGAAAGCTGCATAGTGCTAATGAAGAAACTATTGATTAATTAGGAAATCAGAATCTCCGAATCTGCATATATTAAATTAGCCAGAGAATATCAAGGGTCAAAACTGTAGATCTTTTCTGGCAAATCTGCTACCAACACTGCTTAAAAGAAAGATTTCTGAAAAGTTTGAGATTGACAAAGCTCACTGTGTACCCTAAGATTGCAAACCTAATAGTGCAAACCATGGCAAGTAATATTCAAAGTGTTGCATCATTAACATCTTATACTTATCTAGAAAATTGCATGATAAATTCCGACCTTAATGGTAAAAGGTAATAAAATAAATATATCAGAATTTTGTAAAGGAAATTGTGGCTAATCACCATCGATTCTCTGATTTGTGCCCTAGGCACAGTGGCTGGTTATAAATACAGACTTTTTTCGATCCATCATTTATGAGAATTTTTAAAATAGCATCTTTCACTGCATAATTGCTTAGGTCTTTTCTCTATCAGCAGGATGCTGTAGTTCAGTATCTTCATCTTGGCTTGTACCTCTTTTTTCCCAATGTTTCACTTAATATATTTCTCCTTTTGGGATTTTATATGTTTTGTTTGTTCTGTCTGTCTTTGTCTCTGTGTTTCTGTGGACTGTGTGTTTTTGGATTCCATATGCAAATACCTTATTTAATCTTTACATTTTGTATTTTATTACAAATAAAAACTGTAATGGCCAACAAATATAATTTAAAAATTGCTCCCTAAATGTTACGGATGATTGTCACCCCGTGAATTTTTTTTACATCACTTATATAAATGTAAGGTTGGTATAGTTGCATCCAAGAAATACTAATAAATGATCACATATTAGCACATTTTATGAAAACCTGGGCTGATACTGCTGTTTTCTCACCAGCAAAAGGAAACAAAAATGATTTTGATATACTCCTGTCTCGTAAATTGTAATTAGCATTTTAAATTCTGAAATTGGTTCTGACGGCTGTTCTGTAAATGTCCAAATTAAAATTTACAAATGCTCTCTTAGCTAATATCTTTGCTCCTACCCGGCTCTCAAATGCTCATTCGCAATTGATTACTTGTTCTATTCTAGAAATGTATGCCAAATAATTTTTGATCCCAAAATGTAACACATTAACATATCAGATTATGCTTTGATTTCATTTTTTTTTTACAAAAGAGAACACTTGTAAATGCACCCTAAATGAAAAGTGAGCACTGAGATTGTACTATCTGCTGAGAATAAAAATAATTTTTTCGCCACAATTTCTGATTATTTGAATAAATAAAAACCAAGGAAACTTCTAGAATGATCCATTGGGATGCTTTTTAGTATTTATGAGAGGAAACACTATTTCGATTATGGCATATAAAAAGAAATTGTTCAACTCCAAATTGAATTCCTTGGATAAACAAATTGGCAACATTAAAAATGTAAAAGAAATTTAAGTTACAGTTACAAAACCGCTGATATAAATATACCTACCACCTTAGAAAAAGAGCTAGTCTTTTTATCTCAAGACAAAACGTACATTTTTAATTAATGCTGATATGTCTGGAGAAACATTTGCTAATTATTTATGAATTAAAAAAGATAATAGGATCAGCTGGTCAATTGATTTGTTCTTCCACTGATATAGTTAAAGAATTCCGGACCTTTTATTCAGATCTTTAAAGGACACTTCGAGATGTTCAAGATACTACCTTTCATCAATTTTTACTTAATTTCAAATTACCACCTCAATACAAATCTAATTGAGATAGACAGGATGCCCCTTTTGAACCTGGAAGAGATTTGCGCAGCAATTAAATCTCTGAATTATGAGAAATCTCCTGGTCCTGGTGTCATTCAGGTGGAATTTGATAAATGTTTTAGTATTCAGCTCTGCACTATCTCTTTTGTCTCTATTTCAGCACTCTGTGTACAATGTGTTAGTTCAAGGATCTTTTAAAGAGGCAACACAAATTGTTTTCCTAAGCCTGACAAACTGCACACATTGGTTTCTATTACCCTTTCTCTCTTATCAATAAGATTTTTATAATTATGCAAAACATTTGGCAACTAAGTTATCTCCAGTTTTGTATTCCATGATACACTCAGATCAGACTGGTTTCATGAATGATAAGGTATTGTCACACATTACCAGACAATTTTTTCAGACTCTTTAAAAAATAAATATCCTATATCTCCACTCAGGTCTTTAAGTTGACTGGACAACCTCTGGCGACATCACACAATGAATTTGGCAACACTCCATCAGGGATATCTTGAGAATTTTAGTGGCCCTGGGCCAAATATATTATGGAGCCCCCTGCTCAGAACAACGATGAATTTATTATCCATTTTCAAGACCTCAGCAACTATTGTCTGATCATTGAGAATCCTCTTCAATGGCCTCCAAACATTTAAGGGGACCCCTGTCCTAAGGAAGCCCCATTCAGTGCAAAGCCTTTGAATATTTGTGAGAAATTGGAGACCTACAAGCCCATTTCGTGTTATGCAGGGGGCCCCATCATTTTTGCGTTATGCCACTGTCTTAGACTGTCCTGAAAGTTTAATGATGGGACCCCTAGAAAGATGGGGGCCCTAGGCGGGAGCCCACTTTGACCATGCCTTAAAATGTCTGCACTCTATGGAACAGACACCCTAATTAGCACGTCTCCCCTCTCAAAACTCCACTGCCAGATTGATTACCAGTCTAGAAAATGGGATGCCCTTTAAGTAGGATCTACTTTTAAGCCATCTTGTCTCTCATATAGCGGCTTGCGCAAAGATTCTCCCGATACCTTGCACTGAAATCGATTCTCTCCAGCAAAAACGGGAAATTGAGTTGTTAATTACTACTCCTTAAAGCTCCTTCCTTCAATAAAATGTCCACCCTCAAACACTCCAACTCGGTTAATGCCCCAAGATTTTGAAATGCCCTCCGTGCCTTTATACACTTGTCCTTCATTTCAAATATTTAATCAAAAACTGAAGAACCACCTCTAAAACAACTGAACCAGCTTATATCTACTTGACATATCTGTTGGTCACTCCTGCATGATGTCATCCTCGTTGTATTGTATTTACAGTCCTGTGATTGCAATTCACTTGAATCACCTTGATTACTGATGTGTATATAATCTCAAATCTTATTGTTGGCAATATATTCTACATGTAAGTTAAATAAACAAAGTGTTATAAAGCCCTCTTCCGTCCCCTGAGGACTAGCAGACTTACATCAGAAAGAGAAAAAGAAATTAAAAATGCAATATCATTGAACGACTTTGTCCATTGCTTTCCTATTGGGAGTTTTTTGATTTCTGTCTAACTTTTCATCCCTAGCTCTGAGTAGCTCTTATTACTTGTTTGTCTTTTGTAAGCAACATTGCTTGGATCTGGAGCCCTTCTTTCCTGTTCCAAACTACCAACAACGAGAAAGGGATGTCTCATTCAAACCACTTTTATTTGAGGTCTGATTGTTTGGGCCTGATAGAGGTTCATTCAAAACTCACGTCTAGACTGTGACCTCTCTCCTCCTTAATCTAACTCACATAAACTCAACAATTGGGATACAAAGTGCGCGCCGACTTCTGGCAAGTTTTTGCTTTGCCATTATATTCATGGTTTTGTTAATGTTAGTTAATTTCACAAAGTTTTTTGGGTGAGTAACTATGGCTAAACCCGAAATGCTCCTCTTTAACTAGGAGCAAGTCACCTCCACTTATGGAAAAAAATATTTTGTGAACCAGCTACAAGGTGAGGAGGAACGAGTCATTGGGGGATTGGCTGTGTAGCGAATAAATGCTCTTCCTGTCTGGAATGCTTTTTTTTGTTTCCCTCCTTTCTCCCCACACTAGACTCTTTTTTTTTAAAGACTGGATTAAAGTGTTCAAAGTATTCCTTTTGTTTTCTTGTTTGTTCTTGGCTTTTCAGTAAAATGCATGTTTGTTGAACTGTGAATAGCGTGTGCAGATTTATATTGGTTCAAAGTGCCTTTGTACTATAGTTATTTGGTGAGGCTGTTTTGTCCATTATGGACTAGAAGGGAAATTTCGCAACCTAGTTGAAGGCAAAGAATGCGTGTTAATTTGAGAATTGCTTTCAAATGGGCTCTGTCTTATTATTGAATTTTACCCTGTGTTCCATGCAGTGCCTACATCCTATTCACAAATCTGAATGAGGAATAAACAACAGTCTGTGGTAAATTGTTATCACCTTTTTGCACATTATAGGACATTAATTAGGCATTGTTCACTCGTTTCTCCTTTCCTGTTTATATTATTTTAATACTGCTTCTTGGCAGGAGGAAATAAATAACGTACAACCTTTCTTTCTTCTACTGCTGGAAAATAAGTAGTGAAAACCGGGCTATTTTATGCTTTGTCAGTAATTGATTTTGCATTTTGGAAAGTAGATGAAACAGTTTAGTACACGATTTTAATCATATTCTCTTTTTTTAAACCAACGCAACTGGAACAGGGCCATGTTTGTATCTTGTTCCCCAGTGGTGTTCGATCAAGCCTTCCTTCTTAAACAACAAGATGTGGACATGCGTTATTGTGTGTTCTTGCTAGTGTATGCATCAGTACACACACAAACACACGCTCACACACACACATGCACAAACACATATTATAGCAACTTCAACCCACAAATGGACACGACAACAGACCTCGCCAATTGCCTCCCATAGTATCCAAACAACCAAGGCTAACAACATAGCCCTTCATCATCACTGCAGAAAAAAAAGAGGAACCCCTTAAAACCAAAGGAATATGGTACTATACAGTTATATCACAAAAACGGTTTCCTTACGACAGTATTTTAGCATGTAGGCACCATTTGTTCTGTATATTGCATTCAATCCAAGTTTTACTCATTCGACTGCACACTATACATAAACGGGAAGTATGACCATATATCCCCGATAGAGAATCTGGACAACTTAAATTGTACAAAATGTACAAATCAATGTATTGGTTAAAAACTCATAGAGTAGACAGTTAAAAAAAAGGTTGACATAATCCATAGCATTGTTAATCACCTAAAATCTATTATAAATTCCAGTGTCACAGATATTTATTACACATTTAAAAATAACAGGCAAGTTAAAAAAGAGAGTACATATCATAGACAAAAACACTGTGTGATTGACATAATACACTTCCGTGATTAAACAATTTCACAGGCTGGAGCCTGGTACTTTTTTATTTGCTAGGTACTCATTAGCCACAGCCACTTCACGGATTGTGTTGTTCTCAACAAAGCATTGACGCGTTTCGATGGATATCTTATAACACCATCTTTTTCAAGACAAGGATTTTGACTCTCATTGACACTAGATTTATACTTGATCAGTTAAAAATACCTGTGTTGTAAAGCACAAATATCAGTCAGCAACCCTAGGAAACATCATAATTGAAACTCTCATAGTACTAGAAAACATATGCATTTTATCTCTTACAAAACATTCTATAACAATGCTTTTATATCTTTTTTACCAGAGGTTCACAATAGTTCCAATGTGACCTTGTTAAACGACACACTCTAGAAGTCCCCAAGCTTTACTAGATATACATGCTATGATGTTCCCCATAGTCTTTAGATATTTGACTTTAAAACAGTGTAAGCAACAAGACCTCAGTGATTATCACTTGGTATATTTGTCAATCTTCCCTCAATTTACACACTCAGGCCCACTTATTCATATATCTTTTTAAACCACACACACGCTACTTCCACTACTAACATTAAAACCTCTATATCAATCTAATTCAATCATTGCTTTCAGCAAAGCTGACCTATCTTTGCTGAGGAAGGCCACTGCAATAACATGAATATGCCCACGCGGAGCAATTAAGGTGGAGTAGAGGTCATTGCAATTTAATTGGGTCCTGGGGTACCCCGGGATGTAAATGCCTCAGGGAGGCCGGATGCATGCCCCCTCCCCTTAATTAAACAATGCACCCCAGGCCAACATTTTGTTTTTTTTAACACAGGAGTCCTGCGGGATTGCAGCAAAAATTGCTGCTTTATTAACATTTTGGCCCCTGGGGGACCCTCTGGGTCCCTCCTATGGGGCCTAGGGGGGCAAGGTAGCCCTAACCTGCCCCTGTATATTAGTTATTTTTTTAAAGTTCAGGACAGGCTGCTGAGTCCTCGAGTTCTGTAGTGGGTGCCAGCAATATTTATCTCGTGTTGCTGGCAGTCAATCAGAGTGCTGGCCCTCGCGGTAGTCTGACTCCTGCGGGAGTGAAATGGCCCATGGGTAAAAGCTTCCTGGGTCAATTGTAATGCTGTATTTTTTAAAATTGGATTCAAGGGACTCTTGCAAGAGTCCTTCAAGCCCAATCATCCAAATATACAAATATTTTTTAACCTTGATTTCTCAGAAACTAATGAATGGATTTACACCAAATCCCAGAATGCACTATCTGCAGAGCAAGATTTAGCTTTCTGCCAAATTTAGTGCAATTCCGTTTTTGTGGTAGCGTTTCTTAAACAAGTTAATGGAAAATGAATGGGGATTTTCGTTTTTAGGACGCCTTCTTTTTACTCAGCCTCTCCTTGACGGGTCACCTTGATACGTTCCAAGGAACAATCTGTCAAAAAGTAGCACCTTTGTGGAACGTTTAGTGAAGATTTGTCACACAGGGCCAAAGTTATTATCAAAACAAAAAAGGCATTTCCTAAGGAAAAGCGGACCTAACTATAACAACCCAGTGGCAACCGCCACTGGGTGTATATTCTGTGTTGTATCGCTGAGTCCTGAGCCAACCAACTCTATTGTATTAGTCATCCGATTTGGTAATACTCGCCAAAAAACTGAAGGAAAACACTCTGCGGCACCAATGCTTTAAAAAGCGTGTTTATTCCATTTTGTGCAACAATGCAATCCCAACGTGTTTCGGAGCTTCCTGCTCCTTGAACCCGTGATCAAGGAGCAGAAAGCTCCGAAACACGTTGGGATTGCGCGTGCAAGTGATTCAAAGGGGCCCAGAAATATGTCACTTATTGCCTGCAGCCTGTCACTAGGTCACCTGACTGGGTGTAGTTGGCAGTTGGTCTTTGTGTATTTTTCCTACAAAGCCACACAGAATAGAGAGCTTAGGTGTGCCTGGATGAGCCATCACTGGTAAGATGGGAGGGTGGAGTTGGTCACAGCTCTATTTAAACTTGAGTAGACTGTGTCCTGCCTCCACACAAATGGCTGCATACCACCTGTAGGTAGACGGGAGACAGGGCAGGGGAGGCAGGAAATTTGTGCACTTCAAAGGGAAACCTCTACATGCTTCTCACACTATAAAGGAGGTACCTGGTATAAATATTGGACCTCAGTCATCAACTGTTCAACACTCTCCTGGACCTTTAGAAACTGCCAGGAAGAAGGACTTCTGTGCTGCTGAAAAGACTGCCACTCTGCTGAACAGCAGTCTTGCTGGACTACTGCCTTGATGGACTGTTGTCTTGCTGTAATGCTGCCTTGATGCCCTGTTGTTTTCTGGCCTGAGTCTGAGGGATTTGGACCTGCACCTGAGCACAGGACTCTCAGAGTGACTCCAAGAACTAGTCTGCTGGCATCCTGTTCAGAGCCACAGGGACAGAATAGACTTATAACTACCTAAACCAGCACCCAGATCCAGCCGCTGACACCCAAGTGCTGCCCCACAGGACACGGACCCTTGGTGTTGCCTCAGATAGGCTGAATTTAAGTTTTTGGACTCTTGACGACTGTAACTGGGCCTGTTGGTGCCAAAACCCAGTAGCAGCCCGCAACCACAAAGTTCTGCCAACTTGACTCCTCATGTTGCAGCAACGAGCGCTGGCAGGGAGAGCCATTGCAATGCTCCAACCCTCCTGTTGCAACCACAACAGGATCTTCTTGCTACAACGACTATCTGCGACGACAGGCATGCTCTTTATGCTACATCGACCACTGTCCACAACTCTTCTCAGCTCCTCGCAGCCCCTGCTTTGCGATTGGGACTCGTGCTGGACTGAGAAGGCGACTCTTCAGCGGGACTAACATGGTCCCTGGTATCTTAGCCGCAATCCAATGTGGTTGGCCTGAACTTGTGACTTTCTCCCAGTCTTGCATGACCAGATAGCCGTGAGTGATGCTTTGTGCTTTTGGGCTCTATTTTTACTTAAATCTTTAAAATTACATATCTGTGGTTCTACTGATTGGATTTTTGTTGTTTTGTCTTGATTAATTAATTTATTACATTTTGTTCTATTGTTCTATATTGGTGTGGGATTTTAATTTTTTTGTGTTTCACTTTATTTCTGTTTAAAGTGCCGCATAAATACTTTACATATAACCTCTAAGTTAAGCTTGGCAGCTCTGTGCCAAGCTACCACAGGGTTGAGCACAGGCTAATTTGAGGTTTGCTTGTACGTCACTCTGACAAGGTTTTGGTAGCTGCTTGAGTAAAGTTTCACCACCCCCAACCAGTAACCCAATTTCTCACAGGGCTATATTTAATGACAAAATGTGCCATGGGGACTCCAGTACTCCCGTGGTAACCTGAGCAGCACTCCAATGAGGTACTGTGGTACTCTTTCAGGATGTGGGCATCAATCGGGGGATGGGTGTAGGGCAAGGCTGAAGGCAATACACAGTGGAGGGTGGTTGGCTGTTCAGTGGGAGTTGGTTTCCCGGCCTCATACTAGGCCCTGCAGCCAACCCCATGCTACAGACAACAAAAGGCCGTGCACATCAAGAGATTGACCACCCCTGGAAGAGATGGGTGATGGACCTTGTCCAAATATGGTAAAAAAAAAAATCCCTGAAAAAAACAAACTAACGTGAGGCTATTGTGAGGTTTGGTAATCAGGTCTTCCCGTATGTTAAATGAAACATAGAAATTCACTGAAAAAAACCAAAGGTTATAGTGACATCATAATTAGGTATGGGAATAAGATCCTAGTTTACGTTAAAATAAACAGATATTAACCCCTTGCATGCTCATGGCGGCCCTCCGGCCATCATGAGTCACGGTGAGCGTGTACTCACGACGGCCGAGGGCCGTCCGGATCCTGCCCACTATGCAAATGCCACGCACAAGGTGAAAATTTGCAGTGCATGCAAGGGGTTAATAACCATCATGTGTCCATGATGGCAGCAAAGGCTTGGTTAATGGAGCAGTAGTGCGAAAGGCAAATCCACACAAACATGAGGTACCCAGTTATGTGATTGGGAGATAGCTTTTGAGATAGGTTATGAGGGGCACAAAGTTGAGGAGATGAACATTTATGTACTCTGCTTTTGGAGAGATTGCCTGCTTTTACTGTGTTACATCAGAATTGAGTGGACTACATGCTCACGGACACCAGTAGGCTTAAGGAGGACAGCTCATCAGTGGTCAGCACAAATGAGTTAAGAACATTCATGGGGTATTACTAGAAGTATGGAATGGACCCCAGACAGTTGAACCAGGGTGGGGCTGCGAAAATAATATTCAGGTTACCTTAGGACCGTAAATATCAAATAAGGGAGTGGACAAGGAAGGTTGGGGGAAGAGTAACTTTGACACAAACCTGCACTTAGAGTGTTTTCAACCAGGACTGAAGAAAGAGGACTCATGTGTGTTGTTTGTCTCTGGTAGTATCCAGGAGGGAGGGACAGAAAATGTCCTAGTGTCCTTGAGTTTGTCAGTTGACCCTGAAGTTGAGCTAATGAACTCTCAGGGTTCTGAAACACAGGAGGTACCAGTGAATGTGTCTCTGTAACTGCACTGCAGGATATCTCTGTCAGCTTGACCACTGGAATGGACTGGTGTATTTCCCCATGAATGGTCAGATGTGTCAGGTTAGGAATGTCCATGGAGAGGTGAATGAGCCCCTTAGGACTGAAGTGGGAGGTTGCTCAGAAGAGGTTAGCTATTTTCCTGTTATCCTAGGTCATGAAATACAGCAGAAAGAAGGAAAACCTAAGAGTTTGATCACACTCGTTACCCTGCCACCAGTCTCTGAGAGTATTGAGTCTAAGACTAGGGTTGTATGGTATGGGAAAGGAGATGTGTTCCACTGTTAATAGTTAAATCAGTGAGTCAAAGATCGCCAACTCTGACAGGTCAGGGCCAGGAGCCAGTCATTGATGAGGCCCCTTATTCCCTGGAAGTGTTTCCTGTGCATGGGCGACAGAAGGCCTGAATCAAGCTGAAACCTGCATTGCAAACAAGGTGGGTGTCATCATTAAGGGTTTGGACTGTGTGACATCCTAGGAAGTTCTGGAATAACAGACCAGTTGTTTGTCTTAGAGTTTAGTGCCTGAGTCTAAGTACCCATTTCAGATTGTAACTCCCAAGATGGCAGAATTGGGGGTGGTAGAATGGTGCTGTAGCATGAGGCTACAGTCCCCAATGCAACAGCAACATGATATCTGAAAAGTCATATGAGAGTCCCTTAGTCAATGGTATAGGTTCAGGAGAGTGTCCTAGATAGGTATCCCATGTTGTCTTCAATGAGGGCTATTTTGCCCAGGTATAGATGCACAAAACCCAAGTCTTGCACAGCAGGAGTCGGACAGTGGCCTAGAGGGGTGTGTGACAGAAGTGTGCACGGCTAAACCATGTGTGCCTCTACGTGGTCCCAACAACGAAGGTGTCTTAACTGTGCATTCGTTTACCACACATGCCTTTACAATGAATTTTGTTGTAAAGGCATGTTTGCAAAAAGGATATATGTTTTAAATTACCACTGCTTAAACCACCCCTCCCCACCATAAGACTTAAAATCCTATCTTCCTACCTCGGCCCCTCTCCGGCCCTGAGGTCTAAAACCACCCAACTCTGCTCTTAAAGCTACCCCATCACCTCCCTCTGACCTGAGGCATAAAACCCTGACCCCTACCAAAAACTCTCCTGACCCCAGACCCCCTGCCCTGAGCCCTAATCCCCTGCCCCCGTTTAAAAAACACTACCCTGACCCCCTTGCCCTAAGCCCTAAAACCGACCCCCACCCCTAAAAACTCCCCTCAAACCCAGACTCAGCCCTAAAAACTACCCTGGCACCCCTCCCCGATATCTAAAACCCTGCCCCCCTTAAAAAGACTACCCAGACCCCCCCCAAACCCTAAAACTGATCCCCACGACTCAAAAATACCCCCGATACCCAGCTCCAGCCCTTAAAACTGCCCCAAACCCCCCACTCTGAGCTCTAAAACTGATCCCCCACCACTAAAAACGACCCATAAACCTGGCCCTAGCCTCACTTACCTGTCCACGTCCGGAGCTTCCTGTTCCAACACGTCCTGTTCATTGCTGCACATGCCGGACACTAGACCGCTATCTGTTTTAACTACGCATATGGGTAGTTAAGGTAGATGAGTGGTTCAGGCAACTGTTTTTACGCTGGAGGGGAAACGGCATGCGCGGCTCAGCCTGCTTTGTACAGGCCATTTCACGCCTAAGGGTGGTTGCCTTAGGGCTCTTCATTCAGAGAAGTGCACTCACAGTCCCTGTCAGTCCTTCTCTCACTGCAAAGGTAGTGTTGAAATTAAGACTGAGAGCCCTTTCTGGGATCTCAGGACACAGTAAATGACCTGTAGGTTTGCCCTTAGAGCACACTAAGCTCCTTAGTTAAAAAAGTGGTGCTTGCCTCTTCCTAAAGGGCAAGGAGCCCCTTAGAGTTTCTAACCTACTAAACTATTCTATGAATCCAGTACTGTCAGGGAAGGAAAGAGTTTTAGGCACTAAGCGTGACTCTGACTTCCGGACCATAGTAGGGGACATGAGTGAGTATGCACTCTGTCCAGCAAGCCCCCTGGCCCCAATAATGACTTCTTGCCAGCAAAAGGCTGGATGTGAGACCTCCTACTTGATTTGTATATTATCCTGTGAGTAAATAGTGACCTAATTCATTAAATAGAAAGCTGTCAATATTAACAGCATAGCTGTCACGTCTTTATGGATGAAATTCACAGGTAAAGGTTTCAGTTCTACATGAAAATTATTAGAGGTTGATGGAGAGTGTGTCAAATGGGTGCTAGGTTGCCTAGCAATAATCAGGTCAATCAAACGCCACTAAGATGTGAGCTGATTGTCCTTGTTCTACCCTCTAAGCAGATAAAGCTACCAAGGAAAAGGTACGTTTTCACATGTGTTAGACTAGGAAGGGGTGTGCGTGCAGGAATTTGCATATTTATGTTGTCTCCTAAATTGTTTGTTTTTTCTGGACCCAGTCGTTGGCCTTTTTAAACCTCTTGTTGTCTGTAGTGTTACGCCACACTCAGTGTTGACTGTAGTGTTACACCAAACTTTGTTGTAACTCTACAGTCAGCACTGAGGGGAGCGCAAATTGTGGACTGTATGTACGATGATTCAAAGGAGCAAACTTTTCTGATGTGATGTAGTGTCTGGCTACACCCTTTTTCCTGCCCAAACTGATTTTCATGATCTCCGCAACCATTTATCTAACATTCCTAATGTTCCTTTTTAAAAAAAAATGCATTCCGACCCATTAATTACACTTCATTCGACCGAAGCTGGAGATTTCGGCCCGGGTGTGGAGAGTACAGACCGGGCTGGAGATTCCGGACTGACTGCAGATGTAAAGATACGACTCGTAAATGACCCCTATGAATGCCAAAAGTCTTTTGTCTCAGATTGCTTTTGTGAATCTGGCACATCAAATCCTGCCTCACTCTTGTTGAATAAATGAAAAGGGGTATAATAAAAATCATTGATGAATTGAAACTGATGGGATTTGACCCCAAGAGATGTTCAATACCTTTTGTGAGAAGACGTTAGTATGTCTTATTCCATCAGGGGTAACTACAACCCTGAGATGTTGACTCCACTTATCAGCCCTGGTATGAAAAATATCAGGCCGTTGTTGAACCTCTGCCAGCAGAATCATTTTGTAGACTCTGCTTATACCCTTCTTGTGTAAGCCCCGATGAAAATATTACAGAAAGGCATTGGCAGAACAGTATATATCTTCCTCTGTCAGACCCCTATTTATGCTGAATTTGCAAATAGCAAAAAAAAAGCCTGAGCAGGAGAGAAGACTATCACCCTCATAGAAAGTCCAGTGTGAATAAGTTTGATGCCTAACAGCAGCCAATAAAGCTTTCATTAACTTGCAGAGGAAAGTTGGGATTGTACCCTAAATAAGAGTATAGATTGAATAGGGTGACCACAACACCAGGGTTTTGAACAAGGACCAGACAGAATTGAAGATGCTGAGTGTCCTCTTGAAATAGACTGTGTCGATGATGCCAGTATGTGGAGTGATGCCCCCCACGAGAGATATTCAGGGAATAGTCTTCCTAGCCCCCATGGTTCAAGCCTCAACACCTTAATTAGCAGAGTCATAAATGCTGCTAAACAATATGCACGCAAGTGAGTTAGCGACAGTTTACCCTCAGCCGTGGACAGGGCCGGACTGGCCATAGCGGGCACCGGGCGTTTCCCCAGTAGGCCGCTAGGGTGGCGGCCGGATTTGGGACACTGGGGGGGTTGTTTTTTTGTTACCAGGTCTTGGCAATATCAGCCCCCTGTAGCAAAATCGGCCAAAACCGCCCCTCACAAGCTGCTCAGCTAAACTCCCCCTCTCCCCGGGGGAGGGGGGGCCGAGCAGTTTGCCCGGGCCGGTTTCTAGTCCCAGCCCGTCCCTGGCCATGGACACTGCAAATTTGTATATTGGCCCTAGGCTTTTTATACCCCCAGATGTATTTTTGCCAGGCTGCCTCTTTCTGCGTAAAAAGCCTTTCACTAGATACACGGGTATACAACGAAACAAGTACAACTAACAAAGAGAGATAATAATTTTGATCAAGTTACACTGCTCAATCAAAACGATACTGATTTGACCCATCGTCTATCATTCCGAGGAGGAACACCAGAGTCCTGTCAAGGTTGAGTTTGTACCCACAGATAATCCCAAACTCGTTCACCATACAGTCAATAGCTGCTAAGGAACCCTTGGGCACAGAAGTAAAGATGTTAAGATTGTCATCACAGGCAAGTACTTTGAGCTCTCATTGATGTATCCGAAGTGGATCGATGTCCCTTAAGCTCTTCAGAGCTTGAATGTACGGTTCGTAATAATGCGCGAAAAGCAGAGGTGAAAGTGGAAATTCCTGATGGGTAAATGGTTAATCTGAATTGTTTCAGTCATAGAGCCTAAACGTGAGACTCTAGCCATGAGATACTGGTAGAGCTGTTTAACTCAAGCGATGTAATGCGACAGAAACACGGCAGTTTGCTCCATGGAGGAAACGACTTTCTCATAAGGGCTAGATAAGGGTTGGATCAGTCACAATATCCCCATGCGAGTTCTTAATCCCTATGATAACGGATGCGCTAGTTCTATTGTGACCCCGAAAAAAAGTTAGTTGCTTGACCCGAGCCATTTTAATAACCTTATCAAGCACGCAGTCCCATAGAGAAGCCTAAGTTATCACCAACTCTTCCATCAGGGCCACAAATGATCCTCCGCCATGGGCAATTACAGAGTTTGCCAGATGGGAGTCTAAAAGGGTGAGGTTAAGCCATGACATGTGCAACCTGTTTCCAAGGAAAAGTATTAGAATTTCTGGTTTGTCCTCTACAAAAAAGCTTTAAATGTGTCCCATACTAAGAGAATAGACACTGAACCCATATTACTCTCTAAGAAACGTCTTGTCTCCTTCACCAAGGAGTGAATAAGTGCTTCCTCTAAGAGGAGTCGCTGCTTGAACGTCCAAGGACATGGCATCAAGTTAGATAAAGCACACTCCACCCAGATAAAAACAGACAGTGATTTGTGATCCAAAATAACCCTAGGATTCAGGCAAGTACCAAGATAGGACACAAGGGACTGACTGACATGAAACATAGTAATCCAGAAAAAAACATTTATGAGTGTCACATAAATATGTAAACCTGTGCTCACTTGTTTGAGAATGACGCCAAACATCCACCAGAGCATAGGATTCAATCAATTGTAGCAAGACAGCCCAGGCAATTTTTTTTAACCATGCGTAATCCCCCAAAGGGAGTTAACCCCACTGCCACTGTAGGAAGAATCCACTCGTGGGTTAAGAGCGACATTCACCGCAAACTCTGAGAGGTTTCGGCCATTGGTGAAGCTCAGACAACAAACTATTAAAAACTGCAGGGTTCTCATTATTCATACCATAAAGTATGGACCACAGTTGGACCCTCTTACAGGTACAACTAGCCACTGCTCACTGACATCAAAACAGTGATCGATGAGTACCCAGCCCTTATCCTGAGCCAATAAAACAATCCCTCTTTTGGAAGAAGAGAAACAGACCTAGGTCAAAACCTGGCTGCAAAAGTAATCCAAAAGAGAGACCTGTGTTATCAAAAGATGGATTTCCTGGAGATCTCCTAGATGCGGATGAAGATATTGTATCTCTTCTCTAATTTATGCTTGTGGGAAGCCTTCAAACTATTGATATTCGAAGAAAGAATGTGAATGTGAATCTGCTGGTCAGGACCACCACCTAGTTTTACACTTGACATACTCAAAGAAACATCCAGCCCTGAAAAAGTCGCAAGATAGAGCTCAATTGGGAAAATACTGTTATTCAAGATGGATGAGATGGGGCATTTCAATTGATGGTGTGATGCACCTCATCAGAACAACTATGTGGCTTATTTACAAGGCCCTTGCTCCACTTTTTCATCATTTTTAACATGGGAAAAGTGACGCAAATGTGGCGCAAGGGGCTTGTAAATCTGCCCCTATGTCTCCAGGCATGTTTTTGTTTATTTAAATATTCATAATAGTTTGTTATGTAAGTAGTGATGCAACTTTTTGTGTTATCGGTCGGTATTTAAAAAAATGACCTATGCCCATCCTAATTATACCTCCATTTTGCCAGATATATTTTAATAAATTGAGGCCAACATTTGCAATCAGAATCTAAATTTCATGCTTACAATTCTGTGTTGCGATATGCACAGAGATGCTCAATTTGTGGACTATTTATTTATTTATTTAATGGTTTTATAAAGCGCGTAGTAACTCAGAAAGCATCCCAGCGCTAACCTGTTCTCCAAGGGGTTCAGCCGTCTGATGAGATTATGTCTGTGGGAAGAGAAGGGTTTTTAGAGTTTTTCTGAACTGGAGGTAGTTCGGTTCTGACCTGAGTTTCCGTGGTAGATGGTTCCACTGTTTTGCCGTGTGGACCGAAAAGCGACGGCCACCGGTCTTGGCTTTCCTGACTCTCGGGACTACAATAAGATTTTCTGTACCGGACCGGAGGTCTCTCTCAGCTTTGTATGGAACTAGGAGTTCTCTAAGAAGGGGGGGGCCGTTATTGTAGAGAGTTTTGTGGGCCATGCACAGGGCCTTGAAAGCGACCCTTTCCCTGATTGGGAGCCAGTGGAGAGATCTGAGAGCCGGCCTGGCGGAAGATCTTCCTGGGGTGCCCGTGAGTAGGCGGGCAGCGGCGTTTTGGACTTTTTGCAGTGTGTTCAGGGTGGCTTCGGGGGCTCCTAAGTAGATGGCGTTACAGTAATCTAATCTTGCCAGGATTAGACCCTGAATGAGGAGCCTCCTTGCGGTCTCAGGAAGTAAAGGGAAGATCTTCCTGCAGGCTCTGAGTAGTCCAAAACATGTCCCTGCCGTTCTTTTGGCCTGGGTCTTGAAGCTCAGGTCTCTCTCAATCCACACACCCAGGCTCTTAACCTCTTCCTTGGGAGTGGGAGGGTCACCTAGGCAGCTGGGCCAAAGATGAGATGGTAGAGAGGGCCCCTTATGGCCCATCAGGAGGATCTCAGTCTTGGACCCATTCAATTTGAGTAGAGAGAGATTCATCCATCGGTGGACTTCGGAGAGGCAGCCGTGGAGATACGATGGGGCATGGTGGGGATGTGAGAGGGTTACGACCAGCTGTGTGTCGTCGGCGTAGTTAATAATTGATACGCCGAACGAGCTGACCCTCTTCTCCAGTGGGGCCATATACACGTTAAACAACGTGGGGCTCAGGGATGAGCCCTGTGGCACTCCACACCGGAGGGGGAAGGTGGATGAGCAGCTGTCATTTTCTCGTACCTGAAAGGTGCGTCCTGATAAATAGGACTCAATCCATTTCAGGGCCATACCCTTTAGTCCGATCTCTCCCAGACGATGGATTAGGGTTGGATGGTCTACTGTATCGAAGGCCGCACTCAGATCCAGGAGGATCACTGCCACTGATCCTCCTGTATCCAGAATGCTTCTGGCCTTCTCTACTGCTGCCAGGAGGGCGATGTCCGTGCCCTGACCTGGACGGAACCCTGTCTGGGAGACCGCTAAAAGGTTGTTGCTTTCTAGGTAGAGCGATAGTTGTTTGTTTACCAGCTTCTCTGCGATCTTGCTATTTCCAGGAAGCAGGGATATGGGCCTGTAGTTGGTAAGGTCCTGTGGGTCTAAAGAGGGTTTTTTTAGTAGACCTTTAACAGCTGCCGCTTTCCAGCTGGGGGGACTATGCCCTCCGCGAAAGATGAGTTGATCAGGGTCGTAAGGGGAGGGATGATGATGCTCGACACTTTTTTTAAGAAGCGGAGAGGTACGGGGTCGAGAGGGGAGCCACTTTTGATTGAGGCCAACGTTGCTCCTACTTCTTCCGTAGTTACAGGTCCGAAGACATCCAGGGAGGGATGGGGGTGATCTGTCGTTGGGGGGGGGAGGGTGAGGATGGAAGTGAAATCCTGCTCTGTGTCGGCCTGAACGGGGGGAGGTAAGGTGAGAAGAATCTTTTGAATCTTCTCATCAAAGAAGGTGGCTAAGTTGTTGCATTTAATTTCAGTTTCTTTGGGGTCAAGGAGTTTAAGAGGGGGGTCGGGGGCGTGGAGGAGTTCTTTAAGAACTAAAAAGGTTTCATGGGCCGAGCAGGCAGCGTTTTTAATTCTGTTCTCATAGAAGCTAGTTTTGGAAGTACGGAGCTCTTTTTTATAAGTTTTAACAGAGATGCGAAAAGCCTCTTTTTGCTCCAAGGATTTTTCCTTCCTCCAGATACGTTCATTTTTTTTGCAGATCTTGCGAAGAAGGTTGAGTTCCGGGGTGTACCAGGGTGAGGGGTTGACTCTTTTGATGTGCTTCAGAGAGTGAGTTTTAGGCAGAATGGCGTCGAGCGATTGGGTAATCCAGGTACTAAGTTCTTTGTCCCCTGCTAGAGTGTCTTGGGGAGGAGGCGGGGCGTTTTCCCTGAGTTTGGCTGCCCATACGTCTGGGTCCAGTTTCTGCCAGCGTCTACTGTACGTTCTAGTTTTGGAAGATGGAGGGGGCGGGGTGATGATGTCCCATACTAGAGAGACCAAAAAATGGTCCGTCCAGGGAAGGGGGATATGGTCGACCGTTCTTAGATTGGGGATGTTGGAGAGGATTGGGTCAAGCAGTTGTCCTCTTTCATGTGTGGGCCGTGGGTTTTTGAGATCAAGGCCCATTGAGTTAAAATCCTGTAGTAGTTCACTAGCCTGTTTGTCGTCTGGGTCTAAGAAGTGTACGTTCAGGTCTCCTAGCAGTAGGTAATTGGTGGTGGTGGTACATTTAATGGACGTCTGATCGATAATTTTGTTTGGGAAGTCTCCTAGGTTGCCTGGGGGGCGGTATATCAACGTCCCAGATAGCGAAGTAGTTGGGGATATTTGGATTGTGTAGTGGCAGCTTTCGTATCCCTTGATGTTGCCGTCAGATATTCTACAGGTGAGGGTATCTTTAAGGATTATCGCTAAACCACCTCCCCTCCCTTCTAGTCTGTTCTGTGAGCACACGACATACCCGGGGGGGAGAGCCATGACGATGTCCGGTCCACTGCTGGGGGTAAGCCAGGTTTCTGTTAAAAACAGAATGTCTAGGGCATTATTTGTGATTAAAAGGTTCACCTCGTGGGAGTGTTTAACGAGAGACCTGCAGTTAAGTAGGCCTAGATGTAAGCCCTTAGGTGCAGAGTGTTGGTTAGTGGGATCACAGATGTCACAGCCGGAGAAATAGGTTTCTCCATTCAGGATGCGCGTGCAGGCGGGATGTTTGTTGGGTTTTAAAGATAATAAATCCGCCTGAGTGTAGATCCGGTCATTGCAGGCCGGTAGGGACAGAGTAGCTGGGCCTAGGGCCGGCTGGGCCCGGACGGGCCCAGACGGGCTTGCCTTTGGCGCGCCTTCGGCGCGCTGATGGCGCGCCCGCTGCGCCCGTCCGCTGCGCGTACGGTAAGGGCACATTTTTATCAAGGGCCCGTGCGGGGGAGGGGGCGTGGCCTCTAGTGGGCGTGGCCTCTCGTCTCGCGGCTGATGGCGGCGCGAGTAGTGAGGGCGAGTGGTTTGCCCGACAGCGCTTCAATCGGCTGTGCGGTGACTGTGGGTTTCAGCCAGGTGCTAGTGCCAGGGCGGCGTGCTTTTAAAAGTACAAGAAGTAAGTGACACAAAAATTTTTTAAACACAAGATAAAAACAACTCCCGGCTGCTTTGCCTCAGGAGGATCAGGTTATGCCTCGCAGCGCTCTTGATCAGCGCTTTAAGTATGGAAGGGGGGCGTGGCCTCTAGTGGGCGTGGCCTCTAGTGGGCGTGGCCTCTCGTCTCGCGGCTGATGGCGGCGCGAGTAGTGAGGGCGAGTGGTTTGCCCGACAGCGCTTCAATCGGCTGTGCGGTGACTGTGGGTTTCAGCCAGGTGCTAGTGCCAGGGCGGCGTGCTTTTAAAAGTACAAGAAGTAAGTGACACAAAAATTTTTTAAACACAAGATAAAAACAACTCCCGGCTGCTTTGCCTCAGGAGGATCAGGTTATGCGACTACAAAATGACAACCTTTTGAAGGTACAACTAAAATAATTTTTGGGAATGTTTCAAATCCAAGAAGCTATCTCTATATTTATGTGGGGAAATGATGATGTTATAAGAGACAATTACATTCGTGAAAGATCAACTGATAGATAAGAATACATTTGTCCTGATAAATGCTAGTACTGAATCCCAGTCCAGGGAGTAGTAATGATGTTTTACAAAAACATCATGTGTATTTTGTTTAATGAGACCAAAGACAAGCAGACCACTTTCATTTTAGTTAATAATGATTTAAGGGGAACAGCTCATATTATGGGGAGTGTATATGCTCCTAATGGAATTTATATATGAACTTAATTAAGTAAGCAATTTTCTCTCAGACAGAACTGTATTGGTCAGGGACTTGGATGACACATTTGCGCCCAACACAGAAAAGGCTTTAAGTCACGGGAACCAAATTTGGTTCTATAACATATATTAAACAGCCTGTACCGATGCAAAATTTAGTGGATTCTGGTTTCTACAAAAAGCAGAGCGGGCCCTGTTGAACTAAAAATCATGTTTTCGTATTGCTTTGTGTAAGTTAGCATTCGCTGCGCCACTTGTGTCTGGGCGCCATTTTATGTCATAATCAAAACCTATCTTTTCCTCTTTCCGAGAAATGACTGTGTCTGAGTAATGTTTCTTTGGAGCTGAGTTTTGCTACACGAATGAACGTACTGTTCTTATTAGCTCATACCTTTCTCATGAGATATGGGCCTTCTCCCACTAGTCTGAAGACGGGCCTGCCTGCAGTGGCGTTGGACTTTGTAAGATATGAGTACTGAGATTGTTTTTTCTTTCCTTTTCTCTCTCGTTTGTATTGCTTTGTAGCACCTGCCTGGAAAATTCGACCATGGGCGTGTTCTATCCCAGTTAAGAAATGTACTGAATGCATCTCTATGCTGGTGGACTTTAGTCCCTCTGCAGCACTCCTAGTGATTGGGCAGACAGGGCTCCTCTCTGAGTATACTTTGTGCTTTGAATAAACAATTACTGGTTTGTATTCTCTACTGACTGGCAGACTCTTCATTTCGTATGGAAGGCTGAGAGGTGGTCGTGAGTGACCCGGGTGACCCTAGTTGGGCCACCTCCTTCAGGCCCCTCTTACCCAAAGGGACAAGGCACTACTGTAGACTATTAGTCCAATTCAAAATCCTGTTGGGTTTCTATGTCAAAAGTCAAACAAACACCACACTGAGGTTACAATCTCATTCATTATTTCACACTGAACCCCGATAATATCAAGGTTCAACACCACACTTTATGTTTTTCTGTATAAAAAAGGAATATACCTGTATTCATACATTCAATATTATCTGTAAAGAATTTAAAAATCAAAATGGTACAATATCAATGGTCACAATAGTTAAAACATATCAAATACAAACATTTAAAAATCCATCGTTTTATGTTCCTTTGTGCTAAAGGAAAGGAATACTATTCTACAAAACAGTACAATTCATTATGCAGAAATATTAACATAGACAGGCAGAGAACAGTAGACTATTGCATATGTCTATACAGACGGCAATCTTTCTAGATCATTGGTTATGTAACAGAACCCAAGACGAAGAGGGCGACTGATGTATCCCATTTAGAAGAAAAAAAAGGTTCTTCTTGATAGAAGTAGGAAGTGTGAAAAATTAATTCGTTTTCCACTACGAGGACATATTAAACTTAAACCCACATGTCCTAATTTTTTAAACACAACACACCCTGCCCTGTGGGTCTTTAGGGCCTACCTTAGGGTGTCTTCATTGTATTAGAAAAGAAAGTTTAGTGCTGGCGAAAGGTTTATTTTGCCAGGTCAAAATGTGAGCTTAAAACTGCAATACAGGTTGCAGTGGCAGGCCTGAGACTTGATTTAACAGATTATTTCAGTGGGTTGCATAAGGAGTGCTGCTGACCTACTAGTAGCATTCAATTTGCAGGCCCTGGGTACATGTAGTACCTTTTTACTAGGGACTCGCAGTAAAATTAAATTTGCTAATTAGGTGAAAGCCAATTTTACAATGTTTTAGAAATAGGTCAAAAGCATTTGACCACCTGCTAGCATGGAAAAAGTGTGCAGAGTCCTAATTGTAACACAAATGGGTCCAGCAACAGAAGGCAAACATCTGAGAGAGACCCTGAAAAAAGGGCCAGGTCCAACAAAGATTAATGTTCATTTTATGTGTTTCAGTTCGCACAGGTAGGCTGCAAAACGAAGTTACTGTAAGTAAGTAACAATGTTATTGTTTCTGATTAATTAAAACCATTACAAAAAATACAATTGAGTGCACATTTCATTGATAAAAAGTCTTAAAAAGAGAGATCATAATTATTAAAAGATATAACAGTAGTAAAATAAGGGTTTGGGAAGTGTCCATAGTTCCTTATGTCTTGGTTTGGTTGCACTGTACTGACAGCAAAGAAATGTGGCTTTTAAAAAGTTGCACGACTTGCAAGATTCCTTTCTCGTTCTGTGTTTTTCCTATTTTATAAAATAGACAAAAACGGGATCTGTTTCATGGGGTTGTTTATTTCGACTGTATCCAATAGCGTCCTTCAGGGGAAGCCTGGCTGTATTGTTGTTCTGTGCATCTAATTCAAGGCTGTTGCTGCTTGCAGTCACAACTATATCGTCTACTCATGTGCTAATGGTTTATTGTTCAGTAACCTAATGCCACTTCCCCTTGAATGTAGGGTAAAGGGTACAATGTATTATTCATAATTTGGGTGGGCCTTGGAGTTGCATGTTTTATCTAACATGATTTCTGAAATGTTGATTGGTTTATGTCATGTAACTTTATTAGTTTAGCCCTCACATTATGTCAAGGGAATGATTCTCTGCTCCAGTGAACCTAAAAAAAGTGCCTTACTTGGGACGTGTGCCAGAACTTTTTCTCTATTTCTACTTAGTTATCCCCATAACAGATTGTACTTTGACCTTATGTTATTCTCTTGCATATTATGAAAAATTGAACTCCCTGACTTACTATTATTTATTGTTTCCTGTATGAGTTTTACATTTTAAATATATATTCACGGTTTGGACTTTGAATCTTTTCCTGTCTAGGATTCCTTTATTTGTCTTGGGCATACGTCCTTTGGGATTCACGCAGCTCCGGACCATCTAATCAGCACTTTGAATTTATCAGAACAAAGCACAAAAAATACTAATCAACAATCATCCTGTGACAATCATTTGGACTATGGCTAAGAGTGCGGAAATCATCTGGTGCTGCAGTACATTTTTAATCCTCCCATCTGGTGCAAGACGACCATCCATAGTAAGATGTCTCTAAACCTTAATTTACCCCATTATTCACGGTTCATGCCCCAGATAATTTTACTTGTGAGTCAGTCAAATAACTTTGGGGCATATCATCAACGGCCAGCGATAATTATCGCTAAGCGCGCTTAGCGCAAGTTTATTTATCGTCGGCTATCGCTGGATTACATCGCTGATATATCGTGTTATTATCAACGCTTATCTCCAAGGCGATAAAAAATCCAGCGATAGCAGCGAAATGCAGGAATATCGCTGAAAATCCAGCGATATTCCTGCAGTGATAGGGAAAACCTTGAGGATAGGGAGATGTGGATTCAGCCATAGAATCCACCTCCCATTATATGTGTGGCTAAGTCTGGATGTTTGCAGACATTAGCTTACGGCGATAATTGTGGTTAGCACGATCTTTTTTATCGCAACGCAGGCATTGATAATAGGGAGAACTTGTCTTTGCGACTGTTTCCATCTACTTTTAGTGAGGAACGCCTACTTTGCATGTCATTAGCGATAAATATCACTGACGTGCAAAGCGGCAACAAACGGGCGCTATTGTCAGTAAACCGTCGCTAACAGCTGTTAGCGACAGCTTGCTTACAGGGTGATAAAAATATTGCAGCTTTAGCGGCAAAAAGTGCAGCTAAAGCGGCGATATTGCCCTTGATGATATGCCCCTCTATTCGCCCAAAAAGGCCATAAAAGCCAAGTGCAAATAGTGACAAAAAACAATCAGTGGATGCATACCGCAAAATTAGATGGACACATTAGGTTAAATACAGATTAAAATCAACATAAAATATCAAATATATGAGATGTATCCACTGATAACATTGACATAAATGCAACCCACAGCCATCAAAAACTGAGATCTGATAGATTTTTTAAAGAGAATGGGATAAAAATACCTAGCTCTCTTTGCTCATCATCACTTTAAAATATATCCTTGTTTTTCCTTCAGAATAAAGCAAGTGGCTTTAAACAGAGAATTATTTTATCTCAATTGATTTTGTCTGCTGTGTCCAGGTGTATAAAACAGAAGCTAGTTGAAAGCCCTATATAGGAGATGCAATGCATTTTTCAAATAGCTTTTTTAATTTAAATTTCGGTATCTTGTGCCAGCCTTTGAAAATACACCCATGCTGATTCTTTTGATTTGTAGGTTCCCACAGTGACCATAATTGTGATTTCGTTGCGCCTGACGGGTGGTGCTCAGACTCAAACAGCATGCTGGTGTTGAGGCAAATGTTTTGATGTTCAATCTATGCATTTTCATTGAGTTCACAGATACCTTTCAAAATGCTGAACAGGTGCAGTGCACTTGATGTGAATTTATTTTACAAAACATTTGATCAAATTAAAGCAATTATGGCATTATTTCTTCAATTTTCAGGATTTCCAAGGTAGAACAAAGCCTGCCCTTAATTTCATTGAGTGCTAGAACATTCCAGGTGTGCTCTTTGTATATTTCATTAATTTTGCGTTCTAATTTGACATTGATCTAAGTCGTAGTTGTATCCTCCGTCTTCACAAAAATCTAAATTATTAATCTGTGTTAATAAAAAAATAGAAAAGGGTAAATTGCATTATTGGGCTATTTAAATATCACTGGCCCAGTACAGGGGAGCTGACTTATATCAGGAAAATATTTCTGACGAGTGGTTAACAGAGATTGAAGAATTGTTTACAACAGACGCGAAGAGAAAAGAGACATGAGTCTTGGAAGAGGAGGGGAGTTTAATTTCTGGCTGTGGGTGTTTCAGAAATGGCCTATCTTCTTGTTCCTTGCACTGAGAACCTTGCTTCTCCTCATGTTCATGCTAGGGGTGTCATGAGAGGGACAGGGGAGAATAGTTTTGACAGTAGGTAGGCAGGTTTACCCGTGTGGATAGTTCTATAAATGGTGCAGAACAACTTGATCTCGCAAGCTGACATGATTAGACAGTCGAGGGTCTGAAGCGTGGAAGTGGCGTGCTCATATTTCCGAGAATAAGGGATCAGGCCAGTGACAGAATGAAAGACAGCTGAGTGAAGGGCAAACAAAAATTAGCTTCAGGAAAGAAATAAGCATGTCATTGTCCTCTTCGAGGTCTATAAGAATAAGAGCAGAAGCAAGATGAATCTTCATTGTAGGCCTTCTATCTCAGTGAGTAGCCCTGCTAAGCCAATCCAGATGGTCTTCTTGGAGTCTTTTTAGCTGCCTTCATCTTGCATGACTCCATTGGCCCACACATTCGATTCTTTGTTTTGACAGAAGTGAGGGCAGATGCAGAGGATATCATTGAGGGTGAGCTCTTGACCAACTGGCCCTCAACGGGTCCCTGGGAATTGAGCAGTGGCTTTCTTAGAGACAATAACCTGTGAAGATGTGAATGTTGCAAAACGTACCTACAATTGAATGACTCCTGATATGCTGCTTGAGATGTATCAGCTCTCAATTTGAAATGTGCAAAGTAAAGGTAGCACACCATAAAGCCACTAGTGAAAAAGAACTATTGAGAGGTGTGACTAGGCTTAATAAGGGAGGATATGCATGAACATATTTGGATTATTTATGGAATCGACTGCAATCAGCAGCTTGAAGACATTGTCAGATTTTGTGGTGTTGAGGATGAATATCATTCTTACACTTTGCATGTCGACGCTCTAATGGGGGAGTGGTATCTATTCAGCTCACTCACTTGAACAGGCAGCAATTGGAGGACTGTGTAGGCAGACTTGTCTTGGTGAACTAGGACAATATTCTAAGATTTTCAGTCTTCAACAATAAACCAATGCTGAAGCACTCCATAAATTAAAACTACAGCCCCCACCCTCCAAGGTGTTTTTTAAGATTTAGTACAGTTTAGGAGCTTTCAGTCAGGTACTCCTCAGACCTTTCAGGTGAAACCCCTCAAAACATGTTTCTACCCATATAATAAATAATGGTATATGGGTAGAGACATGTTTTTGAGCTTTTTGATTACATTTGAAAAAAAACAACGTTCTTGATACCTTAACATCCGAAAAGGCAGGTTGTGAGGACCACAGAGGTGAACTTGGGCACCCTATTTGATGTCCTCTTTAAGTGTAAATTCCAATTGTCTCAAAACCACCTGCCCCATTGTCTCAGGCAATGTCATCTGTCGCCTAGGAGTCAAATTCCATAAGGAAGCCTTAGGAACACCAAGGAAAGTGTACCGACTTGCAAACTTCAAAATAAGTGGCCTGGATGCCCTGGTTCTACCCCAGCATGTTTATCCACAGTGTGTGTCCAGAAACCTGGTGAACTCTGAAGCCATCACCACCAGAAGGGTTGCAGCCTCAGAAGCCTAAAAATGGTGAGCAAAGCCTTAAACCTTCACTGTGATGTAAGTGCACATGGATGAGAGGTGCACTGCCTAGATGCACATGGACCAGAGGTCCAATACAGGAGATCAAATCAATGGGGGCTAATTGAATCTTCCTCTTTGTTGAAGGTGCCAGTAATTTGTAGCTGATCAGGGCCTGAAGACATCAGTATTACTTTGCAAGAAGGCATTGAATAGAGGTGTTCCCTCCTACAGTATGCCAAAGCAAGTTGGACCCCCTCAAGATCCCACGTCTCAATGGAGGCACAGGTGATCTGAATCCAAGGCTAAGGAACACTAAGGCCTGGAAAGCAATCGCTCAGACTATACTTCTCGGGAGAACTTTTGTGGAGGGTTTAGTTTTGAAGATACAGGTCCAGGCACTCTTCTTCCAGGATACCCCTGGTACTCTAGAAACTGGTGTCAACCCTTGCCTCTAAGAAAGCCATGCTCAATTCCCAGGGACCCGTTGAGGGCCAGTTGGTCAAGAGCTCACCCTCAATGACATCCTCTGCATCTTCCCTCACTTCTGTCAAAACAAAGAATCGAATATGTGGGCCAAAGGAGTCCTGCAAGATGAAGGCAGCTAAAAAGACTCCAAGAAGACCATCTGGATTGGCTTAGCAGTGATACTCACTGAGAGAGAAGGCGTACAATGAAGATTCATCTTGCCTCTGCTCTTATTCTTATACACGTCGAAGAGGACAACGCCATGCTTATTTCTTTCCTGAAGCTAATTTTTGTTTGTCCTTTACACAAAAACCTAGAAATTCACTGAAGTAAACAAAGCTTAAATGGACGTTTAAGCTTTGTTAGATAAAAATGTTCGTTAGATAAAAATGTTCGTTCCAATGTACTGTTTTGAACAAACAAGACCACTGAAGTCAATCAGTTATAGTTATCTAAAGTAACTATGACTACTGCTCTAAAGTAACTATAACGTGTGCCCTTGTCGTGCACAGCTAATTAACTCACATATTGCACTACTCATGAAATGCTCTACGACATAATTGATAACATCACTGAAACAACTGAAATGACATAATTGATGGCATAGCTGTGCATGGCGGGGGCACGAGTTATAGTTACTTTAGGCCTTTCTGAGATCCCAAATAAGTCTTCAAATGTCAGCTAATTTCAGCAGTTGCATGCAATTGCTTTAACCAGACCCTTGTAGTGATGCAGTGGAAGGCCATGTAATTCACACCAGGGACATTTTTGTTAAATATAGAGGTTTCCCTTACTTTACTGAATTGACCTCTCAACCTAAGGTACATAGTCTCTAGAAAAGGATATCAGTCTAACAAATTTAGGCTAGCTTCTGCCAGGACTAAGCGAAGAGCTCTTTTGGGTACCCCTCGTGTTATACCTGACAGCCTTAAAATGGTGTGGCCCACAACTTTTTGCCTTCCTCCTACACTCTTTCTGGCCCTGTTTTTGCTGGCCTTAGGACTCTGAGCAGTTTACCACTGCTAACCAGTGCTAAACTGCATGTACTCTCTCCCTAAAACATGGTAATAATGGCTCATCTCCATTTGCCATATTTCATTTACCTATAAGTTCCTAGTAAAGTGATCTACATATGCCCAGGGCCTGTAAAATAAATGTTACTAGTGGGCCTGCAGCATTTATGGTGCCACCCACTTAAGTAGCCCTATAGCCATGACTCATGCCTGCCATTGCAGAGCCTGTGTGTGCAGTTTAATCTGCCATTTAGACCTGGCAAAATACAACTTTTGCCAGGCCCAAACTTTCTCTTTTAATACTTATAAGTCACCCCTAAGTAGGCCATGGCAACCCAAAGGACAGGATGCAATGTGTTTAAAAAGCAGCATATGTACTTTTAAGTTTTGCATATGTTAGTGGTTTGTTTTTCACTACTGCAAGGCCTATCTCCCCCATAGGATAGCATTGGGATTACCTTATTACATTTAATAAGTGTTTTTACCAATTGTGAAGAGATAGACTTTTTGAGTTTGGGGTCTCTGGAATCACAATTTAAAATCCAAACTTATGGTGAAGTATTTTTTTTTTTTTGCAATCCTGAAAATGCCTCTTTTAAAAAGTTGGCATTTTCTTACTTTAGCCATTTGGTGCCTGCTGCCTGTCTCTGATCACGTGTCTGGGGTGGGTGACAGTTGAGCTTTGTGTATCCCCAGAAGACAGCCACACACAATGGGAGCTTAGGTGTGACTTGATGGGCCATCCTGCCAGGATGGGAAGGAGGAGCTGGCCTCAACCTCACTTACACCTGAATAGGCTGTGTTATGTCCCCACACAGAGGGCTGTATACCCCACTGTAGCGAGACTGGAGGTGGGGCAGGAAGGGAGGACCTCTGTGCACTTCAAAGGCATGTCTTTTAAGTCTCCCCCTCTTCAAAGGTACAACTGGGTATAAGCACTGGACCTCTGACACCACCACTTCAGAGCACCTCTGGACCTGTGGATACTGTACGAGGAAGAAGGACTGTTGTGCTGCTGAAAGGACTGTCAATCTTATGGACAGATACCCTGAAGGAGCTGTTGCCTTGCTGTGCTGACCTGCTGCCTCTGCCTTCTTGCTTGGGGAGGCAAAACTGTACCTGGGACCCATCTTGAACCCAGGACCTCAGAGGGACTCAAAGAGCTAGTCTGCTGGCCTCCTGATCTGAGCCTCAGGGACATAACAGGCTCCCATAGCCCCTGGACCTGTCTTCAATGAGGTATTGACCCCCAAAGTTCACTGTCGGCTTGAACCTTTGGATTTGACCTGGTCCAGCATAACAAGATATACTCGGTTGACGCTTTGTGCTTTTAGGTGCTATATTGCAGTTTTTTTAAATGTCTCTGTTTTACTGTTTGAAGTGTTGCACAAGTATTTCACACATTGGCTGTAAGTTAAGCCTAACTGCTATCTCTCTCTCTCACACACACCCACCCACCCCCACACACACACACACACACACATAGTTATGTTTATGTAGTGGTTCCTTTTGAGGCCTAATATTCATCTAAGCAAACTCAAAACATGCAGCTCATTTGCCTAAGAAAATCACACATTGAGCTTATTAACAACGAAGTGCTTCCAATCTGTTTATAGGCACCTTCCGTTTTTGCTAAATGCCTAATGCTGCACTACACTTATACATTTCATGGATACTTTTCAAATTGGAAAATAAATGTAGACCACCATTTTCATGCAGCATACCCTAAAAACTAGACATATCCCTCACTAAGCATACAAATACTATGTAAACACATTTGTACAAAAATATTATTGTAGTGTTAAAGATACTTACACATTCCTTTATTGGAAACATGATGGGCAATGGGATTTTCATGTCCATGGGATCAGTTGTTAATTTCTGAAAAAATAAGTGCTGGGATCTGTTCAGGAGGAAGCATGCGCCAGCCCATTGTGCCCATTAGCGCCGCCTGTAACAGAACTAACTACTAACCACAAAACCCTACAAGTGGGGAGAGGATGTGGTGTAATGGTCAAAGCTGCTAACATTGGAGCTGAGGAACCAGGTTTGAGTCTTGGCATATGCTCAACATCCTGTGATTCTGGACAAATCCTTCAATCTCCCTGTGTCTACAAAAAATGAATGAGTACTTAACTGGTGCTCATGAGAAGCGCTCTAATACATTTGGGTCAAGTTTGCGTGATAAGAGCTGGTGCTAACGATTAAGTGCTGGTACCAAGCTCCCGGAAACCACTGGCTCAAATTAAGCACTGCATGGGATTAAAGCGTTGACCAGAGCTACAGTTGAAAGAGTTGCCATTTGTAAAGTGCTTGAGGTAATGGTCTTCCATCAATGGGCAATGCATAACAACAACTGAGGCTACAAATTATATTTCGGTCAACATTTGAGGGGAAGGTTTTCTTTTTCACTAGTCACTTACCTCCCAATATTTGACACCTGTTTTAGTCTGTTTCTGCTCATTGGCATTACTTTTATCATGAGCTGCCCCTATCAGAAGAATTGAGGTCTGCATGCCAAGATAAGACACATAGTGCAATGAGAGTGCTGCCAGCTATCACTCCAGCCTAGCTTTGCATATAGACATGTATTTTGCCTGTGGTGTAGCTACAAATTTTATTGTGCATTTGTTGTTATTGTTAATTTTGACTTGTAGAGAGCTTAATACCTGCATGTCTCTAAGTGCTGCAAGAAGATCAGCAGAAGTTCCAAGGGGAAGTTGTATGACAGAATGGAGTGTTATGCCCAGGATTCTGTAAATAATAGAATTGCTATTCCACAGGGTGTCCTGGCACTGAAAATACGAACAGAGGAAGGGAGAAAACTGGCAGATCTAAACTACAGTGGAATAATATTAGGGAGTCCTAAGAGATATATATCCAACACATTTTTGAAATGCCAGATTCTTAAGGCCTTTCTGGATTTAAGATGGATGGGTCTGGGAGCCACTGGAAGCATATTCCAAAGCTTTGATTGAGTCACTGCAAATAATGTGTCCCCCACACACACACACAAACACATTTGTAGCCAGGAGATACAAGCTAATTAGATCCAGCTGATTGTAAATTTCGAGCTGGATTGTATTGATGGAACTTCTCCACAAAGGGTCACTAAGGTGAATAGACTTATAGACTAGACAGAGCAATTTAAACATCACCCTTTTTGGCCACTGACAGCCAATAAAGAGCTTTGAGTGCACTGGTCGAAGAACAAGAACATGGCCAACCATATTCTAACTTGGCAGACACATTCTATATTCTATGTAGGTTCTTGATAGGCCCTGCATCAAGACTTAAGAAGATGGAGCTACACTAGTCCAGGTGACTCAAGACTGTTGCCTGGATCACCACCCGGTAAACCAACTGGGTCAGGAGAGGAAAGATATTCCTCAGCATTTTTAAAAGGAGGAGGCACGTGGAGGCAAGGTGATTAATTCTGACCTCCATATATGGCTCTATCTAAAGAGCACACCATGGGACAGAGGTGACATTTCCTAGTACCATGGCCAATAGCATGCTTATTACACCACTGCTCACTGCTATTTCTTTAATGTAAAAGATATGGCCCACGGGCACAGATTTCTGTGCTGCACTTTCCCCTTTTCATGCATGTTTATTTGTCCAATAATGATGAACAATCCCCTTCTCTTTTAATGTACTAAACTTATTTTCATGCCACGATTATTGCTTTGATACAATGGCTAGTTTAAATCTGTTTATGTCTGCTGCAAATGTACATCAGTATTTTGAATCCAATTCACTGAGCATTTTGTGCACTAAATTTTAACATAGGTGCCTAAATCCAACACTTTTTAAATGTGCATTTGCAAATTCATTCACATCTGAGTGGATTTTTACATTCACAAAATGCACTCACAAATGAGGAAATTCAAACTTTAAGGCCTGATTTACTAAGGCAATCTGAGACAAAAGTCTAACTTTACGACTTTTTCTATTTACAGAAGTAATTTCCGAGTTGTAACTTTATGTTCGCAGTCGGGCCGGAATCAGAGGCTCAAGCTGTACTCTCCGACTCAAGCAGCACTCTCCAGCTCGGGCCAAAATCTCCAGCTTGGGCCGGATGAAGTTTAATCAATGGGCCTGGATACAATTTTTACAAAAAAGAACATTCTGGCCCGGCTGCAGAAGTAAAGATACGACTCGAAAATGACCTCTATGAATACCAAAAGTAATAAAGTCAGACTTTTGTCTCAGATTGCCTTTGTGAATTGGGCCCAATTAGTTTATTGAAAGCTTGGGCTATTGATGAGTGTTGGAAAATGGCCCTCTCTGAAGGGTCCCCCCAAACTTTTTGCCTTCCTCCTCCACTCATTGTTGTATCTTTTTCTTGGCCTTAGGACTCTGATCACTTTAACACTGCTAACCTGTGCTAAAGTGTGTGTGCTTCTCCCCTAAACATTGTGACATTGGTGTAAACCCAACCGACATATTTATTTTACTTGTAAGTCCCTTGTAAAGAGGTACATCATATATGCAGGGCCTGTAAATTAAATGCTACTAGTGGGCCTGCAGCACTGATTGTGCCACCCAGACAAGTAGCGTGTCAAACCTGTCTCATGCTTGCTATTGCAGGGCCTGTGTTTGTAGTTTACTGCCACTTTGACTTGGCATTTGAAACCACTTGCCACACCTTAAACGCCCCTTTGTATTACACATACGTCACCCCTAAGTTAGGCCCTAGGTAGCCCTATGAGGAAGGTGCTGTGTAACTAAAAGGTAGGGCATGTACTTGTCCTGGTGCTGGCAAACGGCTAAATTTATTTTCCACTGCTGTGAGGCCCACTCCTCTCATAGGCTAGCATGGGAATTCCTTAAAACACTTTTACAGTGTTATTCCGGATAAGAAAGGAGTAGCTGTATCATGTTTCATATCTCTGAAAGGGTAATGATAAATCTTCTTTAATGGTAAGGTTGGATTTAACATTACTATATTTGAAACACCACTTCCAGACATTTCTCTGCTCTTAACTTTACCCTGTGAGCCTGCAGTTGGTCTCCAATACATGTCTGGGCTGGGTGCCAGCTACTCTTTGTGCATTCCCTCTAGACAGCCACAAACACAGGAAGAGTAGGCGTGACAGAGGACTCATCTGCATTAATCTGCATTATGATAGCCTTCCTGAGAATGAAAGGGGAGTGGGAGCTAACACTTACATCTGAATAGGCTGTGTCCTGTGTCCCTCACAAAGGGCTGATTACCCTCCACAGATAGCCTGGCAGACAAGGCTGGGATGATTGGGGACCTGTGCACTACAAAGAGCGGCTTTGAAGTCACCCCCCACTTCATAGGCACATTTAGGCATAAGTACTGAGGCTCTGACTCTACCAAGGCAGTACACTACTGGATCTGTGAAGGAGTAAGTACTGCGGACCTACAAGGATTGTCACTCTGCTCGACTAACTGTTCCAAGGAACTGTTACACTGCTGTGCTGAGCTGCCCCTGCTGAACTCTGCCCCGCTGTGGACAAGGACTGGACCCATGTCACTTGAACCCAGAGTGGCTTGAGGTGCTTGCTGACTTGCCTATTGATTTCTGTAGTGTCAGGGTCATAAAAGACGTCTTGCAACTCTGCTGGTGCTGCTGGAACTCTGCCATCTGTGAGTCCTACCCTTGCCTGAGGTACCCTCTCCAGTCCTGAGCCTCGGACGTTGGTTCTGCAGATGTTTGGCTACAAAACTGATACATCATCAACACTGAGCTGATCGGAACTGATGCAGTGCCCTTTGAAGCGATGCTGCGCTGACCCGGATACATCCCTGCCCTCCTCGACGAGGTCATTTTGTTTTACTCAGAGGAATGTTCTCTATTTTTCTAAACATGTTTGGAGTCTTTTGTGGTGTTTTCATTGTGTTACTGTGTGCATGTGTGCGTGTGTGTGCATGTGTGTGTGTTGTACCAATACTTTATGCATTGCCTCTTAATTTAAGCGTGCCTGCTCTGCGCTAAGCTACCATAGGGAGAGCACAGGTTAATTTAAAGTGTGTATCTTTCTTACCCTGGCTAGGATTTTGGTGCCTGCATGGACAGAGTACAAATCTCTGCCAACTAGAGACCCAATTTCTAGCAGTAAGATTGAGGCATTTCTGGATTAAGGAATATACAAAAGTGATGGGTGGAATGCTGGAATGAATCTCAGGCACTGGTAATGACCCTAGGCCACAATCTAGTCCATCGTTCTTTTGCCTATCATGTCATTTCAGACACAAACCAGCTATATGCATAGTGCAACAGGTTTCCCCAGATGTGGGTCCTGTGCTACCTCTGGAACCAGAAGCCCAAATCACTATGGAATTGATTTTATTTTGGATCAAAGGGGCCTGTCATGACAGTTAATACTGGACTGTTCCTAAAAAGAGCAGATCCAAGGCAAATTGGCATATGGCTGATTACTGTCTAAGGGCGAGCGGGGGGGGGGAAGATGTACTCCAGTGGAGCCCAAAGTAATTATCATTCACTGAGATTAATTATAGCATTACATCCATCACTTTTTTGCATTTCTCAGTCTGACAGCATTCATTGTGTAATGGTCCATGCACACTCTGCCACAGGATTCAAGCTTCAACCTACTGAAAATGAAATGAAATGAAAATGAAAATGAAAAATTGCACTTGTATAGTGCTAACTACCCGGAGGCCTCGCAGCGCTTGTGACTGATTGCCTAACGCGGGCTCAGGGCAGTTTAGCGGGTTTTGGCAAACAAGTGCGTTTTAAGAGCTTTCTTAAAAGACATATGGTTGGTGTTTCCTCGAAGAGATAGAGGGAGGGAATTCCAAAGTTTAGCTGCAGTGTAAGAAAAGGAGCGGCCTCCCCAGCGGGCTTTCTTAACTTTGATGGAAGTTGCCAGCTGGAGGGTGCCCGAACGGAGGGAGCGGGAAGGGACATAGGGTGTAGCCATGGGATGTAAAATTGCGGGACATGTACGGTGAAAGGATTTGTGTAAAATACACATAACCTTGAATTGCACTCTTGCCACTACTGGGAGCCAGTGAAGCTCCTTTAGGGCGTTCTTCGCTGACTGCCAGCGGGGAAGATTGTTAAGTAGGCGGGCCGCACTGTTTTGTGTGACTTGGAGCTTCTGAGTGACAGAAATCAGGACTCCCATATAAAGAGCATTCCCATAGTCCAGGCGGGAGAGTATAAGGGCCTGGACCATGACCCTCCTTGCCTGGAATGGGAGCAAAGGGAGCACCTTCCGCAACATCCTCATTAGCCCAAAACAGGTAGCGGCGGTCTTGGTAGCTTGGACCGAGAAGTCCAGAGCTTTGTCGAGCCAAATCCCGAGGCTTTTTATCTGGGACTTAGGGACGGGGGGCAGGCCCAAACATGGTGGCCAGATGGATGCAAGGGCAGAGGGAGAAGGATTGCCCAATAGGATGATGTCAGTCTTCTCCCCATTGAGTTTCAGGCAAGAAGATTGCATCCATCTGGCAACTGCCTCTAGACAGGGGCCTAAGGTGGGGGACAATCCTTCAGAGTGGTCTAAAGAGACCACCAATTGGGTATCGTCCGCATAGGTGACGATACGCACACCGAAGGGATGGACTATCCTGTCTAGAGGTTCCATGTAGGCATTAAAAAGGGTGGGACTTAGGGCGGAGCCCTGGGGGACCCCGCACCTAAGTGGGTGTTTGGGAGAAGCCGCCTCACCCTCAAAGACCTGAAAGAAGCGTTTAGCCAGGAAGGATGTCAGCCATTCCAGGGCCGCGCCCGACATGCCCATGCCCGCCAGTCGTTGTAATAGCGTGGCATGGTTGACGGTGTCGAACGCGGCGCTGAGGTCTAGTAAGATAATGGCAACTTTTCCACCCCGGTCCAGCACGGCTCTCGCTTCTTCTGTTACCGCTAGGAGGGCGGTTTCAGTTCCGTGCTGAGGGTGAAACCCTGTCTGAGAGGCACGCAGCAGGCTATTGGACTCCAAGTAGTCCACTAAGGTGTTATTAACGTGCCTCTCAAGCAGTTTGCTCAGCCACGGAAGTAAAGAAATAGGGCGGTAGTTTGCCAAATTATTCTGGTCTAGGTTGGGCTTTTTCAATGAAGCCCTAACCATCGCACACTTCCAAGGAGGTGGAACGGATTTGGAAGTGATGGATGTGTTAAGAACATCTAATATGACCGGACGAATGACGTCCATGACCTTGATGAGGGTCTGAGGGGGTGCTGGGTCGTTGGGAGAACGAGAAGTGATCTTAGGGATCAGTCTATCTAAACCAGGGATGTCCAGGAGTGGAATTTTATCGAGCGTACAGGAAGCAGAGGAATCAGAGGTTGTAGGCAAGGGGGATTCCATATCATCCTTAGTGTCACTAAATGAGGAGTATATGGCCTGGATCTTTTGGGAAAAAAAGACGGCCAAATCATTACAGCGATTTTGGGCGCCTTCAGCAGAGGGACGCTCAGCGAGGGGTGAGAAAAGGGATTTAACAATTTTAAAAATTTCCTTGGGGGCATTCGCGGCCGCGTTAATTTTCCCTTCGTAAAAAGAAGCTTGTGCCACCTTTATCTCCTTTTTATAGAGCTTTATGGCAGCCCTATACTCGGCCTTTCTCAGTTGAGAGAGGTCCTGCCTCCAGGCTCTCTCAAGTTTACGGCATGCTAATTTCATGAGTCTAAGGGCGGGTGTGTACCAAGGGGCAACTTTGGGTCTTCTAATAGATTTACAAGAGTGTTTAGGAAGAAACAGGTCAAGGGTGCTAGAGATCCAGTTATCGAAGTTGTTGGTGGCCGTATTGGAATTCGTTGCCTTCCTAGGTGGGTCTCCGGCGAGGGCGGCTTCCCACTCGGGGAGGGGAAGTGAGGACCATTTCCTTCCTCGGTGCTTAGCGAGGTTTTGAGAAGGGGAGGGGGAATTAGTGTACCAAATAAAAGGTATTAAAAGATGGTCGGTCCAGGGTAGTGGTATGGGAGTATCCACCGTGAGATCATCTACATTACTGTAGATGTGATCAAGAAGATGTCCCTTATTGTGCGTTGCATGAAAGCCCTTTTGGTATAGGTCGATGGCTTGTAAATTGGAACGGAGATTATTGGCTGATGTGTCCTGGGGGGTCATCTAGATGTAAATTAAGATCCCCGAGCAAAGTGAGGTTAGGCGAGGTCAACACGACACTTGCAGCAAGGTCTGTTATCTTGGTGATAAAGTTGTTAAGGGCGCCAGGTGGACGATAGGCTAGGATGCCAGAGAAGGTGGTAATGGGGGAGAATTCTAACGAGAAGTGAAGGCTCTCGCAAGTTGGCGTGGTGGTAGGAGTGACGCGGCATTTATACATGTCTCGATATATGATGACAAGGCCAAAATAGGCAAAAGCCAGTCTGAGGTTGCTTGTGTTCTAGTTCATCTGGGGCCAGGCCTGGTCTTATTGGAGCAGTAACAAGGCTGATTTGCATAGGTCTGGGTCCTGTCTGAGTTGGCATGGTTGGGCAAAAAACATGATGTACTGAGATGAGGCTTCAATAATTACCAGTGGCTGAGATTAATTCAAGCATTCCACGCACTACCTCTTTTACTACTCAGTGCGCTATCCTTTGTGTGATACACAGTGCTTCATTTGAGCCGTGGTTTCCGGTGCTCGACACCAGCACTTAATTGTCAGCCCTGAAGCTTTTGACAGTCTACCACAAGGTGGCACTATCTGGCTAATTTAGAGATGACCACAACAACAGTTAATTTTTAATTCAATACACATTAAAAATTACTATTACCTGCCGTTAAATCCATTCTCATTGCTTTGGGGGCCTGGAATAATCTGAATTGTCACACTTATAAAAGTGTGATGGTTAGTAGGTGTGTTGTTACTATCATTGGCAGCATAGCAGGGGCAATGATAGGTTCGAGCCGCGGTGGCCTCCTGATGAGAGTCCTGGTACTTATTTTTTTTTTAATATAAATCAAGCACTGGTGATGCATAGGCTCACATGTGGGGCATGTGCTCACTTTGCCATTGAAACCAGGCTGCACTCTGGTAACAAGGCCCAAATAGGCTAAACCAGTTTGGGGTTGTTTGTGTTCAGTTTCAGAGGGGACCTGACAGTTCAGGCTGCTCTTATTGGAGCAAGACCATGGCTGAATTGCAAAAAAGAATGGATCAGGATGCAGCCTGAGTATTTACTAGTGGTTGAGATTGATTAAAGCATTCCACCCATCAACGCTTTTATATTCCTCTGATTTCTAGATTGGCTTTCGACCATATGTAGGTAAAGAATCACAAATTAGTATGTTTGTGGGTGTTCACATACGTTTGCAGATGTTTTTTCTTCCCTGGATGTACACAAAACATGTTTTTGTTAAAGGTGGGAGTAATGCATGTGTTAAGAACAGTAAGAGGGAGAGAACACATAGGGGGTGAGCAAAGTGGCTTTCTTAATGTGCAAAAACACTTTTTGACACAAATAAGCATTAAAAAAATTCCACAAAGTGAAAAATCAGTATGAGTAGATGCCAAAAGTGATTGTTGTACTTCTCAATCGTTTGGGACATCTGGAGATTGTCGTCGTTTTTGGTCACTGAACTCTGCTTATGAGTATGTAGGTATTTCAGAGGTGTTGTGGGGCCCAAGACAAAAATTCCTGGTGTGCACATAGCTCAAGTACCTGTTAGTATGTTAAAAATAAATCCTCCAAGTAAAGAGAAAACACAGCAGCTTCTGCATTTGGTGCCATCTAGTGGTGTAGCCACATTACACTCCTTATCAAACAGGGCAGGTGTAAACCTAATTTTACACACTTAATTCAATTACTCAATTATCAAAGTATGTGCATGTGTTCAAGCTCAAATAACGTTTATTACCTCTACAAAGTGTGTTTAAGCGTTATATTTCTAATACTCGATTTTCTCAATTCAATTACTCAATTATCAAAGTATGTGCATGTGTTAAGCTCAAATAACGCTTATTACCTATAGAAAGTGTGTTTAAGCGTTATATTTCTAATGCTCGATTTTCTCAATTTCAATTTGTGCTTTTCAAGTGATCTCTGATTGAGGCTGCCCAGGTTATTGGTTACAGCATAGTAGTACAGAAGATAATAGCCCAACCAGGAGCACCCAGCTAGGCGCTCAGCCCTTCTCCAACTGTGAGATCCCACTCCCAACATTCCATCTTGCATCACTCAGGCAGGATTCCACTGACACAGCATAAATAATAGCAACCCAGGACACTACAGTAGGCTTGCTTCAAAATCTATAAATACATTTTGCAGCAGACGCACAAGCCCCCACAGCCCTACATATGGTAGGACCTTAGAATAACCACTTGAAAGCGGATTTCTCACTTTTAATCATGGCTAATGTAAACCAGTCGTATTTTAGTTTCTGTCTTGGGGTGTTTCTTCCTTGTCTTGATTTTCACTGGTGTATTATTCAATGTCAACCTACCTTCTTTCAGAATCACCCTGCATTCTGCATTAAATAAGGAAGTGATGTATTACTTTGGACAAATGTACAATGGAGTACCAAAATGTGATAGCTGGTAAAATTGAACCAAAACTAGCCTTTCCTCTTGCACATCCAGGCCCGATTGGCAGCTTGTTTTGCATTATTTACAACCCGCCCTGCCCTGGTTTAATTTAACCTTGATTGGACAGATGTTGTGTGGATCTGTTCACGTTTGCATTTGCTTTTTGCTGTTTAATATTTATGCCGATGCGTGTCTTGTTTGCGGTATCCTTCGTATGACAATCACTCATGAGACGTTATGTATTGATGCGCACTAAAAACATTCATCCATTTTTAATGCAGTTGTAGCTTTCCAGCCTCAATTAGAGCGTGAACCCATACTGTAAGATTTATGTCCGTATTCACTTTTGGAAGGTAAAGAGTTAATTCCTGTGCTATGTCACCGCCTGTGCTGGAAAAGACTCGAGAGAAAATACAAGTAGGCCAAGTGACCCTCAGTTTTGGCCCATTCTGGCCTGCCTTTTTTTTTTTCTAGGTTGTCTTTGTAACATATCGAAAACTGAATTGCATTTGTCATTCATAACACATGAGATAGACTAAAAAAAAACTCTACGCATTCCCCCCATATCATGTATGCAAGGCAATCAAAAAGTTAAAAAAGAAACGATCGTTTTTAATTCAGATTCCAAATGACAAATTCCAGCTTTCCACAGGAAATTACAAGTTATACAACACAAGAAAACCACAATCCAGTATATTTTGTCCGTGGAGTTGCAGGCCTGAAGCTGTCAAATGCCGTTCATTTTTTAATCAAACACGCCAACCCTACTTGTCGGAACTAGGGGTACAGCAACCCGCCGTTAGTGTGTTCTTTGAACCGACTGTCAGTTGCGAGGGCACCAGCATTGGGGTTCTGGCAGAATGTATCCGTGTTTGCGTTGTTTGGAGACCTTATTACTGGTGCTATCTTTTTTAGCCACAACTCAACAAACATGCATCAGTAATACAATTCCACAAATGGTACACAATTTTGGAAATCTCGAGCATCTTAAACTTTCACCTGCATCCCCTGTTAATTAGAGCACTTTGCCGAAGTCTAAGGGGCATATTTACAAAGAGTTAACACCATCAGACGTCACTTTTTGCGATGTTCTGGTGATGGTAAGTCCTTCGCCTTATTTACAAGGGGGCATTAACCCCTTCTCTGCTTTCGTGGGCCATCGCAAGCACTATCTCGCTAGTGCTGCGCATGTCCGTTGGCTGATGCAGCCTCGCCCACTCTTTAGAACTCCCGCACCGCAGCGGAATTTGCGCCGCGGTTAAGGCATTAAGCCACAATGCCCCTATTCACCAGCACTTAGCGTGAAAGTGGCATGCAATGGGTGTTGCAGTGGGCGTACTCCCACAACACCCATTGCTTTTTGATGCTGCTCCAATGTTGCAAGGTATGGGGCAGCGTAAAAAATAAGACCAGAAAATACGTAGGGCCCGATTCACAGAACTAACTTAACACAAAATCATATACTTACTACCATTTTGGTATTCACAGAAGGCACTTACTCATCAATGAGTAAGTGCCTTCTGTGAAGGGGCGTGGCCAAGCCGCAGTCTAAGATGGCTGTGCGGCTCTGAAGCTCCGCCGGCCGATTTGGCAATCTTTCATCAACCTGCCTTCCAGAGCGGCCCTGTGGCTAAGAATATGCTGTCTGTTGGTGCGGGCTGATCCCTGAGCAGCGGGAACCCTTTGGCGCCCGACATTTCAGCCGGATACACCAGATGCAACACGGGCCGTAGCTCTGCCCGTTACATCAACATGGCGGAGCACCGAGGAGGAGAAAGGCCCGGAGAGAACACAGCGGCTGTGGAGTGCTTGGCGGGACGTCGATAACGCATTGGGAGGTGAGCTGGCGGGGGCGGACTGGTGCGCTACATTGGTGATCGCCGACAATCCCGGCAAGACACTAGCGGGAGGTCCATAGGCCACCAGCAGACGTGTACTGGAGCTGCCCCCATGCTACGCGAAGACACACATGCTAATTTTTCCAGCCATTATCAGCGCGAGGTCCTGAAGTGTGTGAGCGCAGGGGCGAGTTGAACCTAAACAGACTAGCGGCCAGTTTTGCCCCCTGCCATTCTCTCCCCCCCCCAACACCCCCCGTTGAGTGCGCCCACGTCAGCGTCATCTATGCCTGAAGCGCGAGCTGCTTGTGGCGATAAACTTTTACAGCCTTACTGCCATCGGCCTTGATCCCTGCTGGCACACGGAGCCTGGGACCCTTCCTTAGCCCTGTTTCCAGTTGCCGCAGATGAGCTCCCACTCCAGTGCAAACTGAGCGAGTCCAGACCAAGTACCCTACAACCTGCAACACACTGCTAACCCTAGGCCCTGGCATGTCGGCAACTAGACACACATGAGACCACGTTGCATGGTTGGCCACTGCGGATACTGCTTTAAATTGTTGAAATACTGAGGGCTCCCCCGCTGAAATTATCCATAATCCTGAGCACACTCCCCTGGGCCTGTGGTGAAAAGGATATCGAGGCATGGGTGGCAAAGACCCGAAATAGCGTCTACTGCTAATTGAAAAAGTGACTGATACAGATCAAGATCAGCATAGCGAAATGGCAGAGGGAGGGCGTACGACTGCCCCTGAGGAGTCGGGCGCTCAGATAGGGGCCCTCCTGCAGGAGATGCGTGCAGGCTTCAAGGCACTAGATGTTCGTTTTGACTCCTTAGACAAGAACATTGCAGATATGGGAGTTAAGATCCAGACACATGATAGATGCCTCGATGTCGTGGAATCCCGCACCTCTGATCGCAAAGATGGCACGGCGCAATCACTCAAGCCGTTAGAACATGTTGAATGAATTCTCAAAGAAGTGGCTACCAAAAACGAGGATTTGGAAGTGCGCAGTTGCCGAAACAACGTACGAATTCTTGGCGTGCCCGAGTCCACTGCTACTGGCCGCATGGACACTTTCGTAGAAGCAATCTTCATTGACTTAATTGGTAGAGACTCATTCACGGCTGGTTTTGTGGTGGAACGGGCACACCGGTCTCTGGGGCCTAGGCCAAATCCTGGTTGCCCGCCTCGACCGATAATAGCCCGTATCATGAACTTCAGGGACCGGGCCACTGCGCTCCATATGGCACGTGAACGTGGTGAAACAATATGGCAGGGGTCCAAAATCTCACTGTTTCCAGATTTCACCACCATGGTACAGGAAGCCAGGTGGAAATATAATGGCGTAAAGGCCACTCTGAGAAATTTTGGACTGAAATATGGCATATTATACCCTGCCTGGCTCAAAATGGAATTTAACGGTAGGGCCCGCATCTTCGACAGTCCTACAGAAGCCCAGGAATTCTGCCACAAGTGCAAGGCAAACAACGCTCGCACTAATGAAGAACATAGACACTCCCCACCACTAAGCGGATCGGACGCCAGTATGGAACTCTTCTCCAGAACGGGCCATGGTTGACCCCTCTTATAAATCTGATTTGCAGTTCCTATTTACAGACTATGGGTTATAGTAAATCCTTCATCTCAGTTTAATTGCCTAATGGCGGAAGGGGGGTTGTCACCCCCCTTCCCCTTGGTGATCACCGTGCAATTGCTATATGTTATGTTAATGCACATTTTTCAAAAGATTTTTTTGGTAACAGTGCTGTTCCAGGAAGTTCGCTCTTATCCATTAATGTGGGGATTGCCTCCCAGGAAGGTCAAGGAGGCTAGGTGGGTGGAGAGGGGAGGGTTTTTTTTGTTTTTGAGATATGTTATTAAGCTAGTTATACACTCTAATGAGGTCAAAAGAAATAGACGTGATCGAATGCCACACAGTAGATTTGTGATGTCAATCTTAATATGGCACAAGTAGGACATAACTCTGCCCCCTCGGAACTGTCTGTGGTGACGTGGAATATTAGAGGCCTCAATGACACTCATAAGAAAAGACAGGTGCTCCATTACCTGATCCGGCACGGAATTGACGTAGCATTTCTGCAGGAAACTCACTTATCCAAAACTGAGCAGAATCGCTTTGCTTCTAGTTGGGGAGCACACAGATATTTCGCCAATTATAGCAATTATGCTAGAGGTCCGCCATCCTTATACACAAAAGGGTCCCCTTCTGCTTCCACTCTGCAACTAATGACAGCGAAGGCAGATAAATGGTAGTACTGGGCACGTTAATGGGGCACAAAGTAGCGATGGTCTGTGTTTACGGCCCGAATGTCGACTCCCATGATTTTTATTACTCCTTACTCTCCCTCCTACTACAATTGGGCCAGGGATCTATTTTACTTGGGGGAGATTTCAATGTTGCACCAGATACAACATTAGACAGTACCTCACACGCTCCGGATCCTAAGCCCAGAGCACGAAAGGCTGTAATCTCCCTCATGAACCACTTCTCTTTAATAGATGTTAGTCGGACCCACAACCCTCAACACACCGACTATACCCACTATACCAGCTTACATGACACATGGACATGGATAGATTATTGGTTGACTCCCCCAGATATATTCATCTGGTGCAGTTCCGCCCAAACGCTTCCGCGAATGTATTCTGATCATTCCCCAGTATTGCTAACCCTGAAAGTCCCACGCCTGAGGGCTTTGAGAGACAGTGGCAGTTTCCAAATCGCGCAGTTGACGATGAAGTTTTTCAGAATGACATTCGAGAAGTGATAGAAGAATATTTTGCAATTAATACAGGCTCTGTAGATTCCCCGACAATGCTGTGGAAAGGCTTTAAGGCTTATCTGAGAGGCGTATGCATATCCAAGCATGCTGGGGTACTACGGGACTTGCGTAAAACATTGGCATGAATAGAACAAGAACTTGTGTCTCTAGACTCCAGACAGCTCCTGATGCCAAACCCTGAAATTACCAAACAGAGATAGTCACTTTTTGCTGACTACAGAGACACGGCCGACAAAGAGATCCTATATGGGGAAATATCAAAATGCCTTGAGCTATGGTGAGGGGAAACACCCAGGAAGGGTCCTGGCCCAGATGATCAGACCTCCTTACCGAACCGCTTATATAGCTCAATTGCAAACAGACTCAGGACAATGAATTACGGACCCAATAGATATTCAGGTGGAATTCCTGACGCATTTTAAGAAATTATACACCTCAAGGGTGGGAAAGGATCGGACCGGCCAGGAAGCCTATCTTTCTGAGGTGGCTCTTGTATACCTTGAAAGGTACATGCAGGACTTCCTTGCGGAACCAATATCAGAAACAGACATAGATGAAGCCATTACTGCTTTAAATTCCTCTTCAGCTCCAGACTCGGATGGCCTTTTATAAAGCCTTTAAAGATGTATTGATTCCACAACTTTTAGAGGTCTACGCTGAGGCGTTGGAAAGTCAGATCTTATCCCCTACCTTATGTGAAGCGGTGATTATCCTCATCCCAAACCTGGGAAGGATCCTCTTTTATGTGGTTCATATCGCCCGGTCTCCCTCCTAAACCTGGATTATAAAATACTGGCTAATGTTGTCTCCACTAGACTTTCCCTATTAATGGAATCCATAATATCCCCAGCACAGTCAGGCTTCTTTCCCCACCGCTCGACTGTCTTCAATCTGCGTACCTTATTCAATATTCTACACAAGATAAACCTGGAGACTCCAGCAGCTGCAGTCCTGTTGGATACCGAAAAGGCATTCAACTCTCTAGAATGGCCTTATATTATATCTATTATGCATCGTACGGGTATGCAGGCGGGATTTGTGGCCACAATAGCTCTATTACATAGCCAACCCACCGCTCGACTTAGGCTGAACGGTACTTTGACTGCTCCCTTCACCCTTTCCCGGGGTACAAAACAGGGGTGCCTATTGTCGCCCCTGTTATTTATTCTAGCCATGGATCCACTAATGCGTCTATTTCCAAGAGAAACACCTCCACAGGGGATTACAATTCAACACAGGCCCTATGCTGGGATCGCTATACGTGGATGACACAATACTGTATGTCAGTGAACCACAGATTAACCTAGACCCTCTTCTCAGAGAAATTCTGCACTTTGGTACATACTCTGGACTGGGCATAACTTGGCATAAGTCTGTGATTTTTCCCCTCACGGCCAGCACAGTCCGATGGGATCTGGAGTTTCCATTTCACTGGTGCACGGCTTCAGTTAAGTATTTGGGAATCCATATCTACTTAGACAATGAACAAATTGTTAGACTGAATTACGGGCAAGCCATTTCGGCCCTGGAGGCACAAGTAGATAAATGGCTCAAACTTCCATTGTCTTCGGCAGGCAGGGTGCCCCTTATTAAAATGGTCGTACTCTCTACATTTTATATTTACTTCATAATATTCCGATTCCCCTGCCTAATACTTTCTTTTCGACTTTACGTTCTCATTTAATACGACTAATTTGGGGTAACGGCAGTGCATGGATTAAATGGCAGATCATGACGTTACCTTGTGACAGAGGGGGAGGTGGTGTCCCGGATATGCAACTATATTATTTAGTGGCTCAGTGTAGCTTTGCTCAGTTGTGGTACCACCTGGATGCCAGAATTCCCTATCTCCGTCCAGAATCTGATTTGGTCCGTCCAGACCCTTTGACATCTGTCTTACCCACGGGTTTCCCAAGAGACCCCAGAGATATTCAGCCGGCATAAACGACCAGTTGGGTATCGGAAAAACTACGTCATATCACCTGCACCACTATCCATTATTCCTCTGCGCTGCCACTCCAGAACGTTAAGTGGTTTCCTATCACAGGTGAAACACTTGTACAGCGCACATGCGCCAAATTCAATATTATTAAAATGGGAGATCTGTTTCCTGACGGCCATGTTTTTGATCCAAGTGATGTGTCTAGATTTCCTGAGACAAAATTCATGGACAGATTTGTTCTCATGAGATTACGCTCTGCATTGCGGGCTATCATCCCTAATTTCCCACTTGAACCTCCGTCATTTTCTCCACTAACCATGGTAATAGACAGCGTGCGAGGAATTCACTTGATATCCAAACTTTACAAAGCGTGTGCAGATATCATTCCAGTGAACGATGATAAAACACGACACGCATGGGAAGAAGATTTAGGATCCCCAATCTCAGATGAACAGTGGTCTTTCTGTTGCTCAGTTACCAAAACAGTCTCAATTAACAGCCGCCATAAATTAATACACTTCAAGTTTCTGCGTAGAGCATACATCACTCCAGCTAGAGTCCACAGAATTGATCCGTCTAGGCCTCATCACTGCCCGAAGTGCAATGCCCCCAGTGCAGACTTCGCCCATTTGGCATGGTTGCCCGCGTATATCCGCATTCTGGGTGCCAGTTCATAACATTATAAGTTAAATGGTGAATGTTCATATGATACCCCTGCCTGAAATCGCTCTATTAGGTTATGTTGCGCAATTGCCCCCTACAATTCACAGATTTGTCGCCATTAGCCTGCTACTAGCTAAAAGAGAAGTTGCCATTCACTGGGGTGGGAAAGCAGCTCCTTCAGATAAAGGATGGCAGACTGTCACGGTTTCAGGTTTATATCATATCTTGTATCAAAACACATTTATTGAAAAATACTTTTTGTTGTAAAGAATAAGCACCTAGTACTGGCAGTATGGTACCAAATGTAATGAACTAAGTATCCATTATGAACAAAGAAATAAGTGCTTAAGAAATGCAGTAATAAGCAGGTTGTGGTTCAGGTTGTGATTAATCTGGTTAAGAATTTCAGTTCAAAGTGAACAGTGCACACCACATCCAAGTCTGTGTACTTGTTATATTTAGTTCTCTTATGTTTAATACATTTTACAGTTTTCTTGCCTTTTCTGCCAACTAAATTAACTGAATTGACACCATGTTATGATAACCAACACTGGTGATTGCTTTCTAACTCATACCCACTCAGCAGGAAACCTATGGCCGAATTAAAGTTTGAGCGAAAGTATGAAGGACTTGGTTTCACAGCTGTGAAATTTAAGAGATTATAGATTAAAGTCACAGGTACACAACTCTGAGAAAATCAATGGCACTAGTGAGTATACCCAAAATTAGATTATGATCCAAGACGTTTTACTCAAGTTCTGTGAAGTGAAATTGTACTCCAAGTTGTGGTATTGAAACAAAATCAGTGTCTGCAGAAAGGTGGAAGATTCATACCCAAGAAGTGAATCTTACAAAGGCATCACGCACCCAATTGTAGAGATTGTGCACTAAACCATGGGATTCATATATAGTGACTGATCCTATGCACCAAGGTCTGTTACTCCCGTCACATAGTTAACATTGATAGATTATATATTTATTGATGTATTTACATGTGTAGCAGGGCATTTCTATTAGAAATGTCATACATGAGTATGTATATATGTATTCATGTATACGGTATATGTACATGGTATTTCTATAAGTACATATTAGCAGTAAATAAATCAATTGGCAGAACGCAAAGATAATATACACCAGAGAGGATGATCAATTGGCAGAACGCAAAGATAATATACACAAGAGAGGATTATTTGGGGTTATTGTACAAAAATGGTGATAGACAGCAACACAAAATTTACAAAAGTTACATGTGGAGTTTCAACAACAGCATCAATTTACAAACATAGATATCATGCCCACTTATTCGGTTTTATATTCTTATCACACTATACGCCATATTAGGCTAATGTTGAACTCACTGATACAGTGTCTTGTATTAAAAGAGCACTGGTTCCCACTATACACCGTAGGCCTCTGATGTAAGCGTTGGAGGATCTAGTTGAAGGCAGGCGTAGAATGTTGAGTTCTGGCTTACACGCATGAAATAAAGATGTTTAAAATGACTCTCCATGTGTGGCGTACCTATTGGCAAGTGCCTAGGCTGGAAGGATGCTAGAACTGAGAACAGGACAAGCTCAAATTTTGGAAAGCAGTGAGTTCCGGTAGTAAGGATCTAGAATTTATCTAGAGGAGAATCCAAATTGGTACATACCAAGGAAATTATCAGTGTCTTAGCAGTAAAGAAAGAGGGACAGGAGCAAGGCTTTCTGATATTTCATATATGATGTCAAACTGCAGTGACTGTAGTACATTTTTCCACGCACATTGAAAGGCTGAAAATAGCCCCATGGTTTCTAGAAGAGGGGCTAAGGTTATGATGTCTGAAAGGATGTGGATGGAGCTTGGTGAAGGAGTGGTTGCAGAGGAAGAGGACCTCTGCTTCAGATGAGTTTGGTGTAAGATGCTTGAGGGCCATCCAATGGCTAATGGCATTGAGAAACTCTGAGATGTGTGTTGGGAAAGTGTAGTTAACAGATGTTAACACTTCTACGAGCACCCATGCCGCAATCTCAATACCCATAGGAAGAGAAGCGAGCCAATTTTCCCTGCATGCTTCATGCCCCAGCTTTGCACTTTCCCTGGAGAAAGCAAACAAACACCGGTGGTTAGCGTCAGAACTTTAAAGCCCTCGCTGCAAGGTTTCTAGATTTCAGTGCGGGATACTGAAGGTTTGGAATCTCAAATTCTGACCAGGATCCATGCACCAAAATCCAGCAATTACGAGTTTTGTTGCCAGAACTGGGAATAACCACATGCACCTGAGAATACCAGGCCCACTTCTGTGTGTTTTCCTTATTCCTGGGACAAATCTGTGAAATGTTCTACTCACTCAGAGCAGGTAGTAGAAGAGAGGGATCAAGAGCTGGTGGTCTGGTGGGGGGGACAAGGAATCAGAGCAGATCATGGCAATGTTGAGTTATTTTATGCTCCCGTACTTGGTACTGCAGATGTCTATTGTCTCTGAGTTATTGGCCCAGTGGGGGTGGGTGATTAGTGAGTCAGGGCAAGCAAGGGAAGGATTGGATTAGGCCAGTGATACTCAAAGTACGACCTGAGGGCTGCATGTGGCCCTGCGACCTTTACATGCAGCCCCCTGATCAAAAGCACCACTGGGATGCTGTTCACTGAACTAAGCACTAACATTAAAAAGACGTTAAATATACAGGCAAGCCTTTATTTAAAGGTTAATTAAAGTTTTTAAAAAGTAAGTAACTAGGTTGTCCTGCTCCAATTAACTTTAGGAACACCTTCATTTTCAAAGCTATCTTTCAACAAAAGGGTAACATATGATAACGTCTCTTCAAAATTCAAAAAGTCCACACAATTTGGTAAAGTGGGGAAGCTGGGATTAATCTCAGGCTTTCTGTTTTTTTTGGGTTTTTAAGAAGACCTTTATTGTGCATAAGGTTGACATCATACAGTTTACAATTTACGGCTCGCAGGGGCCGGCCGTGTGGAGAACAATCAGTGCGTCCGTCGGTCCTGGAGTGCCCAGAATGGGTAGTATCGGGGCGTATGGTGTCGTTGCTCGGGTGAGTCGCAGGCAGCGCAGGAAGCACGTGCGCGCTACCGCCAGGTGCAGCTGTGAGGGGCAGGAAGTCCGGGTTATTTGGTGGAACAGCGTGCAGATTTGTGTTTGCGTCCAGGCAGCAGTGTCCGAGGCAGTATCCTCTAGGTGTTTGCCGCTGAGCCACGCCGCCACCCATTGCATCTGCGCCGAAAGGTAGTATAGCTCCATGTTGGGAACCGCTAGGCCTCCCGACTCAGTTGACATGTAGAGCTTGGTTAGCGCTACTCGGCGCCGGCCCGTATTCCATATGAGGCTACGCAGCAGAATCTCCAGGTCTCGGAATAGTTTATTCGGCACGTAAGAGGGTATATTGGCGAAATAGTACAGCAGTCTAGGCAGCACTATCATTTTGGTAAGTGCTACTCGACTCGGCACGTTAAGAGGCAGGGTGTTCCAGAATCTGATCTGCGCCCGAACCGAGGCAATGGCCCGCAGGAGATTCCCTTCCAGGACATCCGTTGGGTTCCGATATATCCGTATCCCCAGGTAGCAGAACACAGTAGGGTGCCATTGCAATCTGCCTCCGCCCAAGCGCACATCACACTCAGGCGTGTCCGGGCTACAGGAATAAGCCCCCGATTTGGACCAGTTAACTCGCAGTCCTGACATCTCTTCAAAGATCCGAAAGACGTCAGCCAGGGAGGCAGGGATGTCAGTTATGTCTCTGACGTACAGCAGTAAGTCGTCTGCGTACAGTGACACTGCATGCAGGCCATCCGCCAGTGGAATCCCCCATTCAGGTCCTTGTGTCCTGAGGATTGTGGCCAGGGGTTCCATGGCCAAGGAAAACAATAGAGGGGACAGGGGGCAACCCTGCCTAGTGCCTCTTCGCACCCGGATGGTGTCCGAGAGCAATGCACCCGTGCGGACTCGGACTGTCGGCTTGTCGTACAGCAGGCCCACCATGGCTTCATAGCCTCCACCCAGTTGGCACTTTTCCATAACTGCTCCCAGGTACGGCCACTCAACCGAATCAAAGGCCTTCTCCAGGTCCAATATCAGGCATCCTGCTCTGGGCCACTGTTGGGTAGCATACTCCTGGACGCGGAAAAAGTGGCGGATATTGTGGGAGGTGTGGCGGGTCGGGACAAAGCCGTACTGGCCCTGATGCATCAGGCGGGGCACATAGGGGGCCAGTCACCGGGCTAGTGTGGAGGCCAGAATCTTGTAGTCTGAATTTAACAGCGCCAGGGGGCGGTAAGAGCCCATCCTTGTGCAGTCCTTATCAGGTTTGGGGATGGAGATCAGGGTTGCTTCATTTAGCGTTGAGGGCAAGGCTGCATCCTCCGATGCCGCGGCGTACATTTTCAGAAGTTCTGGGATAAGTATATCCGAGCCTGCTTTGTAAAATTCGGCTGGGAGCCCATCTGGGCCCGGGGATTTGCCGTTAGACAGGTTGAGTATTGCATCTCGGACCTCATCAGGTGTAAGCGAGGCTCCCAGTTCGTCTTGTTGTGCAGTAGTCAGTTGTGGCATTTGCAGAGGGGCGAGATAGTCAGCAATGTCCGGGTGTGGGTGCGGCAAGCGGGAGCGATATAATGCAGTATAATGAGAGGTGAACGCGTTATGTATCTGGCGCTGTGTGTATAATAGGCCCCTCCCTTCTACGTGTATTGCCACCACTGGGGTCGAGCGTGTCTCTTGTGAAATCAGCCATGCCAGTAACTTACCAGGTCTGTCACTCAGATGGTGTGTCCTCGCCGAGTGCGCTGCATAGTTAATGTCGCGAAGTCGCTCCAGTAGGCCCGCATGTTCTGAGCGCGGTCCCTGCAGCAAGTCAGCACCTCCCTCAATGGCCTCCCCCTCCCTGTCGAGTAGGGTAGATTCTAGCCTGGTCAGTTCACTCTCCAGTTATTGTCTCATGTGGCCCTGCGTCCTCAAGCAGTGTCCCCGAATCACCACTTTGAAGGCGTCCCATTCTACCTGTGGGGAGGACGCTCGAAAGGCTGCGTCAAGTAGCAGCGTTGGTTGCAGTCGCCAGGTGGGTATGGGGGGGGTGCGGTTGGTCCCAAGCCATGGATAAGAAGTGGGGGTTATGATCTGAGTGCGTGCGGCCCATGTATAGTGCATCGGTTACAAGGGGTAGGAGTTCAGTAGACGCCATAAATCGGTCTAGGCGGACATGTAAGTCGTGAGCGCCTGAGTAGTAGGAGTAGACCATGTCCTGGGGTTGTGTGATCTCCAAACGTCATGGAGGTCCCACTGTTCGGCCCACTCCAGCGGCGCCTTCGTGGCACCACGCGTCGGAGCGCCTATAGGGGGCGGGGAGGAGCGATCCATTGTTGTGTCTAATGTGCAGTTATAATCTCCACCCAGTAGTCATGGGGACGCATGCCAGGTTGCCATCATCGCGGATAGGCGCGCCAGGAAGCCTCCCTGATCAGTGTTCGGTGCGTACAGTGATACCAGCGCTATCTGTTGCCCATCGAGCCTGCCCTGCACTGCAACAAACCTGCCCTCCTGGTCTATCGTAGTGTCCGTAACCGTCCAGGGGGTCCCAGGGCAGACCCATATTAGTGTGCCGCGGGCGTATGAGGAGTAGGTTGTGGCATAGAGTTGTCCTCGCCCATTTGCGGTGTAATGCTAGAACCTCTGCCTTGTTCAAGTGTGTTTCCTGTAGCAGTGCTATGCCTATCTTGTGTCGCTTTAAGTACGAGTATAGTTGATAACGCCGAGCTGGTGTGTGCATTCCCCTGATGTTCCAAGTGCATATTCGTGTCTCAGTCATAGCCTCCGTGGGTGTAAGCTCCTCCAGCCCCCCCGTGTGTCAGTTCCTCAAGCAGTGTTTCCCACCAGGTCCAGGGTTCCGCCCCCAGCGCAAAACTGCCCTGAAATTTTAGTACTAAGCGTGGTGATCTCCAGTGGTGTAGAAGGGTAGGGAAAGGGGGGGAAACATATGGCCTCAACATGGCAACATAACCTAAAATGCCAAAAGGTCGGCTGCACAACATGTCGCCGTCCAAACACTCGAATGAGCTCGTAAACTATACAGTTCAAGGGGGTATCATGTGGCTTATGCTATTACAATGGAAATTACGAAATAGTCCATAGGGAGTGCAGCATCCCTCCCGGGTAGGGTAGAAAGGCCGTTGCTGTCTGGCAGATGCCCAAGTCTTGCTGCTCAGGGTGGTGTCAGCGGCCCTCTCAAGTGTCTAGCAGCAGGGGCTAGGCTCCCGGGGGGGAGATCCCCCTCCTCGGATAACCCAGGTGGCGCCGGCTGGCTTGTATAGTGCTGCTGTTGCAGTGACCAGATCCCAGCCGTGGGCGGCTGGGCCGCATGGATATCATAGTCACAACACCTGGTTGGAGTTCGGTGTCCCAAGGTGAGCAGGGGTCCAGCAGTGTGCAGCTGCACAAATCGCCTCCCGTGAGGGGGGTCTGCGAAGCGCTTGCGCGGTCATGTCTTCCCCGGCGCATGGGGGCAGGATTCCGTTCTGACCAGTTCAGCCAAACAGGTCGGCAGTTTGTGGAGTGACGTCAGGGAGACCGTCAGTGTGTTGGGAATCTGGTATGCCGTAGATTGCCTCATCATCGCTCTGGAGAGGCGCCGGGCTGGTGTCCACTACTCTGCGGAGAGCGTCCCGTTGTTCCTGCACCATCTCGTTTGCGGATGGAGAGTGAGCCGGTGATTCTCGAGCTCGGGGAGGTGCGGGAGCTCCGCGCCGGCGGCGTCGCCGCGCCCCTCGTGTGCGCTCCATGGTAGCAGTCCCTTGCGCTCTTCTAGGTACATCAGGCATGCTCTCGTCAAGCCAGGCCTCAACTTCGTCAGGGTTCATGAAGAAGTGTGTCTTGTCTTTTGCCACCACCCGTAGCTTGGCAGGGAAGAGAAGCGAGTATTTAAGTCCGGCTTGTCGCAGTCTTCTCTTCACCTCCAGGAAGGAGTGTCTTTGCTGTTGTACTTGCACGGTGTAATCCGGAAAGAACATTACTGTGGTGTTGTCAATCCGGATCTCGCCCAACTTCCTGGCTTCCCGCAAGACCGTATCGCGATCTCTGTAGTTCAGGACTCGTAGGATGATAGGTCTGGGGTTCGAGCCTGCTGATAGGGGTTTCGTGGGCACTCGGTGGGCACGTTCCACCTCAAAGTGGGGCGACAGCGTGTCTTCCGGCAGTAGGTCTCGCAGCCAGTCTTCCACTTTTTGCGTGGGGTCCAGCCCTTCCCATTTCTCCGGAATGCCCACCAGGCGGATATTGTTCCTTCTTGCCCGCCCCTCCGCATCCTCCGCACGGTCCTCCAAGAATTCCACCCTGTTAAGGAGATCTTGTATGTGCTTGTCCGACTGAGTCACCTTCGGTTCCAGTGTCGCCATCGCGCCTTCCAGCGTCGTGGTGCGTTCCTGCAGCTTTTTGTGGTCAGCCCTGAGGTGAGGTAGGTCAATTGCCACACTGTCTATTCTGGTTTCCAAGGAGGTGCGCGTCTGTTGGAGGGACTCCTCCATTCTTTCCATGGCTGCCAGGACAGAGTCTAGCTTCGATGCCACGTGGTCAGCGTTCATCTTGGATGATGTCTTCGTTGTCTTCCCTTTCACCGATGCGTTCCCCGTTCCGGTGCGTGTCATCACCCCTCCAGACATGGGGCAGGCAGTGTGCGCAGACAGCACCTAGAGCAGGGCTTGTGTCCTTCCGTGAGAGCACAGGGGAGCTGACGAGGTGGTAGGCCACGCCTGTGGTTTGTCAGGCAATGTAAACCATCAGTGCGACATCCACGGCGCCAGTCTGCTAGCACTGCCGCTCCGTCGTGGGGCTCAGTGAGTTGCAGTGAGAGGGTACGCTCCGATTATTCCCAGGGTCCCTCCAGGGGGGGGGGCCTCCCCGCGCCGATATCCAGCCACCCTCTTGGGCTGCTCCAGTGTGTCCTGTGGTCGGTGGTTGTCCGTTGTAGCGCCAGCCGTGTTCGACAATGAGAGAGCAGTGGCTCCCGAGTATGAGATGGGCGCGTTCCGTTGGGCCTCGCGGTCTCTCCCACACCCCCGGCTCCCATGTGGCGGTCCCGCAATGCATGCAGCAATCAGGTGTCTTGGGCCTGCGGCGTAGTGGGCTGTAAGCTGTGGTGAGTCAGGGCGTTAGTCCAGTTCAGGCGGCCGAGAGGCTCCCACCGCTCCTAATTACAATCCGGGCCCCGCCAGGGCCGTCGCCGCCATTAGGGCATCCCCCAGGGCAGTGCTGTGGCAGACGCCTGGAGGCGCAGACGGCTATCTTGGGTGATCGTGTCCCGCTAGCGTCTCCGTGGCCCCCGGTGTGCAGCTCCTTCTGGCGATGTCGGCTGGAGGCAGCATGCAGCGAGGAAGGGGGAGGAGGAAGAGGGTTCCGCTCGCTTCTCGGCGCCGCCGCGCCGCCCCCGTGTCTCAGCTCCGGCGATGTCTCCAGGGGTCGGGTGCTCGCCCCTCGCCTCCGCGTCCCTCCGGGTCCGCCTCCGCCAGGCCCGGTCCGCTTTGGATTTTGGCCGCGTCTGGCCCGTCGTCGCTCCCTCCGGTCCTCTCTGGGGCTTTGGGAAATGGGAGCAGCTATTGTGGTGCTTCAGGGGTCAATGCGCCATCCGCCGCCCGCTCCCTCCAGGTGTCGGGCCGTTTCCAATAGGCCGCAGCGCAAGGCCCAGTAGCCCACTTGAAGCCGCGGACTCGCGTGATCGCGTCCCCAGCTGCGTCGCGATCTGGCCGGCTGTGCCAGCGCCGTTGGCTTCGGCGCGGAGCCCCGCGACCGATCCCGTAAGAAGTCGGCCTGTGTATGGGCAAGGGTTGCGGGCAGCTCCGCCAGCAGTTTCAGGCCAGTTAGGATGGTTTTAGCCGGAGAATTGGCCCGGAGTAGGGGAGCTCAGGCAGGAGCTCTATCCAGGCACGTCTTTCTTCATTGCGCGCTAAGCCACGCCCCCCTCAGGCTTTCTGGTTTTTGCATTGAGCAATTCAGCCACTAGATGTATGAAGGCACCTCGACAGAACTCACGCAAAGACTCCAAACCATCCAGAACATATCAGCCAGACTCATCCTTGACCTGCCCAAAAGATCACATATCTCCAGCCACCTGAGAGACCTCCACTGGCTCCCTGTACAGAAGAGATGCAGTTCAAGCTCCTCACCCATGCATACAAAGCACTCGACAGCATTGGACCCCACTACATGAAAGGCCGCCTGACTTTCCACTAACTCATGATCAATCAATCAATCAATCGATACATTTTATAGAGAGCGCTACTCACCCGTGAGGGTCTCAAGGCGCTGAGGGGAGGGGTGCTGTCATTGCTCAAATTGCCAGGTTTTGAGGTTCTTCCTGAAGGTGAAGTGGTCCTGGGTCAGTCGAAGGTGTGTGGGGAGTGAGTTCCATGTCTTTGTGGCCAGGTAGGAGAACGACCTTACTCCAGCGGTGGTTCTGCGGATCCGTGGAACGGTGGCGAGGGCGAGGCTGGTTGAGCGGAGCTGGTGGGTGGGGGTGTAGAACGAGAGGCGGTCGTTGAGGTATGCGAGTCCTTTGTTGTGGTGTGCTTTGTGTGCGTGGGTGAGGAGCCTGAACATGATCCTCTTGTTGACGGGGAGCCAGAGCAGGTTTCTAAGGGGGCGGATATGTGGCTGTGGCGGGGGATGTCGAGGATGAGACGGGCAGAGGCGTTTTGTATGCGCTGAAGTCGTTTCTGGAGTTTGGCTGTGGTTCCTGCGTAGAGGGCGTTTCCGTAGTCCAGACAGCTGGTGACGAGGGCCTGGGTGACAATCTTTCTGGTTTCTGTGGGGATCCACCTGAAGATTTTTCGGAGCATGCGCAGGGTGTTGAAGCAGGATGGTCAACGAGAGCAAGGAGTCCAGGATGAATCCTAGGTTACGTGCGTGGTCCGTGGGAGTCGGGGCGGGGCCCAGCGCTGTAGGCCACCAGGTGTTGTCCCAGGCATGAGAAACCTCTGCTCCTCTCACCTCATAAGCACACTGTAAATCCAACTCACCAGCACCGGAGGACGATCCTTCTCCTACCTCGCCGCCAGATCCTGGAACTCCCTCCCCCGCCACCTTCGCACCACCCCGTCACTGACCACCTTCAGGAAGGTGCACAAGACCTGGCTCTTTGACTGACTCGGCTCACCAGCGCCTGGATACCCCCGGGGGGATTAGCAGTGCTATACAAGGGACTGATTGATATGCTTTGCTTTCCCTATACCCACCTTACCGCCCCCCGCCCCAATCATCACCCTGCTGGCATCGATACAGCCCTCGTCACATCCCAGACCAAACTTTGTGGCCCTTGAGAAAATGTTTACACGTACCCATGGATTAGGCCTTGGGAGCCTTGTATACTCTCAAAAGAGTGGGCCAGGAGTGTCAGGGAGTCAGGGCAGGGTTGGTTTAGACCTTGGGAATAATTGAAATGCTGTTCATTGGCGTCGCAGGTGTCTCCTGAGCCAGAAATGTTGGTGGCATCTCTTCCCACACCCAAGAAATAACTCTCGAAGCGTGATACTGCCACTCATAATGGGAACCAAAAGTCCAATGATTGGATGAGCCAATGTCAGCAGTCCTCAGAGGCTGATAATTGCTATTCACACTCTATCCAACACACACTTCATAAGTTTAATATTGCGCTAAATGTCTTTAGGAGCATTTAATAAATCTCTCGTCCATCTAAATTTTTAAGTGGATTACACATAAAGCAGAGAAATAATTCTAATAATCGTGCACTCCTCTTTAGTAATTAAAAAAAAACCAATGAAATTAGTCACAGGGTTCTGAAAACTGTATTCTCAGTTGAAGCCGCAACACCAGAAAAGAGCAGGGAATGAATTCCTCCATTAGGAGCAGTTCAGCGTGCCACCTGTCAGATGTCTCAGCCTTCTCAAAGGCTGTGTGTTCCCTTCCCGTGTTTGCCACCTCCCAGCGTCATGCTGGCTGATGGCGAAGCGGTGTGTCATAGCTCATGGTTTCATTTCTCGCCCTCTGTGAGTCTGTTTAGCTCCAGTACTTGTCTACTCTATCGTGCTGTTCTCCGCACCTGCTCTCCTTATTTATGTTTCCGGGGATGACTTGTGAAAAACCTCTTACATTTTCTCCAAACTCTCTAATTGACAGGCGGGATGTGGTACCTTGCCTCCTCTCGCCCTCGTCAGACGATGCTACTTCTTTACAAGCTCGCCCCAGCTTGAGGATAACAGCGCGCGGGTTCTGCGGGTTTGTTGACGCACCGGTGACATCTCGAGTCGAAGCCATGATGTCTAGAACAACACAGCGTCTCAGCTTAATTATGGTTTGTGTAGGAAGGGGAAGCAAGTTTTATTTGAATTCTTTATGGCTAAATGTATCTTGTTTTTGTTTATTTAACTGGTATCTTGTGGCGAGTCCCCGCAAACCGCAAATGGCTGGGGCAGGAAGTAAGCTGACGTCAAGCACCGCCATTATGGGTCCCATCCTGGGCTGACCAAAGGAAGCGGACATAAGGTGGATGCCGGGGCTTCCGTCCTTCAAATACAACATTTTGCTCTGTGGTTTTTCCTACAGGCGTGATTAAGCCAGTGCTTGCAGCTCTCGGTACACCTACGCAAGCGTTCCCCACACGGCAAGGCAGCTTAGAGGCATTGTGTTAAATGTAACTAGCTAATCGAGCTGCACTGAGCATGATTCACAAGGGATCATTTTCAAATTTGTATTCATTGCCAGTGTTGTGAAACATGTCAAGTTAATATTGTGCTATAGTCAAGGCACTGGAATCTAGTGTAGTGCAGTCTAGGAGAGACTCAATAGCACACGCTACACAAACACATTACAAGAAAAATATGTGGTCATCATGTGAATCTTTGTGCAATTCTGGGGGCGGAGGGCATATAATGGGCCAAAAATACACATTAACCTGGTGCTGCTGTGTAAACTTACCATTAGGCACAGCCAGTGCTTAATTTGGAGGAGAATTGGTGCAAGCTCTGCTCAGATGCCCATGGATGGCGCCGGCAAATCGAATACCAAAGCTGCAGAGTATTGATTCCACCTCAGGCCTCTTTAATCCACTGCCACACATTCACTGCCCCTTTATCTCACTCTTGCAGGTTCCTGGTTTCTCCCTTTGCATCGTTTTCTCTGTTATTCTCTTTCTCCTTTCTTGCCCTTTGTGCATTTTCCCTCTTTTCTTTAGATGAAAACTAAGCTCATGTCCCCAAAAATGAGTGACGAGGGCTCCACCGGCAACCACCGGCTCAAATTAAGCACTGGAAGTAAACCTTAGCCAACTTCGAGCAGTATTTTTGTAAGTAGAAAGTCCATAAGTAACAAAGGGTAAGGAAATCACTGCTCTGCTCAACGACCCAGGGCCATATATACGATGAAGTGGCGGAGTGTGTCGTTAGCGTCCTGGGCTTAACACCGCGCTCCGCCCCTGTGGAAACACAAGGCTGCACCCTATTTACAAGAATGTGGTGCACCTTTGCGTTTCCCCCTGTAATGGCGCTAAGTTTCACAACTTAGCGCCAATGCAGGCACCCTTGCACCAGAGTGCAAGGGTGTCTGTGTGCTGGGGAGGATTGGTTATGTGTAAGAAGGTGTCCCTTCCTGCACATAACCAATCCTAAAATGCCATTTTGTAACTTTCATGTGTGCTGCTTCATGCAGCACACATGAAAGTTACAAAATGGCATTTTTAAAAAGGGTTGTTTATGTACAGGAAGGGACACCTTCCTGTACATAAACAAACCATAGCATGTTGCTTTTTCCATGTGTGCTGCACAAGGCAGCACACATGGAGAAAGCAAAAACGAGGAGAAATAATGCATTTCTCCTCGTTTTGCCACCTTAAGACCAGGGTTTTCCTGGTCTTAAAGTTGGCGCTCCCTCCTATGTACACCACCCTTGTAAATAGGCTGCAGGGTCAAATACAAAGGGTGTTGCGGTGGAACGCTCACCACAACACCCAGTGCACGCCCCTTTCACGCTAAACATAGTGTTAAAGGGTGCCTTATGTACAAGGCAGTGTTAAGCCATGTTAAGTGGCTTAACGCTGCTTTGTACATAAGTCAAGGCCCCTATTGCCACAGGAACATCACAAAAAGTGACGTTTCCGTGGCGATAGGGGCTTGTAAATATGCCCCCCCAGTGTAAAGCAATGCTTAATTTATGTACAAATGGGGGTGGGGTCGCACACTACTCACACACCGGCGGTGTCGCCCCTAAGGACTCTGGTCAATGTAGTAAAGTGTTCGCGATGCATCATCTTTCGATCTTCTGCTATCTTCGCTGTCTTCGCCATCCCTGGACACGTGTTTCGGGGTATTACCCCTCATCAGCAGGGATAGGCCGTGTACTGGGGTTGCCGATGGCTGCCAATATCTGCCAGGTATAGTACCACTCAGGCGCGTAGGTGCGGGATCCCAGGCTCGTCAGCCCGCTGCTCAAGGGAGCTTTAAAGTTACAAATGAGGGTGGGGTCGCACACTACTCACACACCGGCGGTGTCGCCCCTAAGGACTCTGGTCAATGTAGTAAAGTGTTCGCGATGCATCATCTTTCGATCTTCTGCTATCTTCGCTGTCTTCGCCATCCCTGGACACGTGTTTCGGGGTATTACCCCTCATCAGCAGGGATAGGCCGTGTACTGGGGTTGCCGATGGCTGCCAATATCTGCCAGGTATAGTACCACTCAGGCGCGTAGGTGCGGGATCCCAGGCTCGTCAGCCCGCTGCTCAAGGGAGCTTTAAAGTTACAAATGGGGGTGGGGTCGCACACTACTCACACACCGGCGGTGTCGCCCCTAGGGACTCTGGTCAATGTAGTAAAGTGTTCGCGATGCATTATCTTTCGATCTTCTGCTATCTTCGCTGTCTTCGCCATCCCTGGACACGTGTTTCGGGGTATTACCCCTCATCAGTAGGGATAGGCCGTGTACTGGGGTTGCCGATGGCTGCCAATATCTGCCAGGTATAGTACCACTCAGGCGCGTAGGTGCGGGATCCCAGGCCCGTCAGCCCGCTGCTCAAGGGAGCTTTAAAGTTACAAATGGGGGTGGGGTCGCACACTACTCACACACCGGCGGTGTCGCCCCTAAGGACTCTGGTCAATGTAGTAAAGTGTTCGCGATGCATCATATTTCGATCTTCTGCTATCTTCGCTGTCTTCGCCATCCCTGGACACGTGTTTCGGGGTATTACCCCTCATCAGCAGGGATAGGCCGTGTACTGGGGTTGCCGATGGCTGCCAATATCTGCCAGGTATAGTACCACTCAGGCGCGTAGGTGCGGGATCCCAGGCTCGTCAGCCCGCTGCTCAAGGGAGCTTTAAAGTTACAAATGGGGGTGGGGTCGCACACTACTCACACACCGGTGGTGTCGCCCCTAAGGACTCTGGTCAATGTAGTAAAGTGTTCGCTATGCATAATTTTTTGATCTTCTGCTATCTTCGCTGTCTTCGCCATCCCTGGACACGTGTTTCGGGGTATTACCCCTCATCAGCAGGGATAGGCCGTGTACCGGGGTTGCCGATGGCTGCCAATATCTGCCAGGTATAGTACCACTCAGGCGCGTAGGTGCGGGATCCCAGGCTCGTCAGCCCGCTGCTCAAGGGAGCTTTAAAGTTACAAATGGGGGTGGGGTCGCACACTACTCACACACCGGCGGTGTCGCCCCTAAGGACTCTGGTCAATGTAGTAAAGTGTTCGCGATGCATCATCTTTCGATCTTCTGCTATCTTCGCTGTCTTCGCCATCCCTGGATACGTGTGTCGGGGTATTACCCCTCATCAGCAGGGATAGGCCATGTACTGGGGTTGCCGATGGCTGCCAATATCTGCCAGGTATAGTACCACTCAGGCGCGTAGGTGCGGGATCCCAGGCTCGTCAGCCCGCTTCTCAAGGGAGTTTTAAAGTTACAAATGGGGGTGGGGTCGCACACTACTCACACACCGGCGGTGTCGCCACTAAGGACTCTGGTCAATGTAGTAAAGCCCCCTTGAGCCGCCGGCTGACGAGCCTGGGACCCCGCACCTACGCGCCTGAGTGGTACTATACCTGGCAGATATTTGGCAGCCATCGGCAACCCTAGAACATGGCCTATCCCTGCTGATGAGGGGTGATACCCCGAAACACGTGTCCAGGGATGGCGAAGACAGCGAAGACAGCAGAAGATCGAAAGATGATGCATCGCGGAACACATAACTACATTAACCAGAGTCTTTAGGGGCGACACCGCCGGTGTGTGAGTAGCGTGCGACCCCACCCCCCTTTTTGTAACATTAAGCTCCCTTGAGCCGCCGGCTGACGAGCCTGGGACCCCGCACCTACGCGCCTGAGTGGTACTATGCCTGGCAGATATTTGGCAGCCATCGGCAACCCCAGAACATGACCTATCCCTGCTGATGAGGGGTGATACCCCGAAACACGTGTCCAGGAATGGCGAAGACAGCGAAGACAGCAGAAGATCGAAAGATGATGCATCGCGGAACACATAACTACATTAACCAGAGTCCTTAGGGGCGACACCGCCGGTGTGTGAGTAGTGTGCGACCCCACCCCCCTTTTTGCTTAATTTATGTAGGTGGTTGTGGGGGTGGGAACGACAAATCATTTCCAGTGGCCGAGACTTATATTTTATCACCAAACTTTGACCCAGAGTAAGAGAGAGAAAAGGAGAAAGGGGCAAAATAAGGAAACGTAAGGTAGGAAAATTGTAGCTGAGGAAAAAAAGTGCGGCTGAAAAATATTTTGCAATAGAAAGATAAGAGGACAGGAAGTTTAGGTAGGTGAAAGAAAGAAGGGTCAGGTGGGATCAAGACGAGAAAAGGCGGGCCGGCATCGGACACGCCGAAAGTATGGCGGTTGTGCCAGCCCCTGACGACCCTAGAGGCGGGCCTGTCACGCGCAGTCGTGATGCGAAAGGCACGCCTCAACCATCATTGGTCGTGGGTGCATGGTGTGCCCCGGAGTGATTAGAATCACTTCTGGGTCACACTTATGGACAACGCCAGGCTGGTTAGAACCGGCCTGGCTATCGAGTCCCATAAAAGGCAGGGGAGCAGAGGAATCGTCCTCTTTGCACCCCACGACCCAGCTCACTAAGCCAGCCTTGCTAGGAGGCTGTAATTCTATTTGCTTTTGTATTTTAGGTGTTGCGGGTTTCCGGATCTCGACGGCGATGCTTTCATGCAGAGCTGAATTTAGCAGCGGACAAGCAGCGTTTTCCTCGGGACGAACACGGCTTTCTCAATGGATCAACAGCGTGGCTGGGGGCCCGTCAAAGCGCAGATGTCTTTCCTGCAGGGCAGCGTTGCGGTTTTCAGGTACCCGGTGGCGGTGGCGCTTAATTGGAGGGCGCTCACCCTTCCTCAAATGCATCCCTGAAACCAAACCCTCCAACCATTCCTCTGACCCCATTTCCAATGGCATCGCCATGATTTCTATACTAACACTCTCTCCTACTGGACCAGGCTAGTCAATCTCTTCCTCAGTCAAGGATCCCTCCCAAATATCCTCAAAACAGGACAGGTTACCCCCCTTCTAAAAAACCCTCTGCAGATGCAAATGACCTCAATAACTTCCGCCCCATCACAAATCTCCCTTTTCTTTCAAAGATCACAGAAAAATGTGTTACAAAACAACTCTCCCAACACATTATGGACAATAATCTCCTCTACATGATCCAGTCAGGCTTTATTCAAAACTGCAGCACTGAAATAACCCTGCTGCAAGTGATCGATGATGCGCTGCATATTCTCGATTCGGGGGAATCGTGCCTTCTGATTCTTCTTGACCTCTAGGCAGCTTTTGACACTGTTAATCACAACACCCTCCTTAACATTCTTCAACAGAGAATGGATGTAGAAGGCACAGTACTCACATGTTTTGCCTCTTTCCTCTCAGACAGATCCCAAATGATCAAGATTGCAAATAGTCTCTCGTCTCCACTCGTGGTTGGTCAAGGCGTCCCTCAAGGTTCGATCCTTGCTCCCACTCTGTTCAATCTCTATCTGGAACCACTAGGGAACCTTCTAAGCAAATCTGGAATCCTCTACCATCTCTATGCGGATGACACCTAAATCTACCTCAAGGTGTCTTCCCCTCATGATCTCTCACTACTCAGCTCTACTCTCAACACTATTCACAACTGGATGCTAGTTCACCAACTCATTCTCAATCCCTCCAAAACGGAATTCCTCCTCATATCTAGCTCTCTCTCTCCGCCTCCTGTTCAAGCCTGGATGGATCAATCAAATCTACTCAACAGTAAACCCATCATTGTGGACTGCGCTAAATCCTTAGGTGTCATACTTGACAAAAGACTCAACCTAATTTCACACATCAACTACATGGCCAAAAGCGCACGTTATCAACTGCGACTTTTATGGGGGATTCTTCGGTTCTTCCCGGAGAATGACCTAAAAACCTTGGTCCAATCACTAGTTCTCTCCAGACTTGACTATTGTAATTCTCTTCTGACTGGCCTTCCCAAATCTCACCTCTACCCCCCTCAAATCCATCCTCCATTCAGCAGCTCGCTTCATTTCAGGGTCCAAACGAAGTGACCACATCACTCCTATCCTGTCTTCTCTCCGATGGCTTCCCATCGAGGCTAGAGCTATCTACAAAACAGCGTGCATCACCCACAAAGCTTTGCACTCTTTTTCCCCTCGCTATCTGGTGAAAAAACTCAAACAGTCTGGAGGCTCAAGACCTTCTCAGAACCCCCCTTCTTCAAAAGAGAAAAATTGTTGGCACACTCGTTCTCAGGTAATGCGGTGAGAACCTGGAACTCGCTTCCTCCTTCGCTCCATGCCATCACCTCCATCCAGATCTTCAAAGCGGACCTCAAATCTCTTTTATTCCAAAGACACTTTCAGAACTAATTCCCTCCTTCTCAGACCCCGGCAGGAAGTTCTTTAGTCATTGTAAATTTGTCTCATATGTTTATATTTTTGCTTGTACATCCTGTGCTTGCTGCGTTTGAAATTGTGTCCCTGTTGCCTGCGTTTTTTTGATTCTATGCCTGCTATTGTGCGCCAGGAAGTTCTTTCGTCATTGTAAAATTTGTCGTATTTATTCTTACTTTTGCTTGTACAGTGTGTTCATGCTGTGCTTGAGATTGTGTGCCTTTTGCCTGCGTTTCCTCGACTCTATGGCATGCTATTTTTGCTTGTTCTATTCCTGCAACAGTTCTCTCATGTAACGTAACTGGTTCTATTGTACAGTGCTCTGACACCTTCGGGTAAAGTCCGCGCTTCATAAAAATGCATTAAATAAATAAATAAATAAATTTGGCATTGCCGATCAGCTGTTTGTCCCGTATTTGTTGAGCGATACGGCCGAGAGCGGCATGCGCTCGCATCTGAGCATAGAGAGTGACTGTAGCCCCAGTTCGGTACTCAGAGAGGGCATTTATTCCTCCTTTTTAAAATAGCGTGTTGTTGTTGGGAGAGGGCGCGCTGGGGGCACTGATTCAGCTGTTTATTTTGTCTGCTCTGTCTGGGCGCGGGGTGCGCACTAGGGGCACTGTTGTTTTACGTGCAGTTACCGATACTTACAAGGTTCAAGTGCTTCAAGTCTTGCTGTTAAAAATATATGTCTTTCAACTACAAAATATAGTCAGTTGTAATTTCTTATTTGATCGTATTTTGTAAATTTTGTAATTATTAAGTTAGTTTTAATTATGTTAATAAATACGGCCGGGGGGTTATCTACGACCCCCTTATCCAAAGAAAACCTCATGTTATTGATATTGTCTGGGTCATGACAAGGGAGGAGAGGGTATAGGTAGTACCAGGCCATATAAGCAACCCTGCTATTTAGTAACCCGGGCTTTCTGCATGAACCTGCTTTTTTGAAACAAGTTAAACACTGAAAATACCATATTGGAAATAATGTTTTTTAATGGAAGGGCATCCAGCTAGTAGTACAAGCTGAAGATGTATCTCCACAGGTAAGACCTGTCATCTTCTCCATTCTCCTGCAAATTCATATTTACATTCTTTCTTTTGTTTGAAAATGCTTTATTCGATTTTGTTTTTTTAAAATCATAAAAGCGTACAAAAAAAGACAATCATTAAAAATAAATATGTACATTCAAGAATAACATAGCTTCAATTTCAAAAAAGACATAACCCCAACCTTAGAGTTCAGTAGTGTAACATATTATTCAAGGGGTTTATCCTTATCTGGAGTAAAGATACACGGGTTTGTCCTTTATGATGAGTAGACTCAAAAGTTGCGACATTTGTACAATGGATCAAATCTGTTGGAAACAGAAAAACTAATACCACTGGGTACCTGGACTTCCCCACCCAACGCGTGGTGGTAGGCTATTGTTGGTCCTAACCGGGGAATATTTGGCATACAGGGATAAAAATCAAGTAGATCCCAAATATGTATTGGGCAATCCCCTTCTTGGGGCGGACAAGATCTTAAGTAAGGTGCGATGTTCCGGTTCCTGAATCTAACCAGTACCAAGTCCCCTGAAATGTTTTTTGGTAGTGGGCCCAACCAGCCCACCCTTCTCACACTCAGGATTCCGCCGTCTTTGTCCGGTGGTAGGGGTCTATTTCTTCCCATCCAGAATATAACTTTGTTCAATAGATCCTGCTGTCTTTCAGCATTTCCCATCGCAAGTGCTGGTACACCTGAGAGGACGGACACATATGGCGCGGCTTCTGGCGGGAGGTGTATGTGTGGTACTTTGCGTACTGTCTTGACCTCTGAGGGCCTTGGTATAACAGATTTGAAAGGAGCTTTGGGAGTAGTTGAATCTGGGATTTTAGGGGATTGTAGAGCGACTTGCATGCTTTTGTGGATGGCAGTTGGCTTAGCTGTTGGGAAAGTGGTAGATGGCTGGGGTCGGTTCGATGTTGCTGAATTATCGATGGGTTTCAGGATAGACGTGATTTTATTCTCTAGACCCGAGAGCCTTTCTCCTATAGCGTTGATTTTTTCTGTTAGTGGGGAAATGATGGTTTTACCAAGCTGTTCAATCTGAGTCAGTAGGGGGATCTGGGAATAAGATATTGATTCATCCAGTTTGACATCAGTCTCCATGGTGATAGGGAGATTATGAACAGACCATGCGGGGCTTACAGATGGTTTATGGAATTTGGATTGGGTCCTTTCGGCATTATCCTCATCATGCTTTCTTTTGACGGGTAATAGCCATGGAAGTACAGAGGCTTGTGTATTGACTTTGTTCAATAAACAGGGGGGTTCCTGTGTACTGCCTTTAGTATTTATAGTACAGGTGCCTTTGGCAAGAGAGGGTGCATCCAAACTGACATACTTTGTTTTGCATAGACTGTTTAGTTCATCCCACAGGGACAGGTTATGCTCTCTTGGGGAGTTTAATGGAGGAGATAACGTACTAGATGGAGAGTAACAAGGACAGTTTATGTCTATCACATGAACAGTAGGCAGGGAGCTTGTGGTAATCGTTTGGTGCATTTGCGCAGCTGAGCTTGTTCCCCCCGTGGAGGGCATAATCAGAGTGGAGATAGTAATATTACAGAAAAAGTCAAAATAATATGTGTACACTATACCTCCTTTAGCAGAAGTTACAAGGGGGGTGGCCCGTCCCGTCCTAATCGGTCCACTGAGGGCCACAGAGGGCCCGCCCTTTGCCCGGGCTTAGCCCGGCGTCCCGCTCGCGTCCCGCGAAGTGAAGCAGAGCGCTGTTTGTAGGCGCCTCCTGGCGCTTGGGATGCGTGGTAATGCAGCGCCGCCGCTGAGGCAGCCGGGAGTTGCAGTCCTGGGGTGGCGGCGCTGTTTCTGCAGTGAATGGACTCCTGGCGGTGGCGGCGGCAGATAGGACTTCCCTCGTCCCCCTGGACAGGTATGTACGGCTCCCCCCTGCTCCGCCAAGCAGAGCGCTGTTTGTAGGCGCCTCCTGGCGCTTGGGATGCGTGGTAATGCAGCGCCGCCGCTGAGGCAGCCGGGAGTTGCAGTCCCGGGGCGGCGGCGCTGTTTCTGCAGTGAATGGACTCCTGGCGGTGGCGGCGGCAGATAGGACTTCCCTCGTCCCCCTGGACAGGTATGTACGGCTCCCCCCTGCTCCGCCAAGCAGAGCGCTGTTTGTAGGCGCCTCCTGGCGCTTGGGATGCGTGGTAATGCAGCGCCGCTGCTGAGGCAGCCGGGAGTTGCAGTCCCGGGGCGGCGGCACTGTTTCTGCAGTGAATGGACCCCTGGCGGTGGCGGCGGCAGATAGGACTTCCCTCGTCCCCCTGGACAGGCATGTACGGCTCCCCCCTGCTCCGCCAAGCAGAGCGCTGTTTGTAGGCGCCTCCTGGCGCTTGGGATGCGTGGTAATGCAGCACCGCCGCTGAGGCAGCCGGGAGTTGCAGTCCCGGGGCGGCGGCGCTGTTTCTGCAGTGAATGGACTCCTGGCGGTGGCGGCGGCAGATAGGCCTTCCCTCGTCCCCCTGGACAGGTATGTACGGCTCCCCCATTTACATTCTCTTTTAGAAACAAGTTTTTAAATTCTTTGTTTTGGGTGCAGTTTCCCCAAATAGGACCCAATTCTCAAAGGGATGTTTACCTCAAACAGGAAAATGTTAGCAAGATAAATGGGTCTGGACCTTTGCGTGTCTGAGCCTCACACTTGGATGTTGGCTGGAACTATCAATTTACGAATATCAATGGGATAGAATATATTTATCACAATATTGAGGGAGAAAATTGAGAAAGGTATGTTTCTACACATTTTCTACACCAAACTTCACATACACGTACCTTGGTAAAATACATATCTCTTCACGATTCAAGTGTGACATTTCTAGGATTTCAGTGTGCGAAAGACTGACATGGTAGTGTCAAATGTATGACACTTTCAGTGACACTTTCTTATGAATAAATCAAATAAATGACCTGTATTTGAATGATGCTTTGTGAGTTTTCTGTTATTGCATCTAGACGTATCTCATAACTATGAAGATACACCAAATACAAGCCAGACCTTTTGGTGTTGCCAATATTTGTTAGCAATATCAGCTAAATGAGCAATAACAATGATTTTGTTATGAATGATTACAAATAAAATGTTTACATTTTGAAAATATTAGACTGCGAATTAAACAATATTCAGGTCTATGGAAGGGGTATTGATCTTCGTAGTTTCTCAATTACTCACATTCTTCTCTTCTCATCACATTGCCCCGAAGCATTTAACAATTACCTACTCTTACCCTTCTTCTCTCTACATCTTTATGAAATCTTCTATCTGCATGTATATATATAACATGTCGCTTTCTTCCCCTTCATCACTGTCTTTTCACTCTGTCCTACAAGTACATTCTGGTGTTGCTCTCTTTTACCACACAATCACCCATTCTCTCTCCTCGCCTGTAAATATAACATTTCCTTTTCCTTTGGCACTGTCAATATTTTGATAGCCATGTACTTTGTTCACACACTTTCATATAATCATGTAATAATTGGTACATGTGACCATCGCTGTGTGCAGTAATGCCAACGATTGGATGGCCACGCAGCCTGAACACCTTATGACCCACCCATGGGTACTGAGACAAATTCTAAGTACCTTTAGCCTAAACTCCAAAGCTCTTGTTTTGGGCCCCAACTTGTACACCTACTAATAACCTAAACTTACCCAGACATCTAGCATCTAGAGGTGACTCAGTTCACAGTATGTGCAAGACATTAGTCGTGTGTTGCATATAAAAACTACGGAAATATAGCATCTGAATAAAGCATATACTCTTAGGGAATGCAAGATGAAGTAAAACGTGAAATGTAAACAGGGACTGCATCACCGTCATGGATTACCTTAAGGATTTACCATCACTCTATGCACTCAGCAGAGAGGCCAATGTTTGTATGAGAATGTATTCTGAACACCTTGATCACCAGCTGACAGGCAGTGTGTGGAATTCTCACTGCCGTCAGCCTCATCTCCAGGGAGCTCATTTCCAGTCATGCCCACTCAGCCATTACTTCCAGAGACACAAAAGCGACTCACTTCACAATAAATAACAGTTGTCTATAGGTAGGTATGGTAGTTTCAGTTCAGTAGAAGAAGCTGGTAGGTATGGCTGGTTAGGAATGGCAGGATAGATATAGTAATGCATAATGAAACATGTTTCTGAAATGTAAACATTTATGTTATTCATTCTTTTTCTAGACTTCTTGCTTACAAATCATAACTGTTCATTTGAAGCTCAAAAACGTATTCTTTTTTATCAAGAACACGTGTTTGCCTGTAGGTGAGTGGTTAATACATAAGTGGAGGTGTTTCCTTCTGCTTCTAACATTTGTAATCTTAGTCATATGTTTGATAGTTTGAAAAGGGGCACTTGCTGAGCAGATTCCATTTGAAGAATTATGTTGAAACCTTACTTAAGAGAGTTAAGAGATTGAGAAATGAGATGAAATTTGCATTCGTTCTTTTATGATAAACTCAAAAGACATACACAGTAAAATATTGCATAACAGATACGTTTGACAAAGGGCCAGCGTTTTTTTCCTGCACATCGTTACTTGATGATCAAAAATAGTTGAATATCCAACATGTTATTGTGACATAAGACTAAAATAAGCAAACCAGCCAAGGGGAATAGTGCACGGCACTGTGACTTTATTTTATGTTGGGTTCATGCACCTAAACAGCAAGCGGTAAAGTCGTAAACCAGCGATTAAAATGTTGTTTTGTCAGAAAAAGTAAATACATCAAAGAACACAGACAAGGTGCTACACATCATGTTGTATCTGAAGTTTAAGAAAAGGCCTATTTGATGTAACCATCCTCAACATGCTGTGACCAGGACGGACAGCCCATCAAAGCAACAGTGAAGCATGAAAAACACATCTAAGGCAAAGGCTGCAGAGGCTGCACCCAAAGCCCACTCTATATAATTCTATATATGTTTTTTGATTTATTGATGGTAAAAGGTCTCAAAACAGACAGCTAAAGCTGTTTGTAGCAAAACCTACAGAAGATTGCTTTCTGGATCTAATGCACTCTCTGCATCTAATGCATGGATAAGATAAATAATTTAATATGTTATGACTCAGTGTACTTTTGAGATATACAAAAGTCACTCATGCATTGCAGTGAAAGCACTCCACCGGAGGACGAATGATACATAAAGCGGCAAGAAAGAATGAGGTGCGAGAGTAATACTCAGCTAGGTGGAGACAAAACTCACATAACAATATGCCTGGCAGACAGCTGTGCTGCTGACAAGTCAGGCCTATTGGAATAAAAGTTCATCATTAAAATAATAACATCAAAAATCAAGTAAGGTGATGAGGAGTTGTGAATTTTATTTATTAAAAATGGCACAACGTCCATTGAAAACAATGGGAAACTAAAAGTCATTGTTACCCTACAGGAAGTGGAAGAGTGTCATCTAGGCACCATTAGTGGATAGTCATGATGGGGCAATAGTTGTGTCAATGTTTGTGCTTCTTTCAAATCAACAGGTTTACTTCATGACTTCAAAAACTTTTTGGAGCTTGACATCTTCAGTGAGTCAAGGTTATAGGGTGTAGACGAACATAACTCCCAAGGGTTGAATACCTTCTTTTCATTACCCGCAGTACAGTGAACTTTGCGATTAAAAACTGCAAAAAGTGGCTGCCACTGGCATGTTTTGTTCAAGTCCGCTTTGACCCTCTCAAAGGCCAATATTCCAAAAAATTGAACATAGGCCCCAGTTTTCCAGAAACTGTTCTCACTCATTCTTTTCAGGGCCACAGCCAAAAACCCAGTTCCTAATAATCCTGTTGGTTTTATGTAGGCCAATGACACATACTCTGTTTCTGGAGACACTTACTTCTGTTCAGCCCTCAAAAAAATTGCTTACAGAGGGGTTGTTCCTGGAGAAGTCCGGAAATTCCTCTTCTTCTCAAGGAGGTGACAGATAAAGACTCCTGGCCTGGAGAATAATTCTTAGAAACAGGTCTTTGAGAAAGAACTTAAGAGAGACAATGTACAGCAATTTTTCAGTAAGACAAGAAGTTCTTTATGCAGGCATCATTAGTTCTTCTCTGTTCCAGACAGCGTTCCAACTTCCAGGTGGTGGGAGTTCTTCTTTATATGAATTACCCAGCTGTGACTCGTGAAGTGTCCTAAACCTATCAAATCAAAATTCAAATACTATGCCCCCATCTATTTTAAAGCATTGCCTGCATATAATGAAAAAACAGAAACCTCAGAATGCACAATTCTGTAGTTTTCAAGAACTACCCAACTCACCCCTAGTAGCACCTGCTGATCATGGACAGAGAATCTCACCTTTCATGGCCTCGTATTAGTCATCCCTCCTTCGACTGTGGAGCCAGGATTTCCCTGGTGGTACACCCTTTGAAAGAGAATCACAACAGAAGTTATTGTTACTCATGCATCTGGAATGATAAAAGGCCAGGACTGTTTTTAGGTGGTTGTGAACCTTGTATCCTATCCATTTTGGTATTCTTTTTTTTTTATTGAATTGTATTGATAACAAACACAGAGACATATGAATGCGTAACATTGTACATAGTGTATAATATCCCACACTGACAAGCATTATTGGAGTCACATGCTTACTGTTGCCCAGTAACAAATTGCCGTTCTTATCTAGAAACACGAGAAACAGATCAGCACTTTGCAAGATTATAAAGCAGTGCAAGTTTTTACTATCACATATTTGACCACTTCTACAATCCACATCTGCAATTTAAGGGTCAGCGCCCCAAGGGCATCCCTCGGCTGCACACTTCCTACCCATTTACACAAAATGCCACACTCATCTTACTCATAGTGATGGAGGGCCAACTCTCCCAATCTCATTATCTTTGGTGATCAGATAGGTTTGGTACAGTTCCCAAATATTTTTGGGGCGGTTACGACGGGGGAGCAGTTCGCAGTAGTACTCAGTTTGTGTGCTGCAATAAACCATGTCTCTGGACCAGCATGCCACAGTGGCGGTTAGGCCCCGGAACCAGCATATCGCTACCCTGCCTCGAGCTAACAATAACCCCATATCAACTGTTAGATCTGGGGGTCTCTAGTTGGCAGAGGTAGGTACCACTGTCCAAATAGGGACCCTTGCTTCTAATCAGGGCAAGGAGATAACCCTCTGAGATAACCCCTGCTCACCCTCTAGGTAGCTTGGCACGAGCAGTCTAGGCTAACCAGAGGCAATGCGTAAAGTATTTGTACTAACACTCACAGTAACACAGTGAAAACACCACAAACTGACTCCACAACAGTTTAGAAAAATAAAGGTATTTTTAATCTAAACTACACAAGACCAAAACGACAAAAATCCAACATACACAGTTCAAGAATATGGTTTCAAAAAGAGTTCTTAAGGTTGCGTTAGAATTCTCTACGTTGCGATAGAATTCTCTACTGATGCGTGAAAAGTTCACAGTTGCGTCACGTTTACTCACAGTACCTTTTAGTTGCAACAAAGTTCCAAAAGCAGAAGCTGGTGCGGTGGAAAACAAGCGATGCGTTGCTCCTGAGACCCTGGGGAGGCGATGCGACAGCCCCGCTGCAGCAGTGGGCGTGTTGCGACGAATCCGGTCTGTATGGGGAGGAAGGCCACTTGTATGGATTCCGGTGCGTAGGTTCCGTAGGAAGTCTGTTCTCGCAAAGGCACGATGCGACGATCTCATAGGTGCTGCGACGATCTCCAGGGCGACGATGCGCGGTCCAGCGGTGATCCTCTCTCTTGCAGCCCCTCGATGCGATGATTCTGCGACGACACTCGCAGCGACGTGATGCGGTCCGCAAGCAAGCGGTGCGGCGATCTCACCCAGCGACGACAGGCTCTGCGACGACACTCGCAGCGATGTTCGACTTTCCCGCACCGGTCTGGTGCGTCCCGCAAATGAAGGATGCGACGGCTCTGGCAGCGGCGTCAGGCGCTGCGACGATCTCGACCTTCGTAGCTGCGGGAAACTTCTCGCACTGTCGGGGATGCGCTCCGCAAGCGAGCGATGCAACACTTTTCAATTTAAAAAGTCTCTCAAGCTTAGTTTCAAGCTTCCCAGCTCAGGTACAACTTCCAGAGGCCCCACAACTGGATCAAGCACTCTAGGAAGGACAGAACTCTCTCAGCAGAGTTCAGGGAAGCTGGGGGTGAAGTCCTTTTGTTCCTGGGACTTCAAAACGGGGAGCCAGCTCTTCTCAGGCCCTTGGAGATTCCTTCAAGACAGGGGACACAGCTCAGCAGCAAAGTCCTTCCCCTCTCCTTGGCAGCAAAGCAACAGGTCAGTCCAGCAGAGCAACAGCAGGACAATCTTCCTTCTTCAGTTTCAGCTTTCTCCTTGGCAGAGGTTCCTTCTTGATTTCCAGGATGATCTAATTTTCTGTTGTCAGGGGTCCTGTACTTATACCCCTAACGTCTTTGTTCTCTTGGTGCATGTGGGCCCTGAGCCCGGTCTAAACCAGTTCTGGGTGGATCCTGAGCACTTTGTTTTGCTGGCTGCATCTTTCCTTTCAGAGTGAGGGGCAGGGTCCTCAGCCGCCCAGCTGGGGGGTGGAGCCAGCATTGTGGAAGGCAGGCACAGCCCTATTCAGCCCAGGTGCTAACTCCTCCCACCACTCCAGTTGCAACTGCAGTCATTCAGGCTAGTGCTGACTCATCCATCCTGCTGGGGAATTCCCCAGCCCCTGTCACTCACAAACCAGACAGTCAATACACAAACAGGCCCAGGCACACAGAAGGGTTAGACAAGAGAACAGCAACTTTCTAAAAGTGCTGTTCTCAAACCCAGGATTTAAAAACAACCTTTCCTAAAATATGTGTTATTAAATTCTGAGTTCAGGGATACTAGATACTTATGTCCTATCTTGTTCCTATGGGTAGAAATGCTGTTAACCACTGTAGCCAGCATCCCCCATGTTAATCTATGGAGCAAGATAGCCTTACAATAGTGAAAAACGAAAATGACTGTAATTCACTACCAGAACATGTTACCTGCACCAGTACATGCTCTACCTTTCACATACACTGCACCCTGCCCAGGGGGGTACCTTGGGCCTTCCATAGGGGTGGCTGATGTGCACAAAAAGGGAAGGGTTAGGCCTGGTCAGTGGGGACACTGGCCAGGAGGACATGGCAGTTCTAAACTGCCCATAGGCACTGCAGTGGCAGGCCTGCGACACCATTTTAGAGCTACTCCTGTGGGTGGCACAATCAGTGCTGCAGGCCCACTAGTAGCATTTGTCATCACCAGCCCTGGTACACTTTACTAGGGACTTCATGGTGATACAAATATGCCAAACATGTATATTCAATCAGAATAATAATTTAAACAGAGAGCATATGCACTTTAGCACTGATCAGCAGTGGTAAAGTGAGCAGAGTCCTATTGCCAACAGCCACGGGTTAGGAAAAATAAGGGAGGAAGAAGCAAAAAGTTTGAGGATGACCCTGCAAGAAGGGCCAGTTCCAACATCAACCAACCATTGTATCGCCTTAGGCAAGTGTTTGGAATACTCCAGCAGGGCTAACTTAGGGTCAGGTGTTAACTTCATAGCTATAATGTCCCCCAGTATTTTTAAAATCTGGCTCCAAAAGGTTGCAATCCCCGGGCATAACCAGGTGGAAAAAATCTGCTGATGTTGCACCGAAGCGGTCACATTATGCTGTCTCCCTTGGCCCATATCTGCAAAGTCTTCCTGGGGTGTAATGAACCCTATGGCTTCCGTTTAGAGATATACGTTTCGTGCTCTCACAACAATATCTCCACGTTTTGTCTTGTCATCTATGATTTCATCGAAATCTGTTTGCCAAGCTAGTCTGGCCTTTGTGTAGTCATTCTTCCGATACCCCTGAGCCATTTAATAAATATGGGAGACCATATGCACTGGTGAGTCAGTTTTTATCATATATGTAAGAGGAGTCACATCAGGCGGTACTGCTAAGTTGCTTCCCAATATGTCCTTCAGCGCTAGCCTTGTCCGGTGTAACTGAAAGCGTGTGAGTATTGTGGCAGGCTGTCCCACCGTATCCACCTTGTCAATCGTTTTCACTATGCCCTCCGTAAATATACCCCCAACTGTCGTAATATTTAGTGAGTTCAAGGCTGCGGTCACACCACTGTTTTTACATGGGGGCAGCAAAAGGCACCATTCTAAAGGAGTCCGTGGGGAATATAAATTAGCTCCTGCCTGTAGTTTCAGAAGGTGTTGCCAAGCATGCACGGTTGTGTTAATGGAATCTAGAATACCGGTCAGGTGGGTTAAACAAGAGAGCCGGCAGTGGGAGGGGTGTCACCACCACCTTCTCAACCTGAATATGAGGAGTTCCCATTGGGCCATTTATCCAATAGTGAGCGTGCGCTCCTTGGGCAGCTCTATAATACAGATGAAGGTTCGGGGCACCCAGTCCGCCAATGTGATAAGGAAGTGTGAGTATATCCACTTAACTCGAGCATGCTTCCCAGCCCTGGCCAGCCAAACCAAGAGAGATGTAATAGTCCTAAGCAAAGAGCAGGGGAGGACCATCGGAATGTTAACAAATAAAAACAGGAATCAGGGCAAAACCACAATCTTCATTATTGATACCCTGCCCTCTTTTGACAAAGGCAAGCGAATCCAGTGGTTTACATCGTCTTCTAATTTACTGACTGCTCTCTCCTAGTTTTCCTTACAAACTGCTTCCGAACTTGTGTGCACTTTAATACCCAGATATCTTACTGGGTTGGTCACCCATTGCAGTGGGTATTCAGGGGTAAAGGGAGCGTTAGCCTGCATAAGTAGGAATATGATCGATTTGCTCCAATTTACCTTAAGGCCTGACAACACTCCAAATTTATAGGCTTCACGGAGCACAAATTATGGTCAGGGTCCCTAACATACAGCAACGTGTCGTCAGCATACGTGGAGATTATCATATTTTAACCCGGGAAATGAATGCCCCTATAACTGTGGTACTCACAGAGAGCACAGGCAAGCGGTTACGCTACCAGAGCGTATAGCAGCGGGGAGTGCGGGCAGCCGTGACGTGTGCCTCTAGTGATTCAAATCGAGTCTGTGACCATGTTGCCTATTTTAATTCTAGCAGTGGGGGAATTATATAGCACTCTTATCATTTGCAAAAAAATCTCTCCCAATCCTAGTCTGATCAATACTAGTTTCATAAAGGGCCATTCCACCGAGTCAAACGCTTTTTCCATATCAAGGAACACTACTACCGCTTGCATATCTGGTCTAGTGTGTTGAATTGCCCCAAACACCGTTCTCAGTTAATATGTCAGATTCCGACTGGGGACGAACACTGCTTACTCACGCCCAACCAGGATCGGAATCAGAGGAGCCAGACAGTTTGCAAGTATTTTGGCATATATTTTTATATCAACATTTAGGGGATACGATGAACATTCAGACAGCGGTTTATCTGGTTTTAATATTGTAACAGTCAGTGCTTCTCTCATCGAGGGCGGCATCTTTCCGCTCTCACTCATCTCCTCAAATAACGTTGCCAAGTGTGGTGTGAGAATATCTCTAAACTCCTAGTTAAAGGAGACCGTCAGGCCGTCTACACCTGGTGCACTACCAGGCTGCATTCCCGAAAATGCTGCAGATATTTCTTCTGTCTCTACCGGGCGCATTAGGTATTCCCTGTGCGCATTCGTTAATCAGGGCAGTTTTATATGTGCTAGGTAGTCTAAGATTTTGGTTTCATTTCCCTCACTTTCTGAGCTGTATAAAGACATGTAATATTGTTTGAATCTGCCAGCTATCGCCATCGGTTCCACCATAGTTTCCCCATCCTCGTCTTTAAGTTCAACAATGCCAGTCACTTCCCTGCGAGCCCGGTCTCTCTCTTTTCCCATAGGTACGGGCTGTCACATATTTTCCTAAGTGTTTAATTCCAGAGTCGGCCGCATCATGGTACTCTTTTAGCAGTGTTTGAAATTCCTCTTTCACTATATGGTCTTTGCTGGATAGAAACCATTGTTCAAGAGTTTGCAACCCAAGCTCCAAATCCGAAAGTCGAGTTAGGATGGCTCGAAGCAGCCCGAGTGCTTAGCCATAGCTATCCCCTGTATGTATACTTTGAAAGTGTCCCATACCATCGAGAATGTGTCCACTGACCCTATGTTGATCTCAAAAATAGTTTCAAAGCTTCCGTCAGTTCAGCTTTGAACAGTATCTAGCAACAAGTATGGGGGAACCACCAGGTGAAAGGGGGAATATGTATGTGTGGGCTGTTCATAACCAGCAACACTGGTGAGTGGTCAGAGAAGGTGCCCGGGTATAGAACACGGTCCCGAATCTGAGTATACATTGCTATGAAAGCTAGCCAGTAATCGATCCTAGTGTGTAGGTCGTGGTATGCGGGGTAGTGGGTGTACCCTCCCCTACCCAGTGATTTCGTTCTCCAGATATCGCACAAATCAAGTTGCGTTACCGCATTTGGAATAGACCAAGCCGCGGCAGAAAGACGCGGTCTGTACTTCCCGACCGGTCTAGATTCGGGTCATGGACACAATTAAAGTCTCCACCCCAGAGTTGTGGGCTACTCCCATAGCCGCACATCTTCCACAGAAGGTCTGGATAGAATTTTGGGTGATCATAATTTGGGCCATATATATTAACCATAACCAAATCAAGTCCTTTCCCACTGCAACGCGTGATAGCAAACCTCCCCTCGGGGTCCGTGTATAGAGCCTCTAGTTATAGTTCAGATATCAGGTTTTCCCAAGTAATCACTCCTCTGGCATGCGTCGTAAAGCCAGTAACATGCATATTGCCCTGCAACCCCCTGGTGTGTAGCATTCTGCTGTTGAATGGTAAGTGCGACTCCTGTAAGAGTGCGACATCTATGTCGTGTCTAGTGAGGTAAGCTATGATCTTCCTCAACTTCCTGTAATTGTTGAGGCCTCATATGTTCCAAGTTAAACAGTTTATCTTACTAGCGTGTGTCTGTGTCATGGTCAGTTATAGGTCCTTTCACTGCAATGTGTATGTGCACTCGGGAGTCTCTCTGATCATTCGCTTCATGGAGTAAGCAATGAATTGTCAGTTCAGGAATCATCAAAGTCATAACAGCAAAAACATTTAGGGGGTCATTAGGATGGCGGGCGGATTGCCCGCCTGGCAGGGGCAATCTGCCCGCCATCCTCAGCTAAATGCCCACCGCCATATTAGTATGGCGGGGAGGACCACGGCGGACGGAAAGACCGTCTGCCGCTTTTCCACCCCAGTCGCCTTGCGACCGGGGCGGAAAAGGTGTAATATGGTGGCGGTGTCTATCAGACACCGCCAGCCATTTTACAATGGGCAGTAACAGATGCCTTTCCAGAAAGACATGCGGTCTTCGTTTTGGGGGCCCCCTGTGGGCCCCCGTAGTGAAGGCGAGGTGGGAGGTGCACATGGGAGGTACCTGTGGTACCCCCCAGCAATTGCATACACAATGCGGTGCCTGCCGCTTTGTGTATGCAAATGCATACATGCATTTTTAGCATTTTGGCGGCAGTCTCGGGCCTAATGATCGATGTGCGTGCTCCACAACGAACATTGAGGAGAAGTTTTCCCTTGCTATCTGTGACCCCAATAGCTCCTCCACATAGAGTTCCCTATTCCCCACATTGGTGGTTTCTGGAAGGCCTATAATGCGAATGTTACTCCACCGGAACCGGGCTTCTAAGTCCTCCGCCTTATCCTGTAGGGTTTGCAACAATTTCCCCATCTGTTTATGCTCAGAATCCAACTCTGTGTGTGCCTCTTCCACTTCCGTGACACAACGCTCAGTCATATCGAGCCGTTCTGCCTGTTTGTCCATACACTCTGTCATGCGATCCATGCGATACACCAAATAATTGATCTTGTTATCAATGGTAGACAGGCTCTTTTGCATTGCGGAAAAAATGTTGCGCAGATCTTTCTCCAGGGGTTCCGAACCAACGGTGTGAATGGTCATGCTCCCCTCCACTCCCTAAGCCTGGATTTTTATTTGTTCGAAGTGCAGCTTAGGCTGCGTTCTGTCCACTTTCCACATAGTTCCTTCACTGGGCAATGCTTAGACGGTATGACAGCAAATGATGTATAACACTGGCCCGGCGCCCTCGGTCTATCAACGTATTTATCTCTTCAGTTGTTACTGGTAGCTGCAACAGCTCTTTCACCGCTATGATGGTGGTACACTAGGCAGCACAGTCATGGAGAAATCACGATGAGATACGGTCCCAGATAGCAATGCACTGCCGCACCACTATTCACTTGGCAAATCGAATTTGTTAAGGCGCCAGAATATGTGTGCAGGGGAAGCCCGCCTCTAACCATGCGCATAGGCAGCTGTAGCGTCTGGATACTTGCAGCTGCTCAAGCTGGGTAGCTGCACGTTTTCAGCGGTTTGCTCTGATGAGACTTGCCTGGTTGATGCCCCCAGCCACAGCAGCTCCTCACAGCTCGATTAAGCTGGAATCTTGTCTGTGCTTACAGAGTGCACAGTACCCCTGCTCCTGCTCGTGTGAGGCTGTAGGCCGCTGAGCTGCTTCGGCTTTTAAAATGGCAGCACCAGGCCTAACTTCAATACTCTGGCTGGTGCGTGCGACTGCTGCAATTCGGGGGATGAAGGGAAGCGCTCGTTCAAACTGCTGGTGTCGCTCCTTACCCGCAACTGCCCATTCGAATCCTCAGGTCACGGCTACTCTGTCCACCAGGGGTCTGCATACCTTACGGCCGCCACTACTTTTCGCTCAACAGCTGCCGCATCAGGACTGCGAGCTCCCTTAGCCTATGTGCAGTGGAGTTGCCGAGGCAGGTGATCTTTCAGCTCTGTCATCAAGGACAGGGAGGAACGTTGCAAACAACCGCATTCGCCGGTGTCAGGCAATCCGGGCAGTCGCGTGTCCAGCAGTCTCACGGTCTGACGGCTTTCACAAGCTCATTCCTGGCCTGCATTCTAATTATGTAGCTGCGCCAGCCTTCATATCGTTGCACCCGGCCTCAGCATCGTTATGCAGTATCGGCAATCGCGCACCGTCTCCCGACTCCACAAGCGGCTCGATGTGTGGGTATCCCACTCCGGGAACAGAATTAGCAGAGATTTAGGCAAAATCGTCGGTCCAGATGCAGGATAAATACGGATCGGTCGATGATTAGACAGAGTTCTCGCACTATGCGGCCATCTTGAGTGCAGGCAAGCTCCGGCTTGTCCAGGCTGGTAGCAAACTCACATGGGTAACCTGTAAATCAGAAGTCTCTTGTTTATTGGAGAGCACTTATTATTCAGCCAGTTCAAGCCTTATTAGGCTCTTCGGAGTAGGAGGGAAGCTAATTAGAATTAAGAAGCGCCAGCTAACAGCCACACCGATAGGCGGCTTCTAAAACCAGTATGGGGAAAGAGAAAAGTTAACAATGTTTGTAAGCCTTCTGATATTTGTACTAAAAAGCTATGTTTTCCAAAGATTTAGATTCTCATTAATTAGTGCATCGTCACAATATTTATGTTTTTAGATGCTTAGTTGCCAGGGATGTAAAAATTGCCTTTTTAAAAGGCCATGCAGCTTTCTACATGTACACTGTTATAGCATATATGGTGACAGAGTTTTTAAAACATACAACTCAATTCGGCCCCACCTTTTATGTTGTTAAATCTGAACATTAATGACTATGCCGAGTCACGTTATGGTCCACTTCTACCACAGACGTATAAGAAAGTCAAATATACTATTTAGCGTTTTCTAATTGGTTGCCATGTTTTGGGGAAAAATCACATGCCTTGAGAGGTATGTTAGTTAGTTCACAAGGCCACAAGTCCAAAATGCCAGTTATTGAATGAATGACCGCATTTATAGAGAGCACGGCTACTCAGCACGAGTGTCCCAGCGCTAATGGTCCCCATCTACCTTCCCAAATGCCCCTATTTGCAGAATAACCATGTTTTAGGCTGTTTCCTAAAGACAGCCAAATCCATTATAGATCTGAGGGTCGCCGGGATCAGGTTCCAGGTTTGGGCTCCCGCTAACCTAAGTGATCTTCCTCCAGATCGGGCTCGACATATCTTGGGTACCAAGTCATTCGAGGAAGACCTCAACGTTCTGGATGGCATGTAATGAGATACTCTCTTCTTGAGATAGCCAGCACCCATGACCGGTAAGGCTTTGAAAATCAGTACCAAAAGCCTTAAATGTCATCCTCTTTCTCACTGGAAGCCAGTGTAGAGCCTTGAGGTGAGGGGACATATGAGTCTTGGGATTAACCATGAGCACCACTCTCGATGCTTTATTTTGAACTAACTGCCAGAAGTTGAGAAGATACTCAGGTAAACCCAGGTAGAAGACATTCGCATAATCCAGTCTGGAGGTGACCAGTGCCTGGACTAACATTTTGCTCGTGTTCAGTGATAGCAGAGGTAGAAATTTCCTCAGCATTCTCTGTAGACCAAACCAGGTACCTACTAACGACTAGACTTGAGGTCTCATCGAGATCGAGCTATCGATGGAGATGCCCAGATCTTTGACCATGTTTTGTGCAGAGGGTGTTGGTGACATATCCTCGGGCAACCAGATTCTCCACTCATCCGTGGAAGGGGAATCAAAAAAGATAATCTCCGATTTCTCAGGATTACACTTCAATTGATTCCTCATCAGCCAATTGAACACCCTGGAGAGGCATATTCTGATCTTTTCACCCTCAAAGTCTGCCCTCTTTTCACAGGTAAAAAGCAGCTGGGTATCATTGGCGTATGAAATTATTTTAGCCTTGCATTCTTCTGCTAATGACGCTAGTGGGGACCTATACACATTGAAAAGTGTAGGGCTCAATACAGAGCCCTGCAGGACCCCCACTTTCATATTAGGAATGGTGGCGACAAAGGGAGGTGTCCAAACTTCCTGACTTCTGTCCTCAAGAACAGAGGCCAGCCACTTTAACGCAGTCTCGCCGATACCAAGCTTCTGAATCCTTCCCAGGAGCCTGGCATGCGGGACCGTATCAAATGCTTCCGACAGGTCTAATAATACAAGGATTGCTCTACTCCCGATCTAACTTCTCTTTGATATGTTCTGTGACTTCCAGCAATACTGTTTCTGTGCTATAGTGAGCCCTGAAGCCTGACTAACTAATATGCAAACGGTTATTTTTTTCCACATAATCTGAAATTACTGTGTTTACATATTTTCCAATACCTTAGAAAAGGCCGGGAGTAATGATACATGCCTATAGTTAGCTCAATTTTTAGGATCCGCCGCCCGCAGGATTTTTAATAGCGGAAGGCTTTTAGCGTGTTTCCAAATGAAAGGCAAATGGCCTACTAACAGTGAGATGTTAAGGACCTTATTAACCAAAGGATTAATAATTGTGGCCACCTTGGCCAACAGTTGAGCTGGACAAGGATCAGTAGGAGAACCAGACTTAAGTCCCTTAATAATACCCAGAGATACTTCAAGCAGTAGCTGGGATATTTGCAGGAGAGCGGGGTTTCACTGGCAGTCAGCACCGCATCTGGGACTATCATGTCCAAGTCAACATCTGGAGGTACCCCCTCGAAGGAATTCTGTATAGTCACGTTTTTTCCATGAAAGAATTCCACCAAATGGTTGGTACGATCTATCGATAGGGGGTGGTTTCTGATAATGGGAGTAAGAGTTGAAAAAACGTTAACAATTTTATAGATCTCCTTTCCTTTATTATTGGATACCTCAATTTTATCTTCCAAATAGCTTTTTTTATAGCCTTGAAGTTAGCGTGGTAGGCCTCAAGGCCGACTTATACTCAAGTGTGTCCTCCAAACTATAGTTTTCCACCACTTCCTTTCCAGACACTTACAGGCTCTTTTACTAGTTTTTAAACATCATTGAACCAGGGGGCAGAAAGTCTAGCTTTATTAGTGGTACGTATCGTCATAAGGGCTAAACTCATTAATGCTCTGCTTCACCCTATTTTACTAGTTTATAAACATTCATTGAACCAGGGGGCAGAAAGCCTAGCTTTATTAGTGGTACATATCGTCATAGGGGCTAACTCATTAACACTCTGCCTCACCCAGGCTTCGAGCTGAAGTGCGTCCCCTTCAGGGTTCCCTGATAAAAGAAGGGCGGAGGCTTCAAGGACGTCACCCAGAGCAGTTAATAAATGGGGTGACATTTGATCCAGCAATGGGCAACCTCTTATCATTGATTTTCCAATTGGTCTTTTGTTTCTCAACTGAGAGGTAAAGGAAATTAGCATTAGTCAAACACATCTTATTAACAGCGCTACCATCTGGCTACACAATGAGGACTAGGAATCAGAGAATAAAGTTAAAAGGTTATTTTACAAGTTACCAGTCAGGATAATGTAAATGAATCTCAATACCATGCTGTAGAAATACAAGATAACAACAGAATAGCCAAACCTCCTAAAGAAGTTCAGGTGCATCAGCATGAGACAACCAGGAAGTTCAGTCACAGCAATACATAACAGTAACTGTAGAATCTGGTGCTCAGAGAAGAGTCTCCAATCTTCTCTCTTAACCATGAGTAATGTCTAAAATTCATTTAATTTAGAGTCTAAACCATCAAGGGTGATTACAAATAAAAGAGTCTAAAAGAGTTGGGTAAATGATAACATTGCAGAAAGGTGTCAGCATTGCAGAAGCTTGGGATAGGGAAAAAAGTCTTAGACTAAGCCACACTCAGCAAATAATCAAATGGGAAAGCAGAGAGGTGTGTACCTCTCAAAGTCCAAAGGAAAAGTGGCCAACATCAACTTGTGAGAACACCAGTTAATAGCACACAAATCTTCTGAGTAATGCCCCTTGATCACATCATCAGGGGGTCCATTGTCCTTTCCATTGTCACGTTGTGAGCTGCAGCATTAGCGAATTCTCTCAGACCAGTCCGGTGAATGATATCAACCTTAGGTACCTGCAACTCCTCGATACATTACTGAATAGGGACTGTCAAATAAGTCTCTGGCTCCCCATGTTCTTTGTCAAGGTCCTCTTCTCAGGCTCTCTTTCACTAAAACAGTGTTAATCTATTCTCAACCTAACAAACCATGATAATGTACCTGCAAAGAAAAAGAGATGCAAGCAGAAAGGGAAAAGCAGTATTTTATGCAATCCGCCCGACATCCTAATGGGCCCCTTATTGAGTGGCTCCACTCCATTCTTATTCTGAGTACATTCCTTTGACACTCTTGAAAACAAGTTTTACATTTTGTGCTTTACAAATATTTGCACACAGAGAATAGAGTATTTGCATTAGCTTTCAACTTTAGGAATAAAAAGCCATCTTATCATGCAAGTTAGATGAGCACAGGCCCTTCTTATGAATCAAGTAAGCCTGGTAAACTGAGAATGTTTCCATAGTATCGGGACAACATGTTTTCAGTTTATGTTCTGTTTTACCCTGTATGTATATACCAGAGCAGTCGCCTTCTAATAGCTTGCTCATCCTGATGATGACACCTTGATGATTCCAAATGAATTGAAACATTGATGTTTACAGTAGATTAGGACTTTAGAAGATTTTTATTTTTATTTTTTATAATTATTTTATTTGGCATCAGCAGAAAAAAGAAAAAAAAGACAGCAAATATATACATCAAATCAATAGGAGAGATAGTAATATGGTTCCAATCCATAATAAACAAAGTTATCAAAACTGTAAATCCGTAGCTATACCCCATAAATAAAAAAAATTAAAAAACGTAACGGATACAGAGATACAGGCGTAGAAATTAAACTTTCTCAGTTTTCAATCCAGTTAGTAACTGGAGACTATAAATTACACCCAAATGTCTTCTTTCTTATAGCTTTCAATTTATACAATGCGGTTTCAAGATGGTACATAGAAAGGAGCTTATTTCGCCACAAAATAATATTTGGTGGTTCTTCATCAAGCCAGCCTGACGTAACACAAAAACGAAAAGCAGACATACATATAAACACAAATCCAGCGACTGGATCTAAAATTGAGTTAGTGGCGTTTTCTTCACAGCTGAACAAAACTAAAGATACGGTTAATTTAACTGAAATAGACAATTCGGTTGTAAGAAAATGCTCTACGTCAGCAATATATCTTATCAGTTTCGGACATTCAAAAAACATATGTATTGCATCAGCTCCATATAGATTACAGCGACTACAACTCGTCCCACGCCCTACACTCCATTTGGCTATCTTCCCCGGTGTATAATACAATCCAAATATAGACATATAATGCTGGCTGATTAGTGACCCATTCATTAAGACCTTTCTAGCGATTACTAAGTTTCTCTCTATGTTTGGACATGGGATATTCAATTTATTCTGCCATTTACTCGCTACCACGTCTAGGCCATCCTCCCTCTTTTCCAGAATTAATTGATACAAAGATCCAATTCTTTGACGATGTTTGATCGCTTCTAAAATTTCGATTTTCTCCAAAAAGATTAAAGACCGTGACAGCTTTTGTAAGCAGAAACTTCGTACCTGAAGGTATTTAAAAAAATCGGATCGATGTATATGATAGGTGTTAATCAGATAGTCAAATGAAACAAAATCTTTCTCTATAAATAGATCTCCTAGTTTTTTAATGCCTAGGTCGTTCCACCTATGTATTACCCCGTCCTGAAATATCGCGGCAAAAAAGAGCAATTCTGCAAAGATGTATATTTCGTTACATTTATATTAAGTCGACATTTCCTTTTGACAGATCGCCAAATAGAATAGGCTGTATCGAAAATCTTAAATTTGGTCTTTTTTTAATAACTGGGCTCTATGATCCTGTTTAGACATTGTTTCGCCTCTGTGCCCAAAAGCATTTCATAAATCGAAGGGGTCAGAAAATCCTCCAAATGATCCTCCGGTAATAAAAGTACACCCATGTATTGCATTATAGCCATCCAATGATATATTTGAGAATTTGGCATACCCCACCCCCCTCTATCTCGAGGTAGTTCACAACTTTATAGTGCTCTCCTTGCTCGGCGATACCCCCATAAGAAATTAGAACTCATTCTCTCTAACCGAGCAAAATAGCCAGATGGAATTAGCAATGGTATGGCACCAAAAATATATGAAAATTTCGGAAAATTAAGCATTTTTATCAGATTACTACGGCCTAAAAGAGATAGTCTCAAGTTATTAACCCTTTCTAAGATCTTATTTGATGATGCTATAACTGGATCTAAATTAATTGGGACAATATCCTCAATCTTAGCAGAAATTTTAATTCCAAGATATGTAGCCTCATTATCTATCTTCATATTCTCTGGATATCCCGCCGCAGAATGTATGAGCTGGGTTTTATCGATATTTAATTTATAGCCAGAGACTCGGCCAAATTCTTCCGCTGACTTTATAATATTAGGTAATGCCGTGTTGAGCTCTGCCGTAGCCACGGCTATATCGTCAGCGTATGCGCAGACTTTTATTTCCCAGCCATTCAGTAGTACTGGTTTAATTGCGGAATTATTTTCCAGCTTTCGAATAAAGGGATCGATATATAAAGCAAATAGCAAGGGGGAGCAGGGACATCCCTGTCTCGTCCCCCTTGCTATCCGTACCAGCCCTGACAGAGAACCCGAAATCCGAATTACCGCAGCTGGATGGATGTAAAGTGTTCTTATTGCTTTGATAAATTCTCTTTGGATCCCCATCTTCTCCATCACTGACCACAAAAAAGTCCAGGTGACCCTGTCGAACGCTTTCTCAGCGTCCAACAGGGCCACCCCGACTGGAGACCCAGTCCCCTGAGCCCAGTCAAGTAAGGATATTATTCGCCTGACATGGTCAGTGGTCCCTCTACCCTGTATAAAGCCATGTTGTCTTATGGAGACAATCCCTGTCATAAGATCATTTAGCCGGTTTGCTATAAGCTTCGAGTAAATTTTACTGTCTGTATTTAGTAGAGAGATTGGTCTATAAGACCCCATCTCTTCAGGATTTTTCCCTTTCTTTTTAAAGATAACGATGATTGCTTCCGCCCAAGATTGTGGGGCTTTACCCTCAAAAGCTTGCTGACATATTTCAACCAATTCACTTTTAAGTTGTACTCTGAATGTTCTAAAAAAACTCCAGCGGTATATTGTCTGGCCCCGTAGCTTTACCGGAGGCCAACCCTGAAATTGCTGCTTCTATCTCTTCCCAATCAGGGGGTGCTAAAAGATTAAGACGTTGAGCCTCCGATAGGGGCACAGAATTTATTTCCTTTAAGTATTCACCCGGTTCGATAAAGTCCCTTTCCTCACTATAAAGACATTGGTAGAACTCTTGAAAAGCAGTCAGGACTCCTCCTTTAGTTTCCTGCATGTCCCCTTTTAGGTCCTTGATTTTTAAGATATCATTGTATACCTGCTTCTCCCTTGCTCTTTTCGCTAGCAATCTACCGCTTTTTTCCCCAAACTCGTATGCTGTTTCCTTATATTGGGTATAATTAATAGCGATTAAGTCGGCTATTTTAGAATACACATTGGCTTTTTTAATCGATAGATCCTTTTGGGCTAGTCTACTCAGATCTGATTCCCCTCCATGCTTAAAGATCTCTGCCAGCTTCTCCTCTGCTTTTATTATTTCATCAAAATCTTTTTGTTGTTCGTTTAAGAGTCGCTTATGCTTAAACCCTGAATAACTGAGAGTCTCCCCTCTGACCACAGCCTTAAATGTATCCCAGGCCATTTCATAGGGAGCAGTACCTTTATTAAAGGCAAAAAATTAGTCTATTATTTTGGACATGTATTGACAATATTCTGTCTCTAATAATAATTTGCGCTCGAAAGACCATCGTGGTGGTTCAATATTACCCTCTGTTTCCACATTTAGTTCCAGCACTACCGGGTTGTGGTCAGATATTAATTTAGGGTGGATATGAATTTTAGCTTGTATTAAGAAAAAATGTGAAATAAAAAAATAATCTAGCCTGACAAATTTTTGATGAGTAGCAGAGAAGAACGTGAACCCTGGATGATTCGGATTCTTTTCATGCCAAACATCAAAGAGTCCATGTTCCAGAAGTAACCCACGTAAGGCAGTGTATACAAGTTTTTTCCTACCACAGTATGCTGAATTGGATCTTATATCAGCCTTTGCCTCCACATTGATATTATAATCACCAGATAATAACACTGGAGTGGTCCACTATGCCAGTTCTAAATTAATAAAATTAAATACTTCTGGATCATTTAAATTTGGGCCATAAATATTACAGAGTGTAAACCCCTGTCGTCCTCCCTTGAATTCTGCTAACACCCATCTTCCCCATTTGTCAGCTGCCGTCTTTATGCAGTCCACCCAGCCCCTCTTTTTTAATATCGCTACCCCCTTTTAACTCCAGATTGTTTAGAACAAACTACTAATTCCATCCCCAAATTCCTTAAATATTCTCTGTTGGCCCATGCAATGTGTGTTTCTTGTAAACAGAGTATATCTATACCCAATATCTGTATGATTTTAGCTAAAACGTGCCTTTTCCGAGGATCATTTAAACCACATACATTTAATGTGCATATCTTAATCTTTCTGATCATTGTATTTAATTTCTCTTATCATTATTATATTTTTAATTTTCCGAAGAAACCACTCTACATAACCATTAAGTATTGACAATGCCAAGTTTAAATCCTCTGCTGGTGCCATTTTCACCCCCCCGTCACCTGAACCCCGTGCCCCTCCCTTCCCACCCCCTTTCCCCCCACCCCTTTCATCTCGCCCTTCCCTCCCCCCACCCAGCACTCCCACCTCATGAGGCCCAGGGACCATAAGTCCCTGCAGTGATGGAGTATCGTGTCCTCTCCTCCGTATCTTCCTGTACAGTCATATAATCGGCAGTTACTGTCTGAAGTTAGTTACTCAAATACATATACATATGTTATGACATCATTACATTCTATCACCAAATTCTAAAGGGCTATTGGGCTTCTAAATACTCTTTCGCCTGAATTTCCGACTGAAAGAACCTAGTTTGGCCTTTAAACATTACTTTAAGTTTCGCAGGGTTTTGCAAGTATACCACTGCGCCTTTTTTTTGAAAATCCGGGATTAGCTGTCTTAGATGCCATCTCCTAGACACTGTCGCCTGACAGAAATCTGGTCTGACAAAGAAACTGCACCCCTTAGCTTTAGCCTTTTTATCTGGTCTAGCGAGGTCATAGATGTCTTCTCGCGCTAAAAAGTTATTGAAACAGACCAGTATTGCTCTTGGAAGATTCTCTTGTCCTTGACTAGGTTTCCGCACATTAAAGGGGCACCTGTGTGCCCTCTGTACTTCTCGTGTCCATTCCCACGTTGTTAGCTCCGGAAAGGCTTCCTTCAATAATTCTGCAATAAACTTGCGCGGATTTGTTCCTTCTAAACCCTCCGGGATGCCAAGAAAACGTAGATTATTTCTACGGGTGTGGTTTTCAAGTTCACTCAGCTTATCAGCTAAGTCATCACGTTGTGCCTTGATATTTTCCAATTCTTCTTTCTGTGCTACAGCATAATCTTCAAGTACAGATATACGCGTTTCTGTTTCTGTAACTCGATCTGCAGTTTCTGTTCCCAATTTTATCGCCCGTCGTACTGCATTTTTCACTTTACTGCAGGTAGCCTGCACACGTGTTATTTCTGTCTTGCTCTCAGCTCTATGATTCATTATAGTCTCGTAAATCGTGACAAGAGTGATTTCCTGTGGGGGTAGAGTCTCTGGAGACCTTGATTCAGTCCTTATTGTCTCACTCAGTCTTTGTCTCTCCTCTCGTATTTCCTCTGATGCCAGACCGGAAGCTTGAGGCTCACCTGACTTATGTTGTTGTCTTTCTTTCTTCTTCTTAATTCTTTTCCTTACAGTTGATGCACTACTGTTAGGCGAAATCTTACTGTCCCCAGAAAGCTCATCAGCACTGCTAATTTCGCTGATATCATCCTCCCATTCCTCAGCCGATGATTTTTCAGAAAGGGAGTAAACATTTTCACCTGACTCTGGTATTGACAAGGTTCCTTGTGAGCCGAGCTCTTTTTCCATCTGGTTATCTTGAGTTACAACCCTGACCATATCTGGTGGGGTATTTTTCCCAGAGACATTAGCGTCTATGATGCCCTGTCCTTGTTCCAGAGTCTCTTGGGGTTGTCCATTATTTTGAGCGATATCAGAGATAATTGTAGGTCCACCAAGTGTTTCCTCATGTTGTGTCGGAGAGCTAACTATTATTCCGGAGTTTATCGTGTTCTCTGATATTGCTGCTGCTATTGCTGTCTCTGCAGAGGGATCATTATGGCGAGCACTTTGCCTTTCAAACATTACAGGGAGTGTGAGATTTTGAACTCCTTTTTTCAAAGAACGAGGAATCACTGGGGTCTTTCCTATCTCCACAATTTTTTTCGCCTTAGCTCCCATCAAATTAGTCATATTTGTCTCTCGGGAGTCTGAGGCACCATCAAATTCCATTGTACTCTCATTATGCTCGTGTTCGACATTTCTATCTTTAGTTGTATTAGTCCGCGTAGTTACCTTAGTAATCCTCCCAACTGTATCCCCTAGATTTTCCTTATTCTCCTCTGTTCCTGGCTCCTTATTTTTGCCCTCGCGCGTAGTCACTTTCATTACTGTAGGCTCGCTTCCCTTCTCAACTGCCTTCGCCTGCATTTTCTTATTTTTTAGGGCCCTGCCTCCTCGCCCGAGCCACTCGACTCTGAAGCCCACCTAGTAAGAGCAGCAGAGGAGATCTCCAGAGTGGCGCCCTGCGCCAAAATGAAATTAAGTCACTCGGCATTCGAGTAGACCTACTGAGTCAGCTGTTATGAATGTAATTGTGGCAAAAAATTATAGGGTTTTACTCACTTTTTTACTAGCCACTCTGTTTCACTGTGTCCAATGTTGTTACCGTTTTCCATTTTCCTTCCAAACTATTCCAAACTTAAAGCCATGTTTTTACACTTCACACAACTAAAAGTGATCAAAAACAGTTCAAGAGTCTTCGCTGCTCAGTTTGTCTGCAGCCGCTAATTTCCCCAGCTCCTCGAACTCTGAGTTCTGAGACGAGATGCAACAGCCGGCAGCTGGCAACCGTGTTAGCTGCGTCAGACCGAAGCAGTCATCCAGCCGCTTTCTTCCCATCCGAGAACGCCCTATTCTCTGAGGTCTTTGGCGGTCTTTGGTTGTAAACGACCCACACCTGCCTTAGATTCTCCGGTCGCTGAACACAGCCACTGGAGTCGGCCGCTTGCTCGAGACGCTGCAGGCAGCTCCTCCTCGGACGGCTCCGATCCTCAGCGGCTCCACTCCCGCTACTACTGTCGCTGCAGCAGGACGCATAAAAGAGTTGATCAGGGTTCAATATCTTGGCAAAGCGTCTCTAGTGAGCCTAGTGAGCCCCCACAACCTCCACAACCACGGAAGTCGGGCGTGTCAGGTCGTTTGTCAAGCCGTCTGCTCTAGCCGCTGCGAGAAGCTCCTCCAACGGCTCCGCTCCCGCTGCTGCAGGTATTGCAAAAACGTGTGAAAAGCTGTTCAGAGCTCACAGCACCGACGATTCATCTCTAGTAAGTCTCTGGTGATCTCTGCAGGCCCCCCGCCTTTCATGAGCCGTTCTGCACCGCCACCGTTGTTTTACACAGACCGAAGCAGGAGGAGAGTAAAGAGCTGCTTACACAGCCCACGCCACGGACGCTATCTTGCCTCCCGAAGGACTCAACAACAGAAATCTTCCGACGGACTTTAGAAGATTTCTGTTGTTGAGATTATGTTAGCATGATCGAAATGAATCCAACACCTTCATTCAATTGCAGTAGGCTTGAATCATATTTGTTTAACTCTTTGTTGATTTAACTCCCAATCTCAAGTTTAAATAATTGCTTTACGTCCAAAGTAATCCAAAATCTGTATATTAATCTCATGCCTACATTTATAATAAAAATAGATGTAGTTTTTCAATTTTTTGCCTTCTGTTTAAACTTGCAATTATGCTTTTTCTTCAACGTTATTTTCAAAGTTTATTGAACATTGATACAGCTCAGCATTGTTTTTTCTTTTTGACTATTGACAAAGCAGTGCTGAGATGCATCTGGCGCCCTTTACTGATAACATGGAGGTAGCCAGATTTAAACTAGGGGTGGGCGCAACTCACGTATTTCCGTGTAGCATAATAACAAGTAATTACCCCAAAATTCCATGAGATTATGTAAAATTACACGGTAAACTTAATTATACACTTAGCGCTATTTTCGAAGTGCAAAAATGATCCCTCACAATCAAAACGGGAATGTGGATTCATTTTGCACTAAGAAATAACAATAAATGCAAGAGAACATGAATAGCTAGTGCTAGCAGTTGCTTGCGCTTGATAAATGCACGCTTGAGGTATTTAGCACTATTTTCTTAGAGCAAAATGCATCCTTGCATCTGACACAGACTGAACAATGCATTTTTGTACTAACAAATAGTGCTAAATACAACAGAACATGAAAAGCGAGCACGATTGGCTGCTCACACTCGTTAAATGTGCTCTTTCTGTAGGATGTTTTGCCAAAAATTGCTCTTCATTACATGAACGAGCATATTCATGTTATTATCAGTAATTTTGTGTCAAAGAGTAACGCGGAATTACAAAAATTACTCCAATTATTCCAGTGTAATTAGAATTCCACCCAACCCTATTTAAACGTATGTGCTCGAACAGTGCACCTTTGTTCATCTGCACACTAGAGAAGAGAGGCTGTTGACTGCACATTACTTCTGTTTTGCTCATGTAAGTTACTCGCCTTACTTTGAGGTCTATTTTGGGATAGCTCTGGTCACTCTTGGCAGAAGAAATCTTACGTACAGATGTAGCCTGAAAAACACACTCAGCCATGTTTGAATAATAGTCTGTAAACCATCAATGGTTTGCTTCGGATTTAATCCCAACAGCCAAAAATTGTCTCCTAAATGACCCGTTGTGCAAGAGACTGGTAGCGAACAGGTACTGAGGCGCTATACTCCTCTGAAGGGCTCCAGAGAGAAATGGGTACAAGGGGTTGCACTAAACTGTATTGCTATACATGTAGACATCATGCACTTGCATGGGCATGTGAATCAAAGACTGAAGCAAAGATTTCATTGAAGATGAAGTGTGATATGCTTAACTTGAGCACCCATTCGTTAACTAGAACACCCATGATGCAAGGCAAGGCTAGAGAGAGAATGATACACTTAGGAAAATACCACCTGTAAGTGATCAATGCTGGTGTTTCTTTTTAAATGATTATAGACTGTAAGACAAGAATGCTGCATGGAAATACAAGTAAGCATGGTAAAGCAAGACATTTTTGGACGTCAATTTTTGGCTTGTGGTCTGTCTTACTAATTTTTTTTTTTTAAATCGTGAGTTTATGGTCAATAGTTTCTAAAAGCTAATTTGGCTTGATGGTTACGTCTCACTTTATTCTAAATGTGTTCAATCATGGCCTATTATAAATAGACCAAGGTTTTTATTACATTGTTGTTATTGAGATTCATCCAATTTAAACTGGTGGGATGTAAAGGGATATTTTGTCACTTGTACCACCTGGATCCTAGTATAATGGTGTATTCTGGTCATTTTTACTATGTCTGTTTCTATATGTGGATGGACCTCTGGACCCGATAGTTCGCCAGTGTAGGTTATAAGGCTAAATATCTTTACGGCTGTTATTTCATAAATGTTTGTACTATTTTGCTTATCTTTTCTAGTCTGTTCTGCTCTTGTGAAAACAAATTGTTTGTGCTCCTAATTTTGGGAAATTACCTTCACACCAGATTTGCCTGGACTCATAAATATTGCTAATTCATTTCTCTGTTGTAACTGCTTACACATACTCAAGACAGACTAACAGATGCTTCCAAATTTCAAATGCTGAGCCATAAGATCAAAGGGGTCTACTGCCGTTTATTACAGGTTTATTGCATTATCTTTTTCCTTAAGTTTCAATTCAGAAAGTAAAATAAAATGTAATTATACAAATCTTGATTTCTCACCTGGGCTTTATAGTAGTTTCTGGTTGCCAATAAGTACATTTTAACCTTAAAGACAATAAAATTAACAGATACAAAACGTGAAACTGAATCCAATGAAACTACTTTAAATGATTTTGAGTAGTTTCATTGGATTCAGTTTCAGGTTTTGTATCTGTAGTGTTAACTGTTTTGTCCTTAAGCGTTAAGCCTCTAAATTCAGCTGGCACTATCAAATGGTGAGCTAAGTTTACTTCAAGGAGGCAAATAGCCTGCTACTCTTTGAGAATGGCTGGGTTGGGGTGATTTTGCCGTTTTAGCTGATGCAGATGAAGCATCTAATTTCTTTTAGCGGTGTCCAAATACATAGAACTTCGTTCCTGCTGACTTTACAAAGTCAAAACAATTTGAAAACTCCACAGAATTTAAAAAAAGCCTGCAGCCATAAATTCCAGCACAATTTATAATCATTATTTTTAGTAGGACATCTCTGCCACAAAGGCCTTTTTGTTCCGAAAAACGCCCCCATGAAGAAAAAAAATCAACAACAAATATTGTGGGAACATTTTCCCTGTAACTGTTTTTTGGGAAACTTCGTACACGACATGCCACTGTGCTATAGTGTAGCTGACAATAGTCCTCTAAATATTTCTTCCTTGGAACAAATACATAAAGGAAGGTTGACATTCCTTGGTCATCTATCCCCTGTTTTGATATAATTACTCTCTTGATATCTCCTTCACACAAAGCCTTATGTCGTCTCCTCACTGTTTTGTGGCGACCTTACCATAAGATCCTAACCCTGAGTTCGTTCCAGAGGCAGTTCATTGAGCTGAGGTCACTTCCGCCACTTGCCTCGCGCCATAACCCATTTATTGAATGGCGGCCGCGACTGTTGCTGATGTGTAATAAATCCACGGGTCCATTTGTAACAGTGGCAGGGGAGGGGTCTGGTAGATGACGCCCCCGGTGTTCCCGTGCCATCAGATTTTAATCCTCTGATTAAACTCTGCTGTCTGATCTGGCTTGTATTCGTGCCGTGGGCAGGATGCAGGCAGTGCATTACAGATGCCAATTTACTGTAGTTCCTCATCAAAGATTATGACTGTAAATCAGCGGTTAAATAACCACAGAGCGGCAGGCTCTATGCTAGATAACGTTTTTTTTAACGCCCAACCCCGTGTTTACTGCGCTGACTGAAACCCTGCTGTCATGGCTGAGGACGGTTAGACGTTTTACTCTCGCGCTCACGTTGTGTAATTACGTTATTTGGACTGCTACGTTTTCCGAGATATGAAAACATTTCTCCGCTCTGCTGTGCTGTTAATCATTTGAGCTCCTGACATCTGGCACGCGCGTGCCAACGGAGCTTAAGTGGGAAAATGCATTTCTTGGCGTCTGAGCATCACGGCCAAAGAAAGCTTAGCAGGTCCTAATGACAACATTACAAGATCTGTTTTTTTCCACGCAGGGGAATTCACACTGCGGTTAGCAAAAAAAGCAAGCTTCAGCACCTCCTGTGAAATATCCTCGCGCCCGGGACGGAGCCATTAACCGTAGCTGACCCCTGTCAGCACCTAAAGTGTTAACAGGTAGGCCTGCTTCTGGAAGTAGCCGGCAGCAGACGGGGACTCGGAGCACAGAGAGTTCAACGCTCACTGCTGACATCTTCTGTTACTGTAACAGCTTGGACATGAGGTCAAGTTCTGCCAAGGTCAATCTCAACTGTCTTTCCTACGGTGGTTGCTAAGCACTTAGAAAATAGATAATAGGCCTACATACTATTTACACCCCTCAATGAACGCGAAATGTTACTTTTTTTTTATTTACAAAAAAAACATTAGTATTCAAATTTTTGCTTCAAAAACTTCAAGCAGACAACGTTCATTGGTCACCCTGCGTAAAACGGAATAAATGTTTTGGTATAAAAAAAATGCCCTTTCCACAGTTTTTCAGCAAGCTTAGCAAGAGTGGAGCAAACAAGGTATGCTCATACAAATTCGCAGCAGGCAAAACTCAATAGAGCTACATTTTTGGTGATTTTGTCTAAAAAGAAATTGAACGGATGCAATTTTCTCCACATTTCAAATAAAGTTAAGTGTCAGGCAAAATCAGTTGCTCCCGTTTCTTACTATGGAATACGCGTAGACAATACAAGGCTAGCATGCTTCATTTTTTAACAATAGTGTTTAATGGATCAGGGATTTTGGGGCATATTATCAAGCAGGGCGATAGGCAATTTTTGCCGATTTAGCGGCCGTTTTCGGCCCCTAAGCGGCGATAATTCTATCGCCCTATTAGCAAGCTGTCGCTAACTGATGTTAGCGACAGCTATTAGGCGATAGCGAGCGGTTTGGGGCCCGCTTTGCATGTCAGCGATATTTATCGCTAATGACATGCAAAGTGGGCGTACCCAACCAGTTAGCGACTGAAAGCAGTCGCTAACGTCGCTATCGCCTATTAGCAAGGCAGGCGTAGCGATGGAAATATTCGCGCTAAGCGCGAATATCTCCAAATACTAACACCTGCCCAGACCAGTTCTTAGCCATGTTATCCAATGGGAGGTGATAACATGGCTAAGAGCATTTCGTCGCTAATGGGAGAATATCGCTGTATTCTCAGCAATATTCACGCATTGCGCCGCTATCGCTGGATAGACAGCGATAAAAAAAATGCGTTAAATATCGCTATTCCTTGGTAATATGCCCCTTTCTTTCTTTTTTTAAAACTGCGCGCAATCATAAAAGGATCTAATACTAAAAGTTTATGTGTGTTGCAATTTCTTAATAATCCTTTTTTGCAATGTTATTCTTGTGCAATAAACGAGAAATGGAGTACAGTCTGGATGCTACATCCCTCTTGCTGGCGTTTGCACGAGTGCAAACTTTATTTAATTTAGATGGACTGTCTTTGGGGTGTTTACTTAAAAGTCAGGCTAAACAGTTCGATTTAAATCTCTTTGAGCTCAGTATATACAAAATCCTGCTGCTTATTGCAATCCACCACCTGTAAAAATTCCATTTCCAACACCATATACAATTTCCTGTTTACAGCTTTGCTATATTTAGTGACATAAAATATATTTGAATAAAACATACTATTAAGTCCAGTGACATAAAAAACCTTTTAATAACACTCGCACAGTTACGTCCAGTGACAGAAACGTATATTTTAATAACACATACAGTTAAGTCCATTCAGGAACATCCTATGTGGAAATGTTGCCTCACTTATATGGTTCCATTAGGTTGTGTATTTGACTTTTCATTAATAGCGATGCACAGCTGGGCACGTAGGAAGAATGTAAGCATTCATGGTACCAGGGTGATTTTTAAAACTGTACTTCAAACTGTGTTTGGCAAAGTTTCATTCGTCCTCAAGAAACATTATAGCTTTTTAAAAACTATTTATATGCTAACTAAACCAGCAGCCAGTCTATCATTTACTTCCATATGTGTGATTTAAATGATCTTAGATTCCATGGGCTCTCATTACAAAATGCTTTTGAGTGAAACAGGCCCCTGTTGCTAATGCTTTTGAAGTAAGAATGTACCTGTTGGTATCCGATATCCCAGGGTTCAGAATCCATCCTGTGCAATAATTGCCTCAAATTCTGAGTTTCAACTCTGAAAATGGGGGAACTCTAAGAAATTGTGCTTTTCGCACCAATATCAGCATGTCTTGGCATTTAACAGGTGTTTTTACCCCAGTAAATTTCGGCAGGTTTGACTTGAATAAAAATGTGGGGGACGCAGTAATTACAGCAAAATGTATAATTCTGATGACTTTGCATGAGCACGCGACAAATGCTTCTGCTGTTGCACTGAAGACATTTGCAGAGTGCAGTTGCTGATAGATCATCTACAGACATATACTCTTTACTTTCTCGCACTCTCCCGCGTCGGAGTGCTTTCTCCAGTTAAAAGATCCCCCTGCCCCCAGACAAGCACTCGCTCCTTTGCATATATGCAAAACACAGGGGCATATTTACAAGGAAAGGGGCAAAGCATGTCGTTAACCACTTAACCGCGGCGTGAATTTCGCTGCGGTGCGGCAGTTTTAATGAGTGGGCGGGGCCACGTAAGCCAACGGACTTGCGCAGCACTACAGAGGCAGTGCTCGCGACGGTGATTTTCCGACGGGAGCACTAAACCCCTTCGTCATGGCATATACCTCTCAGGTGCTCATGACGAGCTGAGCTCGTCATGACCACACCCGTTTTCGTTACTGTCCAGCACAGCAGGGGAAAATCTTAAGCAGCGATGTGGTTAAGGGGTTAAGCCAAGAACGACACGCTCTGCCACTTTAGAAGCGTAGGGCTGCACCATATTTACAAGAATATGGTGCAGCCCTGCGTATACCCGCGTTGACGCTAAATTTAGCTGCCTAGCGCCAACCAAGGCACCCTTGCATCATAGTGCAAGCGTGCCTGCGTTGAGGGGTGTGATTGTTTATGTGCAGAAAGATGTCCCTTCCTGCACATACACAATCTGAAATGGCAATTTGAAACTTCTATGTGAGCTGCTTAATGCAACACACATAGACTCTGCAAAACGTCATTTTTAGGTTGAGCATTCAAGACCTCTTGTATATACTTTAGTATAGACTTTAGTATATATACTTTAGTATATACTTATATGTGTATGAACTTTGTGGGCTCTGTGGATCAGCACTAAGAATTGTCTGCTTCCGCGTAGGGACTTATTTTTCTGTTCAACTGTCTCTTTTTAACTGTCTTGATAGAAAACGACCAGCAGAGGTCAATAAAATACCAGAAATGTTTTCTGCTGAATGATTTTCTTTTTAAAAATTTTCTGGCAACTGCCTCTATCTAACTTTCTTGGTAGAAAATGATCAGCAGAGATCAGTAAAATACCAGAACAACTTTAGCGTTCTCTAGATTCCAGTCCGTAGAAATTGTCTTCCACGAGCACCTGTAGACAATAATATTTTTTTCAGATCTTGTCTTTTCAGTGATATGACCACCGAAATATGACCATTTCCCCCTGAAAGGCAATATTTCTCTCCATGTGTTTCCATATCTGGCATGTCATGCAGTTTGGTGCTTACATGCCCTCCATGTTAAAGAACAGTAGAGGTTTCAGCACCCAGGCTAATGTGCTGCATAGCCAAATACATATAAGGTCCCAAAGGCGATACCGAATGCATTGCAAATACTTGTTTTTTAATGATTGTTTATGTGCAGGAAGGGACACCTTCCTGCACAAAAACAATAACAGGCTCTTTGCTGTTTCCATGTGTGCGAGTTTAGTAGAAATGGGGTAACCCAGTATCCCTCAGAACCTGGGCAATCTTATATAGAAAAGACAATGGTTCTGTCGGGTGACACATATTACTTCAACAACCGAAAAATCAATAAGTGATTCAATGATTGCTGAGATGGAAGTGCCTCTTTGATGTTGAGGTGCAAAGACAATGGATTTGATACCACAGCAGGTTCCAGTTTGCACCAGGCAGTAAGAAAGTGAAAACTTTAACAGATCGGTGAGCAGGAAGTGCACACAAAAGAGTGATCCAGGGGCATGGAGTGACAGACATCCATGGCACTGAATCCATTGTAACGAATTGAAAACATTTACAGGGGAGAGGCAGACATTTGTGCGATTTCAAGCCAATAATAGTACAATGCCTATTTTAATGTTAACTTTGTACGAGTTGCAGGGGGTAGAGGATGCATTTCTATGCACTGTTCAGGGGTATGATGCTTTCACGCTCTTTCCATACTGGCAAGAGGTTGATTTGTAGATTATTTTCACAGCCTGTCTATAGAGGACAGAGTGGTTTGCCTTCCTGTATATTTTGCAAAGGTAAATTGGTTTTCTGGTGAACTAACCTTTGATGGCATTACGGTGACTCTGCTCAAAATTGGTGATATAGCCTGAGAAAAATGGCATGTCTGGTTAAACTACTGGAAAGCAGAAGCTCTGCATGTAAAGAAACTCTTCGGTTTGCTCTTCCTTAAGCATTATTATGTTAGTATCAAACTTGAATACATTTTGAAGAGACCTTTGGAGCATTGAACGCTTACCCTTCTATTGAGATAACGTAAAAAAATCAGATTGTAACTGGTTTTACCAAGTTATACATTAGTCCCTTCTGTCAGAGCAGAAGGGGAAATCTACAATAGACAGTTTTCATTCTTCATCAGCAAAAAATTACCTTCTATCTTCTGCCAAGCATCAGCGATGATCTTGACTATTCCAACCATTACCATGATGGAGAGATTTCGTTTAGAGGAGTTTTCTTAGTCAATTATTCACATTTTGAAATGCTACTACTTCATACATATTGACTGTGGATAAGGTTGTCACCAGATTTTCCTAGATCGACCATGAATCAAGTCTTCAGAAACTCCTTGGCCTCAGATCAAGAGAAGATATCTGCCATGCTACTTGATGTTCGTCAGATTTCGTTGGGAAGTCACTCTCCTTTTTTCTCTATTGTCATGAAAAGTCTACTCTTTGCTTGACCATTTGTACTACTCCAATCTTCTTTTTCCAGTGAAATTTTTTGGGGAGAGAAAGGATCTCTACTATCTTCTCCAAGAAAAGTACTGATATTAAATAATTACTCTGTCATTTAGATATTGTGCTTTGTGTCTGGCCCTATATCTCTTTCCGGCACCAACTCTGGACCTTTGTCTCTCTGACCACGGTGTGCTTGACCTTCATGCAATCATGTAACTGGGTTCAAATTGGTGGATCCATCTCCCTTGTATTACTTGTGACCCTATAGCCTATAGACCTGCCCTTTATAATATGGTGAAGTTGTGCCCCAGTCTTTCTTTCCCACCATGAGTGCTTGGTAGAAGAAGATGTCTCTGTGCACTGTTCTAAATGAACCCCAGGAGGGGAAGATCTATGAGGCACCATGTACAAGCTTCCTCTCTCTTGGAGCCCTTAGATTTACACTCTAAAGTCACCCTCACACGTGTCTCATCTTTCTTTCCATGTAGTTGTTTCTTCACTGCCTCTTCCCTGACTTTGAACTACCTATTCATCTTACTCCCTTCATGTCCCTAACCATTATCCAAGTTGATCCCAGTACATGTTTTCCTTGCTGTGCAGCAATTTCTCAGTGCCAGGATGGCCTTAGGGTAGATGCACATAAATAAATACATACTATAAATAAAAACTTGCTTAATTACTAAAATATTCGTTTCTTTGAGAGTTTGCAAGCAGTGAGGTGTCCGCTCAGCATTACATCTTCGGCTTCGTTCTCTAAGATAATGCTTTTAGTCATTACTTGCCCCAATCTCCTTTCTGATCAATGCAATAACTTACCTGGGGCCTCTGCAGCCCCAATTATATGCCACATGGAGCACACATTTACACAGAGCTACGCCTCCTGAGGAGTGTAACTTTCAATGCTGCCATTGCTATGTCTTTTGTTATTATCTGGAGCTCATTGGTGTAACAGAGGTCCCCTCAGCACCCGCAGTTCGGGGGGGCCCGAGCTCCAGGGGGCTCCCTCAGTACGGTACCCTGACCTCAGAGCTCCTCAGTGAAGGGGGCACCTCCATGTACTTTGCAGGGGGTCGCCCTCAAGTTTCGTTACGCCATTGCAGGAGTTTAGACTTCCGCTATGCCTGTCTGCTGTCTGAATAGCGGCCCAAGATCCTGTCCTCATGTGATTTCCCTTTATAAATTGTAATATGTACCCCATTCCTGGGTTCGGAAGGATGCACTTCTTTGTCCAAGCAGTATCTACTGCTTGATGGCACTGTGAAGCCACTCCCTTTGTGAGGTCATGGGAAGTGCAATGGAGGAATTTAATGTTAGCATAAATGGGGAATTGATGTTTTTTTTTTGTTTCGGATTGTAATCATCACTTTACACAACTGAGGTCTTGAAGGCTATTTTATGTCTTTTCTAACCTACAGCATGATGTCCTTTTAATGAGATTTTTTTATTGAATTTCTCTTTTTTAGGTAGTAATTTGCTCCCGATGGTGTCAGGAGCCTCAGGTGGACAGAGGGTTTGCCAAGTGGATAGTACTCCTGCTTTGACTGCCGACTCAGCGCAGTCTCCTGCTACACATTTTCTGTGATGTGGTCTCTGTGTGTGACATCCATGTCACGTATACAAATCTCAACAGGTCCCTTCAGCTTTCTATCTTTCTTTTTTGAGTAATTGAAGAGAAATAAGTGACTTCTAGAGAAACATTATTGTAAAACTTTAGAATCTCTGCAATCTCTTTACTGTGACAAAGACAATATCCTTTGGTGTAGTAAGAACTGGTTTTGCAGGTCTTAGACCTTTATTTACTAACATTTTGTGTCTGTACACCCTTAACAGATAGTGATTCAAAATACATCATCAGTTTACTAATCATGTTAAAGTCCTGCATGTGCATTGCATCACACAAGTGCCCTAACAACATTTAGTAGATACGGGCCTTAATCTCTTCAAAAGGTGTGGAAGTGACTGGGGAATATAGATAATGGTAGTGCTGTCCAGGGTGTGAATTGAGTGAGCTTTAATCTCTTGGCAACGAAACACAACAGGAAGGTCCTTCAGCAGAGCAGACATCACTAATAACCTAGGAGACTGGTATGGAATCCTAATAATTCTCCATCATTCTCCAGACATTGCATGAAGAAGACTAGATCCCTTGACAGTTTGGAAATTCGTTGCTAGAATATCCTATTTTTCCTGGAGGTCAAATTGACTCGAAAAGCTGTATTGTTTTGAGTAACCTTGGTGAGGTCTTATTTTCAGTTAGTTGGCACATCAACATAAGTAGGTTTCAAAAGGTTGTTTATCAGATGACCCTATGCATTGTCTGCAGATAACAACTTGAACTATGATAGTGGCATCTGTATATTTAAATAAAAATGATTGAATAGAAAGCCAAATTCTGAGTTGAGACTTGTGATTTCTGCTCCTTGGTCTTGTTCTAGAGCTCTGTGCTGCTTTTTCTAGAATGCTACAGAGCCCTTGGTCTTATATATTTTTTTATTTCTAGCTCCAAATGTTGTCATTTCTTCTGGCCCTAGAGTGACCTACCCCTACCATCCTTACCCGATTAATGCCAGCTACCACTGTATTGTATCCCATCTACAAATTTTGTGTAGAAGGGAGGCATCTTTCTTAAAGTTGGACCCACTTCAACCGCACTCCCAAATTTAGACAATGGGTTTCACTGCCTATAATCAAGCACATTAATAGGTGGAGAATGTATTCACTGAAGCCAATCAAAGCATATAACAATGCAGGTATTCAGTTGCTTCCCTGCGAATTGCTAGGAGTTACACTTGACAACAGACTCAATTTCAAGTCCCATATTTCTCCAAGGGCGCCCACTGTGCTCTTACAACTCTGAGCACTAAGAGGCATAAGCCAGTTCATTTCTGTTGAAGCCCTGAAGGTCATTGTCCAAGTCATTGTTCTCTCCTGGGTAGGTTACTGCATTGCACTGCTTGCAGGAGTATCCGTAGCCCACCTGGCCCCACTCAGAGTGGTGCTGAATTTAGTTCCTCATTTTGTCACTTGAGCAAAAAGCTTCAACCACATTACCCCAACGCTGTCAGTGCTGAAATGGCTCCTCATAGTAGGTAGGTTCGAGTGCAAGCTAACTTGTATCAAATACAAAGCAAATCACACTGGGAAACCCCCCCCATGTTATGTTATGTTATGTTATAATGGCTTATAGAGCGCACGGCTGCCTCAGCGAAGGGGCGTCCCGGCGCTGAAGCAGAAAACTGCAGTGCAAGTGGCAAAAGCAACTTAGAGCGGAGGGAAGAGGAATGTTTTGACAGCTTTACAAAAAGGGAAATAGGACTTAATGCTGCAGATGGAAGAAGGGAGCGCATTCCAAAGTTTTGAGGCCAACACTCGGAAGGAGCGTCCTCCAGCACGGAGCCTCCTCACCCTAGGGACAGCCACAAAATTCTGTCCCATAGACCGGAGTAGGCGAGAGGAGGTGTAAAAGGTGTGCAGATTGGCCAGGATACCAGGAGAGGAGAAATTCAAGATTTTAAACGTAATGCAAAGGGCCTTAAATTCTATACGCTTGGCCACAGGCAGCCAATGAAGGCGACGGATGGCGTTAGAAGTGGCGCACCTCCTAGGCAGACCAAAGAGAACTCGGGCTGCCGCATTCGGAACCCTTTGTAGTCTGACAATCTCAGTCTGGTTGGACCCCAAATACAGGGAACTGACATAGTCCAGTTTAGACATAATCAGAGCCTGGACAATAACTTGCCTGATTGGGGATCGAAAAAACCCAGCAAGGGTGGGAGCCCCCGCAAAAGTCCAAAACAGGTCCCCCCCACTTTCTTGGTTTGGGTGCTGAAGCTAAGAGCATTATCGATCCAAACCCCCAGGTTTTTCACTACCTGTTTAGGGGGAGGAACCAGCCCCAGCGAGGCTGGCCACCAAAGCTCGCTGCACAGCCGTGAGTCTCTCCCAACCAACAGTGTCACCGACTTACTAGCATTTAGCTGGAGACTGTTGGCCGTCATCCACCACGCAACAGCTTCAAGATCGCTCCAGAATTTACAGGCGTCCAGAGTAGTGTCGTTGGTGAGTGTGACTACCAACTGTGTATCGTCCACATACGATACTACCGTAAGCCCTCTGTTCTTAGCAACCATAGCCAGTGGTTGGACGTAAAGGTTAAAGAGTGTAGGGCTCAGAGAAGAGCCCTGCGGTACCCCATACTTTGTGGTATAAACTCTGGAGGCAAAGGGAGGGGCGGCTACCTGGAAGGACCTCTTGGCAAGAAAATAGGCAAACCACTGCAGGGCAGAACCCACTATGCACACCTCCTCCAAGCGCCTCAACAGAATATGGTGGGAGACTGTGTCGAACGCGGCACTGAGGTCGAGCAAAATCAGTGCCGAAGTACGACCCTCATCTAGGGCCCATCTCAGATGCTCAGTGACAGCAAGAAGAGCGGACTCCGTACAGTGCCCAGGACGGAAACCATTCTGAGAGGGGTCAAGTATGTTATTATCTTCCAGGTAGTCCGTCAAGATGGTATTGACATGGGCCTCGGTGATCTTAGAGACCCAGGGCAGGAGGGAGATGGGACGAAAATTATCGGGGTTGGCCGCGTCCAGAGTAGATTTTTTTAGCAAGAATACGACCCTCGCACGTCTCCAAGAACTTGGAACAGCAGCCGACAAAAGGGATAGGTTGATCACATGACTCAGAGGAGGGATAAGCACAGGTAGGATTTTCAATGAATAGGCTGGCTTGAGAGGGTCAGTGGGGGAACCAGATTTTACTTTGCTGCAAAGTTCAGACAGCTTCTCTTGAGAGATCATGGGGAGAGTGGTCAGCGTGCATTGAGTAGGGGGACAGGACACTGGATCAGAGCCTACCGCAACCTGGGGGAAGGATAGATAGTTCTTCTCTACCTTCTCGACAGAAAATATCGGCGTAGCGGTCAGGTCTGTAGATGTTTTCAGTTCCTTCAGTATCGAGAAGATACTTTTTGAAGGGTTAGCACTGCACTTAATCTCCTCCGCATAATATTCGGCCCATACCAACTGTATTGGCCTATGATATTGCTTAATCGCAGTTTGATAAGGCCTCTTCAAGTTGAGGTCATAGTCTCTTCTCCATATTCTCTCCAACCTCTTACACTCTTTGTGCATATAAGTGAGCGTACAATTATACCAGGGGCTAGATTTGGAACTGCGGCTTTTAGACCATTTAGCTGGAATAAGGTGGTTAAGAGCACCAAGGATCCAGTCTGCCAACAGTTTATCAGCAGAATCTGGGTTGGCTGGAAGCTAGGCAGAGATGAAGAAAGGAGAGCTTGGAATTGTACAATATTATGTTTATGCCAAGGATGCCTAAATGTGCACTTCTAGGACGCCCTCCATAGAGGTACAACCCCCGGAAGAGTCATTGTTATCAGAAAATGATCCGACCAGCACATAGGAGAAGGAGGGTGAACAGTCAGGAGGGCAAGATTAGTAAAAACTGGGTCCAGTCAATGGCCTGCAGAGTGTGTAGAACCTTGCACAAGTTGGACTAGCTGAAATGCCGCAAGATCGTCCAGAAAGTTGCCCATGTCAGCATCCTGGGGATTGTCCAAATGCAGATTTAGGTCCCCAAGTATACTAAAATTAGCCGGTCTCATAGCCAAAGGTCCCGCAGCATCAATGAGGGCATTTCTAAACTCTTTGGAAGGCCCAGGCGGACGATAGATCAATAAGCCTGACAGAGTATAATTAGCGTTAAGTGAGATCCTGAAGTGGGCTGCTTCGCACCCAGCGAGTGGCTCCCTCTCAAAGTCGCACAAATAAGAAGATTTAAAAATAACTGCAATACCTCCCCCCTAGACCCTCTGTTGAGTGTCTTGATGCTAAAACCCGGAGGGAGCGCCAGTCCCGGTTCTGCCACATTGTCATCAGACAACCATGTCTCAGTTAGGAAAAGGGCATCAGGCTCTTCATCCTGTAACAGGTCATAGACATTGGCGTGGTGTTTAACCAAGGAGTGGCAGTTCAGAATGAGAAGTTTTATACTGGGGCTGGTGCTGGGTACAGGGCCAGGTGAATCAGGGGAAGCCCAGGAGTTAAAGCCACAGTGTAGACAGCAGAAATGCCCCTCGGGGGTAATATATGGAGGGTGTCTGCAAGAGCGAAAACCTCTCTGAAGAGCGAGGAGGTCAGCTGCAGAGTAGGTAATCCTACCTCTGGTGGAACCAGCAGCATAACTGGCGTCTGGCGATGGCCAGGCGAGGACGGGCGCAGACGGTCTTGCCTTTGGCACGCCAGTGGCGCGTCCGCTGCACGCTTGCCAGGGCATCTGGTGCACCTGGCCAGCTGACCCTGTTGACACGCCCTCTGCACAATCGGCACTCAGCCGTGACAGAACGGGGCGGAAGTCAGGGAAAAATGCGAGGCCCCCACCGATACAAGAGAGAGACAGAGCGCAGTCCTAAAAACAAAAGAGCCCTCTGAACGGACTCACCGCCCCCTTATGGAGAGACGTACTAGCAGGATATGCAGAACAATAAATGATCATAAAATCAGGTAAGAACAGAGTAGCAATCGTTTTAAAACTGAAAAGAACTGACCTCAGCACGTCCATGACCTGGACAAAAACTTGAAACTTTCTTAGCGTAGTTCTAAATTGTTACTTCTGGTTCTATAAGCCTTCAACTGTGATACAACAATGTCCCAGTCCTTCTCTTGGAGTGTGACAAAACTTTGAAACACCCTCCCTGGACCCCATCTCCTTCCTATCGACCTTCAAAAATCAGTTGAAAGTTATCTAGTTTCTATGTGTTATCCTGGTGTACACGGGGGGAATTGACTTCCCAGCTCTCATACTGCTTATGTTTGGTGTCCTGAAAGAACACTTCCAGACTGTATGCCATTCAATCTAACTAATCAATTAATCAGGAACTTATAATGCGCGACTACTCATCCGTGAGGGTCTCAAGGCGCTGTGGGGGGGGAGAGGCTGGGTCTTCGTGTCAGTCAACAAGCCAGGTCTTAATGTCCTTTCTGAATTGCGGCAGCGTGGTGAATGAGTTGGGGCTACAGGGGACGAACATTGGTGGGGACATGGTGAGAAAAAGGTGCAAAAGTGGGTAAAGTGCAGAAAGTGACAGAAAAGTTCAGAAAGTAAAAGAAAGAGGCAGAAAAGATGAAAAGGGGAAAAAGGTGATCAGAGGAGGAAAGGCAGAAAACAGAGTGACAGAGAGCAGAGAGGCTCCGCACTGGACCACCAGGGATGAGGTGTAGGCAGGTGTCTGCAGGTGGAAGAGGGCCTCAGACTTAGGACCTGGAAGGGTCAGGGCAACAGCTACCATGCAGAGCTGTGTGGTGAGGTAAGCTACCTACTGACAAGAGCACTCAACATATTTTGTTTTTTGGTGCATAGATTTTCAATTTCTTACCTGCTCCAACCTGCTGATTTATCTTTGTGATGTTTAAATTGTCCAATTTCGTATTTTCAGGCTTCTTCTGTTTGTCCTTCCCTTACAAATCACTCTAACACCATCGGGACATGTTCACTCTTTATAAAAGTACTCTAGTAAACCCACTCGTATTCCTTCCCTCACCTTGTGTCAGCAGCCTGTACTATACCCAGAACTGTACCTTTGGGCGCATCTAGAAGACGGAGAATGGTTTTATATCTTGCTTTCTTACAGAGGCAGCCCAGATGGGACACATCCTTTACAACGCAACTGTTACAACGATGTACCTTTACGATGCAACCATTACAACGCAACTTTTACAACGACTTGCGCTGGGGGGCGCTCTAGGATAGGGAATAGTTTTAATTTACTATCCAACACCTTCCCTACTATCCACGGGGACTGGAGTTGGAATAGTAAATTAAACTATTCACTATCTGGTGCCCCCAACGCAAGTCGTTGTAACGACTTGCGTTGTAAAACTTGCGTCGTAAAGGCATGCGTTGTAATAGCATGCGTTGTAACGTCATACATCCCCCTCTAGAAAGAGAGATGCACACTCCAATAAGCAAGACATGGTAGAGAGGAAGTCTTCACTTCTTGGTGTATCTGTGAAGTTCAAACAAAAAAAATCAACTACATACAGACACAGACTCACCCACACCTTTATGCCTTTACTGGTTTATTTAGTTGTATGTATGTATGTATGTATGTATGTTTGTATGTATGTATGTATGTATGTATGTATATATATATGTATGCATGTATTTATTTATATGTATTGTCCTGTGTAAGAACGACCTGCACACAGGGGTCTGCTTGTATCTTGAAAGAGTGATGACAAGGTACATAAAATACTCCCCTTCATTCATCAGCCTTGAAAGTGCCCGCCAGCCAATGTCCAGTGAAACAGGGCCTCTCACTGGGACATATGGCACAGAATAGAATGAGAAGCAGGCATGTGATGTGTATGGGAGAATTGGACTTTTCTGTACACTGCCTGCATGGTTAATATGTAGATCTCAAGAGCTGGCCTAGAGACTCTTTGTTGCTTTTCTAAGGCAAGCAGGCACCATCGGCTTTAGGCTAGCAGCCAACACAAACATGCCAGTGTCCTAAAGCGGTCCACCCAAAGACCGAAATTCAAAAACTTGTAAAATAATTGATGTTTTTCACATCTGTTTATTTTGTTACGTGCGCTGTAAGTATAGAGCTATCCAGGTGGGTTTCTGGTACATGTTTATTATGAATTACCATTCGGAAGAAAAACAACACAATCACAAAAGTGTGTCCGCAGAGTTTCAAGGGGCAATTTCGAGTCAGGGCAGCATAATTCTTTGATTGGAGTTTACCCTGCGGTCCCACAATCCGTAAAACCAAACCACTGTTTGCATACACGGCATTTCCTCGTCCACTCAGACCGAGAGGCCGCAGCACATTGCAATGCTGTCTTGGCACTGTGGTGGAAATGTTTCTTGTAAAGCAGTTCTGTATCACAGCCCAGTGCTTAATTTGTAAAACAATGAAGGGCCAGGGCCCTCGTCAGGAGGCCACTTCACCATTGCCCCTGCCTGAGCCAGCCAATGATAGAATAGCACAGCTACTAAGCCTCACACACTACAAGTGTGACAATTCAGACAATTCGAGGGTCCCAAAGCTATAAGAATGGCTTGGGCAACACATATTACTACATTTTAATGTGTATTGAATTAAAAATGCAACTGTTGTGTTCATCTCTAACTTAGACAAATAGTGCCACCATAAGTGCCGGTGTTGACAATTAAGAGCCGGTGCCGAGCACAGGAAACCACTGGCTCAAATTAAGCACCCAATTCAGGGCCTTTGTTATTTTCTTTGTCTGAAGTTTATTTCATCATCAAATAGTTATTCTGATTACACTCTTGTAGGACAGATAGGTACTGCTCATTTGTAAGGCATCATGATTTGCGTGACATGAGGCTTTCACAGAGACCATCAATGTCATGGTGTTCACCAACATTGGAACATACCTGCTTGAGTCCTGAACATATCCCTCTAAGCACTCTATCAAAATATTGAAGCATATGGCTAAACCATTTGTTGTTTGTTTGTAGAGCCTGTGCTTTGCAAACAGTGGGTGTGATTTATAAAGAAATGTTTCACATTTACGACTGACTGACGTCTGTAAAGGGGAGTTACATACACATGACTAAAATACACCACATTTACAAATGGTCAAAAACTGGAATACGCCAATGACTTGATACTGACCAACTTACATGTGCATACTATGCACATTCTTTAGTTTATTCTTAGGTCCTCATTACAAATTCAGAGCTAAATTCCAATTCATGTGAAGACACGTGTTTATTCAGGGATCAGAATTACGAGTTGTGTGATAAATATCACACCTTCATAATTTTCTCCTGATAAGTTCCAGCGGGTCAAACCTTTCAAAATGTTATCAGGGGATAAGGCCTGCAAAAGCAAAATATAGGGAAATCGGTATGTTCAAACCCGAGTCCACAGCTTCCTGTTGAAAACTCAGAATAGGAGTTATTTGCAATATATACTAAAAAAACCTCACCCTGGAGTAATGGAATTTGCCACATGTGGTAAATACCCCACCCTATTCCGACAAACAAGTAATGAGAGCCATGGTGTAATTTGTGGATGTCCCAAGGGCTGTGTCAGAGACGTAGTTGGGTAAATGCCATGGAAATGAGGTGAATACCCGCTCAGATGTAACTGCTTTGGAATTTACAAAGAATTGTAAGTGCCTTTCCCACACTTAATTGAATACATAAGTTCAAGTCGAAGGCCCAGGTATAACTGCTGCAGTGTGATCTGAAGCCAGATTGAGAGTCGTGCAAGAGATGTTTGGTGTTGATGCGGTCTTAACGTTGGACATGGACTGCGTTTTCCATGATGTTGAAATGAAGAGAAGATGAGTGATGGGCCATTACCGGTCTGAGGGGCATATTATCAAGTAAGGGCGTTACATTATCGCCGCTTTTATCGGCAGGAAACTGCCAATAAAGCGGCGATAATGGGCTTGATAATATGCTCTATGAATGCCAATCGAAGCCCATGTTAGATGTGAAGACATCTAACATTGGCTTCGATTGGAATTCATAGAGCATATTATCAAGCCCATTATCGCCGCTTTATCGGCAGTTTCCTGCCGATAAAGACGGCGATAATGTAACGCCCTTACTTGATAATATGCCCCTGAGTTGTCTATGTCTAGTATAGGTTATTTCAGAAGTTGGCGTATTTGGCCTGTCTTGCGACTTTCAGGAAAGATGCCTTCAGTGAGGAATATGTTGGTGATGGTGAGTAGGTTTGAGAAAGCTTTTCCAGAGAGGGCTCTAATGAAGTATGAAGCTAACGCATCATGGGGCATATTATCAAGGACGGGCGATACATTATCACCGCTTTTATCGGCAGGAAACTGCTGATAAAGCGGCGATAATGGGCTTGATAATATGCTCTATGAATTCCTATCGAAGCCCATGGTAGATGTGAAGACATCTAACATGGGCTTCGATAGGAATTCCATAGAGCATATTATCAAGGCCATTATCGCCGCTTTATCGGCAGTTTCCTGCCGATAAAAGCGGCGATAATGTATCGCCCGTCCTTGATAATATGCCCCCATCTTCCTTGGTTGTGTCTTTGAGGGAGCTGGGGATGTTGGCTAGATCTGTCAGAAACAGGGGTTTAAAGAGGGAGTATTGAGAGATGCAGCACTTAGGTCTGAGTGTCAGACGATTAGCCGGCATAATGTTGTCAATGTTATATTGGATGTTTTGTATTTTTTCATGGAAAAAGTGGTTGATGGCATTGCACTTGTCAGTGTAATGTGGGATAGGATAGAAGGATCAAGCTGGGGAGTGACATAGGGCCAGTGTTTTACTTTCATCTTTTTTTCTGCTGAAGGAGTGTTTTTTGTCGGTTAGGTGCGTTGTTAAAACATGGGTGCTCACATGATTTTCCAAAAATCGCCCCAGTATTCCTATTTTTCTTGCACTGCCAAATCACTGTACCGAACTCTAAAACGTTATATCTCATACTTAAGAGTCTTTTAGCGATATCTACTCTGTCCTATTCTCAAAGCAGTATATTATTTGCAGGAGTAAAGCAGGAGCTCATTTTGCAAAGAAACCAATGTGCTAATATGCTAGTTGTACTAGCAATATGTACATTCACAGAAGGTTCCAAAGTCCCCTGTCTCATAAATATTAGTGACACAGAGGTAAATTTGTATCCCGAGGTACTTGCCTGTAAATGGAGGGCGATGGCATTTGGGGGCAGCAGACCTTTATCCTGCATTTACAATCCTTTCAAGTAAATATGATTTTTTTAAAAGCAGCCCATGGCTCTTTTATGAATCTCTGTTTCCTTTCTGACTGGCTCACAACATTTTCATATGGGTGTCCCACTTGTGCAATGGTGGTCCATTCCCTTGCCCTCACTGGTGTTGTGACGGATTTCTCTCTGATCTGTGATGTTGCCGGGGCCGAGACTTGCTGTACAATAGCTGACATGGCTCCTTCCTCCCGCTAAAGCAGCCCTCAAGAAGAGGCAGACAAAAACAGCTGGGGCTTCTAAATCCAAAAAGCCTACAGGACCCAATGTGTCCGAACTTATCCTGAAGGCTGTAACCACCTCAGGCTCGAGAAAGCGAGTCCGCCAGGCAGCTCTCATGAAGGCTCTGAGCCCTGGCTCCTACGGTGTGGACAAGCTCAAGAACTGAGTTGAGGCTGCCGTCAAGAGTCTGCTCTGCTAAGCCACCATAGCCGATCTGAAGGGCACCGACTCCCACAGATGCTTCAAGGTGAACAGGAAGCAGCTGAAGGGGAAGAAGGTGGCCAAGAAGATTGCAGCCAAGAGCAAGAAACCAGCAGTCAAGAAAGCTACTGCTGCTGCCAAGAAGCCCAAAAAGGCTGCTTCGGGTGTCAAGAAGAGCCTGAAGAAGGTAAAGAAACTAGCTGCAGCAGAGTACCAAAAAAGCAAAAACATGTATCTGCCAAGAGTCTAACGAAAGCCAAGGATTGGAAGCCAAAAATAGAAGACAAATGTCCAGCCTATGTAGTGAAACAAAAGGCAGTCAAACTCAAAGCAGTAAAGCCTGAAAAGGCAGCGACCAAGAAGAAGTAAGGGCTTACACCAAGGCAATATTAAAAGGAGCAATTTGCTTGTGTTATTAGGAGTGGAAAGGACTTGTCTTATTCTAGCAAGGATGGACGGTGGCTTTTGGGTGGAGACCCCAAAACGTGTCTGAATGGGGGAGTTCCTGGGTGGCCCTATGTGTTTATGTTGACTTTGTGGCACAAAAAATATCTTGGTTGATGCATATAAAAAATAAATTACCATCTCAGAAACTTGCTGGTAGACACAACTACGGTTTTATTATCTAATTAGGCGTGAAACCGGCTTCACTCGGTAGGGGAATTTACCACAAATGCTTTTTTTGTGAGAAACGCTGCACCTAAAAATAGGTTTTCCTGAGCAGTCACTTGGGATGCCATATGATTAACAGTTTTCTTCACCTGCTTAAAATTTCTTTTTTTTTTAGTAAACTTTTTTATTACTTCTTTCACACCAACCAAAGTCCGGTACATACAACATAGAGTCACTGTACGAAATAACCCCTCCAGTACATACGTGTATATACATTTCCGGGCAATAATGAGAAACCAAATTATACATAAATTTCGAACAGACAGCAACAGGGAGCGGGGGATGAAGAAATCTAGAACGTCACTCCTAAGGGGGGAAGCCAGCACCTCCGCCGTCAACTGGGCCATCAGCGCCTGTCTGTCTCTCCGGAGTTCCAACGTTGGGGAGATGCAGACATCCCCTCTGTACCTATTCCATTTCCCCCACTTCCGGTCCCACTTTTTGGGGCAACCTCGACCTTTGAATATAGACTTTTCAGCCACCATGGCAGTATCCATGTCCTTTGCCCAGTCAACCAGGCGCGGGACCGTAGCCACCCCTCAGTGTTGTGCAATATTTTGCTTGGCTATAATGAAGCCCATAGAGGCCCATGTCTGTTCAGCCTAAATGAGATCGGACGCCCACCCAAATGCTAAGTAGGCATAGTTGGGGAGACAACTCAAGGGATTTACCTCCCACCCTCCCAAGTTGACTCGCCCAGTAGTCCAATATATGTGGGCAGTCCCATAAAATGTGAAAAAAGTACCCTCTTTATTGCAATGTCGGAGACAGAGTGGATTGGGGCATCTACCTAGCTGGAACAGGAGTTTAGCATCAAAATATGCTCGGTGGAGGATCTTGAGTTGAAGCAGTCGCATGCGCATAGGGATGGCTATATCTCGGGGTGAAGTTAGAGGATCCCGCCACATATCGTCCTCCATTTCTCCCAAACACCTGCTTAATTTTTAAGTAAAAAATGTCCCCCACTATGTGAAGTTCGCACTTTTCGTTTTGAATAGCTTCCCAAGTATGAGTGGACAGAGTTTCACAGATGTGTCCAACTATGCTAATGTGTGAAGGTAGGCGGATAGGAACAGGGTTTTTGATCTTTAGGCCCAGGAAGGGGCGTATGTTAACTAGTGTTTTGCTCCTTACATTTAAGGGTGTTGTGTTTTTTTCTTTACATTTAAAGAGCTGTCTTTTCTTTTCTCTATAGAAGAAGTAATTTGACCTGTTTTCAAAAAAGAAAGAAAGACTACTCGCATAACTGGTAGAAACACTTACTCAAGTGACAGATCCCCTTATATTCCATTTCGAACATATTTCGAAAACGATGCATTCCCCTTTTACTCCATATATAATTCTACGTTGGGATATTCCTTGTTATTATAATGTTTCGCTAACACATATTTATATTAAATAAAACCAGTGTTTGTGCTATCCTGCAGGCCTTTCTATGCCTCTTTGGCAGTGTGACCATTCATGATAACTAAAATACATTCGTGTTTATAAAACGTTAAGAACAAATTCGTTTACAGTTTTGGTTTTACTGTCTTGCTACTGTCGTGAGAGCGATGTAAAACTGTATGTTTATTTATAGTATCTCAGTTGCCTATTATACAGGAACATCTAGTGAAGCACGAAGCAACAGCATGATAGAATCAATTATATTTACAAAACAGGACATCAAAGGTGCCTGAGGAAATCCAACGACTTTCAAATACTGAATTGCGCAAGTTTAAGGCACTGCACATTTGTACTTCTCAGCCCTGTTGCTCTGTGCTGGAGAGACAAAAAGTTAAGGGCTATGTTTGTCTCTCCTTGGCATTGTGTGGTGCCCTGGAAGATGGTTCAATACTCAACATCTGGATGGACTGTTAGGACATGAATAATAAATTAATTTTCTGCTCTCTCTTGGGCTTCACCCTGAATTCTCATCTTTCGCAGTAAGCATGTGTCTCTCTTTAGCACCCAACCTTGACTTCACCTGGTCTCCTCTGTCAGCTGCACTGGCTCCCTGCAGAGAAGCGTGTGCACTTCAAGACCCTGTGATTCGACCATAAGATCTTACTTTCCAGGGGGCCCCCATTCTGTCTAATTTGCTATCCCTGTATCGACCTTCATGTCCACTGCATTCATTGAACCTTAATATGGCGACGTTTTCCTCATGTTAAGAGAGTAAGAACGGGAGTCCGCTTGTTCCGTGCAAAAGCCCCAGTTCTCTGAAATGTGCTTCCTCCTTCTATAAGGAACATCCAGAATGACTTGTCCTTCAGCAAAACCCTGAAGACCTGGTTTTTCTCTTCTTGATTTCCTTTCAGACATTCTTTTCCCCTCTGGCCGGTGTTTTTATCTCTGGACTACCACTAGGAAGCCCTGTTGCTGGTGCAGCTATGCACTTTATACATTTCAAACCATACCATAACATTAACCCAATATAACCCACACTCATCAACTTTTACATAAAGTCACTAGGCAGCCCAAGGCACTAGCCATCCCTTTGAGGTTATGAGGATCTCCTTCCATCAGCTTTCTGACATCATTAAGTTTTATATGAAAATAATTGCCAATGATATTTGTCACAAAAGACTAGCTGACACCGAGTTATGACACTCCGCCACTGAAGGTTGGATACTGGGTCTACACTAAAGACCTGGCATGGCTCCTATTTGCACTCAAACGCCTCTCTCAATCTTACAGTACACCTTTAGCAGAACAGAAATATGGGACCCTTGTCCTCCATGTAAAATATCTGGGGTTTAGCATTCCGCTTTTTCTCTCCACTCACATCTGGCCAAATTCACCCATTACTACGTCCAGTTCTGCAAATGTAAAATGTTTTTGCACAAAATTTAAAGTTTTAAATATAGAGTTGCAGAAATATCGGGAAAAAACTATTGTGCTACAAAAATATTGTGACAGAAATATCGTAAAGAATATCGATTTTTCTGGTAAGTAATTTCGCTGTCAAGTAGATGGTAGTTGTTAATATTGTTTTCAATAATGAAGTTTTAAAACAATTGTTTTTTATTCATCTTTATGTGTTTTAGATTATATGCGAATTTTATGTTATTATTGTTTGCATAATTGTTAATAACCTTTTTTAATATAGTTAGTAGTTTTAAGTGATTTATATTTTTTAATCTAACTGCTAATAGTAATAGTCCTGCAGCAGGTTGGTAGGTTTGTAGTGGTATAGGGTGGGAAGTTAATTATGTGTTATTACTGAACAATTAACTGGTAATTTATTAATACTTATTTAATTGATGATTAATTATGTTAATCATGTTATAATTATATTTTGTAAGTTATATATTAGGTGCAGAATGCTGGGTTTGTAGGGATATAGGCTGGGAAGTTAATTAAGTATAATTAATTTACAATTACGTATTATTTTAATATTCGTTATTTAATAGAGGACTAATTATGTTAATTGTGTAATAATTATATTGTTTAGGTTATATATTAGCTGTGGGTTGCTAGGTTTGTAGGTGTATAGGGTGGGAAGTTAATTAAGTATGATTAATTAACAATGAATTATTAACTAATTATTAACAATTTGATTGACAGTTATGTTATGTGTATTATACTTATTTATTTTAGTTATTTTTTAAGTTTGGGCTGCTAGGTTTGTGCAAGTATAGTGTGGGAAGTTAACTAAGTAATACATAAAGAAAAAAATGATAATTAATTATTAAAATGTTTATTAACTATGTACATTGTTTTTACTTTTATATATAGTTTTTCTGGTTAATTAATAATGTTCATATTGAAAGTGTTATATCTGTTGTATATTAATAGGGTTATTCAAATATGTTATATGTTTGAAGTGAACTAATTTCCTTACGGCTGCACAGACTGGATTGGGAATAGTAAATGTTACCCCACCAATGTTTTCCCTAGAGCTGAGCAGACCGGGTTGAGAATAGTAAACATAACCCCTCTAAAGTCCAATGCATTCCTAACTGTTGCACAGACTGGAGTGGGCATAGTAAATATAACTACTCCAAAGTAGTCAACGATACTCCTACTATTGCACAGACTGGAGTGTGAATAGTAAATCTTACCCCCCCCCGAAGTCCAAACGCTTTCCCTACTGTTGCATAAACTGGAGTGTGAATAGTAAATGTAACCCCTCTGAAATCAAACGCTTCCCCTACTGTCGCTCAGACTGGAGTGGGAATAGTACATTTCATCACTACGAAGTCCAATACTTTCTTTAATGTTGCATAGACTGGATTGGGAATAGTACATTTTACTCCTCCAAAGTCCAACAGTTTCCCTACTGTTGCACAGACTGGAATGGGAATAGTAAATGTAAACCCTTTGAAGTCCATCGCTTTCCCGACTATTGCATAGACTAAAGTGGGAATAGTAAATTTATCCCTATGAAGTTTAACACTTTCCCTACTTTTACACAGATTGGAGTGGGAATAGTAAATGTAATCCCTCTGAAGTTGAACGCTTTCCTTACTGTTGCATAGACTGGAGTGGGAATAGTACATTTTACCCTTCTAAAGTCCAACGCTTTCCCTTCTGTTGCAGAGACTGGAGTGGGAATAGTAAACCTTACCCCTCCGAAGTCCAGAGCTTTCCCTACTGGGAGTAATATATCTGTTATTCCCGGACTTCAAAGGTTTTCTTAATATTATTTAAATGTATGTATGATTATTATTATATATTAACATTTATTTATTCGTTAAATGTTACATTATTTTTATATATATATATATATATATATATATATATATATATATATATATATATCTCCGATTCTCCCAAACACCAGCCAGTTGCACTCGTGAGCGGGTGCACGCAAAGACGGGGGTGTGCCCGTTACGAAATCTCAGCTCCACACATCCACGGACAATGAGTCCAAAGGAAAGCAGCACACGCAGGGGGTAGTTCCACCACCAGTTTATTATTGGAGGAACCAAACAGCAACGACGCGTTTCGCCATAGGGCTTTGTCAAGTTGTACAGAGAGCTTAGACGCTCGTATCCTTAAAAAGACGTCACATGGTATAATCAAGAGCGAAGAAGGACTGCAAAGTCTTAGTCGTTAATGGCCGCCATGTTTAGACGGTGTACAACATCACATAATAAACATGTATTACTCCAAAATTACAGTTTGTAATTCACAAATGTGGCATGGTTTAGCGACTACGTTACAAATAATAATGTTATAAATTCAAAATTCAAAGAAATTATATATAATTAATAATTCAGCCCGATATGGGCAAAAGCAGTCCAACTTCACTGCTCACGGCAAGTAAGCGCTCATATATACTTCTCATATCTACCAGAGAGTGAACCAAAGAAATGTTTCATGACACGCAGGTGAAGCAATGTGGTCATCAAAATGACAAACACGTGCCAAACTACCCCATGTAGATAACACAATAAATACCATTCCTATAAAACAAAGCACAAATGCCTATGGTTCTGTGTCCATATTGTCACTCTCCATGTACATGAGTAAATATATGAGTAAATCTCGCCCTGGATGGGCATCACTACATTGCCTACTAAGCACAGCCGAATGACATCTCTACATTATAGATATATTAGCCAAGTTAAATGTTCAAAAATCGCCCCAATTATATAAACTATATAAAATGAGGAAAGACACAGTTACACATAGTATGTCAAAATATACAGAAAAATAGCATGTAAGAAACAAACAGATTATATACACACACATATGTATGTCCAGTCTACTTAACCCAGGTGTACCGATAGCTCTTCATGCATATTCAGGCCATTAGGGTTTTTACTCTGTAGATCAATTATGTACCTGGATTCAAGCCGTCTAAGTTTCAAGAGACGATCACCTCCTCTAATATTAGCCGGGACACTATCGAGACAGATGTAAGACAACAGATCCCTGTTGCTATTATGCATCTTCTCGAAGTGCCTTGCTACGGGATAGGTTTCGTCTTTCTTGGCAATGGCACGCATGTGCTCCAAAATTCTCAGTTTGACTGCATTGGTCGTGCTGCCAATGTAGTTCAAACCACAAGGGCAGGTGAGACAGTAAATCGCATACGGCGCGGAGCATGTCAAGAATTTCATGATTTTTTTCGGAGTAGCCAGACCAGGTATCTTGAAAGTAAGCGTCCGCTTACTGTACTTACAGGCCTTGCACCGGCCACAGGGGTAAAAACCACTGAGTACAGGTAATTTTGAGATTCTTTCAGGAGCAGAGTAGTGACTAGAAACCAAATGATCCCTAAGAGATCTAGCCTTCCTATAAGTCACCAACGGGTTGGTCGGCAGGTCAGCTTTAATGGTATTGTCAGACATAAGGATATTCCAGTTCTTTTTGAATATCTTCTTAATTTGACCAGCATTACGTGAGAAGGTGGTAACGAGGCGGAACGCCCCATTCCTGGATCCAATGGTCTGCTTAGGTTTCAGCAGATCTTTGCGCTGTATCTTTTTAGCTCTCTCATAGGCACGAGCTAAGACACCATCTCTGTATCCTCTTATCCTGAATCTTTGAAGGCTAGCATCCGCTGCCTTTTTAAAGTCATCATCATTGGAATTATTGCGCCTTAACCTTAGGAGTTCTCCGTAAGGGATACTCTCGATTAATTGGCGGGGATGACTACTCGTGGCAAAAAGCGTGGAGTTCCCTGCCGTCTCCTTCCTGAACAGTTTAGTCTGTAACATGCCATTTTTATCAATGTACACAGTGAGGTCCAGGTAATTAACAGCAGTCCTGCTGATGTGACCTGAAAATTTAAGATTAACATCATTGTTATTCAGTACTTCTACAAAGACACTAGCAGTTTCTATAGGGCTTTCTAGAATGATAAAAAGATCGTCTATATAACGATGCCACCCTATGATCCGGTTAACCCATTCCTGGTTGGTGTTACTCCAGCCCGCCTGTTCTTCCCACCAACCTACAAATAGGTTAGCAAAACTAGGAGCGGAGCAAGCTCCCATAGCAACTCCGGACATCTGCTTATACAGTTGATTACTGAAAAGAAATTTTTTATTGTTTAAACTGAAATCCATGAATTCCATTAACATTTTGTTATGCTCGTAAAAACGTACAGGACGCTTATCCAAGAAACTAGCCATGGCCCTCAGACCATCACCATGTGCTATACAGGTGTATAGACTGGTGATGTCTAACACCATCATGCAATAAGTGTCTTTCCAAATGACTTGATCAATGTAGGACAGAAAATGTTTAGTATCTCTTAGATAGGAAGGCAGTGACATGACTAAAGGAGAAAGAAACAAATCCACATAGATAGAAAGGTTCTCAGTAAGACTCCCATTGGAAGCTACGATCGGCCTCCCCGGGGGATTGTGCATGTCTTTATGAACCTTGGGGAGGTAGTAAAAAGTGGGGTTAACAGGACTTAAGCAACGTAAAAATAGATATTCATCGGTATTAAGCATGTTCACATTATACCACTTTCATATCATATCGTGGTAATCAACCACGCTTTGATTGTATACTTTGTCGTTCACAAGCCTGTAAGTGTTTGTATCTCCCAATAAACGAAGGGCCTCGGTTTCATATTGAGCAGCAGTAAGGAGAACAATATTGCCCCCCTTATCTGAGGGCTTACACACAAGGCCAGAGTCATCACATAGAGTTTGTAATGCGGTCTGTTGTTGTTTGGTGAAGTTGTCACATAACGGTGTATATGTTTTGGATTTCCTTAGCCTGGAAAGATCCCTCAAAACAGCATCAGAGAAGGTGTCAATGGCATCAGATACCATAATAGGCATAAACGTGGAAACGGGTTTAAATGCACTGTTCCCACTGCTAGTGTCTTTGTAGAAGTACTGAATAACAATGATGTTAATCTTAAATTTTCAGGTCACATCAGCAGGACTGCTGTTAATTACCTGGACCTCACTGTGTACATTGATAAAAATGGCATGTTACAGACTAAACTGTTCAGGAAGGAGACGGCAGGGAACTCCAAGCTTTTTGCCATGAGTAGTCATCCCCGCCAATTAATCGAGAGTATCCCTTACGGAGAACTCCTAAGGTTAAGGCGCAATAATTCCAATGATGATGACTTTAAAAAGGCAGCGGATGCTAGCCTTCAAAGATTCAGGATAAGAGGATACAGAGATGGTGTCTTAGCTCGTGCCTATGAGAGAGCTAAAAAGATACAGCGCAAAGATCTGCTGAAACCTAAGCAGACCATTGGATCCAGGAATGGGGCGTTCCGCCTCGTTACCACCTTCTCACGTAATGCTGGTCAAATTAAGAAGATATTCAAAAAGAACTGGAATATCCTTATGTCTGACAATACCATTAAAGCTGACCTGCCGACCAACCCGTTGGTGACTTATAGGAAGGCTAGATCTCTTAGGGATCATTTGGTTTCTAGTCACTACTCTGCTCCTGAAAGAATCTCAAAATTACCTGTACTCAGTGGTTTTTACCCCTGTGGCCGGTGCAAGGCCTGTAAGTACAGTAAGCGGACGCTTACTTTCAAGATACCTGGTCTGGCTACTCCGAAAAAAATCATGACATTCTTGACATGCTCCGCGCCGTATGCGATTTACTGTCTCACCTGCCCTTGTGGTTTGAACTACATTGGCAGCACGACCAATGCAGTCAAACTGAGAATTTTGGAGCACATGCGTGCCATTGCCAAGAAAGACGAAACCTATCCCGTAGCAAGGCACTTCGAGAAGATGCATAATAGCAACAGGGATCTGTTGTCTTACATCTGTCTCGATAGTGTCCCGGCTAATATTAGAGGAGGTGATCGTCTCTTGAAACTTAGACGGCTTGAATCCAGGTACATAATTGATCTACAGAGTAAAAACCCTAATGGCCTGAATATGCATGAAGAGCTATCGGTACACCTGGGTTAAGTAGACTGGACATACATATGTGTGTGTATATAATCTGTTTGTTTCTTACATGCTATTTTTCTGTATATTTTGGCATACTATGTGTAACTGTGTCTTTCCTCATTTTATATAGTTTATATAATTGGGGCGATTTTTGAACATTTAACTCGGCTAATATATCTATAATGTAGAGATGTCATTCGGCTGTGCTTTGTAGGCAATGTAGTGATGCCCATCCAGGGCGAGATTTACTCATATATTTACTCATGTACATGGAGAGTGACAATATGGACACAGAACCATAGGCATTTGTGCTTTGTTTTATAGGAATGGTATTTATTGTGTTATCTACATGGGGTAGTTTGGCACGTGTTTGTCATTTTGATGACCACATTGCTTCACCTGCGTGTCATGAAACATTTCTTTGGTTCACTCTCTGGTAGATATGAGAAGTATATATGAGCGCTTACTTGCCTTGAGCAGTGAAGTTGGACTGCTTTTGCCCATATCGGGCTGAATTATTAATTATATATAATTTCTTTGAATTTTGAATTTATAACAGTATTATTTGTAACTTAGTCGCTAAACCATGCCACATTTGTGAATTACAAACTGTAATTTTGGAGTAATACATGTTTATTATGTGATGATGTACACCGTCTAAACATGGCGGCCATTAACGACTAAGACTTTGCAGTCCTTCTTCGCTCTTGATTATACCATGTGACGTCTTTTTAAGGATATGAGCGTCCAAGCTCTCTGTACAACTTGACAAAGCCCTATGGCGAAACGCGTCGTTGCTGTTTGGTTCCTCCAATAATAAACTGGTGGTGGAACTACCCCCTGCGTGTGCTGCTTTCCTTTGGACTCATTGTCCGTGGATGTGTGGAGCTGAGATATATATATATATATATATATATATATATACACGCTCCAAGGTTTGCCCGACCAGTTAAGCAGCACCCCAACAGCAACGTGCTTTCAAGCCTTTTATTAGGTATGGACGACCTGCCGATTTCCGATTCCTTTAGCAGCTTTCCGTCATTTAGCCTGACGCGTTTCGAAGTCTTTTCGTCTTCTTCCTCAGAGGCTGACGGGTAAGTAAATGCAAGCCGGTCACATGTCCCCTCATTTAAATAATCCAAATGTCACGCCCCAGATGGGCTGCTCATATGAGACAGTGCCCACAATACCTTGCACTGTAGTAATACTTCTACTCCTTTGGCACTTTGGCCGTGGCCAATGTGAGATTGAACATTTCCTTGACTGCTGGTGCCAGACAGTTAGCTCGACTAGCCATTGACCTAGGAGGACACAGGTCCTAAGGGGAACCAGATTTGGTGTGGGTGAGCATAATCTGCACCTGATCCAGAGAGCAGTTTTCAAAATAGCTCAACCTAGCTGTGATATCTGGATGGGGATAGCTATACTCAGGTTCCCTTTCAAGTCATTCTGGACTGGATAAAAAGTTCTTGTAGGTTTTGTTAATCTTAGCTTCAAAGAAGTCAGCTAAGTCATCACAGAGATCTTGAGATGCAGGCACAAGGTTTCATAGAGCTGTTTAATGCTTTACATAACTCTTTTGTAAAATTGCCCACATTGGCAATTGTAGAGGTTAAGGGCACTTTCCGTGCCACCTTGATCATATTATGCTAATTACCTAGCCTAGTCCAATAGTCTACTTAGTCCTCAGAGGAGTTTGTAAAGCGCCACCTGTGTTCAAGACCTTTGTAGGCCGATTTTTCCTGACGTAGGGTGTCAATATACTGTAGAACTTGACTTCTAGAGGAGACGGACCTAGGCCTGATTAAGAGTTTGGTGGTCTCACAGCCATCTCACTGTGGCGACGGGACTGAGAACAGCGCTGAGCTGAAGGCCTTTCCACCTGCCGTCGAGCTAGGTATATACCACATAGCCGATTTGGATGTTCTCTTGATGGTGGTGTCCTGATGATGTGACGTGGTGCTGCTGTAAAGATAGGTAAATACTATGTGTTAATTATCAGAAAATGCATATATATATTATGCATGTGTCATAATGTGTATGTAGGTTATGTGTAATGTCGATTTTGTTGCATGTAAAATAACATGAGTGGAAAGTAATTGTTACCATATACCACATAGAAGAAGTGACAATTAAGCCGACCTTCGATTCTGAGGACAACGGGGTTGCTGAGTGTCATGGTCTGGGGCAGCAGCACAGGAAGGACCTGGACAATGGCATCCGACACAGATTCCGAAATGGGACCCCCAAAAAAGGTGAGTTTGCATCTCCTTTCCTACCTTTCAGCTGAGTTGCTCATGGCCTTGTCACACCAGGAAAAGCTGAATGGAAAGGCAAATCGCAATCTGGATGGCGGAAAGCTTGTTGGGACTGCCTTCAAGACCTGCCTGGTGGTGGCTGCAGAACTGTGGCGGTCTTGTAGCCGAGTTCCAGCCAAGATCATAATTGGGTGGTCGTACCGCCAAGGCAGCGGGTGGGAAGACTATTGAAAAAGTACGACGGGACCATCCTGCCAAGATCGTAATCAGGCCCTTAGATTTTCTGAGAGGAGCTATTAGATCAATTGTGGTTGTTAGGTAGCCATGTTAAGTAGACAGAGCCATGCAAATGAGGAAACCCTATTGACCTAATTAAAGGTGGCTGTAGTGACTGTTTTCCAAGGGCACCGAGGTGTACTGACCTCTTTCCTAGATTTTACTGGGTCAATCTTACGTGTGTGGGAAATGTAATCAGATGGTGATCCGACCACGTGATAAGAAGCAGAGGGTCACATGTTACTAACTCAAAATTTGTAAAAATGAGATCCAGCATGTTTCCTGACCTATGCATAGGGACAGACACTATTTGCTTAAGCCCTAGTGTCTTCAGATCTGCTAAAAGGTGGGTCATTCCTGGGTCGTCATCAGAGGCTAGAACGTGGAGCATAATGTAGTCAATTAGTGCCTGACTAAAATATTTCCTGGTGCTGGGAGGAATACAGATCAGAGCTCTCCTCCATACCTCTGTAGCAAGGAATATTATTTTAAAGATACATATCTCTAACCAGCCTGAGCATACAGTGTCATCTAACTAGACTTTTAAAGAGACGTGTAAGGCAATAGCAACGCCACCCGAGTGCTCTATTCTGTCCGATTAGACCAGTGGATAATGTTCTGGTATGGCTTGGGAGATACAGGGAACAGCTGAATGCAAAGGCAGGTTTCCATAAAGAAACATAGCTTAGGATTGAGCGATGAGAAGATATCCCATATTTCTATGGCATGCTTGGCCATAACCTAATTTTACAGTATAGGTCATCTATCCTCTCCTCTCCGGGTTACCCTTGTGGGTAGGGAGGCTGGAATCAGTGACATTCATACGAGTTATTCAAAGAGAGCCTGGGGCAAATATGATAATGGCATTGGTTTTCCATCTCCTGATGTTCTAGAGGTTGCTGAGCAAGAGAGTTTGCATCTAATACGGGTCAGCTGAATTTGTTTACATGTGATTGAGGAATACTTCCTCACTGTGTTGCTGGCCATGTTGCCAACGTGTAAAGAGAGAGATTGGCAGGGATCCTGGCATCTGGAGTAATCTAGGCTTCCCTTAGGTGCACTTGCTGCACATGCCCGTGCCCTGGAGCTGCTTTTGTGTGACTTTCTAATTGGAGTCCTGCACATAGACCACTGATCTGCCCAAGATGGAGGCGGTCTAATGGCTCACCGAAATGTGTACTAGACACTAACCAACTCCCTTTGCAACAAACGGTACTAAGCCTAGCGGAATGGAGAGCAGTAGAAGACTGCAAAAAAATGTGGTGCGGAATTAAAATACTGCACAGCAAACAGAATTAGCAATCAGGAAAAGAAAAATATTCAGAAGAATAAAATGCTGCAAGTCCGCACCCTGCATCTGCTTTTATGCAGCTTTGTAATGGGAGCCCTGCACCTAGATCGCCGACCTGCCCAAGATGGCGGTGGTCTAGTGGCTCGCCGGAAGTGTGCACTGGCCAAGAACCAACTCCCTCTACAAGAAATGGAACGAAGCCACGATGGAACAGAGAGCAGTAGAAAGCTGCCAAAGAATGCGTTGTGGATTTAAAATACGGCGCAACAAACAGAATTAGTAATCAGATAAAGAGAAAGATTTAAAAGTATAAAATGCCCCTTGCTTGAGGAGCGCTCAAGGGGGAAAGAAGATACCCTATGGATTAAACTACGGGAGGCGGCACATAAAGGTCAAGCTAGGATATTTTGGTCAATAATTGGGGAGGGTTGTGGACTAAGATCTAGTCCTCTGCCAATTCCCATTGAAGAGCAAATCTGGGTTGGGTACATTGAGAAGTTATATGCCAGTAATGGTTGGGTCCCTGAAAACGGTAGAACACATGTGGACAACTCTCCCTACGGACCACCGTCCGAGAAGGACATTGAACTAGCCATCAAGGGCTTGCGCTCTTCTGGCGCAATGGGGCCGGATGAGCTTCCCATCTCGGTTATAAAACAACATAGTAAGATGTGGAGTAACATTCTTTTCCCAGTTTTTAATTTCTGTTTCTCTTATAAAACCGTTCTCCCTTCCTGGAGGGGGAGTATACTAGTCTCCCTATACAAGAAGGGAGCCCGTGACGTGCCTGAAAATTATCGTCAACTTGCCCTTTTGGATGCCATAGGCAAGGTTTTCACAAAATGTCTCCTTAAATCGATTAACGATTGGGTGTCCAAGGAGGAAATTTTGCCCTTTGAGCAGACGGGGTTTAGGCAAAGACATAGTACCTTAGACAACTTGACGGCATTGCAGGTTATAACAGAGAAATATGTCAAGGTTCGTGGAGGGAGAGTGTATGGCGCCTTCATAGATTTCTCCACAGCGTTTGATAAAGTAGATCGATCTTTGCTGTGGAGGAAGTTACTAAATTTAGGCATGCCAAATACTCTCCTGGAGTTAATACGAGCTTTGCATTCGGACACCTGGTGCAGAGTATTGTTAGGTGGTGAAAGAGGCCTTTTGCAAGTAATTACTACAGCTAATGGGTTAAAACATGGCTGTTTATTGGCCCCTCTATTGTTTTCCCTCTACATAGCTGATCTTCCCCATGTTTTGTCTGCAAGTGAAGGAATAGCTCCGGTCTTGGGGGGTACCCCAATTGTTTGTTTATTGTATGCAGACGATATATTAATCCTGGATTTAACACCTAAAGGTCTAAATAACCGTCTGCATGCTCTTTATAATTATGCGGAGGCACACCACCTGAAGATAAATGTCTCAAAAAGCAAAGTAATGTGCATGACGGGTAGGAAAAAGTTGAAATATGTGAACTTCCCATGGTCCGTGGGAGGACAAAGATTGGAAGTGGTACAATCCTATGTCTTCCTTGGAAAAGTTGTTACTGGTAACTTAAGTGAGAAGGCTCACATAGCTAACAACACCCGGAAAGCAATTGTCCAGGGTAAAAGTCTAGTCTCACTCTATAAGGCTACTGGCAGAAGGCACTTTGCTATCTTGTTAGAGGTATATCGAGCAAAAATTCCAGCATCACTACTTTATGGCACGGAAATAGTTGATATACAAACATGGGGTTTTCTAAACTCTACGGAAGGCAAAATTCTGCGCAGTCTAACTGCGGTTAATACTGCAAGCTCCACAGCCGCCCTTAGACTGGAATTTGGCCTACGCAGTAGTTGGGTTCAGGGTTTAGCGGGGATAGTGCGCTGGGTTTTTAATCTTGCAAGGGGGGACCCAGGCACCTTAAGATATCTTATAAAAACTGAGTTGTTAGGAAATTTGAAAGAATATTCGTTAATTGTAAAAAACTTTAGAACTGCAGTTGATCTTTTTCAACTTGATGAATCGGTTCTATTTACCTTATCTACATATCAGCTGAAATCCATCTTGAAGTTGGCCTCTTGGGAATTAAGCTTTAGGTTGGATAGGGAAGCACGTACCTTGATAAAAGGCGTCTATCTGGCTATTGATACCTGCCAAATGAGAAAAGCCCAACCATATGTCCCCTGGAATCTCCCTCATGGAGTACGGCGATTCTTGTTTTTATTGAGGCAGGACTTAATTCCTTTGAATTCTCTTGTGTCCAGATGGTACGGCTCCTCAGCTTTATGTGATCTTTGTAACAATTCAACTCAGGATATTAATCATGTTCTCTTTGTGTGCCCGGCTCTACTTGCGTATAGGCGCAAGTGGCTGAGACCTATTTGTCTCCAATTAAGCATTTTCTCTGCCACTTCTTTCTTACATGCCATTTATAACCCCCCCATGAAATGTTTTGTTTTAAAAATTTTAACTTTTTTAAAAGTTTCTTAGCATTATATTAAAAGGTTGGAAATGTTAATTCTGTTTTTTATCTATGATTGTATGTAATTGTACCTAATTAGTCAATCTTTTATGTGGATCTCATTTGAGTTCCGAAATCATAAAATAAATAAACTTGATGAGCCATAAGTTGAGGAGCGCTGCACGTATGCACCTTGCAGCTACTTTTATGCAGCTTTCCAATGGGAGCCCTGCACCTAGACTGCTAACCTGGCCAAGATGGCGGTGGTCTAGTGACTCACCGAAAGTATGCGCTGGACAAGAACCAACTCCTTCCACATCGATGGCATCAAGCTGCAGCAGTGTAGAGAGCGGTGGAAGGCTGCTGAAGAATACGGTGTGGGATTAAAATACTGCGCAACAAATAGAATTAGTAATCAGTTAAAAGAAAGTTTTAAAAATATCTATTTAATTTAGAAATATATTAAAAATATATTTTTCACATTTTTGGAAATATAGTTTATACATAACAATAAACCTAAGGAAAAATGTAAATCAAAATGTATTGATATTAAAACAACTCTACTAACATGAACTTGGCGATAAGGGGGTCACCCAATTGGCCACACTTTACGAGCAATATTAAGAAATTTAAGTATTGTTACGCTCTACCCCCCACGGAGGCACCGCCCAACCTCCCTATACATAAACAATTGTTGGTCACATACTGGCTGTAATATAGTGATTCAAGGTGAGCCATTATACAATGTCTAGGTTGGATATCATGAAAGTAGTTTTGAACAATATGAAGCTCAAGAGGGTCCAGTAGTGGAGATGATTATTGTAACTGGTAGAGAATGTGTAGTCTTTTTTTGCTTAGAATGTTCATTAGGCAGTGGTATTTTGTTGTATCCGTAAGTGGTTATGTTTAACAATGTATTAATGTTATATGGAAGTGATTATACATTCTGCTCACAATGCTGATTATCAAAAAAATGACATAATTGTAGGAGTCAGCTTATGTAGATTTGTTTTGAGATGAATATGTTTGTGATTGTTTGTTTACATTTTTCTTTCACAGCCCTGAGGACGTCCCATCACGGGACGAAACGCGTCGGCTGTTGAATTTGTACTGTGATCTTATGAGAATTGTTGAGTCGAAAGAATAAAGAAACCTTTGGAAAATACAGAAGACGTCTCTGTGGAGAAGTGTTATTGTGAATTGGAGTTATTACATTCACATTGTATTACTAGTACGCTCCTTCCTAATTGGATTAATTGAAATTAAAACATATAATGTTTATAATGATGGATTTTTAAATTGCAAAGTGTTACACATTTTATTTAAAACTAAATTACTGATTTCAATTTCATTGTATTAAACAGAATTATTATATTAAATATTTTTTGAATATTGCTAAGTATACTTTTGAAAAATATTTTAATGTTTAAATGCCGTTACTTTAATTGTAATATTATATTTTTCTCTATAAATTTCCCTGGGCAATGTTGTTGTGTTTTCTATTTTATTACATGTCATATTTTTGTTGTCACTATTGTTTTATCTTAATGTTAGATGTATAAAGTCATTCATTTTTTTACACTATGGGGTCGATTAGGATCGCTGACGGACTTGAGTCCGTCCGCGACCCCAGAGTAGGAGGGAATGTCCGCATGGGCTGCAGCGTTCCCTGCGTGCAGATTAGGATGTGACCGCCAGGGTGGCGGTCACATCCTCTATCTTTAACATTGCGGCGGGTGCAACTTCAAGCTGCACCCGCCGCAATGTTAAAAATTTATGCACCGCATTTGCGTGCACAAAGCGGCAGGCACCGCGCGGTGCCTGCTGCTTTGTTCACGCAAATGCAGGGGGGTACCATAGGTACTCCCCATGTGCACCCCCCACGCCCCCTTCACCCACCGAAGTGAAGGTCCGTATGCTTTTCCAAGGCGGAAAAGCATACATTTCACACCATCATAATATGGCTGGCGGTGTCTGATAGACACCGCCAGCCATGTTATAGCTTTTCCGCCGCGGTTGGAAGGCGACCGCGGCTAAAAAGCTGCGGACGGAAAAAAGATCCCCCAACCATCCTAATCTGGCGGGGGGTCTTTTTTCAGTCCGCAGCGGTTTTTCCGCATCCTCCGGGCCGGCGGTGGCTTCAGCCGGCCCGGAGGATGCGGGAAAACTGATATCATAATCGGCCCCTAAGTTTGGGCGTGACATTTTTGTGTCATAATATTTTTTGTCACAAAAATATACCAATATATATTTATACCAATAAAGGGAGGGTGTTTGCACAGCAACATTTGTAACACAATAATGTGAAACGAGCCAGATTTCTTTTGAGCAGCTCAATATGTGACCCTGTTGGCATATGCATACTACGCTGTCCCTCTATGGGGCTTTTTTTTTAAGTAGATAATGGAAATGCAGTGCCACAGAACACATGTACCATGTGGTGCACTTTGTTACATGAATATTTACTTTCCTAAATAAAACTAGTTAGATGTTTTAATGAAAATCTCTGGCAAATTAGCCTCCTTGTACCAGAGTTAAGTGAAGACAGTTGTAATTCCGATAATTTTTCATCTTCATAGTTATATTTCACCACACATATTAAAAGGTCTTGTGGTGTTTATTGCCACTTATTCTACAACTGGAGTGGAATAAGACACATGCAATTGTACTTATCTCTTTCTCATGACAATATGGAATGTTCTCTGAACTATTCGCTGTTGTCATAGAAACAAGCTCTCCTCTCCCACATCTCAGAATCAAGCAATTAACCAACAAAAACTAGACATCACGGAGATCATCAGAAGATATGACATTAGAGCATGAATTATTCTTGTTACGAAAGCAACCACCCCTGCGGCAAAAGTCATGACCCAAAGGCAATTACAACCAGCATTATGTCTCCTGGAAACCCCTTCATGAAAAGTTAAAGTTTTCTGCTACAATTATCTCTGTTCATGTGCACATTATTGGCACACAGAGCAATCTTATGGGAACTGCAATGTTCTCATGGTCTAAAAATAAGGGGATGATTTGTTTTGGACTCCTGTTAATACACTAAGGGCCTTGTTATGACTTTGGTGCTCCGACGGCCCGCCAAACCCACTGTGGCAGTGCAGCGACTGCTGCACCGGTGGTCCGACCACCCTATTACAAGTAGGGCTGTAGAACCGCCGTGGGATCGCTGCTGCCACCACGGATCAAAGATGCATTACCACCAGAGGTCTGAGGCCCCTATTATGTTTGTGGTGCTGCTGCGGCACTGCTAAGGATATTAGGAGTTTCCTCACCACCACAGTTTTCATGGTGGGGAGCCCACCATGAACAGTGTGGCAGTGAGGGAATAAAAGGGGCCCTACAGGGCCCCCTGTTGCCTCTGCACCATTGGATACATGCAGGGGGCACATGGTGACCCCCCCCTGTGTGCATGCTCCTCCAGTTCCTGCAGGGCATGGACTTAATGATGTTCCCATTGCAGTGCCATGCTAAGGCTCACGGGCCAGCCGCCGTACGACTGCCAACCTGGATTGCAGTTGGAATCCGGCGTCATAATAAGTCCCTTGGAGTTTAAATATAATACACCATAAACATTTATTATTATTATACCTTTAAAAAAAAACTAGAAGGGATGTTCTATTGTATTCTATTTTATTCTATTCTAGATACAACTTTGACACTTTTGCAGGAGAACCTTTGTTTTTGCCCCAAACATCCATAAAGCAGGAGCAGACATCGGAGATGTAGAACCTTAAAAGGTGTCAGATTGGGACAGATTTTCTAATACTTTGTGCTGGGTGTGTCAGGTTTTGTAAAATGCAAAACTGGCACAAAGTGTCTTGGTGGCGTTTACTTTCTGATGCAAATCAGGATTTGCACTGATCAGTTGGCCAAAGTAACCTTAATTGTCATTATACACTATTCTGCGATACTTTGCGGCAAAGGGGGTATTCCATGGGTGGTACATGGGCATTTTCCATGAAACCACCTATAAGTTTTGACACAAATCCTTATCAACTAACATTGGTAGACAAGGCTTTATACCAAACAATTTTGCCTCCTCAAGGCAGCATAACTGTTGCACAAGTTTTAACTCTATCCACATTTTCCTAACTTTCATGTGTTCCACACTGTACTGCACACTACAACGTGGGAAAAATAATAAAGCAGTGTAGTGGCTGAGTTTCCTTCTAGGATAAAACATATACTTAATAGAACACAACCCCCTTGCACTTTGGTACACAGGTTTGTGCCTTAGAACATGGAATCCTAAAGTGTACCACCACTGAGAGAGTTGAAAACAGCACCATGTCGTAGTAGATGTGGTGTTGTTCTTCACTATCCCTTTCACGCAGTGTAGCTCCTTTGGTTGCTGCATAGTGTAGGCACTGGAAGTAGAAGTGCAGCCATGGTGCAGCACCCAAAATAATCACACTTAACTTAAGAAGGTGAATGAGCAATAAATATGTATTTAAATGTAATTTTATTATATTTTGCTGTGCTTCAAAGACAGGTTGAATGTCAGACTATATCTTCCAATATATTGCTGCTTGAGCTTTTAGAATGGAGAGTGATGTTTACTTTTCTTTCTTTGGCTGCAAAGTGAGATTTTGGAAATTGATATTCTTGCTGGAGTACAGGGAGTATGAAAGGAAAGACTAGGAGATGTCATTTTATTCTTACACGCAATAACATTTAAATACCTCTAAATTAATAGTACCAATATTTCAAAATATATCAACAGTTAAGAAAACACAAATGAAGCACAGTTTTGATGTAATTCTGAAGTGTGATAGAAACAAAGATTTTAATGCAATCAAAACACACCAATGCACTTGATGATGAGTAAATTAAATATCTGCTGAAACCTGACTTCAAAACATTATGGTTTGTGTGCTATATTTGGTTTATCAATAAAAATTTATTTTTTTGCAAATTTAGAAGCCATTTCAATGGAAAATGTTCATTCTGTAAATGACAATGCGCTTTAACGCTATATTGTAGTAATATATTTGTGACAATGTGCTCTAAAATGCGCCACCAGGTACATACTATTCTCTTACCACTATCCTGCTGAATACACTTCCTATGCTTGTTCTTTGTGTGATGCTCAGATTTTTCACAATCCCTATGGTTTCAGTGATGTAACACTGAGGGCATCACTTTCACTCTGAAAATTGTCCCAGCGCCACTGCTGCACAGCGTTGTGTGAAATGCTAGATCTGCCTCTCAATATTTGAGAGAATAATTTGCTTGCATGGACTGTGTTTTCAATTTTTCATGCATGACATTCACTTCATCGTGAAGGCTGAGGTTCTCAGAGAGACTTCTTCTCGGGGGGCGTGGCTTGGATGCCGCGCAGGATGGACGGCTAGGTGCGGAGCTCCGCCATGCCGTATTACCTCTTCCTGGCTTCCTGACGGTGCCGGGGGATATTTCTCTCACCGCTCGTCGGACTTCTCCACCGGAGCATGCCGTGAGCAGTTTGTACCTTTTGCTGATCTTTTTGGACCTTTCCTGAGGTTTTTATCACCGGCATTCGGAATACGCTCCTGAGAGCCGCCATTTTGTGCTTTGCCTCAGCGCCAGCAGTTCCTCTGACGGACTTCTGCTCTTCCGTCTCCTGAGACTATATTCCTCAGCTCGGCACCTACATTACACCGGCAGCCTTGAGGTGAGCGTTGGAGGGTCTTTCATGGCTCTCGTCACCCTTGCTGGGTTCGAGCGCTTCTTTCTCCTTGAGGTATAACGGCCGCCATTTTAGGGTTGCCGTGGCTGTGGTACATGTCGCGGTTTCTCTTTTTGGCGAATTACCTCCACTGTCTCACACGCCTCCTCTACTAATATTTCTGTGATTTTCCAATTTACAACGATGTTTTGCTACACATCGGTCTGAGGTCGCTGTTACATGACTATCCAGGTATTCTTAGCTGCTGTGCCATGCGCACGCTCTCCCCTTTGAGGAACTCATACTTTTTCTTCAATCTTTTACTGGAGTTATAATTTACAGTGGACCCTCGACCTACATCGTCTACAAATCACAGCTACATGCCATTCCGCCTGGTCCTATCCAATATGTAATTCGATCTTTGGTATCAGTCTCTTATACTGACATGTTGTGCCTGAGCTTTTGACACTGTAATACTACACGCTATCTTCCATTGACTCGCTATGTGCTAATTGCTTGCGGCTTTGTATGCCTCATTCTGGATGTCCATTTCAATGCTTCAGTGTCTTAACGCTTCTGTTCTTCACATTCAGGTAACATAGAGTACTCAGTTGTCCATTGTACGGAGTATTTCTGCATTCCTATAACAGGCGTGTTCTTATTTCTTCAAATTCATCTATGGTGAGGTGGCGCAAATCCAAGTCTGTGTTTACTTCCTCTGAGCGGAGTCTAGTGCGTCCTTCCAACTTGGACGCCTCCTCACTCCCTGTCAGAATGTCAAATTCTACCACTCAGCGCTCTCCTTCAGGCACTCCTACATCAAATAAATCTTCATCCTCCGCAACGTCAATAAAAAGGTTGAAGCAGCACTCTCCTACACCTGACTCTTCTCCCCTCTTGTCTATGGACCTGATTTTGGAGGAGATTCGTGCGTTGCGTCCCTTCATTGAGGAGACCAGCAAGGATATGCAACTTCTGAAGGACAAGTGGGAAGTTATGGACACTAGGATTTCTTCCATAGAACACCAGCTTCCTGCGGTCAGTTCCAATACGCAACGTATTGAATCCCTGGAGAAGACTGTCCTCTCTTTGCAAAGACACACAGAGGATTTGGAAAATCGTAATAGGAGAAACAACCTACGCCTCTACGGTTTACAGGAAACTCTTGAAGGGGATGATCCAGTCACCTTCTTAACCTCCTTCCTACCGAAGTTGTTGGATATGCCACCATCCACTTCCATCAGCATTCAAAGAGCCCACAGACTTGGAGCACGCTCATCCACCTCTACTAAGCCTCGTGGTGTTATCATCTTATTCTTGAAATTCACGGACTTATTATCCATCCTATCTGCTGCCAGAGCCAAGCGGCAGTTAGCCTGGCAAGGTCAACATATCTACATATCTCAAGATGTCTCTAATGCCACTGCATCTAGACGCAAAGAATTTCTGGCTCTACGACCATCTCTGCGTTCTCTGGGTGCCCGTTATGGCCTATTCCACCCATGTACCTTCAGGGTCACCCACCAGAATAAGTCGTGGTCCTTTCAGGAACCTGGAGAACTCCGTAATTTCCTTCTCCCGCACAATAATGATGGAATGGACTCCTCACCCTCTACTAGTGGCTGATAGATACTTTTATGTTCCTTGAGCATTTGTTTGCTAGTTGCTGTTGTTTGGCTCTTTCAAGCACATTGACCAGTTTTTGCTTCATACCGTTACAGTGGATACCTGTTTAACTCAGTTCTTCTGTTTTACATTGTGTGTAACGCGTTTCTGTTCTCATTGTTTTTTCTCTTCCTTCCCTATTCAGATGTGTCTCAGTTTCCCCTTCACCTTGTATTACCCTTTGTACTCCTGTGAGGTTTCGGCGCGGCTGTGTTCCTCATCCTGGCTTCCCCGTCTTGTTCTGCATCACCACCTCCCCACTTCCTTGCGTATACTCCCCCCTTCAGGTATGTGTACTACAGTCATCCGTATGGATTTGTACTGTCTTCTATGCATTCTATCTCTTTTTTCCTTTCTACCTTTCTCGGTCCCTATCTCTTTTTCTCCTCTATTTCCTTTCCCTCTTTTTCTATCCCTCTTCTTTTTTCCTCCTTCTCTCCTACTTCTCTTTACTCTTCCTTCTAATGTTTTATTGGTTACCTTAATTTTTATTCTGTTACTGTTTGCTTTATTGCCTATGCAGTATGTTTTTGCACCTCTCGATTTGGAACAGTTTATTAAGTTGTGATTTTCAAGGTTATTTCATGGAATGTGAAAGGATTTAACCACCCTATTAAGCGACAGAAAGTACTCTCCCACCTCTCCTCTTATAATCCCGATATTGTTCTCCTTCAAGAAACCCATCTTTCAGATGTCGAATCCTTGAAACTTAAAAGATTGTGGGTTGGGAATGTTTTATTTTCTCCGGCCTCTCATAAAAAGAATGGTGTTGCCATTTTAATCCACAAACGTCACAAATGTAAAGTACTCCTTGAAGACAAAGATGATGAAGGACGTTGGATTCTTGTTAAATTGCTTATTAATAATATTCCACTTACTTTATTCAATGTTTATGGTCCTACAGGTTTTGATTCTTCGTTTTGGCCCTTAATTACTGCAAAATGTGTCCAACATAAAGATACTTCCTTCCTCTTAGGTGGGGATTGTAATCAAATTGTTGACCCCTTTTTAGATCGCAAATCTTCTGTACGATTCACCCCCCACAAACCCCATAAACAGTTTCTTGATACTATCTCACAGGTTCACCTTATAGACTCATGGAGACTTACACACCCAGACACTATAGATTTCTCCTTTTTCTCTCCACCACATACCTCTTTTTCTCGTCTAGACTATATTTTTCTCTCCTCCTCATTATCTCAAAATCTTATATCCTCCTCTATTGAACCTATTGTCATCTCTGACCATTCCCCTATTGTCACTGACTTTGATCTCTCTCCTTCACCTCCTAAGTCCTCTCGTTGGCGATTTAACTCTTCCCTACTTACAGACCCTCTTTTTTCTTCTTCTTTTCGCTCTTTCACCTCTGAATTCTTTCAACTTAACTCTGATCCGGATATCTCTCCTCATGTCCTTTGGGACTCTTACAAGGCCACAGCACGCGGTTTTATTATTGATTTCGTATCCAAAAAGAAGAAAAAGTTTATCCAAAAGCGTAAAGTTGCTCTTGCTCACATCAAATCACTTGAACATCAATTTTACACCTCATCTCCAACTCAAATTCCTTCTCAACTTCTTCAAGCTAAAATTGCATTTAACAAACTTACTACAGATTCGGCTTCCTCCTTTCTCCTTCGTGGTAGTGCACAGTATTATGGGGGGCGTAACAAATCAGGCAAATTGCTTGCTAATTATTTGAAATCTCGTAAGGAAAGAACTCTCATAGACGCTATCTATTCCCCTTCCAATGTCCTCTTGCACACAGATAAAGACATTTTACAACAATTTCAATCCTTTTATGAATCTTTATACTCTCCTGAGAATCCCCCTACTCCAGATATACTACAATCCTATTTTGATGACCTTCCTAAATCAGATACTCCTGCACTTAATTTTTAGGATATTGAGACGGACTTTACCCTTTCTGAGGTGTCCGCAGCGCTTTCTTCTCTAACCAAAGGCAAAACTCCGGGGCCAGACGGCTTTCCCGTTGAATTCTACTTACACTTCTCTGATTTTCTCTTACCCAAGCTCCTTTCTCTCTTTCAATCTTTTTGTTCCACAGGTTTAGCTCAAGGCTCCTTTCAAGATGCTACCATATGTCTCATTCCTAAAGAAACTCGTGACCCAAAATTCTGTAAAAATTATCGCCCAATATCCCTAGTCAATGTGGACTATAAAATCTATGCCAAACTATTAGCCCTTCGTCTCGATCCTCTTATACCTCACCTTATTGGGAAGGAACAATGTGGATTTGTTAAGGGCCGCCTCACTTCGGATAATTCTAGACTTCTCCTCAATGTTCTTAACAAGGCTTCCTCTCTCTCTATCCCCCTTGCGGCTATTTCGGTGGATGCTGAAAAAGCTTTCGACCGAGTAGATTGGTCCTTTCTGATGGCTTCTTTAAAATGGCATGGCTTTGGTCCGAAAATCATTTCCTACGTGTCCTTGATATATACTATGCCCAAAGCGTCGGTTCTTGTTAATGGCCAGCTTACCTCCCCCTTCACCCTTAAACGAGGCGTCCGTCAGGGTTGCCCCCTTTCCCCTCTTCTTTTTATTTTAGCTCTTGAACCCTTTATTTCTTCGATCCGTCACAACCCTTCCATTTCTGGCTTCCCATATGGTAAGCACCAACTTAAGTTATCGGCTTACGCGGATGATATCCTTTTATTTATTTCAGACCCACATACCTCTGTCCCAGCTCTATTACAAGAATTTGAGAAATTCTCCCTGGCCTCAGGGTACAAAATTAATTCGGATAAAACGGAGATCCTTCCTATAACTAAATTCTGCCTTCCACATTTCTTTTCATCCACCGGTTTTGCCTGGAACAGTACGAAAATCAAATATCTTGGCGTCCTCTTTTCTAATTCTATCCCTTCTTCTGTCCCTCTTAATATGACTGCGGTCACTACTAGGATTGATTCGCTTCTTTCTTCCTGGAATCCTTTATACCTCTCCTGGTGGGGTCGTCTTGACTCCATCAAAATGATGGTAGCCCCGATTCTGATATATTTGCTTTCCATGCTCCCTGTCCATATTCCTGCCCTCTACTTCCGTCGTATTGATTCTCTCTTATCCAAATTCCTCTGGAAACAGAAGAAAGCTCGTATATCTATCTCAGCGCTTCGCAAACCTAAGTCCAATGGCGGGATTAATTTTCCAAACTTCCGTCTTTACCACAAATCCTTCTCTCTTCGCCAAGCCTCACGTTGGTTATCGCAAGACTTGTCCCCTCTCGCTCCTTTATGGTTATCGGTTGAACGTGAATTGCTGCTTCCCTATTCCTTTCAAGATGCGATACGCTTTACTGCCAGGGCCCCTGGTCTCAACCCCCCACTATTCAAACATACCTCTTCTCTTCTGCGACCCCTGCTTTCCGTACCCTCAGTCTCCCGTGATTCCTTTTTAGCGTCTCCCATTTGGTATAATTCATCCATTCTCATACGGAATAGACCCATAGCTTGGGCCTCGTGGAGATCAAAAGGCATCATATGGGTTCGTCATCTTTTTGACGGTTCCTCCCCTCGTTCCTTTCCCCACTTTCAAGCCCAATTCCGTTGTCCTGCGTCGTTTGCAAAGAAATACTGCATTCTCATGGACACTGTTCTTGAACGTTATTACTCTCTACCCTCGGATGACATACCCACCTCTCCTTCCTCCCTACTTACCATTCTCTCTACTATCCCTAAAGCCTCCCTTATTTATCGATATTTTTCAGCTCCCGACCCTGATCGCCCTAAATCAAAATTGGAACTTTCTTGGGAAAAAGACTTCAATTGCTCTTGGTCGATCTCTCTTTGGGACAAATTGTGGACTAAAACCTTGAAGACCTCTCGCACGGCCTCTCTTACTCAATCTATATTTTTCTTCTATCACAGACTCTATCTCTCTCCTCTTTCTCTTTCTCGTTTTCTCTCTTCCTCCTCGTCCAACTGTTGGACCTGTGATGCTCCCGAAGCTGATCTCTATCATCTTTTCTTTCTTTGTCCTTCTGTCCGTTGTTTCTGGGCTCAAGTCTGGTCCCGCATTTCTCGTATCTTTCATCTTTCTATCTCTTTCTCTACCTCTCTAATCTTTCTAGGTAGCCTTTCAGAGGTTTTAGACCTCCCCCCACATTCATCTGGTCTCTTTGACCTTTTTTTGGCACTAGCTCTCCAACATATAGCCTCCAATTGGAAATCCCTGAACAAACTTTCTGTAATCTCTTGGTGGAATCTAATATGTCAGTCTCATAGACTTGATGTGGCCTTTGCTTCATCCTGCAAACCCCCCCGAAATGTTGAACTTTACTGGTTATCTCTCACTTTATACTTAGATCATTCTGCCAAAATAACATATACACCATTGACATCTGACAATTTTAAACCTCCCTGAACGTTGTTACTTCTGCCTGGAAGCTTATACTTCAGTCTTTCACTAATGTAAATGATCCCTTTCCTTTGTTTTTCTCTTTATTTTTATATCTTAATGACATCTTGAATTCGTGCATTTTTTATTATTGGTGCATTTACTGTTTCTAGTGGCCATTCCTTATTCGCTTCTTTTATATTGTAACCTTAACTGTATTATACATTTTATACTCTCTCCCTTCCCATCCCTTCCTTTCCCTCCCTAAAAATTCTAAAATGCTTTGTTCCTTCATGGTGCCATCAGCTGACTTGATTTCTTCATATATGTTTGCCATTACTGTTTGCCTTTGCTGTTGTCACCTTATTGTATGCTAATTCTTTATTGCAATAAAGCTTTCAAACATAAAAAAAAAGAGAGACTTCTTCTCGAGTATCTTGATTATATCTAATGCAGAATGAGTTGCAGCCACATCCCACTCAAGTCAAAGCCATTTGGCAAGCATTGTTTCCCGATCAGGCCATTACCACTTTGTTTAGCCAGGATATTTCATGTCCAAACACACAGTAAAAACGCTTTCTCTTGTCACTAATCTTTCAGTACTTCTCCATGTACAACATGCAGTGCTAAACATAGGGCCTGATTATGAGTTTGGCGGTCTATCGGACCAGAGCACCCGTGGTGGAAATGCGGAGGCGGTTGGGGAATGCTGCACCAGTGGTCCGATTGCCGTATTTTGAGTACGGCTGTTAGAGCATTTTGGGATCACTGCAACCGCCAGGGATTCGTGATGCCTGGCAGTGGCACAGCAGTCTGGGGAAGAAAAATGCATGGCGGTGCCACTGTGGCACCATCTTACATATTACGATTTTCCTCACCACCAGCCTTTTCATGGCGGTGAGCCCGCCATAAAAAGCCTGGGTGTGGGGAATCAAAGGGGGCCCTACAGGGCCACCTATTGCCCCATTGCATGGAAGCACATGGTGTGCCCCCTGTGTGAATGTACCCCCTGTTCCTGAACGTATGGACTGCTTAGTACATGCTGTGTAGGAACATCCATTGGCAGTCCCGTGGTGGTGCAATTATAAAGCTCACTTTAAGCCTTTAAACTGCACCGCTGTGAGACCACCACACCGCCCGGCCACCAGACAACTAAGGGGCTGATTACGATGTCGGTGAACCCACCACTGACAGGCTATCAGTGGCGTGTTCACCGCCATCGTGAGGCCATTTCCTGCCCGCCATATTTATTTATTTATTTGAAAGTTTTATAGAGCGCGAACAAGACCCTTACGGGTATCAGAGCGCTTTACAATAAGCGTAAATAGGCAACAACATTTGAGGAAATAAAAGGAACGTAAGAATAACATCAAAATCTTAAAAACAAAAGAAAAGAAACGTGTATGGAGTAAAACAAGGCGATAGAGCATGGTGGTGGAGGAAATCCTAGATAACAGGGCACAATCAGATAAGGTGCAGAAACTAGCTTGGTGTAGAAGGATGATGGGAATACATAGAACAAGTGAATATCAAAATATAACATCAAAATAAATGGACCAAAGTTTTGGATATAAACAAGCCAGGCTTTAGAATGGTAGGTGAAAAGGGTGAAATAGGGGTTCTTAAAAACAGTCATGTAAGGCAATGTTTACGTACATTTCGCCATCAGGATGCCTTTTACTTCCAGTTTGAAAGAGGACGGAAAGGGGTTAAGTCTTATTTGTGGTGGGAGGGCATTCCAAATCCTGGGTGCCATTCCTGAAAAGGAGCGATTATAGGTTTTTTCCTTATTGAATTTTTGTCGTTTCAAAAGGAAGTTTTCCGAACTTCTTGTTGATCTTGATCCTCCTGATATAGTGAGTTTTTGTGTGAGATAGCTGGGTGCACTATGATGTAGTGCCTTGTACGTCATGCAGGCTATTTTCAGGTGGATTCTGGCTTCAAATGGCAGCCAGTTAAGAGACTTTAGGTCAGCGGAGATATGGGCCCTTTTTTTCGAGCCCGTGATGAGTCTCGCTGCTGCATTGGTGGATGCTCTTAGAGGAGCTGTGGTGGTTTTGGGGAGACCACATAACGCAACACTTCCATAGTCCAGCCGCGATAGAACAAGAGCCTGAACCGCTAACTTGAAGTCATGAGGAGGTAGGAAGGGCTTCAGTTTCCTTAGTGTATTGATCTGAAAATTTGCTCCCTTCGTTGCATTACTAATATGCTTCTGCATATTGAGGTTGGAGTCAAGTGTTATACCAAGTGATTTCGCCGAGTCGACAATGGTTGGTTGAACATCGAGTGCTGTGAGGTGTTTTATCAGATTGTGCATAGTGGGGACTTTGGCGGGTGGGGCGATAAGAAGGAATTCAGTTTTTAAAGTATTCAGTTTGAGGTGATTCACTGCCAGCCAAGTTTGGGTGGTCTTAAGAGTGGTGTTGAGTAGTCTAATGTCATCCAAGGTGTTGATCTTGAGGTAGAGTTGGGTATCATCTGCATACATGTGGAACTGCACGTTAGAGGTTTGTAGCAAATCAGAGAGTGGTTCCATGAACAGATTGAAGAGAGTAGGGGATAATGAGGAGCCTTGTGGGACTCCTAGCGTAACAGGCGTTGGTTTGGACAGTGTGTTGTTGACCTTAAATTTTTGAGTCCGGTAATGCAGAAAAGATGTAAACCAGTCGAGCACTGGTCCTGAAAGACCCATTCTGTGTTTCAATAGATCTATCAGGTGTTTGTGTTTGACCGTGTCGAAAGCTGAGGAGAGGTCTAGTAGGATGAGGAGGCATGTTTCGTTACGATCGAGTATTTGAAGTGCATCGTCAATGATGTGTGTCATGGCAGATTCTGTACTGTGATTTGCGCGGAAGCCAGATTGGTAATGGTAATGGTAATTGGTAATGGTGGGTGGGTCCATGGCGGTGAGAAACTCTGACCGCCTCACATCCGACAGGCTCCTTGAGCCCGCTGGTGCCGCGGAGGCCCGCGTATTCCCATATATGGTGGCAGTGCCTACCAGGCACCACGGTTGGGATTACGATGCTCCATCCCCGCCAGCCTTTCCATGGCGGTTCACCCATAATGGAAAGGCTGGCGGGCATGGACTTTGGGGGCCCGTAGCTGGCCCCCCTTTAACCTGGGCACTTCAGTTCTGGGGAGCACCTATGGTGCCCCCCTACATTTCTCTACACCATGTGGCAGGCACCACATGGTGCCTGTCACGCAGTGCAGAGCACTATAAAAAGAGCATTTTTTACATTGCTGCCGGTGCTGTAGCCAGCAGCACCCACCGCAATGTAAAGTATGGCACTTGCGGCCGCCGTGGTGGCGGCCGCATCGTAATACAGCCTGTGGGAACTCCTCCTTGTAGGCGGGCGGTCCCATTCCTCGAGACGATGGCAGACAGACTGAAGTCTGTCCCCCAACGTAATCGGCACCAAAATTACTCGTAATCTGGCGGTCGAGTTTGGCAGTCCTGGAGTGGGGCACTGGCATAGCGGCCTGCTTCAGGACCTCCAAACGTATAATTTTGCCTGCATGAAGAAGTTTATATGGCTCTTGGAGGAAGCTTATTTGGAGCTGTAGCCGCCTGTACATTCAGCTACTAATTTATAAGGAACAGTGGTCCCTATGGTAACAGTAATCAACAAGAGAAATTTCTCTCTTAAAAAAAGTTGTATTAAACAACATCTTGAACATAAATAGTAAGAAACAAATCACAAAGGCTGGTGATGATCAGTGCGGTAAAGAAGGTGCTCAGTGTTCAAACCTTAGTGATCATGTAAATTACAGAATGTAATGTTTCATCATCTATTTGCCTAGCTTGTAAATTTGGAACAGTACAAATAGAACAGGTCTTGTATTAACTGTCGATAGTGTTTTGATCTGTGCTAGTGAGGGACCATCTTCAGGACTCTAGTTGATATTGGCCCAAGACATTACTAAATAGAAAATGACATACAAAAAGGAAACATATGAATTTACCTTGATAAATAGGAAGATGAACACTACTGCATTGCACATAAGAAAAATATTGCATGTAAAAGCAATGCAAAAATACATAAGGTTACAGCAATTGTCAACACACGATTTTAAGAGTACAATTGTACAAGTAGCTTACCTTAGATCCCGGCGACTACGGAGTCAGTTGGCATCATGGTGGAGTTGGAGCAGCAAAGGAGGGACCAGGACAATGGGGTTCAAGGTGGAAACGGAAGTGGGAAACATCAAAAAGATCAGTTCTTACCTCATTTCCTTCGATTCTCCCAGCTCAAAGTAAGAGGTATCTCTGCCACAGTTGCCTCGACGGAAAGGCACAGCTAGATAGGCTTGGCTGTAACCTTGTCTGGATTCCTGCCATCACCCACTTCTGCCTATGATGTCGTTGATGTGAATAAAGATTCCTGGCGGAGTCAGCAGGACTCTGGTTTTGTCTATGGACCTGCTACCATCTAAATAGTGTGGGCATACCACCAAATACGCGAGCAGTGAATCCATAGAAAAAGTGATGCCGGGACCATTACTGCCAAGAATTAAATCAGTCCCTTAGTATTGCTCCAGAAAAACAAAATTACATATGCAGATCTTACACTTGGACTAAGTATTATTGCGTTCCAACAGCCAGGAAAGCCCTGCCCTTAAAATTAAGTGTTTGCACATAGCCTTTTAAAGCAATTATGTGAAACCCACTTGTATAACCAAGAAGGAATCATACTGTACTAACCCAGCAAAGATCACCATTTTATTTCTCAGAAGGCTGTTAACTCTCTTTCTTGATGAGTGTCTCCTAGATTCTCTCCTGAGAAGGGTTGAACCCAGGGTTTGAGGAAAGTGAGACAGCAACCGTGTCTAATACCAGGCAGTAACTAAACATCAACTAATTTTCAATGTATGACTAATAGCATTGTAACTATGGCCTGAATTTGAAGTCACTGGAGTTAACATACCTAAATGCTCTGTAAATTAAAGTATTCTAATCTTTTAGAAATTGCACCTTTATATGTGTGCCTCATATATCTGTCTAATGGAAAGGCAGATTAGATATTCAATGTAAACTATTCCTGGGCCTCGCTAAGACTCATAAATAGCCTATAATAATGTGCTGCTCTAATGAGAACCGAGTGAAGCTAATATTGCAAATGTAATAAGGCTCCAAAATGATATATGTTTAATTCCAATCAACCAAAGTGATTTTAGACATGTATTTGCAGACACATACTGTGATGTTAGGTGCATTATGTAGGTCAGTTTCCACGGATGTGATCGATGTAATTAATCCAATCCCAGTATAAGTTCCCTTTCTCAGAACAGCAAATTATTTATTTAAAGAAATGCAAACTTTTTAAAGAAACCTAAAAAAATAACAAGGATTTATCTTGTTTAGTTCAGTTTAATGTACTTAATTTAACAAAAACATCCTGTATCACTCTCTCTCTTTCTCACTCTCTCTCTCTTCCCCTCGTAGTATTTACATATATATCAGTCATCTTCAGACTCCCGTTGCACCCGGAATTTTGCAGGAGTGTAGCGACCCAACCGGAGGAGTGAGGCACAGGACAAAACACGTGCAACCACAAGTCCAATTGCAACAAATTACGTGACACGTTTCGCCTATGACGACCTTGATGAAAGAAATGGCTGGTTACTGGCCAACACAGATAGTGAAAAAAGATGGAAGATGGACTAAAGTGGACCCGCGGGGCAACATCTTGTATCGCCAAATTATCCATCAATAGAAAGAAAACAAAATTAACCATCCAAATGGAAAATTCGGACATTGTCAAACAAAAGTGATGAGGCAAATATCTGACAATTAATTACTGCTGGAAGAGACCCAAAAATATTTTGGGACCTGGTCACCTTCTGAACTCCCTTCAACATACTCCAGCACAAATAAGCAACTACCCAAACCATCCGTTAAGATGCAAAGATCGTTAATAAAACACCTGTATAGTAATACATTTGACACAAAAATAGATAATGCATTAGCATATTAGAAAATAGTAAGAGCCAATCCTACCTAGCCGGAGGCTGACCCACAAGTGAACGCATGTTCCAAGTATCCAAAATATACAATATAACCATGGCAGGTGTAAGGTTGTTAGTTTGTGGTTGCTATCAGCCCCAGTCTCTGTTCTAATCAGGGCCAGCTTTAGCGCTGGTGCAACAATCATTTTTTGTGCCCCCCATGACCTCCTTCTTGGATTCCCTCACTGCCACTGGGCAAAAGTGTCCCTCATCTCTCCATAGAACCTCTCTCACACACATTTCATTTGTGTTAAAGAACTGGTGAAGGCATTCCAATAAGAATGCATATCTACCCAAACAAACTCTTCTTTTGAACATTAGGAATAGATAATGGAAGACTGGGGAAAAAACCCACATCCTAACCTATTTTAGGCAGTTTGCGTGCAGCTCTTTGAAGACAGTTAGTAATAGACACTGTTCTATATTAGAGTTGAATCTTATGAACTACGGTACCAAAAGGATGTCTCGCAAAAGTAGGAATCTAATCACCTATCCACATAAAATACAGATCTGTGATCTTAATGGCATGCATTCTTTCCAGTAGGTGTATTAACCCTCTGCGCTACTCGAGTCGGCTATATGTCATGAGTGATGTAATATGTGAGGTCATAAGCAGTGCATTCTGCGGGCGCAAGTTATACTTAACTCAGCTAACTATTACTGCTGAATTTCACTGGTTTTGTACATGTGAAACTTGAGATTATCTATAACATCCCTGGAACCTTTAGTTTTTCAGTGAATTTATAAGATTTTGTTTAGTTAATTTCCTAACTAAAATTTCCCTGTAACTTTTTTCAGTGAAGTTCTATGGTGTTTTAACTAGTGTTTGGGGGGCGTGGCTTGGCATCTGGCAAGATGGCAGCGCTGTAGTGCTGCTCTGCTGGTCACTGACAAAAATCCTTAAGCATCCTGATGACTCCTACCTGGATTTGAGGCAGGCTGCCTGTGGAGGTGTTCCCGATCAAGTTCCGACCCTGCCTTGGCGATCCTTTCTGTCCTGGGGGCCTTGTGAGCGGCGGACGGCGGCTGCGGTGGAGAGCGGCGATCAGCCGCATGGTGTAATGGCGGCGGTGCCCTGAACAGCCACCCGGCGCGGACGGCACTCGGAGGTGCTGCGGCTGTGGGGACGCTGCTCCTGTATTCGAGAGCACCGGATAAGAGGTGCCCGCTGGCCCCGCAGGGCCTTCAGATAAGTGCCCCGTTCTGCGGACCTGCGGTGCTGATGACGGATCAGGGGAGGAGCTTCTGGGCACCGGGCCGCGAGATCACGTGAGCGGCTGGCGCGACCTGAATTCTGGGCCCTGTGTAGGCGGCATCCTGCCCCTTTACACGCGCTGGGCCGCCATCGGGCCTCCGACTGCTGTTGGCCACATCTGTATGGGGGCCCCCCTGACGCTTGGACTCTGGGGTCGCCCTGCTGACTTGAGGGGCGACTCGGATTGCTGAGGCAGCGCCTGGCCCTGCTGAGTGGGGGGCCGCTCTGTGGTCCCCGCCTATGTACATTCAGGGGCTGTGAGGTGTGGTGCGGTGGGGGCTCCCCCCCGCGGACTCTGCTGTTTTCGCTGGTTGTGTCGGGGACCTGGCAGTGGGTCATCCCTCCCCGCTTCTCCTGCGTGGGCCTAGGGTGCGCTGCTGCGGGGCAGTCCCGCGATTCGGAGGTGCTGCTCTACCACACTGGTGCCCCTGGACCTCTGCTGGGCTGAGGATAGCCTGTCCAGCACCCGTTGGGGAAAGCTTCTACTGGTCCGCCCTCGCTGCTGCGGTGTCCCTGAGGCCTCATGCACATCTACGTGACGCATGGGGCGTCGTGTGCGGCTGGCGCTGGGCCTGCTGAGGGGGCGATACCTACGTTGGTGAGCGCGGTAGTTCCAAGCGGTGCTGTGTCCCGTGGTCGCGGTGGACGAGGTGTACCGGCTTCATCATGGGCAAGCCGGATAAGTCGCAACCACGTCTCACCTTTGAACTTCGAAAAGGTGGCAAGCCCTCGCAGAATGCCGTCTCTGACTCGGAGCTGGAGGAGGCCTCTCAGGGGACATCGGCGCTGGAGAAATCGCTGGCAGCCATTCAGGCTAGCCTTCAGGCCATAGACGGTAAAATCGAGGCATTGAATGGTCGTATGGACCACTTCTCTTCTAAACTTGATACGCAGGTGGCTCGTATAGGGGAGGCTGAGCAGAGAATATCAGAGACTGCAGATGGCCTGCAGCAGGTAGCGACCAAGACGTCGGACATGGCTAAGCTTCTTGCAGTGATACAAGCCAAGAACGAGGACATTGAGGCGCAATCGAGGTGCAACAACATCCACGTCCTTGGCTTGCCGGAGTCCACAAATGTGGGACGCCTCGAAGACTACATGGATACGATGCTGCGGGAAGTGTGCGGTGCTAATGAATTGTCCCCAATGTTCGCGATCGAGAGGGCCCATAGATCGCTGGTGGCTCGTCCTCCCCCTGGGGCTGCGCCTCGGCCCGTCATTGCCCGCTTACTGAATTTCAGAGACCGAGACACTGTCTTGCGCGTCACCAGGCAGAAGGGCACGGTCACGTATCAAAATAATGTCCTATCCTTTTATCCAGATTTTACGGCTCAAGTGCAAGCTGCCCGCAAGGAGTTTCAAGGGGTGAAGAAGCTGCTGGTCAAAGAACAAATACCTTACGCCATGCTTTACCCCGCGCGGCTGCGCATTGGTGAACACGCTTCTGGCAAAATCTTTACGACCCCTAAACAGGCAAGTGAATATGCACGCTCATTGAAACACCGACGAAAGTCACCGGGCCACACATCAGATATTGATGACTGACTGTCATTGTGTTTGCAATCCTAGGTTGGGGGCTAGTTGCTTCATGGAGGGTGATGTGTTTGTGTTTTTTTCCTTCTATCACAGTTCAGAACGTTTCTATGACGAGCTGCAGGAAGCGTATGGGACGGGGCGGAGCGTACTCCTACCCTCCGTAGTAACTGTACAAAGCTTCAGAACTGATGAACGAGTTATTGCACAGGACGACCTTTCGATTTAACGTTCTGCAAGTTGGTACGTCTGCAGGCACCAGATTGCTTCGTCATTACATGGTTTGCACGACAGTGTAATCCGCTGTGGGGATGAGAGTCTCTCCACACTGTGCGGTGGCCCCCCGCCTTGTGCTGGGGGTGGTTCGGGCCACTTCACGCCCCTGCTGGGTATGACCCAAAAAGTTTGTTTTGTGCCATGTGGGAGATTGAGGGTGGGGGGGATGGGTGCGATGGGCCTTTGGCGATTTGGGGATGCTGAAGTGGGTGGGGGTGGGGGTAGTGTTTTTTCTCTTTGCATCGGGGGTCGCTCCTGTTTGACACCTGTTTGATGAGCTGTATATATATATATAATATATATATATGTGTGTGTGTATATATATATATATATATATATTATATATATATATATATATATATATATATATATATATATATATATATATATATATATATATATATATATATATATATATATATATTCCATTCTTAAAACATTACCATTGCACACCGGTCCTTGGAGTTTTTTCATGCATACTTTTCACCCTCCAGTGGGCCCGTTTGTGCCGATTTTCCTTCAGGGTGTTGTTTATAGCCCTCCATTAGGCCCCCGAATGGTATGCACCATCCTGGGAAGCGGAAGGGATCCACGCAGGGGAAACTTCCTTTTGCGAGTGGCGCTGCAGGTTATATATATTTCAAGCAGGCAGAGTTTGATTCGGGGGCCTAATGGAGGGCTATAAACAACACCCTGAAGCATAATCGGCACAAACGGGCCGACTGGAGGGTGAAAAGTATGCATGAAAAAACTACAAAGACCGGCGTGCAATAGTAATGTTTTAAGAATGAAAGGCACACTGGAGGCCAATTTGAAAAACAATTAAAAGCACGCAGAGCCTCTTGTCGGAATGTAAGGAAACTTACTGAATGTGCAACGATGGCCTCTGAAGAAAGAGACTGGAACTCTGAAACGCGTCAGGCCAGGGGTGACAAAAACGGGATCAGAAGCTGCCTGTTTCAATTAAATTAAAGATGTTCTTTCACCTGCAGTTGGTGTGCGGCCTCAAGCTTTTGGGCAATATTTGGGAACATATATATATATATATATATATACATATATATATCCAAAGCCCCTCCTCCCAAGGAAAGAGTGAAGGCCACACAGGGGACGTTCAGAAAACACTTTATTCGATTAACACGGCATGATGCATTTCGGCCGACACTGGCCTTCTTCTGATGCCTTAAATGTTCAGGCGGCTCCTAAAACACCAAGATATACAAGTTCTGCACTTCCCCATTTGAGGGAATCCGTTCCGCCCCCTTTCCTCATAATTGCTCACCAGACCGCGGTTTGTCGAAACTGCAGGTCCCAGGATGAACTTGTAATCCCGGTAGGTGCTGCACGGGGGAATTCTGTCCAAAGTAGATTTTGACGGTGTGTATATATATATATATATATATATATATATATATATATATATATATATATATATATATATATATATATATATATATATATTTACACAACGCAGAGAAACCCCCAGTCCTCGGGATTTCAAAAATGAGAGCACTCAAAGCCAGTATGGCGTAGGTTCACCAGAGTTTATTTTCAGAACCTCCGCAAACTCAGTCTACAAACGCGTTTCGGCGTGACCGCCTTCGTCAGTGTAAACTGGCGTTGCTTTTCACCAATATTTGAATACAATCGTGATTCCCATATGTCACGTGTTCCAAACAAAATTATAAATAAACATAAAAAAGGGCACATATTGCAATTCATTCATTACTTCAACGGCGGCCATATTGTAATGGCTAGCTTGCTAATGACAATCTATGTATTAGGAGCTTTAAAGTGTATCCAACTAATCATTCAGTGTAAATCACAACAAAATGATGTCTCAGATTACATTATTTATCAAATGACAGCATCCCACGCTATTTCCGTAATTCATATGGAGCCTATGTTGTCGTGCCCTGAAATCATCGTGTGCACTTATACATTCTAAGTGATCATCACGGATAGTTCACTTTCACATGGCACATTGAATGACAAATAATGAATATAAAGATCATGTACAATCAAGCCCTGAATGGGCATAACGATATACATCATTACTTTCAAGTGTCATATTTTTCGTTTGTCAACTCAGTTCGCCATGTAACAAATAACACTTTCAAATTGTGAATATAAATATCCAGGGTAGCGGGACAGGTATACCTGATCAGGAGAGAACAGATAAGAAGAAAGGCAGGGATCTACTTTCACTGGTACATGAGTAGGCAGAATCGGACACTGGAAGGGATATTCAGATGTGGGTCCACATCTCTTCCTCATTATTCATCCCTCCCGGGGTCTTAGTCTGTAACTGGATGATGAATCTTGATTCTAAGGTTCTTAATTTTTTAACCCAGTTACCTCCTCTTTCTGTCCTGACTAGTTGGTCCAAGATAAAATAAGTTAGAAGATTACTGTTACTGTTGTGTGCCTGCTCGAAATGTCGAGCTACTGGATAACTGGGATCCTTTGAGGTAATCGCCCTCATGTGTTCGAGGACCCTAAGTTTAGTTTGTTTCACAGTACTCCCTATGTATTTCTTCCCACAGGGACATATCAGACAGTAGACCGTGTAGTCAGAGTTGCAATTTACTAGTTTAGTTATCCTGCCCTTCTTTTTTTTGCCTGGAATGGAATATTCCTTGACCTTATGAGAGTTTCTACAGGCCTTGCACTTCATGCAAGGAAAGAAGCCTGAGACAGTTGGTTTTTTCTTTCTTTTCTTTTCGTAGTGACTTTTCACTAGATGGTCCTTAAAGGAATTCCCCTTCCTGTATGTTATGAGAGGGTAATCAGATATCGTACCTCATTAGGTCATGCAATGGCAAGGCCAGCTTCTGTCAGCTAATGAAAAAAGCCTTCAGAAGCCTCACGCAGTGAAAGGTAACTGCCTAAAAGTTACATTTCCTGAATATTCAGCGAAAATGTAAGTTCACCATTGAATTGGATGTGTAATAAAGAAACTATGGTACTACAAGAGAGGTAAATATTCCAATTAAAGTTAGCCAATTTTTGTATGCTTTAGGGGTAAAAGTGCATAAACTGGGCACTGGGCAGCAGCAACCCAAAGTGTACCATTTAATTTTTTATAAATATCAGTATTAGTGGTGGACCCATTTCTCTCGCTTGTATCAAACCTAAGTTACTAAAATGAATGTTATCTTGCACTCTTCTTATGACAAATGGAGCCTTCCACAGTAAAAACGCTTTTAGCTGCTTGTCACTGTAGAGACATGGCAACATCACATTTGTAAATGTACAACTTTTAAATACTAGTCACCCCACCTTGTGGTCTACAAGGCCTACTTTAGGGTGAGATACGCATATTTAAAAGTAAGGTTTTTCCATGCCAAAAAGCTTATTTTGACAGGTCGGACAGCAGGTTTGAAATGCAGAAATCAGCCAACATTGGTAGGCCTGAAGGCATGTTTTCCTTTTTGCAATAAATGTGGCAGCCCACATGTGACATTTAACTTTCCTTAAAATGGGATTTGTTGTGGTACTATATACTATGGTACTACAAGAGAGTTAAATATTCCAATCAAAATTAGCCAGATGTTGCATGCTTTATAGGTCAAAGCGCATACACTAGGCATGGGGCAGCAGTAACCCAATGTGCTGAGTCTAAAAATCAGTATTACAATTCAACAAAAAACTGGGGTGATTTCACAAAAAGAGTCATTTTCTGACAAAGGAAATATGAACATCCATATATATTTAATGGTGAATCATGGTATCATAGAATGAACAATGTACAAAAGAAAAAATAGGAGTTCAAATATTTAACTAAGGGAGAATAAATGGGAAGGGGAAATATTAGAATTTTCTATTTTAAAAGATGCATATTTAGAACATAAAGATAATATTAACAAACCAGTAAAATACTGTGTAAAGCAGATTTCTAGGAAGAAAATATTATTAAAACCCCAGCGGATAAAGGTCTAGCTTTTAAGGAGGATTGTCTACTCCTTCAGAAATTATATTATTACCGTTTTTCAGAACACTGGAGTTATTAAGAAATGTTTTAACTTGCAGCCTCAAAGGTTTTCTTTTTATTGCACAGTCATACAGGCATTACATATGCCCTGACTAATCTTTATTTCTGAGTTTTAAAAAAAATATAGAGACAATCATAATTCTACTTTAACCATTGTTTTTTTTCAAGAACTTTATGTTTTTTTTGTGCCATACTCAAAAGATCTGTGCATCCATCAAGTAAACATAAAAATAAATAAAACAAATTTTGTTTCCTGCACTGCATCCCCGAATGCGATGCAGTGAGTGCAACACAATTCGTTTTATTTATTTTTATGTTTACTTACCTGTAAAGCTCCGTTATCCATATATTACTACTCCCCACCCTGCCCCTCCCCCTCCCCACGTCACTGCCCTGCAGGTACTCCCACTACCGACCACGACTGGTCAAACATAGCCATTATTTCCTTGCTAGTAAAGGATGCTGACAATTTTTTAAACATAATGATCAAAGCATCCAATTTCTTGATGTTGAACTTACTGCTTACAGCTGCCCTGGGAAACTGCATACTAGGCTATATTCCCACTGAGTGTGAACACATATAACCCCACATTTTTGGAGCTTGCTGCGAAACATTAGAGGTTTGAGTCCCTTTGACACAGCGAGCAGGTGGTCCATGTCTGGGTATACCCACATAACATAGGGATCCATATTTATGAGGCCCTTGTGCTGCCGTTGCTTTACTTTTTGTAACGCCACAGTAGCGCAAATAATGAAATCATATATATGAATCCATGCAAAGCCACTTTGCGTGGCTTTGAATGGCCTCATAAATATGGAGTAAGGCAGAGCGGCACAAATCACTGCATCGCCTTACTCTGCATCAGGTAGGCATGCCATGGGCGTTGTGGTGGGTGTTCCCACGCAACAACCATGGATTTTGACATATCCCTAGTTTTGCAAGACCTGCTAGATGCGCCAAAACCATACGCCTCCCCTGGGGAGGAGCATCGAGGTGAAATATCACCATTTCTCATTGCTTTTCCTCTTTCTATTTGTGCTGCATTCTGCAGTACACTTAGGTCGTGATTACAAGTCTAGTGATCCATGGACCGCCAGACTCGCTGGGGCAGCGGTGGTGGTCTTCTGACCTCCCTATTACAACAAGGGCCGTCAGCCTGCCATTGCCCCCCTACAGCCACCAGGGAAATGCCATTCCCTGGCAGTGTTGTGATAGTCAGGAGGCAACAATATGCTTGGCGGAACCGCCGTGATCCTGCCAAGCATATTACAAGTTTCCTCTCTGCCACAAAACCATGGTGGAGAGGGAACAAAGGGGGCCCTACAGGGCCCCCTGGTACCTCACACCCTGTGGAGGCACACAGGGGGCACAACATGTGCTCCCCTGTGTGCATTCACACCACTTCCTACATGGCACAGACTTTACAGTCCATGCCATGCAGTAACTATTTTTGGCATACCCATTGCGGTGCCCATTTTCAGGGTACTGCAGTGGGAACATCAAAAACAAAGCCTGCCAGGCAGGAGGATACTCCTAATCTGGCAGGCGGTCTGACCTCGGCTTTGGCGGTGCTGCGGTGGGGCGGACCCGGTGGCTGACCCCCAAAGCTGTAATCTGGCCCATAGAAAGAGGAAATAGCCTCCCAGGATTGTTTTTGTTCAGAGAAGTGCCCCTTTTTGCACAAAACAATCCTGCATGCAACACAGACACCCTTGCGCATAGTTAGCTCTAGGCTGCTGAAACAGCACCTGGTCACTTGCTGAACTGCGCCAAAATCTCTTAAATCTGCCTCATGGTAGCTAGTTGTTAAGCTGGACTGTCCCTATTTGGATGGAGGCCATTACTGATTTGCAAATGGCTCATCGATTTCTATAGTGGCATAGTAAATTAAAAAAACGTAGGGCCTCATTTATGAAAAGTGATGCATCACTGTGTGAAAACAGCAATGCGCCACTTTTCGTTGCGCCCTACTTGCGACATGCTGGATGCGTCCTATTTACAGTATGATGCATCATGTCACAAGGAGTTACAGATACGTCAGTATTTCTGACGTATCTGTAGGTGCAAAAATGACGCATTGCTGGAGTGTGTCACAAAAGTGACTCAACTTCAGCAATGGGTCATTTCACATGGGCAAGTTCCATGCTAAATGTGCCTGCGTCAGTCTTACGCCTGCTGTGAGGCAGGCGTAAGATATTGACACATTTACGTCCTAGAAGTGACGCAGTGAGATCTCATAGATTTCACTGCGTCACTTCTATGAGGCTTACTTGTGTCAGCACGCCCACCCTGCATACATTATACCTGGCGCAGGTATAATGTGGCGCAGGGGATTACAAAGTGACGCATCTACCTAGATGTGTCACTTTGTAAATATGACACAGCATGGAGCATTTTTACGCTGCTGGTGCATCACAAAAAGTTACGCACTTGTGGCGCAAAAGTGACCCAAGGGCTCACAAATAACCCCCATAATTTTTTTCATAGTTATTACTGATCAGCTTTGTACCAGCAGTGTGACAGCACCAATGACCTCGGGCAGCGCAGCATGGTTCCAACAACGTAAGTAACACAGATGTACCTCTCAGAAGTCAGTAGGCCATTCTGGGGCCTGGGACCTGGCTGGTCCAGTCCTGATCAGATGCACAGCTTCTGAATTATTTTCCTAGTCCCAGCATCTGACCTTGGAAGGAGCACAAAGGAGAAGGATCTTGCCAAAATACTGCATCTCTAGCCAAAGCAATGAACCTGTGAATGGGGAAGAAGATATTTTGCATGATGTGGAGAACTAGTAGGTATGTGTCAGACCCTCAAATCTGTTTTAAAACCAATAATTCCACCATGTATTTCTATTCTGTGTTTCCCTTTGATATATCATGGTGAAATATAAAGTGGCTTTGAAATAATAAATCTGCGATCAGGAATTAATAAAAGAAGTAAATCTTTTAACTTATAAGATGGCGGCTACCAATATCCACCATTTTATAAGTTCTAAAATCCAAATGACAGAGCCCCCTTGCCTGAATTAATGAGATTCACACTGTTGACTGAAACACTGTTTCCGCTCCACACCTCTCCACACCACTGAATAGCCTAGAGGCCAGGATGTTCAAATGGGACGGGCATATGTAAGACACGCATACGTAAGATACGTAAGGAGCGGGAGGGCCTGCCCTCTAATCACTGCCTGGATTTTTGCAATTGAACAACCCTGCTACCAGGCACTTCTTTCAAGAAGAAGTCTTCCTCAGACAGTGTGTTTCCACTGATATGTGATATTCTAGGCTGGTGCTAGCTTAAGGTTCTAGAATGCATTTGAAATGGTCTGGCCTGACCTTGTTAGAAGTGGGTAGACTTGGATGACAGAAAGGGCCTCTTTAGCCACAAGGCTGTCCTTTGTCATGCTGGTCTTCAGTGTGCCAGTTTTGCTAGCAAACGTTGATGCTACCACGTACCCTGCCTTTACAGAAGCATCATAACACCATATTAAAAGTGGGTGTGTGATAGGCTGGATAGAGCTTCTGACACTACCTCTCACCAACTTCTTCGAAAGGAAACCTTGTGGTCTCCACTCATTAACTATTTATCCTGACCTGTAATACGTAACAAGGACAGTACTTTTGTTTTTCAGCGCCATGAGTATTATGATTTACTCTTTATATTGTTCATCAGAATATATTATACTATTACCACTTTGTTGTCTGAACATTTATGGTGCCTGTTATCGGCTTTTACTATTGAGTATATTTGGTAAGGATGTTGATTTTTCTTTCTTTCTATTATCCTCTCTTTTTCTTTTCTCTTTATTTATTGTTCCTATTTTCTTGTTTGATAATAGTAATGATATCAGGTTTTTATTTTACTATGAACATATATATTTTATACTATTTTTGTAGTTTTCTTATAATTGTTGTTGTAAGTTGTACCCTTTGTTCTTATTTACTTTAATAAAGCTCTCTTAAACTAAAAAGAAAGGTGGGTGTGTACAGTGGTGGAATTGAATATCTAGGGATTGGGTTGAGATCACGCAAATGTTGCGCTACTTATGATTTGCAAACCAATGCCTGGTTCACTGGCATTTCAGAACCATACTGGAAAAAGAAGAAGCACAATTTCCCTGACTGCTGTGCTCTGAGAATTCCAGCTCGTCTGCTATTGAACCCTGAGAGACCTGTTCCTACACTTCCCCAAATCTTTGCCCACCAGGACCATTCAAAGAGACAATTTAGAACAAATTAGAACTTGACTATTCGGAGCTCCCTCTACAGGGAGCCTAAAGTCCAGAGCATTAGAAAAGGTCAAGTGGAATGGAAGCGTGGTGACTTGTTTTTAGGATTATAGGTAAATGGGGTGGTTTTGGAAACCTGAGGAACGGCTGCCCGGAGCATAGTGAGGAGGCACCTGCAACTGGCAGGCCAATTAATTAGGAAGTAGAAGATTATTTGTTTTAATATATATTTTTATAAAGTTCCCAACGTGCCAGAAGCCCGCTTCAGAATTCTTGTAGTACATGGGAATTTCATTGGAGAAGATGAGAGTGGGAGTTATACATAGGGAATGTGCTACATAGCTACATTGATTACAGACTGGGAGTAAGCTAGAGGACTGTTCATATAACTCCCTAAACTAAGGAACTGTGAACCCATTTTTGCACCTAGCTAGATTAGCTTTAGGACAACATTGTGGTCATTGTAGAGCTGTTATGAAGAAAACTGTAAAATTCTACTACTAAAGGGTGTGCTTTTAACCAGGTCTATGGATAGTGTATGTTGATAGCCAATGATATGCTCTGCTCAGATGGTTGGAGACACCGGTTGGGAAACAATGTGATTTCAAGTCTTGTGGACAATACAGAGGATGTTGAATTTCACCGGTGGAATAGCATTGCAAGTGAGGTATGTTTGCCGTTTTTTTGGTTAAGAATGAGGTAGGCCACCTGATTTGATGCTCAAATTTGGTCAGCATCTTTGCCATTTAATGGGAAGATGGAAGCATACATTTTGAGACACTGTTAAGCTATAGAATAAGGGAGGTCAGCAAAAATAATGGCTCTCTGAATTAAAACCTTTTGTCCGCCCTTAGATGGCTCATTTAAAGGGATCTATAAACAGAAAAGAAGTGAAGACTGCAGGGCTCATCATGCGTTTTTTCAGATTTTTATGCAATGACACCACCAGTTTTGCAGCATCCTGTTTTGGGGTTTAGTTATTCAATCCTAGAATTGATGAATACCTCCTACTAACGACCACCTTAGCAAAGGAGGAAGTGTGACTTATTTATTTATTTAACAGTTTAATACAGCACATGGGCTCAAAAAGCTACAGATGTGCCTTTTGACAATAACAGTGGCAACAGTCTTACAAAAAATACTAGTCCACAAAAAAAGATATTGCAAATTACTCAAGTACAGGAAGAGGCGATGAGAAGGACTTGGGCAAAGGGTTGGGGGGAGGGGGAGAAGAGCACTTGGATAGTTGATGAGAGGGAAACAAGAATAAAGGAACCAGGGTATAAAAGAGTAAAATAGGATAGAAGTGTGTAAGCCTCAACTGTTAGTTTACATCAGAGGTAATGGGACAGCTATAGTATAAAAATATTATCTTTAGAAGACTGCAAAATGACTACAGGGTAACGTTGATTCTACTTTCCATATTTAGTGTAGCTCACTTAGGATTGAGATGATGTGTTCAGATTTCTTAGATGAAGATAAGAGGCTGGCTGTAGTATGCAAGACAGATTTTCAAGGGACATGGGTAGATTGGGAGTCCCGTGCCTGAACAGCATTGCCAAAGTTTACACAGGGGACAATTAGTATGTGCCGTGCTGTTTTTGGACATCCAAAGGTAAGATCAACTTTGCTTTTTTAGTACCTGGAATGGAAATTTGAGGACTTCATCAACTTTGTTTAATTCTGGTAATATAGATAGTGGAAGGGCCAGGCATAATTTCAAGTGATAATACAGTTGGCGAGAGTGTGAGAGAATATTCCACCATATTTAGATGCTTTAGCAGATCAGGGTTGAAGGATGCTTTTGTGTTTAGGAGAGAACAGGGCAAATTCCCTTTATTTAGGTTTCAGTGTCTTTTATTCAGGCCTGACTGTTCAAAAGGACGGTTCTTAGATTGAGTATGCCCGAAAGTGTTGTAGTTTTCAAATAGACTTGTGTATTATCAGCATATTGATGAATAATGACAATTGTTCTTTTCAAATATCAGAGAAAGGTTCAACATATAAGTTAAACAGTGTAAGGGCTAAAAGGGAGCTTCGTGGAAACCCACAGATGACTGGAGCTAGATCCAAGACAAAACCCGCCATTTTAAGATTTGAGAACAATTGGAGATAAAGGATGAGAATCCTTTGAGGAAAATGCCCTTATATTTAGAATGGTGTTCAAGGGGGAAGAGCAATCAACTTACTCGTAGAGAATCAGACGTACAGGAGAAAGCCACATCTATTCACAGAAATGGTGTTTTGAATTGGCCTGTTAGGCACTCAGAAAATATGTACCCATTTTTAATGTCTTACTCCTTGACACATTGCACTCAGTCGCAGAATATCATTTCACATTTATGAAATTCATAAAGAATTTAAACCGCAATTTCAATTATTACAGAGAAATCTGAAAATTGACTTACTTTAAACATAATGTATCTTTCTTGCCCAGATGTTCTGCTTGTTCACTGCTATGTGCTACAGCTGGACATGATTATTGAAAACATGATTTGCCACTAAAAATGTACCAGACATTCCACATTTATCTACTCTTACTAAATGTAAAATGCTATTAGGATCTTAGTCATGACAAGAGTGAATATTCTCTGATTTAACTGTAACTGCCATAGCAATAAGCACATGCCCACTATGGAATGTACACTAACAAGCAAACAGAACAAGACAGAATTAGGATTATCACCATATACTTAATGACGCTGGTGTAGGGATAATTATTTTCAAAACAACATCCCCGAATGGAGGAAGCAGGACCCACATCAATGATAACCTCAATTTTTCCTCATTTACGCACTCAGCGGCACAAGTTTCACACTATAACAATCCCTCTAAGCCACCGAGTTTCATAATATCCCAAAAATAAATAGGGGGTATATTATCAAGGGGTTTATCTCCGCTTTTTTGGCTTTAAAAGCCAAGAAAGCGGAGATAAAATTATCTCCCTATTACCAAGCTGTCGCTAACACCAGTTAGTGACAGCTAATAGGAGATAGCGACCATCTTGGGCCCCGCTTTGCATGTCAGTGATATTTATCACTAATGACATGCAAAGTGGGCGTGCCAAGATGTTAGCGACTGGAAACAGTCGCTAACATCGCTATCTCCTATTACCAACTTTTGGAGATATTCGCGCTAAGCGCGAATATCTCCAAAAGCTAACACCTGCCCTGAGCAGTTCTTCACCATGTTATCCAATGGGAGGTGGATAACATGGCTAAGAGCATTTGCTCGATAATGCATGAATATCGCTGACTTTTCAGCGATATTCATGCATTGCGCCCGTTTTTTATCGCATTTGCGATAAACCTTGCTAATAGCAAGGTTTATCTGCGATAAAAATCGCCGATGTGCGGCGATAATTTTTGTCTCTAAACAAGTTAGAGACAAAAATTATCGCTAGTTGTTGGTAATATACCCCTAGGATTTTTCTTTATAATTTTATTGTTACTACTACTGCAACTACTACCGGTAGCCAAACATCCCTGAGTGATATGAAATATATAAAGATTTTAACATTAATTTGAATAGTAGGTGTTTTATTTTTAGCTACAGTTAACAGAGGATGATGTGGGTGGGAGCTACTGTGATTAGCATTATTATGCTTTTCTTTTTAATGTAAATCAATTCCAATAGTTTGTGAAAAATAAACAGCATTTCCTGATAGCAGCACATTTCTAGAGGTGTAGGTTGTGAGTGAATTCCCTTTAAACCCTAGCTTGTGCTCACCAAGGAATAGGGACGCCAGCAAAGGAACACATCCTGGGCCTGATTACAAATGTACGTGTTATTTAACCCATCTGGTAAATAACAATACCAAGGGGTACGTTATTTATCAGGTGTGATAAATAACACCTACTACAAGTTTGTGTAGAGCAACATGCAGATTTTGGTGTTTAACGCACCAAAATAGGCATGATATGGTAAATACCATATGCATTTCCCCTGTTAGATTTCGGCAGGTTCGACCTGCTGAAATTGACCAAAGGTTGAGTTATTTCACAAATCAGATAATTATCAGATGCGTTAAATACCTTGTAGTTTTGACCCATGAATAAACAGGGGGTTACACATGCGTCAGAATTACCAGCAGTGCCGGACTGGTCGTAGCAGGGACCGGGCTTTTTCCCGGTGGGCTGGAAGGGTGGAGTCCGATTTGTGACCCGTGGGGGTTGGTTTTGTTACTGGGGGCAGGTTTTGCAGCAGTGCTGCAATAGCAGCCCTTGTAACAAAAGCGGCAGCGGTGCATGACACTAGCAACACTGTAACAAAAGCCGCAGCGGTGCATGACACTAGCAAACCCCCCTTCAAACTCATAATTTTGACCCCTGCATAAACAGAGGGTTATGCATGGGTCAAACTTAACTTATTCAGAAAAGGGGGTGGTGATGAACAGAGTGTCTGAATTAAGCAGACCACTCTTACCCAGTCCAAAGATCAGGGCTTGATCCATCACCGTTATTTAGCTCACTGCCCCATCCCAGCTCAGAACCTGGCTATATGCAAATTAGTCTGTCCCTGGCCCAGTGACACCACCCCCTTTATGAATGGGTCAAACTTAACAGCAGGGCCGACTGGTCGTAGCGGGCACCAAGTGTTTTCCCTGTGGGCCAGAAGGGTGGGGTCCGGTTTTTGACCCGTGGGGGCTTATTTTGTTACTGGGGGCCGGTTTTGCAGCAGTACTGCAATAGAGGCCCTTGTAACAAAAGCAGCAGGGGTGCATGACACTAGCAACCCTTCCCCCCGGATCTGGCTTTTCTCAGAAGGACTGAATTATTTATTTATTTATTTATTTATGAGACTTATAAAAGCGCGAACAAATGCCCAAGGGCGTCTCGGCGCTGTGGACGTGGCAGAAAAGAGGGGTAGAAAGTTATTGATTAAACAAACATGTCTTTATTTTTGTCCTGAAGATAGTTAAGGTCAATGTCTAAGGAGTTCCAGAGTTTGACGGTTGACACAATGAATCAACGATCGCTCCAGGCGGCTGTTTTAGTTTGTGGCACTGCCATTAGGAGAGCGTTCGTAGAACACAGAGATCTGTTGGGAGCATAGAATGCAAGGGAGGTGAGGAGAAAACAGGGTCCTTGTTTGCGAGAGGCTTTGTAAGCAATACAAAGGGCTTTGAACTTTACTCGGTTTTTGACCGTGAGCCAATGATAGCCTTTGATGACTTGGGCAATGGATTTAAACTTTGGGGTGCCTGAAATCATTCTTGCCGCTGCATTCTGCACAGACTGCAACTTAATAATGAATTTATGCTGGGCATTGGCCAGGAGTCCATTGCAGTAATCCAAAGAAGACATGACGAAAGCAGTGATCAATGTGTTTCCTGAATTAGGGGGAAGAAAAGGGAGAATCTTTTTGATGGATTTAAGTTTAAAGAAGGAGGTTGACACAATGGAATTTGCGTGGGCAGCAAATATTAGCTTATCGTCTAGGAGAACTCCCACATTTTTTACTTTTGTAACTGGGTGGGGCGGGGGACCTAGTTCACCGAGCCAACAGGATCCCGGCTAGGCAGGGCTGAGCTTGCCGAATGTCATTACTTCCGTTTTATCGGAATTAAGCTTGAGGCAATTTGTGGCCATCCAGTTGCTGATGGCCAGCATGCCATGTTGGAAGTCAGCCGCTATTTTCTCTCCATTGTCTTTTATGGCCAGAACCAGTTGGGTCTCATCAGCGTATGAAGTTAGGCTCACCCCCCAGTTCTTGATGACTCTTGCCAGGTCTGCCACATAGATATTAAATAGCGTGGGACTGAGGGATGAGCCTTGAGGGACTCCACAGGGCAATGTCATCTGGGCAGAGCTGAAATTGCCCAGTTGAACCGTCTGGGTACGATTGGAGAGCAAGGAAGCGAGAAGATCTTTGGCTACAGCCTGGATGCCTATAGCCTTAACACGGTCGATCAGAATGTTATGATCGACCGTGCCAAAGGCAGCGGTCAGATCTAGCAGGATGAGCACTGCCTCTCCTCCTTGATCGAGAATGGTTCTTATCTCATCGGTGGCTTTGATGAGTGCCGTCTCGGTGCGGTGATATTTACGAAAGCCAAACTGGGTGTCATCCAGTAGGAGATAGTCTTCGATATACTGGGAGATTTGAGTATTCATCAATTTTTCTACTAGTTTGGCAGCCAATGGCAGACTGGCAATTGGTCTATAATTTTTTGTGTCTTCAGGGTTAAGGTGTGGTTTTTTCAGAAGAGGTTTGAGTAGGGTATCTTTCCAGATGGTGGGGTAGAGCCAAGTACAGAACATAGAGTTAAAGATTTCTGTAAGTTGGGGGCTACGATATCAGCTACTGGGAGAAGTATGGCAGGTGGGCAGGGGTCGTTTGCAGAACCCGATTTAATGGTAATCATTGTATTAGTCACAGAAATAATGTTAGTTTTTTTAAACTGCCTAAACTCGGATTGGGGTTTGATTGTATGCTGGGGGAAAGGGTCTTCTTTGGTTCGGTCGGAGAAATTGGTGTAAATGTTATGGACTTTGTCAAAGAAATAGCTGGCGAGGTTATTGCAGAAAGCTTGCGAAGGTGTGGGGATTGCTTGAGGGGGTAGATGTGAAAGTTTAGATACAACCTGATAGAGTTGTTTATTAGAGTTTTTGGCTTGCTCGATCTGGGATGAGTAGTAATGACTTTTTGCTTGAAGGATCATGGTTTTATATACAGTGAGTTCGTTTTTGTAGTGCCATTTCTCTTTGGAGGAATAAGTCTTTCTCCAGTGTCTTTCACGGTTTCTGCATATCTGTTTCTGCAGTCTGAGAGCATTACTAAACCAGGGTGCAGAGGGGGAGCTATGGTTTTTAGAAATGGATTTTATGGGGACTAATTTATTCATGGCTGTGGTGAGCCAGTGGGTATATTCTTCAGCGGCTGTGTTAGGGTCTGGTTGCAACAGGGGCAGGGTTTCCATAAGTTGTTGGTTGTCAAGATCTTTCCAAGATTTAAACGTACCGGAAGCACGAGTCGTGGCGCCTACATGTGGGGGAGAGTCCGATGAAATTTGAAACATCACTGCATGATGGTCTGACCATGCAAGGGGCAGGACCTCTATTATCTTGATGTTTTTGTTATTAGAAAATAGACCATCTAATGTATGCCCTGCTTCGTGGGTACTATTGGAGACCCGTTGAGTGAGACCCAGGGAGTTTAAGTCTAAGATAAGAGTAGTGGTATCTTTATGTTCAAGATTTTCTAAAGGGAAATTAAAATCGCCTAGAATGGTCGTGGAATTGTCTGTGGCTAAAGACTCCACCATGTCAACAAAAGTGGCTAGGAATTGTGTTTTGCTACCCGGTGGATGGTAGAGAAGAATACCTTTGAAGCGTTGAGACGGGCCTAGGGCAATGGAGAATTGTAGCGCCTCACATGTGGTGAGTGGGACAGGGTTTATAGATGTTTTTAGGTGGCTGCGGTATATTATGGCGATTCCACCTCCTAATTTCATGACTCTATCCTGTTTGAGAACATTATAGCCTTCTGGAACGGCTACTAACAGATCTGGCTCTGATGAAGCGTTGGTCCACGTCTCCGTAATAAAAAGAAGATCCAGTTTATGGAAGCTGATTAGTTCAGCAATTTCTTCTTTGTGTTTGCCCAGAGATCTTGCGTTAATGAGTGCTGCATGAATGGTAGTCTCTTTTTGTTTGCTGGTAAGTGTCGCGGGGTGGATGAAGCATGGTTTTGGTATAGTGTGTATTTTGAAGGGGAAGCACGTACAAGCTTTTGTTAGGGAAGGGAAATCATAAACGGTAAAACGGGTACCTGAGCATTTGACTTTGGGGCACAGATTGAGGAGAGCATTGCGTGAATAGCTGTACTTGGCGGCAGGGGAGACAGCATCAGGGTTTATGGTCCTAGGCCCGGTCCTGGCACGGACGGGCGCAGATGGGCTTGCCTTTGGCGCACCGCCGGTGCGCCCGCTGCATGCGTCCGCTGCGCTTGCGCTTGCTCTCTGCCCTATGTACTCTAGGGCCGTCCAGACACTGGAGCGCTACCTTCGGCATCCGCCGGAAGTGGAGAGGTGAGGGAAAGCTCCCGGTCTAGCCCTCCGATCAAGCCGCACCAGCCGTGTCGGAACGGGGCCGCGGGGCGGGGATGCAAGTTAAAGCAGGTCTGAACAGTGAATAATATCAGCAACAAATTTTTAAAAAGTAAAGTGCAAGTGGTTAAAATTACAAATCGTCAAGCAGCAACTATAGTAATCAAGCTGCGCTCGTCCACTGTGATGCCCCTGCTCTCTGCCCTATGTACTCTAGGGCCGTCCAGACACTGGAGCGCTATCTTCGGCATCCGCCGGAAGTGGAGAGGTGAGGGGAAGCTCCCGGTCTAGCCCTCCGATCAAGTGGCACCAGCCGTGTCGGAACGGGGCCTCGGGCGGGGATGCAAGTTAAAGCAGGTATGAACAGTGAATAATATCAGCAACACATTTTAAAAAGTAAAGTGCAAGTGGTTAAAATTACAAAGCGTCAAGCGGCCACTATAGTAATCAAGCTGCGAGCGTCCAGCTTAACACCAAGCATTCTGGAGCAGTTTTCAATTTTTAGATTATAGCTATCATTTGGAAAATAGGCTTCTGACTCTTTTAGGCCATACTGCGCATGTTGACCCCACCTTCCCATGGCATCAAGAACCCCACCCCACAGCTCTGCGCACTCCATCACAGTAATCATTTTTGTACTCAGACCACGGATCAGTGAAATATATGTATGCACATTTTAAATTGCACAATTGGCCTTGTAGAGCCACAGATCACAAATGCAAATAGTTCTCATAAGTATTTTTTAACAGCTTTAAAGGCGTCTTAAAGGCAAATAAAAAATGACAAAAGTGCCAGTGAAACATTTTGAAACAAGAAGGGACATCCTATCAGAAAATCTAACAGTATTCTTTGTTTGTAGAATGCTGTGGGGAATTCTTTAGGACTTAGTCGAGAAGGACCACTGCCATAAAAAGGCAAGGCCCCATCTCTATCAAACCTGGGGGCATATTTACAAGGGGGTATCGCCACCAGAACATCACTTTTAGTGATGTTCTGGTGGCCATATCCCCTTATTTACAAAGCGGTGTTAAGCCACTTAATGTTTCACTTAGTGTGAAAGGGGCATGCAATATGTGTTGTAGTGGGTGTAACATCTTCTCCAATTAAAACTTTTCACCACTGACACTGTATTTTGTTTTCACATGTTAATGATTCACAGGTCTGACCATATCCCAAAAATATTTTCTACTTTAAGGTACAGTGCTAATTTAAGTTGGATTGGTGCCCCAAGTTTTCATCCACAGTTCACTGATCTAAAGCCTGGCAACTAGTATGATATTAGCAACTGTTTTGTATCACGACTTTGAATTCTGCCTTTTAAATGGTGGATGGTTCTGATGTAGACACCTGGCTCCCCTGAGCTCATACAAAACACACTATCTAAATCACATAAACAAGGGCTCTCCTGAACACTGACAGACAGAACACCTCAGCATGGCATTAGAAAATGACACACATCTACTGTTCTTAAGGAAAGAAATCACCACAAAGAGCAACATCTGAATTTGCAATGCTGGCATCTGCTCTACATAATTAGCATTCTGAGCATATATATTTTGTGCTCTTAACAAAGGTCCCAGAAACCACTTCTAAGCCATGCTTGTCTGAATAGCCCAGCCGTTGAGAGTTCTATTCAACACAATACCTAACACTTCCTCTGCCAGATGATATATGTCACCTTATAGTAAATCTGTAGTGTTGCAGATTTTCTTCTGAGTTATACTTGACAAAAAACTGCTTCCAGCAATTTCCCTAAAGGACTAATTTTTCAATCTCTCAAAAATTCCACTTTCACCACTATTACCGATCCTAGAGAACTGAAACTGGCAATTATTTATCTGCACAAAGAAGAACAGATGGATCCCTCTAAAATTTCCCCTTCACAGCCCATGTCCAGATTGCCCTTCTGGTGACAAAATGAGGAAGAGTTAAGAGTACCTAGCAAGTCTAACTTTAAAATAAATACCCATGTGTGAAAACTTCAAACTGGGAAAAGGACGAGAAGAAAGTGATCAAAAGAGGAGAAATTGCATTTGTAAACGGAGGATTTCCACTAGGTGGATTTCAATTCTATGTCAGGACCGGAGGCTCTGATTATGCTGTTTCTTTCTTCGCTTTAATCTATCCATTTCTCCACAGCAGCATTATTAACATGTAAACACCTTTCTTTTTATCCATGGGCAACATCCAACTGGAAAAAACAAAGTAAAATTCAAATAAGCCTGAACAGACTACAACATCCATGAGTCCATCAGGTAACACCAGTCCATAGTCCTTCCTTAGTGTCAGTACAATCTAGAGAGGTCCTTCACCCTGGTTGTCCCCCCTCTTTCTTCGCTGCTCCACAGCAACAGATAAGTCACCTTTTTCTGGTGGTTTCTCTGTGTTAACTGTTTACTTGTTGTGGGTGGCTGGGTCGATAAATAGCTTTGTTGACGGGTCTCTGCCTCGCCTTTTTTGGGGAATCTGTGTTATATTGTGTTTTTTTCTGGCAGGTTACCGGCCGCGGGAGCATTTTGCTCCTTTTGCGGCTATTCCCGTTTGTGCGGTCACATATTGCGGCTGCTAGGTGGAGCTCCCATGTCTCGTTGGTCTCTCCATCCATGGATGGGGGTTCCCCAGCGGACTCCGACAATGAGGAGGGGTCTTCGCGGTATTGCTGACTGTCAAGTTCTGCGGCCGACTTGCCCCAGGACTCCTCAGGCATGCTTAACCCAGACGACATAGTCCACCCGTGGTCAGCTGGCCCGGGGCCTGGGAACAAGGTGGTCAAGTTCGTGGCGGGCCGCCTTCACAAGCCCTTGGAGAAGACGCAAGAGGCTGTTTAAGAGGTGAGTGTCATCGCCTCACCTTGGAAGGGAAGGTGGCCTGCTTGACTCCAAGATGGCCACCTTCCTGGCCAAAAGTATGAAGGACCCCCACAAGGGTATAGATCACTCCTGGCGCTCCTGCCAGGATAAGCTTCTTGACGCGGTAGGGACCATGACAAAAATCTTGGATATGGCGGAGGAGGCAAAGGTGTCGGGCTCCGTCATATCCCCGGACGTTCTCTCGAATTGGGCACAGCAGGCGATTATCTTCTTAGGTAACGCCAACTGTGCCCTCTCGAACGAACGGAGACGCTCACTCCTCATTAATTTGGATCCCAAATTAGGCGACCTGGCGTCTTCGGGGGCCGGGGCAGTTGTGCAGGTGGGCCTCTTTGGGGACCCCTTTGTGAAGGAGCTGAGCAAGTTCGTGGCCACCTTCACGAGCTTGGACAAGGCCCAGTTCACCATCAAACGGGTCTTCCAGAACCGTTTTTCCAACCGGGCCGGACTTGGCAAGGGCTCGTGACCGGCTGTGGCAAGCAATCTAATCCCGGTAGCGGACAAGTTTCCGGACGGGGTCAGTACAGCACTTCCGCCAATGATACCAACTTTTATCCGGCCTGGGGACAAAAATTACGTGGCCGCGGAGGACACAGGAACAACGCAGACGGAACTGCAACCGGCGGAAAGTCTGATTCCTCCTTCTCAAGTCTGTATTGAGGTCGGCTAGCATCTTTTCAAGAGGCATGGAGGGCGGTCACGACCGATGCCTGGGTCTTGCAAACAATCCAGGGCTGCCACATTGAGTTTTACGATTCGCCCTGCCAAAGGGGTCTTCCTTGGCCTATCTCCTTCTCAGAGGCAGACGCCCACCTGGTCGATGAGGAAGTCTCTGAGCTTCTGCGCAAAGGTGCCATTTGCCGGTCGGTTTTGCATCCCTGGGGGTTTTTGAGCAATATCTTCCTTGTGGAGAAGCCTGACGGGGGCGGCGTCCGGTCATCAACCTGAAAGAGTTCAATGGATGGTTGGTGTACCGGCACTTCAAGATGGAGGGGATTCATCTCCTCTGGGATGTTCTTCTGCCGGGCGACTGGATGGCGAGGCTAGACCTCAAGGATGGGTATTTCTGGTCGTACCGATCCATCTGCCTCATCGTCGTTTTTTGCAGTTCCAATGGAGGCAGCAGATTTACGAGTTCACCGCCCTTCCGTTTGGGCTGTCGTCAGCACCATGGTGCTTCACAAAGGTCCTCCACCCGGTGATGGAGTTCCTGCAGTGTCAGGGGGTTCGGATGATCGTCTATTTGGACGACGTCCTCCTGATGGCACAGTCCCCTCAGACATTGTCAGGTCAGGTGCGACAGACGGTTTCCCTTTTGCAGAGTCTGGAGTTTGTTATCAACGGGGACAAGTCAGTTTTCACCCGACGCAAAACATTATTTTCTTAGGTTTTGTGGTGGACTCGGTCCACACGTCTTTGAGCCTTCCCTTTTGCAAGATGGCCAAGATCCGGCATCTGCTACGTCAGACCATCTCCAAAACTCATATTTCCCTCCGCCAGATTGCCCGAGTGGTAGGGCTGCTGTCATCATCCATCCAGGCAATCTTCCTGGGGCCCCTCACTATTGTGTGCTGCAGTGCTTGAAAGCGCACCATCTCAGAAGAGGGTTGTCCTGCGACCAGTTTGTTTCCCTGTCCGACGAGGTCAAGGAAGAGATGTCGTGGTGGCTAGCCCATATGGATGCCTGGAATGGCAGGGCCATCTTTGGGGCAGCTTCCGACATCGTCATAGAGTCGAATGCCAGCAGATCGGGCTGAGGAGCCCGCTGCGGCGATTTCTCCACTGGAGGCGCTTGGTCGTTAGACGAGCAAGAACTCCACATCAATTGCCTGAAGCTATTGGCCGGCTCATTCACGGTCCAATGTTGGACCAGGGACAGGGTTCGCTTGTGTGTCCTGTTGAAGATGGACAACGTCTCCGCGGTGCGTTACATCAACCACCTGGGGGGCTCCCGGTCCCAGGCCCTAGCGAACTTGGTGAATGAGTTCTGGGGGTTTTGCTTAGCCCATCACATTTCGGTGACGGCAGAGTACTTGCTGGGTCAAGCCAACCAGGTCGCAGATTGGCACTCCTGGCATTTGAAGGACTCCAGTCAGTGGAAGCTGGATGTTCAGGTCTTTCAGTGGTTTGTCGGTCTTTGGGGCCGCTTCTCAGTAGACCTATTCGTGCCGTGCTTGGATCACCAACTCCCGAGATTCTACAGTTGGAGACCGGATCCGCTAGCGCAGGCATCGGATGCTTTTCTGCAAGAGTCGGGAGAGGGGTTACGCATTTCCGCCATTCTCCATGATTGTCTGCCTGGCGGCTCAGGTCTGCCGTCAGAAGGCGGAGGTGGTGTTGGTTACGCCGCTCTGGAGGTACCAAGTGTGGTTTCCAGTTCTTCTGGAACTTTCTTGAGATTCTCCAATCCTACTCCCCCTGTTTCCTCATTTTCTTCAGAATCCCGGAAGGAGAACAGCATCGCCTGGTCACTCAGGGCTCTCTCCAACTCATGGCATGGCTCCTTTCAGATGACGTTGGTCGCTCCCAAGCCTATCGGGACCAGCTGAAACTCTTTTATCAAAGGCATGGGCCCCCAGCACCTCAAAGCATTATCGGTCCGCCTGGACGAAATGGCTACGTTGGTGTCTTCGATGGGACCTGGATCCTGTGGTCGCAGGAATCGTACCTATCTTGAATTTCTGGGCTGAGTTGGCAACAGTTGCTCTGGCATACCGAACAAAGACAATATGCGTTCCGCTATTTCTGCGGGTCATGAGCCGATTGATGGAGCTTCGGTCGGAGAACATCCTTTTGTTTGCCGGCTCTTGAGGGGTATTCGTTTGTCATTGTCCCCGGAACCGCGGTACTCCATCCTGTGGGATGTTAATGTGGTTCTCAATCTGTTCTTGTGCTGGCAACCTAACAGGTACCTCTCCCTGAAGGAGCTGTCAGCTAAGCTGGCCATATTGTTGTGTTTGGTTTCTTGCCGTAGAGTTTCGGATGTGCGTGCGCTAGATGTTTCGGCACCAGTTTTTTCCCCAGATGGGGTGACCTTTATGAAAATGCCCAAGTTCTGTGTGGTGCAGTGTCTCAAGGCCTACGAGGACCTAACCTTAGAACTACGCCCTCCGGGCAAAAGACAGCTCCTGATTGCTTTAAAGAAACCGCACAAAGCAGTCTCTTGCCCCACCATTGTAAGGTGGGTGCACATGGTCATGCAGGAGGCGGGTATTGACACAAAAAGGTTTGGAGCTCATTCAGCCAGAGGTGCCATGGCGTCAAAGGCGTTTTCTCTCTATTGGAAGATCTTATGCGAGATGCAAATTGGTCCTCGGATTCCACTTTTAAACGGTTCTACTTTAAATCAGTGGTAGATGTTGCCCATTTAGTGGTGAGTAAGCTTTGAACTAGCATAATCGGAGCCTCCGGTCCTGACATAGAATCGAAATTTGCCTAGCTAAGTAACGGTAAGTTTTAATTCTATTAAGGACACGGAGGCGAGGATTATCCCTCCCGCGGCACAGTGGTGCGAACCCGCCCATACAGCGGTAAGTAAAAAAATTTCCTTTACGTCTGTATATTTGGTATACGACTGCTTTCCTTCATGAATATCCTTTTGGTTGGTTGAGGTTCTGTTTTTTCAGGAACTTTACATTGGTGTCTTATGTTTTAGGACATGATGGTGCCAAACAAGACCAGTGACTCTGAGGCGTCCGCGCGAATATAGAGCAGGGACTACCTGGGGGAAGGACCTTTCTAGGATGTACTGACACTAAGGACAATAAGGAAGGACTATGGACTGGTGTTACCTGATGGACTCATGGATGTTGTAGTCTATTCAGGCTTATTTGAATTTTACTTTGTTTTTTCCAGTTGGATGTTGCCCATGGATAAAAAAAAAATGTTTTTATATGTTAATAATGCTGCTGAGGAGAATGGATAGATTAAAGCGAAGAAAGAAACAGCATAATCCTCGCCTCCGTGTCCTTAATAGAATTGAAACTTACCGTTACTTAGCTAGGCAAATTTCGATTCTAACCTTTTTGTGGGCTTGCCACTTTTGAGCCTCACTGTTCAAAATCCTGGATTTTTTAGCATTGGCATCCCCGCGGTAAATGCTATTCCCCACAAACTATGGCTCAGATTTATGATTGCTTTTGGCATAAATAAATACCTTTTAATAAATATTCCCCTATATGTTCTAGTGAAAAATGATTGACAGTGTCTTTCCTTTCCTTTATCCTAATCAGAAAGAATTTTGGATTTGTAGGAGAGCTTCCCCTTTGTAAATCAGTTACAACCCAACTCGGGGCTCTGAGATCAATGGTTTGAGTTTACAGTTGCTGTCACAAAACTTTAAGCTAGCTTTCAGGCTTTTAAATAAAAGGGGGTGCTGTTTTATGCCCTTCCTAGTTGCTCATTGCAAAGGATAGCTAAAGTACTTTTATGTGCTGGAAAGGATATCCTGACTTGCAAAACAACTTTTGTATTCTGTAAAACATCCTTTTTTTGACTGCAAAGTACTTTGTACATCGGCCTAATGGTTAGCGGACTAAACACTTCGTTAAGTGTACATAAACAGTCAACTTAGAATAATCTTGAGGGATTTTTGGGTTTCATTTATTTAGGCTAATTTATTTGAGGATAGACACACGGCACACATGTGTCCCTCCATGATTGGTTAATAGAGTACCATTACATTGGGTCATTGTGCCACATATTCACTGCAGAGTTTTAAAATGGCAGATGTTTGGTATAGAGACCTACATAAAACCAACTTAATATTATTAGAAGTAATATTTGTAGTCATAGCATTAGAAGTGTGGCATCGCCACTCTCACTAGGAGTATTTAACCTCTATATTGAACCACATCTATGCGGATGACATCCGACTCTACATGAAAATCTCATCAGTCAGTGACATCCAGCATATAAAAATCACTCTACACACAGTTCAATCATGGCTAGCCAGAAACCACCTCAAACTCAACCCCAACAAAACAGAACTCCTCCTCATCAAACCCAAAGACAAATCCTTTCCCATAACTAACTGGCTCAACAACCTCACTCCACTAAACTGTAAATTGTCCAACTCTGACTCCATGAAATCCCTAGTAACCACACTCAACAGTCAACTAAGCATGAAGGAACATATTAATGCCTCTGCAAAAAAGTGCCCGCTACTCACTGAAACACCTCAAAAAAGTCAAACCCCTCATATCCAATGATGACCTAAGGACTGAAGTGCAAGCCCTAGTCCTCCCTAAGCTGGGCTACGGAAACGCCACATTCATGGTGACCCCAAAAGCATACCTAGACCCTCTGAAAGCAGAACTCCACAGGGCAGCCAGGCTACTATCAGGAGAGAAGTGTCATTACTACACCACTCCCACTCTCTAACAGCTCAGCTGGCTTCCAATAGAGGCAACAGTATAGTCAAAACTGCTTGCATAACTCACAAGGCTCAACACATGGATAAACCATTTTACCCATCAAATGCCAGACAAAAGAGACTGCTTCCAAGTTCAACCAGCCTTCTCCTGATCCCGCCAAAATTCAAGACAGAAAAATCCCAAGCCTGCTCTTTCTCCGGAAATGCCCCCAGAATCTAGAACGCACTGCCTCAAGTCCTACACGACAATCAATCCTTCCGCCACTTCAAGGCGAAATTGAAACTCCTTCTCCTCAACAAATACCTAAACCCACCCTCCTCACAAGGCCTCAGCACCATTATCCCATGCAAAAATCTTATGCTCCACTCTCCCCCTGCTGCCAAATAGCCCATCCCTAGCTTCCACCGAGCTATCACGTTCATCAACTCGACAGCACGGCGCAGCCCACTGTTATTATTTTCCTTCTTCCCCATGTATCCCTATGTAAATGTAGCTATGCGCTGTAACAATTATTATTTACATACATATGTGCTGTATCCACCTAAAAAATGTATCAGCTATTTCTCCTAATGCCTTCATATATCTCGCCTAAACAATGTCTTTGGGTCTGTATGTCACCTCAATGTGTTCTGTTCTGCTAATATGTATTTTTAAAACAATATTTATGTATATAGGCTGGTTCTACCTCAAGAATGTATGCATCGATGTTCGACTCCACACTGCAGCCCATTGTTAGTTGGCTCTATGTATGTCAACTTATTTCCAGTGTAACCCTGTGCAAATATAACTATGCGCTGCTAAACATTATTTATATATATATATATGTGTATCAACCTCAAAAATGTATCAACTACTGATCCCAGTGTCTTCATACATTTTGTTACAAGTGCTGTTACTACCTCAAACATTACACCAGCTACTGATAATAATTCCGTCTACTGTTTCGCTCACATTCTGCAAATCTTTGCCTCCAAGTCTACCTCAATCTGTAAACCACATAATTACTGCTATGCAAATATTATGAAGCGCTCTGATGCCTTTGGGTCAGGTTCAGGCTATATAAAACTCTACAAATAAGTAAATAAAATAAAGAGTTATAAAAGGACAACTTATTATTACTAGTAGTTGTGCTGTTATTAGTTAAAGTATTAGTAATATTGTATGAGTGTTGTTTAAATAGTTATATAAAACAAATTATTTCTTCTTATAATTATTATTGAAAATAATAATGATTAATAATATCAATAACAATAAAAGTAATGATAATGATAATAGTAACGCTATAGTGACATTACTATTACTACTACTACTGCTACTAATAATAATACTAATAACAATTGCAATATTAATGTTAGTATTGTTAGACTAACATTAGTATGAGTATTAGTAATATTACTACTACTATTACAACCCCTTTTACTACTAAGACACTTTTTATCACCCACAAAGCAATACAAGGAAGAGGACTACTTTCTATCAGCAATAAAATCACCAAATACATTCAACAAAAGAACCTCCGCTCAAGGTTGCCACCATGCCTCAAAACCCCACCATACAAGAACAAAACCATAGGTGGGACACTTTTCTCTGTCCAAGTAGCCAAACTATGGAATTCATTACCCCCAAACATAAGATCCACGGATAACTACCTTATCTTCAGAAGACTAATCAAGAGTTGTCTCTTTCCTACATAACTACCACACTCAACAACTAATTAACAGCATATACCTGTGTAAACATGTATATTTGATTATATGTATGTATCTAGATATATGTATTTCTCTGTACAATTATGTGTAATAACTGTGTTTTTTAAAATACATCGCTATGCTTTAAGTCTGCTTAACAAATGTAATGTATATAGTACTTATGGCTATATATATATATATATATATATATATATATATATATATATATATATATATATATATATTATCTTTTGGAGTGGGATGTTATGGATATTTTGCGCCAGCCAGAGGTGCACTAGAGGCTCCGTTCTGCAAAGAGGCCGGAGCATTACTGGAACCTCCTGCAGCTGCAGTTTTGCTTTGATCAAAGGATTGATCGGACTCCGGCCCACCTTGGAAGGCATGCTCTTCTTTTGGTTGCTGCGAGAGCGGCTCATTATTAATGAGGAGACAGCCACACTATCAGTCTATTTCACGACCTGGGGAGCACATGCACGATAAGGTTGGAGCGTTCAACAGGGGACCCGAGGGAAATCAGCCATTCAACTTAACAAGGACTTTGAATTTGACACCCCGCACCTTTCACAGCAAGACATAAAGATACCTACTGGGGTCCAACATTGTCAGTCCATCCCAGCAACAAACAGCCGGGACTACAGCATTCTGGGAGCTGTAATTTGCTAACGAGCTACAGGAAGTGGCCTTCATGTGACGTTGGTCAGTGGAATTCCGCCAATTGGAGAGACTCTGGACAATTTAAAAGGTGGGGGTGTGAGTCTATAATTACATTCAGCTGCATCTGAGGAAGGCCAAAAGGCAGAAATGCATTATGCAACAGCTGACGAATTAAAGGTTTCCCAAACGTATCCCCTGAGTGGCCTCTACCTGTTATTTTGGAGTGGGATGTTTTGGATATATATTATACATGTGACATGTTTATAGGTGACAAAGGCCCTGAGAGGCTGAAACGTGTTGGCGGTGCGTTGTAAGGTGAAATAAAACTGAATATCAGATCCAGAGTGCGATGTCTTCTTGTGTTAAATTAGTCCGTAACTTGGATGCGGTCCCTACGCCTGCACCCGCTGTTGTGTGCGCCGGATTCAGAATCTTACTGCATGTCCATGTTTATAGGTCACTGCATATTTTTCATGTAAGTTATTTCATTAGATGTTTATGGATCTCTGTTTTATTAATCTATTGCAATATGTAAATATCACCATCATTATTCTATCTACATGTGCAACAACACTTCTGATTTTGTACAATACAACTTTAAATCTCAATATATTAGCTTCCTTATATATGTATACCCTTTCTATATAGTTATGTATCTATATATGTGTTATTTTAATCCTACTGTATAAGAAGAGAAGAAAAAAACACCTTTGACTCTCCCCAATGCACTATTCTGTCTCACCCTATACCTCTCTCAATATATCCTCTACTGCCACACTCTGACTGATCTAAAACCTCTTTCTACTACTGTGATCTCCAAAATAACTCTTTGTAGACTCTTTCCTGCTCAACTCACTCCAAACCTCATTTTACTACTATGATCTCCCAAACATCACGTTCTAAATTCTTCTCTCAAGTATCCCTCAATTGACTCCTCCCAAACCTCATCTTACTACTATGATCTCCCAAATTACACTTTCTAGACTCTTCCCTCTCCTATCCCTCCATTATCCTATTCAATCCAACTAAAAGACTCGTATGTCCACTGCTCGGTTTAATATATATTTCCCTATACTAATCCACCACTAATTCTTTTTGGGTTCTGGAGTAGCGTGCTATTTGCCGAAAAATGCTTTGACGCCTTTTCAGGGGTAGTAGGCATTATATAAATAAAATTACAATTACCAATAATACCAACAACAATATTATTAATAATTGTTATTAATATTATAATATGATATACATATTTTGTAGTAAATAGAAAGTCCATTGAGCCAGGTGTACAAAATAGGTTGGGTTTATTAAGCTTAGTTCCAAGTTGAGTTGATAAAGTAAAGCAAGGTAGATGGAATAAAAACAACCCCACCAGGAGCGGACTCCCTGTCGCTCAGCCTGCCTGCCTTCAACTGACACTCTTCACTCAAGCCAGGCACCAAACATTCCATGAGGTCATCAGGCATTTTCAGGCTCTTGCTAGCTGAGCAACAGGGAAGCCACATCAGGAGCAAAGTCACTTATAACATATTTGTATTAGTAATACTACAACTGCTAATAATAATACTACTGCTATAGTTGACCTTAGCAAGAGCCTGTTTTTGCTAGGAGGTGATTATAACACTGCAGTTTTTCTTAGCCCTTTTTTGCTTATACTTTAGATTAGACACATTTGTGTAATATGTGACGCACATGGACATGTTCACATTCTGCCCTTTACAATGATGATGATGCTACACTTAAAGTTATTAAAAATGGCAAATTGTCTCTTGGTGCCACTCCCGGTGACGGAGCGTCGCGGCTTAATATATTCAGAAGAAACTTTACTTCACATACATTATATTAATTGAGGTTGTTTTATTGCAATAAAAACTGAAAGCAGGTATTAGATGCAACATCACTTAATATGCTCATTACTTTGCCTCGCAGCAGCAAACACAATTAAGCTGTATAACACCTTTAAGTGGAGGGAACATTCACATTCATCAGCCCTACTGCAAACAATTAAGGTACATATTTAGTGTCTTTCAACACAGTTATTTAAACACATTATTTCATTTCAATAAAATTACCATAATGTGGTTGTTACTAACTTGAAATCTTTCTTGAAATAAATTAAATGCGAAGTTGAACCAAATGGAAAGTGCTCTGCTCAGGTGTAGAGCCCATTTTCCATAAAATACAAGCTTCCAACATGTTCAAAACATTTCACACATTCTTATGAAACACAGGGAGAATAATAAAATGACAAATTAATTTGGGCAATGTAATATTACGCATTTAATTGGTTGTGATCGAAGATAGGTTCTGAAATACTTAGGGACAGATTTACCAAATAGTTGTGCTGCCCTTGTGCAGCGCAATGGATTGCAAGTGCGATGCAACTACTATGTTAGATTTATGATGTCACACAAGATCCCCCTGTGTGGCTCTGCATGGCTTGATAAACTTAAAGTAACGCAATGCAGCGCAAATCTTTGCGTTCTGTTACTATGCCCAAAGGAGACAATCCATGGATCGAGCGTGGGTGTTCCCACGCGCCATCCATGAATTTTGCGCATTTCCATATTTACCATTAGTGGTTGATCTGGGAATGCGTCAAAATGCTGCTCCTCCCCAGGTCACGAGAAGAAATATCTTAAATTCTCCTCATTTTTTCCTCGCTGCGGCACACATAGAAAGAGGAAAATGCCTCTGACGATTGTTTATGTACAGGAAGGTGCCCCTTCCTGCTCAAAAAGAATCCTGCCTACAACCCCAGCACCCTTGCACCATGACGCAAGGGTGCCTGCATTCCCGAAAGGCAGCCACAAGGGCACCAGTGGAAAGAAAGGTCAGGAATGCTCTGTATGAAGTTAAATATGATGCATTCCTGCCCTTTCTCTTTCACGCAGCGCAGCAAGATGGCTTATGGCTCTTCGCTGCATGAAGCCTTGATAAATTAGATCCTTAATGAGTAACTAATGCTCATGGGCTGCTGCACGGCCATGCCACATTTACTGAACTGAGACAAACCCTTTTGTAATGGCAAAGATGTGCTAAAAACATAGAATGGAATGACCGCAACAGAAAACACAACCTTTTTCCATTCATCACTTTTCGGCTGTCAAAATATATCTCTGTGATTGGGAAGAACATCTCTAGATTTGGGCGCTGAGTTAGGTCTACCCAAGGCTTGAGGCTGTATCACACTTATGAGGCTAATTTATGTCTTAGATTCTTTTGTTTCTGTTCAGTGTGGTCCACTAGCAATTCTTGGTGGACTGCTAGTTTGAGTTCGGTTGCCTCCTGCAATGGACCGATGTGCTTAAATTGATGGAATGAAATACAATTAAATAAACAGAAAGGCTGACTGGTTAAGAGCTAATTAGATTATTGGCCCTTACACTACTATGCTTTGCTTTGAAATGAAGTGGATAATGTGAGTTCACATTACCCTCTTCATTCCAGAAACAGAGGGAAACATTTAACATTAACTCTTAAGAGAAGTGTTTTTTGGAAACTGGATTTGGAGTCTAGGATTTCTCTTCTTCTTCAACCAAATACACTGCTGCAGCACTGGAAGTTACATGAATGTCAGATACAAATGCAACTTCCCTGAGGTGTAATTAACTGGTGTTACAGAGGTTGTGGGTGCAAGCATACAACAGTGACTTCCTTGAATAAACTCACATCTCAGAGCAATGCTCGACATCAACTCTGTTTGGCAGGTTCAATGTCCTCCTGCAAACCCCATCACTTGAAGCAGATTGTTGTCCTACTGTGGAAAGGAGGTTTGATGTCTTTGCCTGCAAGTTCAGACGAGAAAGAGTAGTAAGTGTTCTTAGTTACCAATGGGGGGTTGGTGAAAGTTTATCTGAAGGCGTCTGATGTAGAGATCCTCTAATGAAACTGGAGCAAACTTTGGTGTGGGCTTAGACCACTTGACAAAAATCCCTTTAATTTCAATGTTGTCCTACAACATCCGCAGGTTAGGGAAAGTGTCATCACACACCATGCAGCTGATGGCAGACCATTGTACGCTGAAGCCGTGTGGTCATCTAAACAGACTGCATTAATCTTCCTTTGACCTTCCAATATAATCGAGCAATTCAGTCCGACTTATTATACACAAGTTTTTCATAATATGTTCCTAAATGCCATAAGTCTTTGGTTCCTTGTCCCTTCGGTTAAAGGATATGTACCCCAGCTACAAGAGAGCCCTATGTTTATTAAGGACTTGCTCTGTCATTCGTTTTTCAGTGGACAGGTTGAAATTCCCTTGCCCAGCACAATCAATGTTATTGTTTGTCTAGCTGTCCATGGTGTCAAGAATGTACCTGATCAGAACCTTAGAGCTCTGTCTCACATGAAGCGTCAGTGATACCCTACCATCAATCAACAACAAGTTACACGGTTTTCAGACAGAAATATTGACTTCTGGTCTAGATAATTTCCTTCAACGTGGCACGCGGCCAGAGACATTTTAAGATTAAAGAAAAAATTGGTTCTGTCGGGTAAAGGAACAACTGATTTGTCAATCCTATTTGCATGCAAAGTTACCTCCTCCCTCTGACAAAGAATTCAAAACAATTTCTTACAATGAATGAAAAGAAAGACCTGTATATAACTATTTATATCTTTATATTTTCAAGATGCATTCATAGTAAATCATAAATGACTGTCATAGTAAAAAAGTGCAACATGTGACAATAGTGAATAGTGCTCATGTGACATATACAATATATACACTGCTGACTTGCAATATAGACAATTTATACAAATATGTACAAAGTTGATTTTCAAAAGAGGGCCATCCACTAATACAAATTTGCAGAATCCCATACGCTGCTAGTCAATTTGGGTTTCTGAAGTATTGGGGCCAATTGGAATGATGTCGAGGTTTCGACCCTTCGCGTGCCTGGCTAATTGAGGTCGCAGCGGGTCTTTCTCAAGACGGGTGTAGCAAGCACGACAGTCCTGGAGTTCAAGTGCAGTGGAGAAGTGTGGCTCACTGGTTAGAGGAGGCAGACCTGGAAGCAGAGGTCAGCCCGGGACCAGGGTTCAATTCCCGGCTCGGCGGGGTCTTGAGTCCTAAAATGTCCATGGACTCGACAATTCTCGCTCCGGTGGCTCCTCGATTCACGGGTTCACACTCTGCGACTCTGGGCAATAGCTTGCTTAATCTCCACAACGGCCCCTCGCGGCGGGATGCCTGGCTTTCACCTTGCGGATACCCTGCCGGGGTTATCTCACAGGGGAATACCAGGACGGGTTCCCTAAGCAAGCGCTTAGAAACCGCTTGGTGATTTGCGCTATATAAATTCCTGTACATTTACGTTTACATTTACATGAGTCACCTGGACTAGATTGGAATGTATTGAAGTCGTCAAATCCGAAGACATAAATAAAGCCAGAGACATTTTAAGGCATTGTCAAAGTGGGCAATTGTACATGGCCCCCACTTTCCAATGGATCCCGGGACAACAAGAACTTCCTCTTTATCACACACCTGTCTATGTTTCCAGCTCAATCTTTAACCTATAATTCATGGTGTGGAATTATGGGGCTTGAATTATCAGAAAATGGGTAAAAAAGTAAAAGTAATTTGGAACAGGGGGCCCTAGAGTATACCTTGCCCAGGGCCCCCAAAATCCTTAATATGACAATGGACACGCCCCATGCACTTCAGGGCCCAAAGTAGTACAAACATGTTGCAGGCCTGCCAACTGTCTGTTACAGAATATCCAGCTGTGGCTGCTGCAGGTAAGAGTGATCGAGCCAGGTGAGGGGGGATTTTGAGAGACGACCATGGGGGAAAATTAAATAAATAATTAATTTTCCCTCATGTTTGTTTCTCGAAATCCTCCCTCACCTGGCCCCACCGCCTCACCGTGGATGACAATATCACCTCCCTTCACACTGTCATCCATGGAGAGCCAGTAAAACACAGGTACAGGGAAGTCGAACTGGAAACCCCTGCACAGTGTGGGCTTCCAGCTCTTCGATGGAGGCTCTACGAGCCAATTTCCAATATGGTATATTAAGATACCCCAAGACATCAGCAGTAGTCTCATCACATTTTTTTTTTGGAGGGGGTGGGGGCAGGGAGGTTGGTGGAGTCTGGGACAGAAGTTGCTCTCAGGCAGATCTCTGCATGAAACATGCCACTCCAAGGCCCCACCCTCTCTTCTAATGAAATATTTTTATAAGTTAGAAAATATGATTTTGCACAGAAGGTGTTCACACAAAACGCCTAGTTTCAGATTGGGAATCCATAGCAGCCAGTGTACAAATGTTCAAGCTATCCCACTCACTTTCTGCTCAATCTCTGACTTTCCATCTATACATTCTGGGTCTCTATCCTTCTTTCTCTCGCTCTCTCTCTCCCTCTTCAGCCTTATGCTATGTTAGCTATAATTAACCTCAGTGAGTTAGAAAAAGGGACAGAGGCACCATCAGTGGCTCTGGGTCTTTATATACACACCGTGGGGAAATGCACTACTGGAAAAATGGGCAGTCCATCCTTAGACCTGCCTGACAATTGACTTTATCTACCTTGCCCTGTGGATCATGGATTACTGATCTGGCCATTGCCTCTCCCTACCCTACTGGTTTCAATACCTTTAAACTATGTAACTCATCAGCATGAATACTAGAACATCATGGGCACTGCATGTTTACTCACTCTTTATATTTGACCTGGCGCACAGTATCGTAGGAAGGGTGTTATTACCCTAAACAGTCCTAAGTGTGTTTTGTTCTATGTATTTTTTGCATTCCATCATTGCAAAGTAATATTGCAATTCCTGTTTAAATTAATGCTAGTAGGACCATACTGTTACATGACCCCAATGTAAGCAAGGAAAATGTACCCCCATCCCAATTTGGTAGTAAAAGACCAGCCGTAGCTATTACTTAGAGGGCTCTTCTTACTCCAGGGTCCTGGTTTAACTGCACCTGATGCACTATTGATAGGTACACCCCTTCTAATGCATCCATCTGGCACACCAATTACATTATTGGCTGTATGTGTGATGTAGTAGACAGACGTTGGTATCCTTCCGCTAGATATTCTGCACCAAGTCTTATTTATATTGTGTTTAAGTAATAAGGAAAGCAGCAAACACATTACCCCCCAAAACCAATCTTGAAATTATAAGCCATTTTGCTTCCTCGCAGACCTGTTAAGCCCTCATCTTCAGATTTCACTTACCCTACCAGATCATGTCCACTCTGGCCCAACCCTTTCAAGGTAGACCAATAAAAGTGGAGGTGGGACACCTTGAACTTACTTACCAAGCACCCGAATAGCCTTCTGACCTAAGTCAGGGTGGGAAGTGATAAACGTTACAAGCAAGGAGAGGGAGCAACCACGATTACCACAAAAAATAGAAGGATTGCCTCCCCTTCACACTACACTAACCTTTCAGGAAATTATGAGGACATACACAAGCCTCCAGGCTGAAGGAGAACAAAGAAGAAAACATACATTGGCAAAGCCAATAGGTCTCACATATGCACATGCTACTGGCTTTGTCAATATGTTTTAGCCATGTTGTACACCAGCATGACTGCTGTTCATCATGGCAGAAAATTAGTGGAGTAGAGGAGAGTGGCATGCAATGTCATAGAGTGGAATGGTCAAAAGAGGAATAGAGTGTTGTTGAGTGGAGAGGTATAGATTGTTGTGTATTGGAGTGGTATAGAGTGGCATCAAATAAGTGGCATTCAGTAGAGCAGAGTGGAGAAGATTAGAGTAGTCTAATGTAGAGTGCATTGGAGCATAGTGCAGCAGAGTATAGTAACGTAGAGGGCAGTGGCATAGAGTGCAGCATCATAGAATTCAGTGGCGTACACGGCAGCATTGCAGAATGCAGCAGCATAGATTAGAGTGGTGCATAATAGAATGCAGTGGTGTAGAGTGGTATGGAGTAGAGTGACAGAGAGTGCAGTGGTGCAGAATGGTGCAGAGTAGACAGGCATTGAGTGCAGTGGTGTAGAGTGGGGTGATGCAGAGTGCAGTGATGTAGAGTGCAGTGATTCAGAGTAGAGAGGAGTAGAGTGCATTGGCAGAGTGCAGTAGTAGTACAGTACAGTAGTACTTTACTTTTACCTACTTCTTTTTCGTTATCTGAGGCTGCAGTCGGATAAAATCTCGACCTGCCTCTGCCTCTTCTTTTGTTTCGCCCTGCCTTGCGCTGTCCTCCCTTCTGCCCCACTGTGTCGGAAACGCCGCACAGGAGCCGACATCAGGTGGTTCCCATCCCCACGGCTGACTAGGTGCCGCTGGGGTTTCCTGGGACCTGTAGGAGGAGAGTGGTTGGAGCAGGAGCGGCCATCTTGGGGGGAGTTTCTGCACGCTGGTCGGCTGACTAGTGGTGCACTCTCTCTGACGCCTCTCGGCGGAGTCAGCATAAATTCGAGCATCGGAAGGGGCCAGGTTAGATCATTTGACCCCCCCGCTTTGCCTACCGCGGTTGCTGGGGCGGGCGAGTGGGTGCTATCTGCTATTGCTGCTGATTACTAGCCTTCAACATTTGTCTCATGCTAGAGTTTTTGTTGTGCTGATTGCTAGTGCTGCTTTTTTAAACTTGTGTATAAGAATAACAGGAGAAAACCCATAGACCTCGTTGGGATGGGTGTATCGTGTAATCCAGAACAATTCCCAACAGGATTTATGTAAAGACAGTTTCAAGAATGTATGCAATATGCATTACAAAGGAGAGAGAGACAAGGAGTCAATTGATTTTCAGAGGAAGTGGTATAATTTACCAAGAGGCAAGGGAAAAAGATCTTTCATATGTCAATACAGTTTAAAACAGCACTGTACAGAGCGGATCTTGTGACAACCCAGTGACACTTGGTGCGAGTGCTATATACAGTTTAGTGATAGTGAATGTGCAAGTGCTAAAAACAACAGCATTGGCGACGCATTAACCAAAGTATATACATCAAATAATGGCTCCGAAAAACAAGTTATAATCACTTGACAACCAGTTATTTATACAGGAGCACAAGACGTGATATGCGTCGTGTAATTCAAGCTGTACAGTCGACGGCGTTTCGATCCCCTTTAGTCGGGATCGCTGATAGATGCTTTGAGCAGCGGGCGGGACAAGCTGCGCCTGAGTTAAGCAGGGCGGCAGAAGGCAGATGGGGCTCTTCTAACGAGTCGGCTACCGGCAGTGAATGCGGGAGCATCTATCAGTGATCGATCATTGAGTGACCAATCGGACCACCAGTACCCTCGCTCGAATGCTTGGGTCTAACTCACTGTGTCCATCGACAACCCTGTCCTGATGACGATCCCGACTAAAGGGGATCGAAACGCCGTCGACTGTACAGCTTGAATTACACGACGCATATCACGTCTTGTGCTCCTGTATAAATAACTGGTTGTCAAGTGATTATAACTTGTTTTTCGGAGCCATTATTTGATGTATATACTTTGGTTAATGCGTCGCCAATGCTGTTGTTTTTAGCACTTGCACATTCACTATCACTAAACTGTATATAGCACTCGCACCAAGTGTCACTGGGTTGTCACAAGATCCGCTCTGTACAGTGCTGTTTTAAACTGTATTGACATATGAAAGATCTTTTTCCCTTGCCTCTTGGTAAATTATACCACTTCCTCTGAAAATCAATTGACTCCTTGTCTCTCTCTCCTTTGTAATGCATATTGCATACATTCTTGAAACTGTCTTTACATAAATCCTGTTGGGAATTGTTCTGGATTACGCTTTTTTAAACTTGGCACTGTGCTTTTAACTTGTAAAATTTACTGTGTACTTTACTTTTACCTACTTCTTTTTCGTTATCTGAGGCTGCAGCCGGATAACATTTCGACCTGCCTCTGCCTCTTCTTTTGTTTTGCCCTGCCTTGCGCTGTCCTCCCTTCTGCCCCACTGTGTCGGCAACGCCGCACAGGAGCCGACATCAGGTGGTTCCCATCCCCACGGCCGACTAGGTGCCGCTGGGGTTTCTGGGACCTGTAGGAGGAGAGTGGTTGGAGCAGGAGTGGCCATCTTGGGGGGAGTTTCTGCACGCTGGTCGGCTGACTAGTGATGCACTCTCTCTGACGCCTCTCGGCGGAGTCAGCATAAATTCGAGCATCGGAAGGGGCCAGGTTAGATCATTTGACCCCCCCGCTTTGCCTACGGCGGTTGAGGGGGCGGGCGAGTGGGTGCTATCTGCTATTGCTGCTGATTACTAGCCTTCAACATTTCTCTCATGCTAGAGTTTTTGTTGCGCTGATTGCTAGCGCTGCTTTTTTAAACTTGGCACTGTGCTTTTAACTTGTAAAATTTACTGTGTACTTTACTGTTACCTACTTCTTTTTCGTTATCTGAGGCTGCAGCCGGATAACATCTCGACCTGCCTCTGCCTCTTCTTTTGTTTCGCCCTGCCTTGAGCTGTCCTCCCTTCTGCCCCACTGTGTCGGCAACGCCGCACAGGAGCCGACATCAGGTGGTTCCCATCCCCACGGCCGACTAGGTGCCGCTGGGGTTTCTGGGACCTGTAGGAGGAGAGTGGTTGGAGCAGGAGCGGCCATCTTGGGGGGAGTTTCTGCACGCTGGTCGGCTGACTAGTGGTGCACTCTCTCTGACGCCTCTCGGCGGAGTCAGCATAAAATAAGAGGACCTTCTCTCCGCGCAGCGGACGCGCTGTGCGGTTGCACCTACATCGCGCCTAAGGAGCGCCAAAGGAAAGCCCGTCTGCGCCCGTCAGCATCCCGGAGGCGGACGGGTGCGGCGGGAGGGTCTGAGGTAGTGTCACTACGGCCTGTATCAGCTGGTATAATGTTGAAGTACACACCCATAGAGCTTATGTCTCTCAGAAAAGGGGTAAATTCTTGTCGCACGGTCTTTCCAGGGGGGCACAGGGGCAAGAGACGATGCCCTGGCTGTGGCTGGCTTTCGGCCAATGCCCCCGCCTGTGTCTCTCACGTTCAGTCGGCTACCATCAAGCACTCATGTCTACTCCTCAATACTAGATCACTGAGTAAGCATGCTCTTGATATCCATGAGCTCCTGGTTACGGAGGAGCCTCTCTGTCTGCTACTTACTGAGACATGGCTGGGGGAGGCCTCGAATCCTGACATAGCAACGGCAATCCCCTCTGACTATGATATATTCAGACAAGATAGAGTGAAGGGTAGGGGCGGGGGTGTGGCTATTGCGGTGAATAGGCTTGCTACATGCTCCATTATCCCCACAGATGTTATCTCAGGCTGTGAATCCCTGTCACCACACCAATCTTTCGCAGGGCTACTGATCTATAGACCTCCAGGGCCCTTGGGTTCTTTCTATGATGAGCTGCAGGCTGTGATATCGACACTTTGTTTGAGGACGGAGCATTGTATTATACTGGGGGATTTTAACATCCATATGGACGAGCGGGATGATGTAGATACGATGAAAATCTGTGATATCACTTCTCCCCTGGGTCTCTCCCCCTATCTCACTATGCCCACTCATAACAGGGGTCATACCCTCGACCAGGTGTTCTCTACTGTTCCTATTGATGTTTCTACCCCTGTTCCGGTGCTCTGGTCGGACCACTTTTTGATTAAATTCTACATTTCATGCATCAATAAACCCCCATGCAGTACCCCCTTTCGGCCTTGCCAGGCCCCTCGGGCATATCATCGTGTAACCCCCGAAATGTTGAACCAGGCCTGTCTACTCCATCCTTGTCCACTGTTTGGGGTCCTAGAAAAAGATCTTGCTTCCATGCAGGCATGGCTTACTGAATGGCTAGACGAGCTTGCCCCTGAGATTGCCCCCCGTAAAACTACCAAACGGGCGTCCGCTCCTTGGTTTACTGAAGCCCTGGCCTTGGCTCGCCGACAGTGTAAGTTTGCGGAGAGGGCCTGGCGTCGACAGTATGACACCTTGGCCAAGCTGGCATACAGAGCTTCCATCAAAGCCTACCACCAAGATATTTTGCTGGAGAAGAAATCTTACCTCTCAAGGAGAATTGAGACGGCTACCAACCCTTGCAAGGAGATTTTCACTATTGTAAGGGAATTTGTGACCCCTAAAATGAGTACACCGCTACGGGTGCACTCGGAACCATGGGTGACCTCTCTTGCCAATTTTTTTACCACCAAAATTAAGTCCATTCAGGACTCTTTCTTGCTGTCTGGGGTAGTGGCAGTCCCCGGCGCAAATGTCCTGGCAGAACCTGCAGGTAGCTTGGAGCCCACTCTCTCGGAATTTCCACCCTTAGCCGTCGCTACGTCGTTGGAACTCCTAGCTAAATTAAAGTCAGGGTCCCCTCTTGATCCTTGCCCTGCCAAATGTTTGGCGAAAATGGCGGAGGTTATAAACCCCCTTGTCAATCCCTTGCTGAATCTCTCCCTAAGCAGTGGGGTGGTACCTTCAGTTTGGAAACAGGCCATGGTCATCCCACTGCTGAAAAAGCCCAGTCTGGACCCTGAGGTCTTTGCCAATTATAGGCCTATTTCTCTCCTGCCAGCTTTCGCTAAAATAGTGGAAAAACATGTACATACTTCCCTCTCCAACTTCCTTGAATACCATAATTTGTTACATTATACTCAATCCGGCTTCCGTACCAACTTGAGCACCGAGACTGCGCTGCTGGAAGTTACGGAGTCGATCAGGGAGGTTTTGGATGAGGGAGGTAGGGCCATGTTGGTGATGCTCGACCTGTCGGCGGCTTTTGACACCGTCCCCCATGAGGGTCTCCTCATCAGGCTCAGTGAAATCGGTCTGCGGGGGACGGTGTTCAGCTGGTTTAGATCTTTTCTAGCTGGCCGCTGTCAAACGGTCTGGGCCCCGCCTTGCTCTGCGATAGTGCCGTCACTGGATGTCGGAGTGCCCCAGGGCTCTGTTCTGAGCCCCACTCTTTTCAACATCTTCCTGACCCCGCTGGCGGCACTTGCGGAGTCTTTTGGGGCCCAGATCGTCTCATACGCCGACGATACCCAGCTCCTCTTCACTTGTGGGAAGGGGTCTGAGTTTGACGGTGAGAGCATCCGAGAGTGCCTTGAGGCGGTTTTTAAATGGTTCCAGCTAAACGGCCTCAAATGCAACTCGGATAAATCTGAGGTGCTCTTTTTCGGTTGTCGATCTGATCCGAACTGGCGGGATTGGTGGCCTGTAACTATGTTCCCTCCTTCAGCTGCATCTTTAATAGCCAAGAACTTTGGGGTCAAAATTGACAACGGCCTGACGCTGAAGTCCCAGATTCTTGGCATTACAGGAACATGTTTTGGCCTCCTCAAGATGCTCCGTAAATTTCTCCCGCTACTCCCGTTGGCGCATAGAAAGATTACGGTGCAGGCCCTTATTGGGTCACGACTTGATTACGCCAATGTCCTGTATTTGGGCCTGCCGGAGTATCTTCTCCAACGTCTGCAGGTGGTCCAGAACTCGGCCGCGCGGGCCATTTTTGGCCTACACGGTCGAGCTAGAACATCGAACCTCTTGCAGTCTCTTCATTGGCTGCCTATCCGGAAACGGATAGTTTTTAATGCCCTTACTCTGGCTCACAAGGCTTTGCATGCTTCCGGGGCCAAATATATTCAAAAACGGTTGGCGATTTATCATCCTGCCAGATCTTTGAGGTCTGAGTCGCAGGCGTTGGCTGCGGTCCCAGTCATAAGAAGAGCGCGGATTTGGGGCCGGTCCTTCAAGTACCTGGCGCCTCGGCTCTGGAATACTTTGCCTATTGCCCTTCGCAGGAATGCCAATTTGTTGGCTTTTAGAAAGGACCTGAAATCCTGGTTATTTGTTCAATAGGCCATATCTCTTTCTCGCCTTCCCCTTTGTTTCTGTTATAGGTCATAAAGCGCCGGGACACTCTTCGGAGTAGCCGAGCGCTATACAAAACACCATTAACATAACATAACATACAGAGTAGAGTGGTGTATCGTGCATTGGCATAGAGTGGCATAGAGTACAGTGGTGCAAAGCAGAGTACAGTGGCATAGAGTGTGGTGACATAGACTGCAGTTGTGTAGAGTGCATTGGTGTACAATGCAGTGGTTTAGAGTAGAGTGGCGTAAAGTGCCGTGGCATAGAGTGGAGTGGCGCAGAGTAAAGTAGAGTGATGAAGACTGCAGTGGTGCAGAGTAGATTGTTTAAGAGTCGAGTGAAATGGCACAAAGTGGAGTGGTGCAGGTGAGAGTTCAGTGGCATACAGTGGCATTGAGTGTAATGGCGTAGAGTAAAGTGGTGTAGAATGCAGTGGCATATAGTGCAGTGATGCAGAGTAGAATTGAGTGGCATACAGTGGAGTGGCGTAAGGTGAAGGGTGTAGAGTTGAGTGGTACAGAGTAAAGTGCATTGGCATTGAGTGTGTTAACGCGGGATTTCTGGTCTATTATTCTAGATCTAGATCCCAACTCAGGTCGACTAGACCGTTGGTACCTGTCATGGAGTAAAAGGCAATCCACTACTAGGTCAATCAGTTAAGGACTTACACCACTCTAAAGAACCACCTACTACAAATAAGTTTAAAAGTTTATTATAAAGCCAAAGCTAACTGGAGATACAAACATCTCAAAATAAGGTTTAGAAGATGTACGGGTATCAATACAAACATGAATTTTCTAAATGCTCTTAGTCGGCAGAAGAAGATCCCCAAACCCAATTCAAATATCATCAGAGTTGCAAGAATAGACACAAGCTGTAGCTTGTAAGTCATTTACAGAAAGGAAAAATTCAGGTTAGACTGTCCCTACACTAGACTAAGTGACATCCCTACTTAGCAGAATCTTAACCTAAAAAGGTGTCAGCCGTGGTGACTTCCAAAGAAGATCACACACTTCCCTTAGTCTTCGTGATGAATCGATGTCTTGCAGTTAACCTATCTGCCTACCCATCCGCTCTCTTAGGTTCCTCAGATCATCTGCTCTAACTCCACCCAGGGGTGCTGTCCCTAATAAAAAAATCACATTTACAATAGAAACGCCCCTTAGAGACGCCCCTCACGTGGTGTCTTTTCTGGTATTTTCCATGCTGATACTCCTCTGGGTCCATCGTTAGCGTGGTGACCTTGCTTCTCAGGCGCTTCTCCGGCAGGACGGTACCCCCCAGGAAATTCCTGAAGCCTCCTCCAGGCCTGTGCCTGGCTCACTGAACAAAAGTCTATTCATCACTCTCTTGATTAGAACCTCCTCGCACCTGCAAACAGACACTTGTACTGTGGGCCCCAAATTCCGGCCTCCACCGTATCTTCTAAGTCGTAAACCCTTCGAGCAGGCTCCGAAATTTATGCTTAACATGACCTTCCTTTAACTAGCACATGCAGATCTAAAGAAAGGACTTTATCTATTCAGGCCTATTAGAATTACATGAAACGGGCCTGTGCACTCTGCAAACCTTTAATTTCTTAGTCTAAACAGTATTCTAACTTATTACACACAATGGTTATATGAAACACTTCTATAAAACATATATTTCAGTTCTATGATCAATAATACTTTGAATTATAACAACATTAAAATCCACATCGTGAAAGTGTAACAGCATCTTTCGTTTCTCTGTGAACTGCCATGTGGCCTACACATTTCTACGTTTAGCTTTTCACACTGATATATGCATTCTATTTTAATTAAACACTCTTATGTATTTTCACTCTATAAATTCGACACTCTTATGAAATCTTTACTTAAGTGATACAACGTGCTTGTAAATATGGTGCACTTCTATATTTTTTCTCAATTTGCGCTCTCTCAGTCCCCCCTTTGATGACTTTTAGTAGTCATCACCATCACAACACCATCCCTGCGGTATGACCTGAGTCCAACTGAACTCGTTGCAGTACTCCCTCGTTTCATCAGCTCTAGAGCCCTCAGACTCCTGTACTGGTTATCCTGCATCGCAGCTAATCTCCTCTCCTGCTCTCTCATGGATCTCTGCAACCTATTTGATCTATACCATTGGTACAGCCGCACCAATCCCCACAAGGTGATTATACAAATCACTATTATGATAATAGGTTTCAGCATGTACCAAATGAAACTCTTTCCTAGGTTGGCAAACCAACCTCCAACTTTACCCATTCCTTGACCTACTTTTTCCCACACATTTATCTGTGTCAAATCCTCTATCTCATGATGAATTTCAGTAATGTTCCGTATGTACTTTTCTAGAGGTTTTGAATTGTCTGGAATGTAAGTACAACATTCCTGAACCTTCAAAGCCTTACAGACTCCTCCCTCTTTGGCTAACAGAACGTCTAGAGCAAGTCGGTTCTGAAGAACCATTGCCCTTATCGATTGCATCTCTCCCTCCACCATCATTAATGATCTAGCAGTACTAGCGGACAACCTATCTACAACTGTTGCCAATCTCCTAATCTTGACATCATTCAGTGCTATCCCTAAAAGAGGAAACATAGCACCAAATACGTCTCCAACTACCTCCTCATAGTATACATCCCTTCTTCCTCTAGCTTGAGTTCCTCTCTCTATAATTTCCAAATCCTTAGTATGGTATATTTTGGGGAAGACAATTGCCAAATAACATGATCCATACCAATTATCCGGTAGTTTCACATATGCATTTCTTCCACAAACAAAATATACATTTGGGATCACCTGCATTTCCTTCAAGAAGTCCTTGTTATAATATTCTAATTGAAAAGCATGTTCACAACTTACTTCTCCCACAAACACATTCTCGTAATAGGTTTCACCCCTATGTATACACAGTTTCCCCTTTTTCTCTCGATCTAATGCTATCGGACCATTACTACCCTTTCTTTGGTGTGACCTTTCTTCCTCGGTCCAATCTGTTTTCCATTGGCCTGAAGCTTTTAAGATCTTCTGTCTCCTATACCGATCATCCACCTGCCCTATAAACTTTTTCTCAATTTCTGACACTTTACAAGTCAAATTATTTCTTCGGGCATGTGAAGTATCCAACGTTTTCCAAGGAATGAAAAATTTCTGTAATCTATCTTCACTCTTATAATAATCCCACTTGTTCAAGTGCTTGTAGTTTGGCACTTCTGGTAAAACAGCATCAAAACAATTCTTGGCCTCCATAGCATCAATATATTCATAAAGCAATTTAGCATATGCATTTGATTTGAAATTTCCCTGTGATTCATCCACATGTAACCTACGAGTCTCAGCTGCTAGTAAAGCTTTATCTTTCTCTGTATTGCCCCCCTTTTTACCAGCAGTAGTAGGTTTCTGTGTCGATACAATTTTTGTTTCCCTTGTTGCTTTCTCTTCATTTCTATGTCCCACTACATATGATATGGTAACTACTAAAACTATGAGAAAAATTACTCCCACTAAAAGTGTGCCTACTATGCATTTTGTCCTGTGGTTCGGGTTGCCAGCCTCCATGTTATCAAGACAGTGTAGTTCTGATTTTTCTTTCACAACACAAAGTCTCTTTTCTTTGCTTCTTCAGCCTTTCCGAACCACACCTGGAAGCTAATAATCCCTTCTGCAAGATCAGTCTTTGAGTTTTAGAGCAATAGACAACCCTAGCCCTTCTCCGTCCACTGAATGGAAGTCCCTAAATTTCTTCTCCTTCCACTTGGCGCTAGGTTATCTCTCAATCTGTTTATTTACAAAGTCTTTAGCAATCTGGAATTATACGTGTTCCGGCAGCTCTGATCACGTATTCCAATATTTCCAAACGAAGAATGATCTCCTCATGTGTTGGGCTCATTGAACAAGAAGTCGGAAATTCTAGTCTGTTTAGAACCATGTCTCTTATCCTGCTCAGTAGGGGAGGATTGGGAATAGTGAATGTCAGCAACCCTTCGACCTCCACTCCTGGTATCAACAACACTATTTCCAATGTTATGATTGGGTCAGTACTGATCAGTAGCACTTCCCTCACCCTCCCGCATCTCCGTGCACAGGACATCTGCAGCTAGGTAGGTCCACTCAGGAGTAGCGTATCTTCTGCAGGGCACTCGCACTCTCCTCGATCTTCTCGGACCTTCCTGCTCCTGTCTTTGTGCACCTTCGTCCAAATCCAAGCCTTCAGATATAGGAGCAAGAGTTCTCTCTGGAGTTGACTTTAAGCTCGGCCTCTGCTTCCTTTCAGGCCAACTAGCTTCTCCACGCCTTGTTCTCCTATTTCTTCTCCTCACAATCGGTTCTTGATCACTCTGGTACTGCTCTGTCTCTGAGCCGTATTCACAGCAACTTTCTCCTTCAGTGGCAACTTCAGTTTCACTGCCGTCTTGTCTTTCTTCTTCTGGATCTGTAGCACTCCCAACTTCTTCCGACACCCCCACAGCTTGACTGATCCCCTCTAATGGTTCGCCGTCCACAGCTGGATTTTCATCTGTGAGAGGAGCTGTTTCTTCTAAGGGTGCTGGAACTCTTCGAGTATGGGAGGCATGTATCCAGTTCGGCAGCCCCCCACACTTTACAGCCGTATTCGTTGTCAGGATTATTTAGTAGGGCCCCTTCCAACGCACGTCTAGGCAGTTCTTCCGGACGTGCTTCTTCACCAGAATCCAATCACCAGGGCACAAATCGTGACATAGGTCTCTGGAAGATGGAACTTCAGCAGCCTGCACCTGAAGAGACACAGAATGAATGACGTGAGAGAGTCCCTTGCAGTAATCCAGGATCAGGTCATCTGTAATATTCAACAAAGCTGTAGTTGGAACAGACGGAAGTCTCATTGCCCTCCCCATCAACACCTCATGTGGAGAGAGACCTGTCCTCCTGTCTGGTGTACTACGCATACTCATGAGTACCAAGGGCGGAGCATCAGGCCAGCTTAAGGACGTCGATGAACATACTTTGGCTATTCTGGACTTCAGAGTCCCATTTATCTGCTCCACAATACCTGAAGCTTCTGGTCGATAGCTACAGTGCAACTTCAGATCAATGTTCAATGCAGAGCAAAGCATCTTCACAACTTCACTGTTGAAATGAGTTCCCCTATCTGATTCCAGGGAGGTCGGCACCCTGAAGCGCGGGATCAACTCTCTAAGCAACAACTTTGCTACTGTGAGTGTATCGCACCTGCGTGTAGGGTATGCTTCGACCCATCTGGAAAATATGCATACAACCACCAGAACATACCTGAGGCGGTTGACTTTTGGCATCTCAATAAAATCTAATTGCATTCGGTTGAAAGGCCCCCAGACCTCCCAATGTGACTCATTGTAACTGGTGTTCTTTTCCCTACATTCAATTGCTGACATGTGACACATCGTTTACACACTGCTTCTGCTGCAATCCTAAACTTAGGACAATACCAAGTCTGCCTAAATAACCTCAGCATGGCATCTCTTCCCAAGTGAACTGGACCATGTATCTGTCGTGCCATTGGACTCACTAATTCCTCAGGTAATACTGCCCTTCCATCTGCTGAAACCCACAAATCCATCTCACCTTTCACACAACCTGCTGTTTCCCATGCCTTTTTCTCAGAATCTGGTGCATTTTCTTGCATGTATTTTAAATCTTCCCAAGTATCTACTGTTTCTAGCACCATGTTTAACTCTGTCTTTTCCTGAGTCCCACCTACTTCCACCTCCGTGAAAGAATATCCTTGCTCCACGCAATATCGCGCGACTTCGTCTGCATATCGATTTCCTTGCGACACAAAATCTGTATTTTTGGTGTGGGCTACACATTTAACAATCGCAATTGCTGCTGGTCCTTGTAATGCTTCTAACAACAGTCGCACAAATTCCCCATTCCGAATAGGCGAACCAGAGGAGGTCATGTAACCTCTCTGAGACCACAATTGCCCAAAATCATGAACTACACCGAAACCATATTGGCTATCGGTATAAATGGTGACTCTAATTTTTCTACCTGCTATACAGGCATGTGTCAATGCAATGATTTCGGCTACCTGAGCGGAGTGTACTCCTTCCAGGCAAGCGGCTTCCACAACTCCAGTAATGGTGCAAACAGCATAAGCTGCTCTCAACCGACCAGTATCGTCTCTTAAACATGAGCCATCAACAAAGAACATTTCATCAGGGTCAGTCAACGGCTCATCCACAATATCTGGTCTTGGTTTCGTGCAGAGTTCAGTCACATCAAGGCAATCGTGACCTTCACATTCTTCGCCTTCTATTTCATTAGGAAGTGGCATCAATGTAGCAGGATTCAAAACAGAGCACCTCTTAAGGGTCACGTTCTCCGCAGCAAGAATAACTTGCTCGTAGCGCGTGAGCCTATTACTGGTTAAGTGCTGTGTCTTGGTCCTGGTCATTAACAGTTCTACAGAATGCGGTACATACACCACTAATTGGTGTCCCATGACAATGTTTTCACACTTTTCAATGCTGACACCTGTTGCAGCAACGGATTTGAGACATCCGGGCAACGCTGCGGCTACCGGATCTAAAGTAGCCGAAAAGTATGCAACCGTTCTACGGGCATTTCCATGAGTTTGTACTAAGACTGACAAAGCACAACCCTCTCTTTCGCAGCAGTAAAGGAAAATGGTTTTTCGTAATCAGGCATCTCCAAAGCTGGAGCACGGCACAAGTCCTCTCTCAGCTGTAGGAACGACATCAAACAATCCTTGTCCCATGGTACCGGATCACTCACCTCCTTGTGCGTCAGTTTTTGCAAGGGTTTCGCTTTCAGTGAAAAGTTAGCTATCCACTGTCGGCAATAACCAACCATTCCTAGGAACATCCTGACTTCTCTCTGAGTCGTAGGCGAGTTCATCTTCATTATCGCCTCTATCCTATCTGGTGACACCTTGCACTTTCCTTTTTCTATCCGGTGACCCAAGTACTGTACTTCTGTCAGACAGTACTGCAATTTGCTCGGAGATACCTTGTGCCCATTTTCAGCTAAATGGTTCAGCAAGGCGATGGTGTCTATCTTACAAGCTTCTTCCGTTCCTGACGCAACAAGTAGGTCGTCTATATACTGGACCAGAACTGAGTCCTGTGGCAGTACTAGACTTTCAAGATTTTTCTTCAGTAGCTGGTTGAAAATTGATGGGCTTTCTGTATACCCTTGTGGGATACGACACCATGTTAAAACACGATTTTCCAGCTTAAAAGCGAAAGGATACTGGCTCTCCTCATCTAATGGAATTGAAAAGAAGGCCTGACAAAGATCTATCACTGTGAACCACTCAGCTTGGAATGGTATCTGGAACAATATCACTGATGGATTCGGTACCACTGGACAACATGAAACAACTATGTTATGAATTTTTCGAAGATCGTGTACTATTCTGAATTTCCCACTAGGTTTTTGCAAACCCATAATCGGGGAGTTGCATGGACTACCCACGATCTCCTTCAGTATTCCCTGTTGAATCATAGAGTCGATCACGGGTTTTATTCCTGCAATCGTCTCCGGGGTCAGTTTGTATTGGGGCGTTCTTGGATACTCAACATTTGGTTTTACCATGATCTTCACTGGTTCTACTCCTTTGATCAATCCTATCTCTTCTCCAGTGAAATCCCATACCTCTGATGCCACTGTATCTCGTAAGTCCCAAGGAAGGTCCTCCACAGTCAGGGTAGGATACAGTTCTACACATACTCTCGAATTTGCAACTTTAAAAGTAGGATCATCGTCTGTAGTCTGTACCTCCACTCCCTGAGGTGTGCAGTATATTGTGCAATTCAGTTTGCACAATAAGTCCCTTCCTAACAGACACACAGGACTAGAATCACATACTACAAACTGGTGTTCATTGGTGTTGTTTCCTATTTTCACTGACACCGGTTCCGTCAAAGGGCTAGTCATTCTCCTATTTGCGACTCCTACCACCTGAATAGTTTCCCCCGACATTGGTAGACCTGGAACCACTGCCGATCTCAAAGTTGATCGAGTAGCTCCGGTATCCACTAAGAATGGTGTAGGACACCCTGCCACTTCAGCCTCAACAAACGGTCCTCTTTGATCCACCTCTAGAACTGCCCCGAGGGTACAGTCCTCTTCTCTACTTACACGTCATCCCGTCAATGGATCGACGTAGTAACACTCTTCTTCGTCTACAAAAAGAGGCATTTGTCTGTGGATCTTTCCCCCTGTCGTAATCTTTGGTGGCTGCGGGAACTGAGCTTGTGGAGCCGAAGTCCCCCCTTTGGCCACCTTACTCCTTGACACTGTCACCCCTTGAACTGGAACTTCTTGAACTTCCTCCTCTACTTCTAGTTCTCCGTTTTCAGGGTTAAAGGGACACTCGCGTTTCCAATGTCCCACCTGGTGACACTGGTGACACTTTGTCGGTTTTTTCAATGTAGCAAAGTCTATTCTAGGTCTCAGGTTTTCCTCGTTGTTCTTATTCTGACTATTTGATTTCCGTCCCATTGTCCCTGTTCCCTGTTGCTGCTGTCCGCCCTTTCCAGCTGACTGCATCTGCACCATCATCAGTTTCTCCTTTAGTTTCTTTGCTTTGGAATCTATTTCATCACTGCAATACCTTGCGTATCTCAAAATTTCATCCAATGGTTTGTTTTGCCAACAAATTAAATGTTGCTGAATCATCAAACAAATATCAGGTCTTAACCCCAAAACAAACTTCGATACAAACTGTCCTATATCCTTGGGATCCATTACATCTAATCCACTGTATTGTCTGAACGTTTTCAACAATCGCTCATAATACTCATGAACTGTCTCCTTGGGTTTCTGTCTTGTTCGGTCTATTTTTACCCAATCTATATCTTGTGGTGGCACCTTCTCTTTCAGCCAAGTCATCACCCTTTCATATTTTAACATTACGCTTTCTGACGGTCCATTAGTAAGAGCATTCCTTTCTGGTTCAGCAGTTGGCCATTCGACACTAACCTTGCACGCTATCCACAAGTCTCCTGGGACCACAATGTCGAATAAGGTGTTCAAATCAATCCACAATACTTTTGAAATCTTGACAAACCTCTCTACCTGCTTGTACCACTCTACGGGATTTTCCCTTAACTTCGGAAATGAGTTGGTAAATGCAGCTAAATCTCCTCTACTCCAGGGCACATGTACATAACTCCCATTCACTATTTCTCGCAAAGGGAATGCCTCCATCTGCATCAGCCTTCCCTCCGGAGACATCACATTCGCGCTCCGCCTAACAGTTCCCTTTTTGGACCACCTCTCTTCCCATTTGTACAGATCTCTCCATGCTCTTATTCCTGTGATCAGTTCCCTTATGTGTGTTTTTAATCGAGTAGTCCTCCTCTCATCTAAGTCCTGATCTGAATAATGTAACCCATGGTTACCCTGTAATGCCTTGGTTCTGGACAAATCTACCATATACTTGTCTGCCAGTTCAGACAGCTTCTCATGAGTTGTTCTTGCCTTTCGAGTAATATCCTTTGCTATAAACAGCAGCTCATCTTGTTCATACAAGTCAATCCTTTCCAAAGGCAACCCACCATCTATAATCTCGTCCAAGTCAGATTTTAAGCTGGTCACATCCAGTCTTTTGGCTTTTACCACAGCTTTCAGTATGCTATCTCTAAAGAGTCCATTTACATCTCTCCCATCACAGCTCTGAGTCCTACGTCTGGGCTCAGGCGTGTTATGGGGAGTCCTCCCATGCTCCCATCTCTCCAGGTCCCATGCAGTTCCATCCTCTCTGGGTGTATAGTGAAACACTTCTCTATTTCCCATAGTCCCACATTTCTCATTCTGCCTGGTTTCTCTAGGTGCATGGTAAGACATTCCATTATTCCCCGTGCCTTCGCAATTCGCCTGTGACCTCTGATCACTCGACGCATGGCAAGATCCTTCTCGGTTCCCCATGTTCCCACAACTCCAGTGCTGTACGTTATCATCAGGTGCGTGGAGAGTGCACTTAAACCTGTCCCTGTACTCTTGTGTCCTTTGTTCTTCCTCACTTTGAATGAGACGAGACATCCCTCCACACTCCGTACTTCTGCCTTTTTGCTCCTGCCCATTTCCACTGTCAATATGACGTGTAACTCCTCTACTCTCCTGACTTTTACCATCCCACTCCTGACCGCTTTCGCTAGCCCCGCAGTGAGATAATGTCCCGTTGCCTCGACTTCCCCATTCAGGTTCTGCTCTTGACCTGTTGCTCGGTGCTGCTGTGGACCTATCCCATTCCCTTAAGTCAGCCCTCAGCTCTTTGTAGGATTTCGGCCTTGGTCCCCTCAGGTCCATCGGTCCTCTCTGACCCCCCTGCTCTGTTACGGGATCCACTGCTGAATCCAATGGGGTGCTCCACATTATCGGTCCTGGCAATTGCCTCCAGGCATTTGTCATGTTATTCCTTCTTTCCATCTCAACTCTTTCTCTTTCCAGCTGTACCTGTTCTTCCTCTCTCCCTTTCTCTGGGTGATAAACCGACACTATAGGACCTATGGTAACGGGTACTTGAAGAGCATCTGGCAATCCATAAGGCTCAGCCCTCTCTGTTACTGGCATCTTCTGCACCACAACCCTTCCGACTACACTCTGTACTGGACTATGTTGAGGTGTCCCCTCGCCTTTGGTAGGTACCCAATCCATTATAGGAAGTGACCTATTCCCTTCTATGTCAACCCTATCTTCCCTTGGGAGCTCAGTACTTTCTATCTCCCTATTGTCCGGATGCGGTCTATCTATCAGCAATCTATTTATTAGGCCATCCTCCGACTCGCTCTCGTCATCCTCTTCTATGAGTCTCTTTTCTCCTGTAACCTCTCTCATTGGGTACAACTTATCCACTTCAATCGTCTGTACCCTCCATTTCTTGGCTTCCTCATCCCATTTGGCATCTTGCACTGCCCTTACTGATCGCCTTACCCTTTCCTGGCGTCTGTTCTGACTCCTGTCGTGCGCCGCCCTAATCCACGCATTAAGGGCCTCAAACTGTGTTGGTCTAGGCAAAGGTCTCAATGAGGACATAACTGCTTTCAGCTGGTGTAACACTTCTAGTCTAAACGTTCCGTATTTTGGAAAAGTCAATTCCTCATTCCCTTCTGTAATCTTACTCCAAGTACCAAGCCATAGTATAGTATGCAACCCAACATTCGTTGCCATATAGTGAGCTGGTGTACCCTCTGGCGGTGCCTCTTCCCCGTAATAAGATTCTCTCCTTTTCCTCTTAAAGATCGCTCTCAAACATTTAAAACACTTCATGTTCAAAACCTACAAAATTTCTATTTTCTCCGCGTTCGTTTACTTCCTGATGACAATCCACCAATCTCAGCGCGGTTCTCGCTAACTGGCCTATCACAGTGCGGCTTCTCGCTGACGTCACACCAACCGGCCTATCACAGCGCGGCTTCACACCAACCGGCCTATCACAGCGCGGCTCTTGCTGACGTCACTCGTCCCCTTTGCAGCAGTTCCCCTCCTTTCTCCGCTCGTCTCTCGGTCATGCATGCGTCCCATTCATACTCTGAAAAATGATTACTTCCGACCACGCGATCACTTTCTTTGACTGTACGCCCACAGTCTAACTGTATTTGTCACCTTAACTGACGAAGTGTCTTTCCGTGTACGTCCAGACAATCGCCTTAACTGATAGGTTACTTACACACGGTAACTTTCGACCTGCGTCCGTTACCCACACACTCACTCTTGCATTCCCCCTATCTCGGTCCTGCGGGAGATCAATGGTACCTCATGACCCCCTTTTCTCTGGTCGACAACTACTCTGGATGTTCGATACACCCGAACCACTTAAGCTCTTCCCCGAACTTAAGATTTCCCAGTTTACCAGGTTGCGCGCGCTCACAACCCTCTCTCAATCACACTACAGGCATTCAACTCCGCATGACATTACAATACAGATACAACACAAAAACCGCAATCTGTCAACGCATGACCCTTGCTATACTCACTCTCGTCCGACTCTGCTGCTTTTCTCTCGCCGTCAGCACCTTCTTCGGCAGGACATCTCTCGATTTCTAGGGACCTTGGGGTAATCTTAACCTAGTCTAGATCACCTTCCTCAAGAAGGTAACCATCCTCACTCTGCTACCAACTGTTAACGCGGGATTTCTGGTCTAATATTATAGATCTAGATCCCAACTCAGGTCGACTAGACCGTTGGTACCTGTCATGGAGTAAAAGGCAATCCACTACTAGGTCAATCAGTTAAGGACTTACACCACTCTAAAGAACTACCTACTACAAATAAGTTTAAAAGTTTATTATAAAGCCAAAGCTAACTGGAGATACAAACATCTCAAAATAAGGTTTAAAAGATATACGGGTATCAATACAAGCATGAATTTTCTAAATGCTCTTAGTCGGCAGAAGAAGATCACCAAACCCAATTCAAATATCATCAGAGTTGCAAGAATAGACACAAGCTGTAGCTTGTAAGTCATTTACAGAAAGGAAAAATTCAGGTTAGACTGTCCCTACACTAGACTAAGGGCCAGATGTAGGTAGGTGTTTACCGGGTGGTAACGGCCGAATTCGGCCGTTACCGACCGGTAAAAGCAATTTGATATGTAGGGCCCTGTATTTTACAGACTCGGTAAATTTTCCGATAGGTAAATTTACCGAATATGTAAAATACCGAGTCGGTATTATTACGGATTCCGGAAAATTGTTATGTAGGTGGGACTCTTCTGAGTCCCACAAGCATTAAAAAATCGGTATTTTACCATCAAATACTATTTGATGGTAAAATACCGATTCTGGTGTGCATGCACATGTGTGCATGCACACCTATGCCATATGACAGGCAGACCTGCCCTTAGGGCAGGTATGCCTGCCACATGGCACCCGAGCCTCTTTTGGGGGTGCCAGAGGGTGTCAAAGTGACACCCCCTGCACCCTTGTGACAGTCGGTATTTTCCGATGCGGTAAATACCGACCGGTAAATGCCCAATCAATCCTATGGGCTTCAAAGCCCATAGGAATGAATGGGCATTAACTGGTCGGTATTTACCGCATCGGAAAATACCGACTGTTTCCGATTCGGTAAATGCACATCTGCATTTACCTACATCTCGGTACTTTTATTTTACCACTTCATAAATACCGAGTCGGTATGATGCGGTATTTAAGAGATGGTAAAATAAAATTTACCTACATCTGGCCCTCAGTGACATCCCTACTTAGCAGAATCTTAACCTAAAAAGGTGTCAGCCGTGGTGACTTCCAAAGAAGATCACACACTTCCCTTAGTCTTCGTGATGAATCGATGTCTCGCAGTTAACCTATCTGCCTACCCATCCGCTCTCTTAGGTTCCTCAGATCATCTGCTCTAACTCCACCCAGGGGTGCTGTCCCTAAAACAAAAATCACATTTACAATAGAAACGCCCCTTAGAGACGCCCCTCACGTGGTGTCTTTTCTGGTATTTTCCATGCTGATACTCCTCTGGGTCCATCGTTAGCGTGGTGACCTTGCTTCTCAGGCGCTTCTCCGGCAGGACGGTACCCCCCAGGAAATTCCTGAAGCCTCCTCCAGGCCTGTGCCTGGCTCACTGAACAAAAGTCTATTCATCACTCTCTTGATTAGAACCTCCTCGCACCTGCAAACAGACACTTGTACTGTGGGCCCCAAATTCCGGCCTCCACCGTATCTTCTAAGTCGTAAACCCTTCGAGCAGGCTCCGAAATGTATGCTTAACATGACCTTCCTTTAACTAGCACATGCAGATCTAAAGAAATGACTTTATCTATTCAGGCCTATTAGAATTACATGAAACGGGCCTGTGCACTCTGCAAATCTTTAATTTCTTAGTCTAAACAGTATTCTAACTTATTACACACAATGGTTATATGAAACACTTCTATAAAACATATATTTCAGTTCTATGATCAATAATACTTTGAATTATAACAACATTAAAATCCACATCGTGAAAGTGTAACAGCATCTTTCGTTTCTCTGTGAACTGCCATGTGGCCTACACATTTCTACGTTTAGCTTTTCACAATGATATATGCATTCTATTTTAATTAAACACTCTTATGTATTTTCACTCTATAAATTCGACACTCTTATGAAATCTTTACTTAACTGATACAACGTGCTTGTAAATATGGTGCACTTCTATATTTTTTCTCAATTTGCGCTCTCTCAAGTGTATTGTGATAGAGTGCAGTGGTGTAGTGTGCATTGTTGCAGAGTGGTGTGGAGCAGTGGAGCGTGGAGCTTGGAGCTGGGCAGAGTAGATTGCATTAGCCTAGACTTGAGTGGTGTAAGGTTCAGTGGAGAAGAGTGCAGGGGTGTAGAGTGACGTAGCGCACATTGACATAGAGTAGTGTAAAGAGGAGTATAATGCAGTTGGGTACAGTGCAGTGGTGTAGAGTGGAGTGGCGTAGAGTGGAGTGCAGTGGTGTAAAATGCAGTGGCGTAGAGTGGCATATGCATGGTGCCGTGGCACACTGCTATTACAGACAACACATTTTTATTTGAAATGACCATTACATTTTCACAGACATACAGATTTACTAATACAACTATACAGTGCCCAAACAATAATGTGTGGGAAGGGCATCAGCTAGCATTTTGAATTGTTTCGATCATGGTGAAGTATTTGTTTCAAACACAGTTATGAATTACCAAAAAATGTGCTTCACATTTGTGCGTTCATAATTCGGATATATTCTGAAATACTTGCACAGTTCATATGAGTCATGTTGTGTGCCAAAAAAAATAAAACTAACTAAACCCTTTCCTACCACCAGTATCCAGCAAGATTGTCACATAAATCCTCTCAGTTTGAAGTCTGAGAAATAATTGATTGATTGATTGATTGAGAAAGAAAAGTAAACACCAAGCTCCTTTAGAAGACAGAGCATGACATGGGACCTCTGTCCCGTGCACAGCAAATGTGAAAAGATTTACAGGCCTGTTTTCAGAAAAGCGCGCTAATGGAAGAATGCAAGGGGAGTTGGCATGAAAGGGATTTGCTCCTTAAGAGGGACGCACTCACAATGGCCAGCCTGAAACAAACAAGGCCAGTAAATAGAAATCCAGAAAATGTGAGCCACAAATCACAAAGCCAATGGTAAGCAATGGATGCTAAGCATTACCAGGGAAGCTTTCTGGATGTCCTCAAGATGTTTTTTTATGCTGCCCTACCTGGCAGGCTTTGACTTAAAGAGCGATACATGCAAATCAAATGCAATTTTGAACCTCAGGCAAGCAGCAAAGCGTAGGTAATTCAAAACAGTAGCACTAACAGCCAAGGCCCTTGGTGCCACCGCCCCCTTTGTTGAGCGCCCCTGAAGCATATGGAAATCTGTACTAGAATGGGTGAGTGAAATTTGTGTACATTCGTTTCCCATAATTACGTGGCACTTAAAAAAAATAACGTCAAATTATAAGAAATATGATATTTTTTAGTGTACAGTGAATCTGTGTGTTTTACGTGACTATGCATCTTTAGATAAAAAAACATTCTGGGGCATATTTACAAGCCCTTATCACCACAGGCGATACAGAAAAGGGGGTGGTGATGAACAGAGTGTCTGAATTAAGCAGACCACTCTTACCCAGTCCAAAGATCAGGGCTTGATCCATCACCGTTATTTATCTCACTGCCCCATCCCAGCTCAGAACCTGGCTATATGCAAATTAGTCTGTCCCTGGCCCAGTGCATCATGGGAACAGGGCAGACCAAACTACCAAGCCAATTCTTCACCAGAAAGGAGACAAGCTACCGGGGACCGGTTTCTGGCATTTCAGCCTCTTCGGCCCGGCTTGCTTGAATCCTGATGGAGCAGTGAGAAAGGGACTCATGTCTGAGTATACCCTGCCACACCTATAGTGGCCAAAAACGATACAGAAAAGGGGGTGGTGATGAACAGAGTGTCTGAATTAAGCAGACCACTCTTACCCAGTCCAAAGATCAGGGCTTGATCCATCACCGTTATTTATCTCACTGCCCCATCCCAGCTCAGAACCTGGCTATATGCAAATTAGTCTGTCCCTGGCCCAGTGCATCATGGGAACAGGGCAGACCAAACTACCAAGCCAATTCTTCACCAGAAAGGAGACAAGCTACCGGGGACCGGTTTCTGGCATTTCAGCCTCTTCGGCCCGGCTTGCTTGAATCCTGATGGAGCAGTGAGAAAGGGACTCATGTCTGAGTATACCCTGCCACACCTATAGTGGCCAAAAACGATACAGAAAAGGGGGTGGTGATGAACAGAGTGTCTGAATTAAGCAGACCACTCTTACCCAGTCCAAAGATCAGGGCTTGATCCATCACCGTTATTTATCTCACTGCCCCATCCCAGCTCAGAACCTGGCTATATGCAAATTAGTCTGTCCCTGGCCCAGTGCATCATGGGAACAGGGCAGACCAAACTACCAAGCCAATTCTTCACCAGAAAGGAGACAAGCTACCGGGGACCGGTTTCTGGCATTTCAGCCTCTTCGGCCCGGCTTGCTTGAATCCTGATGGAGCAGTGAGAAAGGGACTCATGTCTGAGTATACCCTGCCACACCTATAGTGGCCAAAAACGATACAGAAAAGGGGGTGGTGATGAACAGAGTGTCTGAATTAAGCAGACCACTCTTACCCAGTCCAAAGATCAGGGCTTGATCCATCACCGTTATTTATCTCACTGCCCCATCCCAGCTCAGAACCTGGCTATATGCAAATTAGTCTGTCCCTGGCCCAGTGCATCATGGGAACAGGGCAGACCAAACTACCAAGCCAATTCTTCACCAGAAAGGAGACAAGCTACCGGGGACCGGTTTCTGGCATTTCAGCCTCTTCGGCCCGGCTTGCTTGAATCCTGATGGAGCAGTGAGAAAGGGACTCATGTCTGAGTATACCCTGCCACACCTATAGTGGCCAAAAACGATACAGAAAAGGGGGTGGTGATGAACAGAGTGTCTGAATTAAGCAGACCACTCTTACCCAGTCCAAAGATCAGGGCTTGATCCATCACCGTTATTTATCTCACTGCCCCATCCCAGCTCAGAACCTGGCTATATGCAAATTAGTCTGTCCCTGGCCCAGTGCATCATGGGAACAGGGCAGACCAAACTACCAAGCCAATTCTTCACCAGAAAGGAGACAAGCTACCGGGGACCGGTTTCTGGCATTTCAGCCTCTTCGGCCCGGCTTGCTTGAATCCTGATGGAGCAGTGAGAAAGGGACTCATGTCTGAGTATACCCTGCCACACCTATAGTGGCCAAAAACGATACAGAAAAGGGGGTGGTGATGAACAGAGTGTCTGAATTAAGCAGACCACTCTTACCCAGTCCAAAGATCAGGGCTTGATCCATCACCGTTATTTATCTCACTGCCCCATCCCAGCTCAGAACCTGGCTATATGCAAATTAGTCTGTCCCTGGCCCAGTGCATCATGGGAACAGGGCAGACCAAACTACCAAGCCAATTCTTCACCAGAAAGGAGACAAGCTACCGGGGACCGGTTTCTGGCATTTCAGCCTCTTCGGCCCGGCTTGCTTGAATCCTGATGGAGCAGTGAGAAAGGGACTCATGTCTGAGTATACCCTGCCACACCTATAGTGGCCAAAAACGATACAGAAAAGGGGGTGGTGATGAACAGAGTGTCTGAATTAAGCAGACCACTCTTACCCAGTCCAAAGATCAGGGCTTGATCCATCACCGTTATTTATCTCACTGCCCCATCCCAGCTCAGAACCTGGCTATATGCAAATTAGTCTGTCCCTGGCCCAGTGCATCATGGGAACAGGGCAGACCAAACTACCAAGCCAATTCTTCACCAGAAAGGAGACAAGCTACCGGGGACCGGTTTCTGGCATTTCAGCCTCTTCGGCCCGGCTTGCTTGAATCCTGATGGAGCAGTGAGAAAGGGACTCATGTCTGAGTATACCCTGCCACACCTATAGTGGCCAAAAACGATACAGAAAAGGGGGTGGTGATGAACAGAGTGTCTGAATTAAGCAGACCACTCTTACCCAGTCCAAAGATCAGGGCTTGATCCATCACCGTTATTTATCTCACTGCCCCATCCCAGCTCAGAACCTGGCTATATGCAAATTAGTCTGTCCCTGGCCCAGTGCATCATGGGAACAGGGCAGACCAAACTACCAAGCCAATTCTTCACCAGAAAGGAGACAAGCTACCGGGGACCGGTTTCTGGCATTTCAGCCTCTTCGGCCCGGCTTGCTTGAATCCTGATGGAGCAGTGAGAAAGGGACTCATGTCTGAGTATACCCTGCCACACCTATAGTGGCCAAAAACGATACAGAAAAGGGGGTGGTGATGAACAGAGTGTCTGAATTAAGCAGACCACTCTTACCCAGTCCAAAGATCAGGGCTTGATCCATCACCGTTATTTATCTCACTGCCCCATCCCAGCTCAGAACCTGGCTATATGCAAATGAGTCTGTCCCTGGCCCAGTGCATCATGGGAACAGGGCAGACCAAACTACCAAGCCAATTCTTCACCAGAAAGGAGACAAGCTACCGGGGACCGGTTTCTGGCATTTCAGCCTCTTCGGCCCGGCTTGCTTGAATCCTGATGGAGCAGTGAGAAAGGGACTCATGTCTGAGTATACCCTGCCACACCTATAGTGGCCAAAAACGATACAGAAAAGGGGGTGGTGATGAACAGAGTGTCTGAATTAAGCAGACCACTCTTACCCAGTCCAAAGATCAGGGCTTGATCCATCACCGTTATTTATCTCACTGCCCCATCCCAGCTCAGAACCTGGCTATATGCAAATTAGTCTGTCCCTGGCCCAGTGCATCATGGGAACAGGGCAGACCAAACTACCAAGCCAATTCTTCACCAGAAAGGAGACAAGCTACCGGGGACCGGTTTCTGGCATTTCAGCCTCTTCGGCCCGGCTTGCTTGAATCCTGATGGAGCAGTGAGAAAGGGACTCATGTCTGAGTATACCCTGCCACACCTATAGTGGCCAAAAACGATACAGAAAAGGGGGTGGTGATGAACAGAGTGTCTGAATTAAGCAGACCACTCTTACCCAGTCCAAAGATCAGGGCTTGATCCATCACCGTTATTTATCTCACTGCCCCATCCCAGCTCAGAACCTGGCTATATGCAAATTAGTCTGTCCCTGGCCCAGTGCATCATGGGAACAGGGCAGACCAAACTACCAAGCCAATTCTTCACCAGAAAGGAGACAAGCTACCGGGGACCGGTTTCTGGCATTTCAGCCTCTTCGGCCCGGCTTGCTTGAATCCTGATGGAGCAGTGAGAAAGGGACTCATGTCTGAGTATACCCTGCCACACCTATAGTGGCCAAAAACGATACAGAAAAGGGGGTGGTGATGAACAGAGTGTCTGAATTAAGCAGACCACTCTTACCCAGTCCAAAGATCAGGGCTTGATCCATCACCGTTATTTATCTCACTGCCCCATCCCAGCTCAGAACCTGGCTATATGCAAATTAGTCTGTCCCTGGCCCAGTGCATCATGGGAACAGGGCAGACCAAACTACCAAGCCAATTCTTCACCAGAAAGGAGACAAGCTACCGGGGACCGGTTTCTGGCATTTCAGCCTCTTCGGCCCGGCTTGCTTGAATCCTGATGGAGCAGTGAGAAAGGGACTCATGTCTGAGTATACCCTGCCACACCTATAGTGGCCAAAAACGATACAGAAAAGGGGGTGGTGATGAACAGAGTGTCTGAATTAAGCAGACCACTCTTACCCAGTCCAAAGATCAGGGCTTGATCCATCACCGTTATTTATTGGGATGGTGCAGTGAGCTAAAAAACGGTGATGGATCAAGCCCTGATCTGTTGACTGGGTAGGAGTGTTCTGATTAACTCAGATACTCTGTCCATCACCACCCCCTTTTTGAACTTATCACCACAGGAACATCACTTTTAATGAGGTTGTTGTAGCGATAGGGGCTTCACCATATTTACAAGGCAGTGTTAAGCCACTTAATGTGGCTGAAGGCCGCCTTGTAAATAAGGCACCCTTTCATGTTATACTTAGCGTGAAAAGGGTGAGCAATAAGTGTTGTGGTGGGCGTTCTGCCGCAACACCCATTGATTTTGATGTTGCCTCCTATTTACAAGGGTGGCGTAAATAGGAAACAGTGCCAAAATTAAGACCAGGGAATACCTGCTCTTAACATGACGAAACAAGGAAAATGCTTTATTTCTTCTCGTTTTTGCTGTTTCTATGTGTGCTGCATTGCATAGCACACGTAGAAACAGCAAAATGCCATGAATGATTGTCTATGTGCAGGAAGGTGTCCCTTCCTTCACATAAACAATCGTTACAAAATTGACGATTTGCAACTTCTATGTGTGTTGTACAATGCAGCACACATAGGAATTACAAATCACCATTTGTGATTGTTTATGTGCAGGAAAGGACACCTTCCTGCACATAAACAATCATTCCACCCAATGCAGGCACCCTTGCACTATGGTGCCAGCCTGCCTGTGTTGTCGCTAGGCAGCTTACTTTAGCGCCAGCGCTAGGGAAATGCAGGGATGTGCTGTACCATTGTAAATATGGCACATCCTTGCATTTTCGGAATGGCAGAGCGTGGCGTTAGCCAGGGCCGGACTGGCCATAGTGGGCACCGGGCGTTTCCCTGGTGGTCTGCCAGGGTGGAGCCATTTTTGTTACTGGGGCCGGCAATATTGTCCCCCTGTAACAAAATCGGCCAAAACCGGCCCCATTAAACAGTTCGGCTGCACCCCCCTTTCCACCCAGGGGGGCCGGCCGAGCAGTTTGCCAGGGCCGGATTTCGTACCTAGTACCATTTTGTGCTTAACGCTATGCTCTGCCATTCCCTTGTAAATATCCCCCTCTATTTGTGTACCCAAGATTAACGCGGGTTAAAAACAGTCACCCAGGCCTACATTAAGATTAGCCATAGAAGATTTCAGCCCATGCCAGCTCAAACTAAAAGTGACAAACAAGGAATGCTGTATCTTGAACCCTAAAGAGTAAGTAATGCTCAGTTGAAATTGAAATCATTCAAATTGAAACAGCAGCCTCACAAGGGTAAACATACTGTGGCTGTTCCTGTGGCTTCAGTTCCTGGGTAAAACCACTAATTCATTTTATCCTTCACAACACACACCCTGATTATTGAATTGCGCGACTCTGCTGTGCACCCCTGCGTTCGCAAACACATTACGCTTTCCTCCCACAGCCCGGCCTAGCACAAGGCGGATTATCTGTATTCATTGGCATTTCTGCAAGTTCCCCTTCCATGACTTCAAATTAATTTTGTAAAAATTCTCAATTTTGTTTTGGTATTAATCTGTTTTTCATTTCCAGATTACATCAACATGAATCTTATTTTCAGGACCAGAGCTTCTTAGCGTAATTATTTTTCCATTTGTTTACATTGTGTTTGTTTTTATGTTCTTTATTACAGACAAGTCCAGAAATGATACAAATCTTATGAAGGATTCAAAGCAACAGTAGTTGCTGTCTCTATCGGGCTAGTAAGAGAAAACTGCACTGGATTTTTCACTTGGACACTTCAAGGTATACTTGGTAACATTTTGCGACAGCTTTGCGTCACGTTTAAATGTATATTTGAAATGTACTGAGCGAAACTGTTTTAAGCTGGAAAGCCACCTGAAAACAGCGCTGCTTTGCATTACTTTGAATCAAAAGGGCTTTCCATGGCTGGCACATCACATGGGTGGTCCCATGCAACCTCCATAGTTTTGATGCAAAACCCTATCTATTAAAAGAGTAGACAAGTTTTGCCTCAAAAATAAATAAAGCAGTTTTGACATTGACGTTATTGAGCAGCAATGCTTTATTTCTCTTGACTTTATAAGGTTTGGTGCCGTGTTTGTGCAAAACGGTGCAACACCTTTTTTCTTCCTGATTTACTTTCCAGCTCTAAACTTGTCTATCGCTGGAAATAACGTAAAAGTAATGCAACCACCCAAGGTTTGTCACGCTAAACCCAATTTACTAAACACAATAGACTGGGTTTAGTGTGAGAAAACTGCACCCTTTTAAACTAGGCGCAAGGAAGGAGAAATGCTTTAATTTCTCCTTCCTTTTCAGACTTTGCATGCGTGCTGCACTGTGCAGCATGCATACAAAGTGGGAATAGTTTTTTTCTCGTGCCTAGGCATAGTATTTTGTACAGGAAGGCTAACCTTCCTGTACAGAACCTATGCTGGACTCACACACACACACACCCTAGCGCTATGGCACTAAGTTGTGTGGGTGGCAAATGGCAGCTGTAATCAGCGCCGGCACAAGGGAAAGGGGAGGAGAGAGCCATATCTTTGAAAATATGGCGCTCTCCTGCTCCCTCCCTGTCGCGCAACACAGCCCAGCCTCACGGGGAGCTGCGCTGCATTGTGTGGAGATTTGGTAAATCTCCCCTTTTAACTTTGCAAGTAGGAAAAGTTTAACATTTTGTCTAAGGGTAGTATTTTTTACTGGAAGGGTATCCTTCCTTTGCATAACCTATGCTGTACTTGATGCAGACACTTTTGCAAAAAGGTGCAAAGGTGTGTACATGGCGCTGACAGCCTCATTGTATACTAGTGCTAGGGAGAGACCAGGACAGCACCATAACTCTGCTATGGCTCTGTCCTAGTCTCTTACTCTTACGATATGCAACACAGCAATTTTCATTGGTGCATTGTGATACATTTGAGTAAATATACATCTTTATTTGCAACGAGCAGGTGAAATGTAAGGGGAACAACCAGGATACAAATTGAGAAAACATGAAGATATTCTCGCCCTCTACCCCAGGAATTACTAACATCTCCAGTATTGGTAGTTCCTGGGGAGGGGGATGTACAAGCCAGTAACATGCCACTCATAGTGAGTCCCATGGTGCTGATACTTTTAAGCTGGGGTTGTAATACAGGTATACGTTTTTATGTTTATAATTTGGATATTATTAAAGAGGACTTTTTGCCTATTGTGGGTTTCTTGGTGCTGACTGAAGAAGCAAGGCTACTGGAGACATGTTCCATGTTGTAACAATAGGCTTTTAATGCCTTTCTCAAATGTATGTTTGTGATTTAATAAAAATACTTTGTGCCAATGAAGTACACACACTCTTTGGGGGCTTGGCTTGCAGCCTGATGGAGGCAGACGCGCTCTGAGCTCCGCGTCGGCCCCGTGATTTATCCGACCTCGCGGCCCTCCTGTCCCGAGGGGCAACCACAGAGGGAATTAGCAGCAGCAAAAGGCTTGGTGGAGTTGCTTGTGGCACTCCCCTGACCGCACTGCTCCGTGAGACTGCGGTGGTGACTAAAGAAGACGGCCGGCTAAGGGAACACAAGATGGCGCTGGCCTGAGGACGTAAAGACTACGGCCGATCCCGTGACCTGAGTCAGGGAGTGAGAGACCCGACAACGGAGTGGCGAGTGATTGCGCCTGTCTCGGTGCCTCCTGAGATGCGGGCTGAGGTGGCGTGTACACGAAGTCCACCACTGCCTGAGGTGACCCTTGCTTGCATTGGCTGGAGGAGGCGGGCTGTCTGGGCTAAAAGACGGTGATTGCAGCGGTCGTAAGCTGAAGGGGCCTGGTTTGGGTGGACTGCCCCGCTTGCTGCACGTGAGAAGGACCCGCTGGGACCCAATAGCGGAGGTTAACAGAGACAGTACTGGCGCTGCGGTCAGGCCCGGACTGGCCATAGCGGGCACCGGACAATCCCCCTGTGTGCCGCATGGGTGGGGGCCGGTTTTGGGCCCCTGGGGTCGTTTTTGTTACAGGGCTGTTTTTGCAGCTTGGCTGCAAAATCGGCCGTGTACCAAAATCGGCCGAAAACCGGCCCCGAGTAGGGAGGAGGGGGGGTCCGCCGAGCCGGTTTTGTTTCCCAGTCCGGCCCTGGCTGCGGTGGTGCCTTGGAGGGGCTGTTGCAGTGCCCTGCAGCGCTTTTCGGAGGTGAGAGCGAATGCCCGCAAATTGCACTGTAGCCGGCGGAGTCAGGCAGCCTACTGTGAAGTGAAGCGGGGCTGCTGCCTGAATGGTGCAAGAGTATGCAAGCTTCCATTGTAGTATCCCGCATGCATGGAGAGGCAGCAACCGGGTATTTCAATGCCTGCATCGACTTGAACGGCGAACGACCTACACTGGCTGCCGGTCTGATTGTATGGGTCCCTGCCCAGCGAAGTGAGCTCCCTGAGTGAGCGCGTGAGGAGGATGTGGAGATTATTTCAGCCTCCACAGCTCTTGGGACACTTTGGAGCCAGCCCTTTTGCTGAGGGACGGAGAGGGGCCCTCAATGAGAGGCTGCATTGCATCGGGGGCGCTAGGGGATAGTGGATTGCACGGGCTTGACCTGCACACTGATTATATTGGAGCCTATATCACTGGTGCTTTGAGGACCTTCTACAATCAGATCCGGGGTCCTCCGGGTCCTGACACTGGCTTGATGGGGTTTGAACCCTGGGGTGGCCTGAACGCACCACGGGATAACAGGCGATCTGCTGGGACGATTGGAATTCCTCCTGCCCTAAATCTGACATGTACTTGGATGGTCCTGCGAGGTGGGGGTCCCGCTGCATCTCTACTGGGATGCAAGGCCGGCCGGCTCTGATGGTTCAGTGAGTACGATCTCCCATGGAGGTCCAGCCACATCGATCGAACACTGGTGAGTGCTTATTGTGGAGGAGGCGTCGTGGTGGGGAAGAAATACACAGCTTTGAGGAGGCGCACCTGATCTGCAGAGGCACTATGGGGAAGCCTAGGGGAAAGGTACAGGCAGCTCAGCTGGAACCAGGGAATGCGAGTCAGGAAGAGAAGTGCCCACCTTCTCATGAGGGGCCAGATGATGCAGGAGTGCAGCAACTGCTGTCCCGAATACTTCAGGCCATTACGGACACGCGGGAGGCCCTGCATCAGGATATTGTGACTGTTTCAGTGGGCTTGGGGTTGTTGAGAGCCGAGCATGCCAAATTGGCGGACAGAGTGTAGCCGACCGAGTCCTCCTTGGCGACCCTGCAACCAGCGCAGAAGTCCATTGCTGAACAGGTGGGCGACGTTAACTGAAGACTCCTGGTGTTGGAGAAAAGAGCTGAGTATGCCAAAGGGAGAAATAGGAGGAATAACATCCGAGTCTTGGGTCTTCTGGAGGGGATTAAGGGATCCAATATGGTCCAGTACTTGGAGGACTTGCTCCGCGATACAGTGCTGCCGGAAGGGATGATACAGTTCTACACGCTGGAGCGAGTGAATAGAGTCCCGGCCCGCCCTCTGGTGCCGGGTCGACCTCCGAGACTAGTGGTGGCCAGGCTCCTCCATTACAAGGATAGAGACCATCTTCTCCAAACAGCACACACAGCGGGCTATATACAGTGAACAACAGTAAGGTATTGATCTTTCCAGACTACACACTGGAGGTTTATCGCCGCCGTGCGTCTTTCCTGGCTGTCAAACGAGCTCTTCGTGATGAGGGGCTACAGTATTCACTGATGTTCCCTGCCTGCTTGCGAATTATCCTGGATGGATGGAACAGACCACTTTTGCGGGAATCCGTTGGAGGCATGGGATTGACTGGAAACGTATAGGGCTGGCAGGAAACCGGCTGGGACCGATGTGCCTGCTCTGCCTCCGAAACAGCTGCCACAACGCTGGCGGAGACCGCGACCATGTCCTGCTACTTTGAAGGTGCCCAACGCTTCAGAGACTGAGAGAGACAGACGAGAGGCCCTAAGGGCGGTCTTGAACTTGCTCCAGGACCCTGCAAACGATTCAGAGGCTGGCATGGACAGGAATGTCTCAGCTGCTGGCACGGACACGCACGACACCCAGGCTAGTAGTCTGCAGATGCCACATGTTATGTTATGTTATGTTATTTGAATCTTGTATAGCGCACGGCTACTCATAGAGTGTCCCGGCGCTTTATTGTAACTGAAATCACAACATAACAGGCAAAACAGAGCAGAAAAGAGAAACAGAAGACCTAACTAAAAAGAAAGAAACTACTACCTACAGGGTAAAGAGCCACGTTTTGAGGCCCTTCCTAAATGCCAACAAATTGGAGGTACTACGCAGTGCCATTGGCAAGGTGTTTCACAACTGCGGAGCCAGCAGACTGAAAGACCGACCTCCAATGCGTGCCCTTTTTATCCGAGGAACCACGGCAAGGCACAAAGATCCGGACCTCAGAGTCCTTGCCGGATGATAGAAGGATAGCCTTCTCTGAAGGTATTTTGCTCCAGAAGCATATAAAGCCTTGTGAGCCAAGGCCAACGCCTTGAACATTATCCGCTTCCAGATCAGGAGCCAGTGGAGTGACTGCTGTAGGCCCAAAACTCTAGCACGGCCAGATAATCCATAAATGGCCCGTGCAGCCGAGTTCTGGACCACCTGCATCCTTTGAAGCAGATACTCTGGCAGGCCAAGATAGAGAATGTTAGAGTAATCCATTCTCGATCCAATTATGGCCTGAACCGTTATTTTCCTGTGCTCCTGCGATAGTATACGATTCAGAAAAGGGGGTGGTGATGAACAGAGTGCCTGAATTAAGAAGACCACTCTTACCCAGTCCAAAGATCAGGGCTTGATCCATCACCGTTATTTATCTCACTGCCCCATCCCAGCTCAGAACCTGGCTATATGCAAATTAGTCTGTCCCTGGCCCAGTGCATCATGGGAACAGGGCAGACCAAACTACCAAGCCAATTCTTCACCAGAAAGGAGACAAGCTACCGGGGACCGGTTTCTGGCATTTCAGCCTCTTCGGCCCGGCTTGCTTGAATCCTGATGGAGCAGTGAGAAAGGGACTCATGTCTGAGTATACCCTGCCACACCTATAGTGGCCAAAAACGATTCAGAAAAGGGGGTGGTGATGAACAGAGTGCCTGAATTAAGAAGACCACTCTTACCCAGTCCAAAGATCAGGGCTTGATCCATCACCGTTATTTATCTCACTGCCCCATCCCAGCTCAGAACCTGGCTATATGCAAATTAGTCTGTCCCTGGCCCAGTGCATCATGGGAACAGGGCAGACCAAACTACCAAGCCAATTCTTCACCAGAAAGGAGACAAGCTACCGGGGACCGGTTTCTGGCATTTCAGCCTCTTCGGCCCGGCTTGCTTGAATCCTGATGGAGCAGTGAGAAAGGGACTCATGTCTGAGTATACCCTGCCACACCTATAGTGGCCAAAAACGATTCAGAAAAGGGGGTGGTGATGAACAGAGTGCCTGAATTAAGAAGACCACTCTTACCCAGTCCAAAGATCAGGGCTTGATCCATCACCGTTATTTATCTCACTGCCCCATCCCAGCTCAGAACCTGGCTATATGCAAATTAGTCTGTCCCTGGCCCAGTGCATCATGGGAACAGGGCAGACCAAACTACCAAGCCAATTCTTCACCAGAAAGGAGACAAGCTACCGGGGACCGGTTTCTGGCATTTCAGCCTCTTCGGCCCGGCTTGCTTGAATCCTGATGGAGCAGTGAGAAAGGGACTCATGTCTGAGTATACCCTGCCACACCTATAGTGGCCAAAAACGATTCAGAAAAGGGGGTGGTGATGAACAGAGTGCCTGAATTAAGAAGACCACTCTTACCCAGTCCAAAGATCAGGGCTTGATCCATCACCGTTATTTATCTCACTGCCCCATCCCAGCTCAGAACCTGGCTATATGCAAATTAGTCTGTCCCTGGCCCAGTGCATCATGGGAACAGGGCAGACCAAACTACCAAGCCAATTCTTCACCAGAAAGGAGACAAGCTACCGGGGACCGGTTTCTGGCATTTCAGCCTCTTCGGCCCGGCTTGCTTGAATCCTGATGGAGCAGTGAGAAAGGGACTCATGTCTGAGTATACCCTGCCACACCTATAGTGGCCAAAAACGATTCAGAAAAGGGGGTGGTGATGAACAGAGTGCCTGAATTAAGAAGACCACTCTTACCCAGTCCAAAGATCAGGGCTTGATCCATCACCGTTATTTATCTCACTGCCCCATCCCAGCTCAGAACCTGGCTATATGCAAATTAGTCTGTCCCTGGCCCAGTGCATCATGGGAACAGGGCAGACCAAACTACCAAGCCAATTCTTCACCAGAAAGGAGACAAGCTACCGGGGACCGGTTTCTGGCATTTCAGCCTCTTCGGCCCGGCTTGCTTGAATCCTGATGGAGCAGTGAGAAAGGGACTCATGTCTGAGTATACCCTGCCACACCTATAGTGGCCAAAAACGATTCAGAAAAGGGGGTGGTGATGAACAGAGTGCCTGAATTAAGAAGACCACTCTTACCCAGTCCAAAGATCAGGGCTTGATCCATCACCGTTATTTATCTCACTGCCCCATCCCAGCTCAGAACCTGGCTATATGCAAATTAGTCTGTCCCTGGCCCAGTGCATCATGGGAACAGGGCAGACCAAACTACCAAGCCAATTCTTCACCAGAAAGGAGACAAGCTACCGGGGACCGGTTTCTGGCATTTCAGCCTCTTCGGCCCGGCTTGCTTGAATCCTGATGGAGCAGTGAGAAAGGGACTCATGTCTGAGTATACCCTGCCACACCTATAGTGGCCAAAAACGATTCAGAAAAGGGGGTGGTGATGAACAGAGTGCCTGAATTAAGAAGACCACTCTTACCCAGTCCAAAGATCAGGGCTTGATCCATCACCGTTATTTATCTCACTGCCCCATCCCAGCTCAGAACCTGGCTATATGCAAATTAGTCTGTCCCTGGCCCAGTGCATCATGGGAACAGGGCAGACCAAACTACCAAGCCAATTCTTCACCAGAAAGGAGACAAGCTACCGGGGACCGGTTTCTGGCATTTCAGCCTCTTCGGCCCGGCTTGCTTGAATCCTGATGGAGCAGTGAGAAAGGGACTCATGTCTGAGTATACCCTGCCACACCTATAGTGGCCAAAAACGATTCAGAAAAGGGGGTGGTGATGAACAGAGTGCCTGAATTAAGAAGACCACTCTTACCCAGTCCAAAGATCAGGGCTTGATCCATCACCGTTATTTATCTCACTGCCCCATCCCAGCTCAGAACCTGGCTATATGCAAATTAGTCTGTCCCTGGCCCAGTGCATCATGGGAACAGGGCAGACCAAACTACCAAGCCAATTCTTCACCAGAAAGGAGACAAGCTACCGGGGACCGGTTTCTGGCATTTCAGCCTCTTCGGCCCGGCTTGCTTGAATCCTGATGGAGCAGTGAGAAAGGGACTCATGTCTGAGTATACCCTGCCACACCTATAGTGGCCAAAAACGATTCAGAAAAGGGGGTGGTGATGAACAGAGTGCCTGAATTAAGAAGACCACTCTTACCCAGTCCAAAGATCAGGGCTTGATCCATCACCGTTATTTATCTCACTGCCCCATCCCAGCTCAGAACCTGGCTATATGCAAATTAGTCTGTCCCTGGCCCAGTGCATCATGGGAACAGGGCAGACCAAACTACCAAGCCAATTCTTCACCAGAAAGGAGACAAGCTACCGGGGACCGGTTTCTGGCATTGCAGCCGTCGTCGGCCCGGCTTGCTTGAATCCTGATGGAGCAGTGAGCAAGGGACTCATGTCTGAGTATACCCTGTCCATCACCACCCCTTGTTGTAAATAATTTTGTCCACCCTAAGCGTGGAAGGGTATACTCAGATGTGAGTCCCTTGCTCATTGCACCATCAGGATTCAAGCAAGCCGGGCCGAAGACGCCTGTAATGGCAGAAACCGGTCCCCGGAAGCTTGTTTCCTTCCCAGTGTAAGAATTGGCTTTTGTAGTCTGGTCTGCCCTGTTCCCATGATGCACTGGGCCAGGGACAGACTAATTTGCATACAGCCAGGTTCTGAAACTGGGATGGTGCAATGAGCTAAAAAACGGTGTTGGATCTAGCCCTGATCTCTTGACTGGGTGAGAGTACTCTGCTTAATTCAGAGACTCTGTCCATCACCACCCCTTGTTGTAAATAATTTTGTCCACCCTAAGCGTGGAAGGGTATACTCAGATGTGAGTCCCTTGCTCATTGCACCATCAGGATTCAAGCAAGCCGGGCCGAAGACGCCTGTAATGGCAGAAACCGGTCCCCGGAAGCTTGTTTCCTTCCCAGTGTAAGAATTGGCTTTTGTAGTCTGGTCTGCCCTGTTCCCATGATGCACTGGGCCAGGGACAGACTAATTTGCATACAGCCAGGTTCTGAAACTGGGATGGTGCAATGAGCTAAAAAACGGTGTTGGATCTAGCCCTGATCTCTTGACTGGGTGAGAGTACTCTGCTTAATTCAGAGACTCTGTCCATCACCACCCCTTGTTGTAAATAATTTTGTCCACCCTAAGCGTGGAAGGGTATACTCAGATGTGAGTCCCTTGCTCATTGCACCATCAGGATTCAAGCAAGCCGGGCCGAAGACGCCTGTAATGGCAGAAACCGGTCCCCGGAAGCTTGTTTCCTTCCCAGTGTAAGAATTGGCTTTTGTAGTCTGGTCTGCCCTGTTCCCATGATGCACTGGGCCAGGGACAGACTAATTTGCATACAGCCAGGTTCTGAAACTGGGATGGTGCAATGAGCTAAAAAACGGTGTTGGATCTAGCCCTGATCTCTTGACTGGGTGAGAGTACTCTGCTTAATTCAGAGACTCTGTCCATCACCACCCCTTGTTGTAAATAATCCTGCGATAGTATAGGCAGGAACTTCCGGAGCATCCGAAGAAGCCCGAAACAAGTGCCAACAAGCCCTAGAATCTGGGGACGCAGAGTTAGACCGTCATCTATCTTAATTCCCAGGTTCTTGGCTATCCGGGAGGAGGCTGCAGGAGGAAACATATTCGCAGGCCACCATTTTTGCCAGTCTGGATCTGTTTTACAACCAAAAAAGAGTACCTCCGATTTATCCGAGTTGCACTTGAGGCTGTTTCGATGGAACCAATTAAAAACAGCCCCAAGGCAACCCTGGATACTCTCTCCATCGAAATCCGCTCCCTTCTGGCAGGTGAAAAGGAGCTGGGTGTCATCGGCGTAGGAAACGATCTGGGCCCCGAAAGACTCCGCCAAAGCCGCCAGGGGGGTCATAAAGATGTTAAAAAGAGTCGGGCTCAACACTGAGCCCTGAGGGACTCCGACCCCTAATGGCGGCATCACGGCGGAGCTAGTGGAGGCCCAGACCGTTTGTCGCCGGCCGGCCAGGAAAGATTGAAACCAGCCGAGCACGGTCGAAAGCCGCCGATAGATCTAACATCACAAGCATCGCTTTACCACCTGAATCCAGCACCTCCTTAACAGCCTCTGAGAATTCCAGAAGAGCTGTCTCGGTACTAAGATTGGCGCGGAAGCCGGATTGGGAGGGGTGCAACAGATCATGAGATTCCAGATAATCAATGAGCACCCTGTGCACGTGCTTCTCAAGGATCTTGGCAAAGGCGGGCAAAAGCGAAATGGGCCTGTAATTGGCCAACACTTCCGGATCCAGTCCAGGCTTTTTAAGTAACGGGATAATCATCGCCTGCTTCCAGACCTCAGGAACCACCCCTTCTTCAAGAGAGCGATTCATGTCACACCGGGAACTGCAGATGATATTGTTTGAAAGTTTTCATTCTGTTTCACTGTTTTGATTGTTTTACAGGTTGTTCATCGAACTATGGGCCTTACGTTATTGGTACTTTCAATGCCGGATTTGTGGTGTGGTGGGAAGTTAAGTGTTTATGTAGATGCAGAAGTGCCCCTCAGGGGCGGGTACGGTACATGCAATGAGGAGCGTGAATGGTTTTTTTTGCGTTATGTGCTGATTGCTGATATTTGAAGGACTGCAAACACTGTTCCCCACGGTTCCTCTGTAGCTGCCAGAGGGAAACTAGTTTGGTGTAGTTTGGATGGGGACTAATGTTCTAGTGTCTGTCCTGGGGTGGGGTTATTGGGTATGTTTTTCTTGTGATATGGGAATGATGGGGGGAAATGGTGTAACCTGTTGAGACTAGCTTGAGTCAGTGTGGATCGCTGCCATGGGTTCGATATCTGATTTGAAGTGTTTGTTTTGGAATGTCAGGGGTATGCACACTCTGGTACGGAGACATAAAATACATACCTATTTAGTTCGGAGGGGAGTCCACCTGGCTTTCCTACAAGAAACACATATAGCACTAAAGGAAGATGCAGCATTGGAGCCTAGGTGGAGAGGACAGATTTTCTGCACAACACATTCCGCCTTTGCGCGAGGGGTTTGAATATGGGTGTGGGCGAGAGTTCCCTTTCAGCCCCTTCATCAGCTCAGGGATCCTGAGGGCCGGTATGTGTTGGTTGCGGGGAGGTTAAATGGTAGAGACGTAGTACTGGGCAGCATATCTGCACCGAATACAGAACAAGCGGAATTCTTCGCACAAATGTCTGGGAAACTCGCTCCGTTTTTAACTGGGTCGGTGCTCCTGGGTGGGGATTTTAATTCGGTGACAGATGTCCAGTTGGATAGATTCCATCCTCACCTCTCAGTGGTGCCTACTCATGCACTTTCAAGGATCAGGTGGGAGTAGCAGCATACGTGGGGGCTGATTGATACCTGGAGGACATCGCACCCAACTGCCCGGGTTTATTCATTTTTTTCTGCTTTGCATGACCTCCATGTAGTTTTTGGAAGGGGCGGTTCTCCTTGTCTTAGATCATGACTGAGTGGAGATGTTGGGTCAGGACATTACCCTAGGAGAGGTCAGAGAAGCGATTAAACATATGGCCTCCCGGTGGAGTTTTATAGCGCGTATGTAGACCTGTTGGCCCCTAGGTTGGTGACATTATATAATACTGCCAAGAAAGAGCGCCTTTTGCCTGCCACTACTCGAGAGGCGTTAATCATACTGTTGCTTAAACCAGGTAAACCTCCCCATGATAGCACCCCCTATCGCTCATTGTCAATGCTGACCACAGATTATAAGAGTTTGAGCCGCATCCTAGCGCATCGCCTGCTCCCTTTTATTGTCCACTTAATTCATAAGGACAAAGCGGGTTTTATACCCAAACGAAATACGGCTCAGAATGTTCGATTCCTTATTAATGTTCTGGAAGCTGGCACATATTGTAAAGATACTGCTGCCATGCTGGCGACAGATATTGAAAAGGCTTTTGACAGCTTAGAATGGCCATATTTGTTCTACGTCATGAGGCACTTCAGGTTGGGAGATGGTTTTGTGGAAAAGACATCACTGTTATATAAACAGGCTACAGCGAGGGTAAAGACGGGGGTGATGATTTTGGATATTTGCCCAGTAGGTCGTGGGACGAGACAGGGTTGCCCTCTTTCTCCTCGTTTGCCCTTGCCATGGAACCGCTTGCGGGACGGGCTAGGAAGGACGGGGTTGTATTATGCAGGGTTGAATGTACAAGAGCAAATCCATCATATTGCATTGTACGCTGACAATCTCCTTTTATTTTTGGCAGACACTAAGGGTGCCCTTCGCGGTGCAAAGGGGTTGTTGGACGACCTTAGCAGGATTGCTGGTTTGAGGGTTAATTGGGCAAAGACTTGTTTATTTCCGGCAGTGATACAGGCTTTTCGACGAGAGTATACACAGGAGGTACAATGGGAGCGACAGTGTCTGGCGTATCTTGGCACTCGTATTTATCACACTCAAGCCGACTTATTGGAGCGTAATGTGGGTAGGGCCATTAGGTCGCTTAAGGGTTGTGTGGAATTTGTGGGTACGCTCCCACTCTCGGTGGCTGGACGAGTGACCATTATCAAAATGGTAGCGCTACCAGACTGTTGTATTATTTTAGAACACTACCGGTTTGGGTTCCGGCGTCGGTTTTCAAGCAGCTTCAGTCGATGGTGGTTGGGTTTCTTTGGGCTGGAGGACGTCGGAGAGTAGCCCTCAATACACTAATGAGACCGCTATCGGAGGGGGGCTGGCAGTACCTGGTTTTGATTCTTTTTATCTGACGGCGCAACTGCAATGGATTACTTAGGCAGTGATGCGTGAGTTCCGCAACTATGGGATTGGAGTGGGGTCTCAACGGATGAGGAGATGCTCCTAAATTACTTCTACAGTTGCCACTCCCAATCTTTTGTTGACTCGTGAGATGGGGACGTTTAAGCTCTGCTGTAACAGGAGTCACAGGCGAGCACAAATAGTGCGCCCATATGCCCCTGAAATACCGCTGGCGGTATGTAATTCTTTGCCGCATTGCAGCAACTGGGCGGCACTGGCAGAATGGGCAGAAAGGGGGTTGCTCACTGTAGGGGATCTGTATGACGATGGTACCATGATTCCATATGAGGTATTACGAGACAGGCACGAGCTGGCTCGGGGGGATTACTTATTACACCTAGCGCTTGTAGTGGTCTTTCAGATGCATTGGAAGGGCGGACTTCGGGCACCGCCCACTTCCATAGTTTGTCAATATGTGGCTCTAGCTGCTGGCACCATCAACGCAGTTACTTGCTTATATCGTCGAATGACGAATGAAGGGCTGACCCCACTGGTAACGCTCGGACAATGGTGGGAAGTGGATCTAGGTGCCGAAATTCCTGAGAAGGTGTGGGAGGGGTTGGTAGAATGTGCATGGAAGAGCACCGGGAATGCTCGTTTTCAGTTGGTACACTTCTTCATTATCCATCGAGCCTACCTTATGCCTGAGAAAATTAATAAATATTTTAACTGACCACAGCCATGTGTCCGCCATGTAGAGTAGTAGGGGCAGACTTCTGCCACATGATGTGGAATTGCCCTCACCTTGGTACATATTGGAAAGACGTGGTTGCCCTTCTGCATGCTATTACAGATAGAAATATAGAACCCACTATAGGTATCTTTTTGTTGCACTGGTTTCACCATACTAAGAAAACCAAAGTAACCAGTAAATTTATAGACCTGGAGTTTTTACTGGCAAAAAGAGAAATAACAACCCACTGGAAAGCCCCGAGGGGCCCTAGTTTCCAGAGATGGCGGGCTGAATTTATTAAATGGGCTGAATGTGAAGGTACCGCACGTCTGCAAATGGCAACCCGAACTAAAAATGATAAGGGGATGGAGCAGGCGAGGGCCTGTGAGGCGCTAGTACAATTATTGCATGCACCACACGATGACACTGACGAAGACTTAAGCCCGCCAGGGTCAGAGACTCCTCCCCGAGAACCTGCCCCTCCTTAGGAGGATGACTCCAATGTTTACTCTTGTGCCTTTACCGCTGATGGCATGGACTGGTTTATCGGATTACCCTGGTAGACGCAATTAATGTGGACATAACCATGACTTATGGATAAACTTTATTTTCCAATTATTGTTACCCCATTAAGGGGCGGGGAGGGATAAGTGGGTGGGTTTGGGGTTGCATTACGACTTATTTGATACAGTAAAATATTGATACGCACTACCGCTTGAGGAAAATGAAACTGCTATGTTTGGAGAATTCGAAGGATGGTATGAAGCCGCAGGGTTTGGCAAATATGTTTTGAATACTGTCTTATATACCAATTATTGCCTAAGCGGGTGTGGGGAAGTTTCCTCGGTAATTGGATCTTTACTGAAATGTTATGTTATGTTCTAACGTATTTATAGAGCGCGCAGCTACTCAGAAAGAGTGTCCCGGTGCTCGCAGAGCACAACGTTTAATGGAAACAGGTAGAGACAGCTCATAAAGAGAGGGAAAATTATTGCTGGAATAGCCACGTTTTAAGCTGTTTCCTAAAAAGCCTGATATCAGATAATTCCCTCAATGTGGCAGGAAGTTTATTCCACAAGTGGGCAACTTGAACATGAAAAGAACGGCCACCTTTACGAGAGCGTATAAATTTGGGCACACTCATCAAATATAGATGGGATGATCTTAGGACTCTGCCAGGCGAGTAGAAGCTCACTCTTCTCTTGATGTAATGAGCACCGGAGCCGTGCAGAGCTTTAAAAGCCAATGTCAGGGCCTTGAACTGAATTCTACGATGGATAGGAAGCCAATGTAGGTTCCTAAGGTGGGAGGAAATGTGAGCGCGGCGGCCCAGCATAAGGATGGCTCTAGCTGCAGCATTCTGCACCACCTGGAGTTTACTTAATAGATATTCCGGAAGACCCAAATAGAGGATGTTAGCGTAGTCCAGTCATGATGTAATAAGAGCCTGGACTACCGTCCTTCTGTGGGCAAGTGACAGAAGAGGTAGAAATGTGCGTGTGTTTTCAAAGTTCCGTAGCAGGTTCCTGCCACTGATTGAACCTGCTTCTTCATATCCAAGGAATCATCCATTTGTACCCCAAGATTTCTGGCTGCTCCCACCGAGGACTGAGGGGGGGACATATCAGACGGCCACCACTGCCTCCATTCATCTGGATCGGAGGCCCCGAAGAGAATCACTTCTGACTGCCGAATTACACTGAAGCTGGTTAAGACTAAACCAGGAGAAGATTTTCCTCAGGCAGTTATTGATTTTCTCACCGTCAAAAGCTTCTCCTTTTGTACAGGTGAACAATAACTGAGTGTCGTCGGCATAAGATATAATTATGGCTCCTGCCTCTTCAGCCAGAGGAGTGAGGGGGGTCATGTATAAATTAAACAGTAAAGGACTTAGCATAGACCCTTGTGGTACCCCAAACTTCATAGGAGGCATACAGGAGGAGAAAGGCGGGTTCCAAATTTCCTGCCTTCTATTCCCTAGAAAGGAGGAGAACCATTTCAACACCATGCCCCCCACTCCGCAGTCCCTCAATCTCTGAAGGAGTCTATCATGGGGCACGGTGTCAAACGCGGCAGACAGATCTAACAATATTAAAACCGCTCTTCCGTCTGAGTCGAGAGTCTCTTTGATGAAATCAGAGATCTCAAGGAGAGACGGTTCCGTGCTAAAGTTAGCGCGGAAACCAGATTTGCTCATGTGAAGGAGGTTATTCGATTCGATATATTAAGTAGTGACTTGGTTCACATATTTTTCAATTGTTTTGGCAAAAAAAGGCAGAAGTGAGATGGATCTATAGTAAGAGGCTGCTAATGGATCCGCTGAAGGTTTCTTCAGCAGCGGTAGGATTTTAGCCTGCTTCCAGATAGAAGAAACCTGGCCGCTGCTTAAAGACAGATTCAGCACTCTGTTGACCTCAATGTTAATAACGTCTGCCACTTTCACCAGAGTTTTAGCAGGACAGGGGTCTGATGGGGAGCCTGTTTTCAAACTTTTCATAATCGAGAGGGTTTGGATATCAACTATTTTTTTTATGAAAAAACAAAGCTAATTGGTGAGTCCAGCCTTCAGATGCTTTGCCTTTGGAGGTGATTGCTGTGGGCAACGTGAACTGTTTTGCAATTTTAAAGATTTCTTTGCTCTTATTGGCCGATTCCTCAATCTGTGCTGCACAATTTCTTTTCCTCCAGAATTTTAGGATGGTATAATTTTAGTTCTTTTTTATATAATGTTTTGCTATCATGACTAAAATTTCTCCTCCACGCCCTTACCAGCCGTTTACAGGCACTTTTACATTTGCGCAAATTTACTGCGTCCACCTCTAGCTCATTACTTCTGGAGAGGAATTGGGCTGACAACATAGTGTTCAATGTTTCGTGGAGTATTTTATGAAAAGGTCTTGATTTAAAAGGGGGGTGCTTTTTAAAAGTGAGTCCAACCTTCCTGATTTTGGCAATTTTCAAACCTATTAAAAAATGATCGGTTTCAAATAAGAGGAATTGGCTCTTCCGTTTGGACCGGGATGTTTGAAAAGATTTGGTCTAATAGATGACCCTTCTCTTGTGTAGGACTAGTTATAAGGGGTAGCATATTCAAAGACGCTAAAGCCTCTTAGAGTGACAAGCCTTCCGAGCTCCTGGGCATGTCCATGTGGACATTAAAATCTCCTAGGGCTCAGCAACAATTAAATCTGAGGGCAAGTGGTGCCAATGCATCAGCCAGTCCCCTTAAAAAGGGTCCTGCATATCCCGGGGGTCTATAGATCAGGGCTCCTGCCAATGATTGATGGGCGGATATAACACAATGAAATCCCAAACTTCCTGCCCCTTGAATTTCATCCATAGGGATGAGTTTAGCCAAAATATAATTTTTGGTAATCATTGCAATGCCCCCACCCTTCCCGGTTATACGGTCCTTCCTCATGATGGAGTAACCTGGTGGTATTGCGATCGCCAAGGAAGGATTTGAACTTTCCGAGAGCCAGGTTTCTGTTAAGAATATTATGTCTGGGTTAGACTCTGAAACCAAGTCGGAATTATGCTGGGCGTTTTTGTTAAGGGAGCGAACATTAAGTAAATAAATTCCAATGCTCTCCGGCCTCCCTGCGTTCCCTTGTTTCCCATTTGCAGAGGGCTCGAGCTCCCTAGCTATATATGTGGAGCTAGTCCAGTTACACATACTGCAACTGAGAGTTCTGCTATCTCCGTCAAGCTCAACACAGTTACCGCAATTATATAGAGGCAGATGCCTCTTAAGTTCCACTCCATCATACCTGATTATTTTTCGGGTAAAACCGGCAGCGATTCCCACCTCGTCAGCCTCCGGGGCGCTGACGGGCACAGACGGGCTTGCCTTTGGCGCGCCTGCTGCGTGCGTCCGCTGCGCGGTCTGAAACACATCCGATTTTAAGGGGTCAGGCCACTCGAGCTCCGACCTCCTGCCGGAAGTGGGGCGTATCCTCCCTCCACTCAAACGACAACGTCGCGGTGGACCGGGAAGGATAGGCGATGCTGGTGAGTAAATAGTGTGCCGAGTTTTTTAAAAAATGCCCACATTATCCCCCTCTAAAATGCCAAATGTCACAGCGATTTACAAAAGACAAATTTAAAAAGAAGAATGCAGCGTAAGCATGCTCACACCCTACAGGCCTTAAATTCTAGTGTTTTCCGACGGATGTACAATGTGTAAACAGATATGCTATCCATTGCATGTATTGGTTTGGTTTACTGAAAACAATAAAAATATTCTAAGTAAAAAAAAAAGTACACACTCTCTTTCCAGTGGATGCTCATAGGGCAGGGTATTGTGCACTGAAGACTGAAAACATTGCACTGTGAAATCACAATGGTCAACAGAGATCAGAATGAGACAGACTCTTTAGAGAAGCCTCCACTGGAACTTCTTCCACAGGAGACCATCAGACAATGTGAGATGCATTACACTAGAAAGAAGTGCTATGCTTTCTGCAAATCTCTCTTTTCCTTCTATCTGCACCACCTTATTGTTTCCGAATGTAAAATTTGTAGGACATTGTGCAAACTTTGCTTCTTGGTCCAGGCCACCACTCTTAGGACCAACTCGATTAATACATCAGAACGTTCCCGTTGGATCTGGCATCCTTGACATGTTTTTTTCCCTTAACTATTTTGCCTTCGGCCCTCCTGTGTTGCTGATTTTTTTTGGGAGTCCTTAGCTAACCAGTACTTGTGCTCTCTCCTTAAAACATGGTACAATTGACTTACACCCAATTGCCTATTGAATTTACTTGTACCTCCATAGTACAGTGACGGTATCTGTGCCCAGGGCCTCTAAATTAAATGCTACTAGTGGACCTGCGGAACTCATTGTGCAACCCACTTCAGTAGCCTTTTAAAAATGTTTTAGGCCTGCCATTGCAGCCTTTGTGTGCAGTGTAAAACTGCCATGTTGACCTGGCAAATAAAAAATCTTTTGCTATGCCCAAACCTTTCTTTTAAATACATATCAGTCACCCTTAACCCCTTCGACGCTCATGACGAGCTGGGCTCGTCATGAGGTAGCCTCCTCGCACGCTCATGACGAGCCCAGCTCGTCATGTAAAGTGCGCTTTTGAAAAAGTCAGCGCAGGAGCAGAATTCCGCACGCACCCATGCGGTTAAGGGAAGACCCTTAGCAGTCCAGAGAGCAAGGTGCACTGTATAAAAAAAACTGGACATATCCTTCTAAGTTTTACATTCCCTGTTTTTCACTACTGCAAGGCCCACCTCTCCCATGGGATAGCATTGCGGTTCCTTATTACAATTAATAAGCTGTAACTTCCAATTGGGACTAGGTGGACCAGTCTTATGTGGTGCCTAAAGAATTGACATTAAAATGCCCCTTTAATGGTAAATTGAGATTTGTAATCACAATTCTGAAAAGACCACTTCTAGAATGTTGTCACTTTCTTGTCCTAACCATTTGGTGTCTGCAGCCTGTTCCTGGGTCACATGACTAGGTGTAGCTGGCAGTTGGTCTTTGTGTATTGCTTCTAAATAGTGAGACAAAGGGAAGATAGGTGTTGGCAGGATGGGCCACACTGAGTGAGCGAGGGGGAGGAGCTGTCACCTACCACACTTGCACATCACAAAGTCTTTGCCTGACCACTCTCACAAAGGCATAGTCACTAGACTATTGTGACCCCAGACAAGCTGGGGCCAGGACAGGGCTGAAGGGGATGCCTGACATCTCAGGGGAGTATAAATCTCTAGAAGCTTCTTCTACTTCAAGGTGGCACCAGGTATAAATATTGGACCTTTGAACCCAACTCGTCAGTAAACTTCTAGACCTGTGGACTCTGCTTGGAAGAAGGACTGTTGTGTAGCTGAAAGGACTGCCACTTTGTCGGACTGCTGCTCTAAGGGAATGCTGCCCTGCTGTGCTGAGCTGCTGCCCTTTTGCCTGGGTGTAAAGGACTGGATCTGCATCTGTGGAACTCAGGACCCCAGAAAGACCAAGGGCTAGTTGGCTGGCCTTCTAACTAGAGCCTCCGGAACAGAAGACTCCAACAACCTTGAACCCAGCACCTGGATTCTGCCATCTGTAAGCCCTATCCTGCCAAGTGAGCCACCCCAGTCCTGGACCATTGGAAGGGGTCCTGAAGGTGGTCTGCCAGCCCATCTGCACAACTAGCATAACCAATGCTTTTCCTTTGCTGCACGGTGTAACCCTGAGCAGAACCGACCATTCTCCTCTGCTGCTTGAACTTTCCCAGTGCAAGGACTTTGCATCGCATCCTGCAGCTTCATAGGAACCATTGCTGCATGACACATCCCCGAACTGGGCCCTCGAATCACAAGTCTCTCGTTGATGACAGCCTCGATAACGACGCTGGACTCAGCATCGAAATCCCCCCCAGCTTCTTTGGAGCAAGCTGGTACAAGTTTTCACCCTCCTGAGGCGGAAGCCGGGAGCTGCTATAGCTGCACATGATTTGTAAAATCTGCTCTTTTTAACCCAAGCATACATTTTCACCCTCCTGAGGCGGAAGCTGGGAGTTGCTATATTTGCACATGTTCGGAAAATATATCTTGTCATTTTTTTAAATTTCCCTATTACCTTATTAAATAGCGCAGCATCTCGCTGCCTTCACCAACCCCACTCAGCCGAGTAGGTGCTGGGTTGCTTTGGTCCTCGGAGGCTGCCTGGAATCCTTAGCGGCCATCTTGGGAGGCACGCTGGTTGGCGGACTAGGCTATCTGGCGCGCGCTCAGACAGCATAAATCTAGACAATCATGCCTCCGTGCAGTGGACGCGCATGGCGGAAGCGCCTCCCTTGCGCCGAAGGAGCACCAAAGGAAAGCCCGTCTGCGCCCGTCCGCGCTTCGGCCGGGCGCAGGGCCAGATATGCTGTTCGTCCACAATCTATCATGCAAAATATTGTGAAATATAGTAGGGATATATTATTACCACTAAACACTAGCCCCCAGGCCTGTCAGCACCTACTAGATCTTTCCTCATGGAGGAGACCTGTAAGTTGCCGGGACTGTAAAAAAAGTTCCCATACTCGCAAGTCTCATCAGTGGTAGAGGGCACCATGGAATTGAAAGCTAATTAATGCAAGGTCCATGTCTAAACATGCACTGCAAATCTATGACATGGATTGTCTCTTTATCACAGAAACGTGGCTAAAATCATGGAGCAACCCGGATATTGCACTTGCACTACCGCCAGGCTACCTTATACAAAGGCTGGACAGGGGGGAATATCAACGGGGTGGAGGCTTAGCAATCATCTATAGGGACACCCTGAGTTGCTCAATAGATGAACTTCAAGACATCAAAGGAGCGGAATGTATTGGCTTCCGCATTAAGATCAAGGACATCTTCACATTCGCAGGGGCCCTAGTCTACCGTCCACCAGGCCCGAATAAAGAATTTCTTGAAAGTATAGGGGAGGTACTCAGTAACCTGGCATTAAAATTCTCTAATTTCACGTTACTTGGGAATATCAACCTCCACTTGGATTCCTCTACGGATCCGGCAGTAATCTTGTTTAAAGACACAATGGAGGTATTAGGTTTATCCATACTTACCCTGAATACTACCCATAGAGCAGGACACATATTAGACTGCATCTGCTCCAATCTTAGTACACTTAATGTCAACCCTCCTTTGATCCAGACATGGTCGGATCATGCACTGGTCCCATTTAACCTTCTATTAGGAGGGGGTGAGAAGAGCAAGAAGTTAGGAAAAAATACGCAGGCCAGAAACGAAGGCTGGAAAGCTATCGCGGACCATCCAGACCTGATCTCGATGGACTGTAGACCGTTAATGACAGGAAATTTGGACACCGATAATAACTGCTTTGGGGAGTGGATGGCTACCCTTAAGGATAAAGCTGGGCCTGCCACTGTGAAAAATAGGCCACATCATAAGAGAATATCCGCCCCATGGTTTGATCAGCCGCTAAAAGAGAAACAAAGAGCGGTACGCATGGCTGAACATAGGTGGCGGAAATAATACCAGGAGGAGGAACGGGGTAACTACAAACTAGCGAGATGTCTATATCATGCACTTATTAAAAAGGCCAAAGTCAACTTCTATACGAAAGCAATAGAAGCGGCGAATAATAAACAAAAATCTATTTTTAAGATAGTAAAGGACTTTAACAACCCCAAAATATTATTTCAGGAAATTCCTCCATCCGAAAACTTCTGTAACACAACTGCAGACTTTTTTGAACAAAAAGTTCAAGGACTTTGTTATCCCCGATAAAGATTTAGGGGAAGAAAGAAGCACGGTGAGCATGCTTTCTGATACGCTGGTGACTTTCCGGCCAATCAACTTGGAGGAAACCCGCCAGGCCATTGTGGCGACCAAATCAGGGTCGCCGTATGACCCTTGCTCCCCTCTGCTTTTGCATAAACTCGCAGATACGGTTAATCCTGTAATTAACACTATCGTAAATATGTCATTGTCCACGGCAAGTATTCCCCTAGAATGGAAATTGGCAGCTGTCAAACCATTGCAGAAAAAACAACTGCCCGACTCCACCACGCTGTCTAATCTACGACCGATTTCGCTGCTCCTGGTGTTATGCAAAATAACGGAATCTTTCGTAAAAAAACAAATCACTAAATTTCTTGAAGACAGCCAAGCCTGGCATCCAAATCAATCAGGTTTCAGAGCTCAACACTCCACAGAGTCAGCTCTCCTGTTTACTACCGATACCATCCGAATGGCTCTGGTTCAGGGTAAGAAGGCTGTCCTGATTCTTTTAGATTTGTCGGCAGCCTTCAACACGGTCTCACATACCATCTTGATCGACCGGCTAGCAACATCTGGCATAACAGGAATGGTATTGGATTGAGTTAAGAACTTCCTAAGTGACAGGAGGCAAGTAGTCACCCTAGGAGATTTCTGCTCAAAGGAAAAAACACTTAGGACTGGAGTCCCGCAAGGATCCAGTCTAAGCCCGACACTTTTCAATATTTATACTACCCCTCTGATTAGGCTAATATCATCTTATAGCATAGACGTTGTAGCGTACGCAGACGATACACAGCTTATCCTAGTCCTTGACAAAGATACCAAGGACTGGGAAGAAAATCTCAAATGTTGACTGACGGCCACATTTGATTGGATGGGAAAAAAACATTTGAAATGTAACACGGGCAAAACAGAAATCATGTTAATGGGCCCCCAAAACGATTTTGTCCCCGATTTATGGTGGCCGGAAAACAACCAATACGGCACGTAACCTAGGTATCAAATTTGACACCGCTCTGTCATTTAAACAGCAGGCACTATCAGTAGCAGGTACATGCTTTAATGGCATCAAAGGACTAAGGAAATTCTTCGACCTACTGCCTTTGGCAGCAAGGAAAATGGTAGCAGTCGCTCTCGTAACGTCGAAACTCGACTACTGCAACAGCCTGTATGCAGGAACCACTAAGGTGGTCACCCACAGGCTGCAGATGGGGCAACATGCTGCCGCTAGGCTGGTGCTGAAATGGCCTAAGAAATCTTCGGCGTCAGCCGCGCTAAGTACTTTGCTCTGGCTACCGGTGATTAAACGGGTCCTTTTCAAGGTCCTGCTTATTACCAAAGTACATACGAAGGAGGTTCTCTTGATACTATCCCTTGCGGACCTTGAGGTCCTCAAATGCTAATTTGCTGACTGTCCCAGCTTTTAGACTCAGCACGAGGGGTGGCAAATCTTTGCCAGTCCTAGGGTCTAAGGCATGGAATAAATTACCCCTACATCTCCGTGCCATGGAACGAGAATCTGAGTTCCGTAAGTCATTAAAGACCTGGATTTTCAATCTCCCTGACACCTGGGCCAGAGCTCTAGTATAACCATCTTAGCAGGACTAGTAAAAGTAATCTGACCAGTATTTAGATCATCCTGATCAGTATAGGCGCCAAGATGCTCCATGGAGTGAAGGCTGCGCGGTACAAATACCAGTTTACATTACATTACATTACACACAATGCATCCTCAATGCAGGACTTCACAACGCAAGCCCCTTGTTAATGGCCTCCTCAACAATGATGCAGACCTCGCATCACAGACCCGCAGCTCCGTGGGGCTGATGCTGTGCAATGCAACTTCAACCGGGACCTAACATCGCCTCGGCTGAGCGATACACCCTCGATGGGGACTCTGTAACTCTTCGCAACTAGGATTTAAGGTACTCTTCTTCAGCAGGCCTAATTGGGTCACTGTACCTGGCCCCAACTCCATCACAGTTGGCCTGAGCTTGTGACTTTGCCCTGGCCTCACGTGACTGGGTATCCACAGGTGGTGCTTTGTGCATTTTTGGCTCTGTTTTCACTGAAATATTTAATCATGCTTATCTCTGGTTCTATTGATTGAAGTTTTGTTGTTTTGGTCTTGATTTATTTATTAATAATTACTCTATTTGTCCAAATCTGTGTGGGATTTTTTGCGTGTTGTGTTTTCACTTTATTATTGTTTGAAGTTTGGCATAAACACTTTACACATTGCTTCTAAATTAATCATAGCGGTACAAAAGGGGATGGTGATGGACGGAGCATCTGAACCAATCAAACACTCACACCCAGTCAACAGATCTGGGTTTAATCCATCATCATTCTTTAGCCCACTCTGCCACCCCAGTTCAGACATGGCCATATGCAAATCAGTCTGACCCTGTGCCTCATGGGAACAGTCCAGCCCGAGCTGCCAAGCCATGTCTTCCCTGGACCGGAAACAAGCTTCCTAACCGGTTTCTGGCATTTCAGCCGTCTTCAGCCAGGCTTGCTCAAATCCAGTGGCAAAGTGAGCAAGGGACTCACGTCTGAGCATACCCTGCCAATTTATGGCGAACAAAGCGGTACAAAAGGGGGTGGTGATGGACGGAGCATCTGAACCAATCAAACACTCACACCCAGTCAACAGATCTGGGTTTAATCCATCACAGTTCTTTAGCCCACTCTACCACCCCAGTTCAGACATGGCCATATGCAAATCAGTCTGACCCTTTGCCTCATGGGAACAGTCCAGCCCGAACTGCCAAGCCATGTCTTCCCTGGACCGGAAACAAGCTTCCTGACCGGAATCATGACTGTTGTGTGACAAGTTACCAGACGGTTGAGCACATGTTAATTTGGGGTTTGTTTGTTCCTCATCCTGACTAGGATTGTGGTTCCTACTTGAGTAAGGTTTTACCCCCCCTCAACCAGTTACCTAATTTCTTACAGTTCCCTTTACTACCAAGAGGCTATCTGGTTTCGGGTGTAAGTCTTGTCAGTTTCATTGCATAATAACAAGAAGTTCACAAGATATTATGGGCAGGAAGATGTTGAACCTGGCCCTCACTGAAGGGTCACCCAGATTTTTGCATTCCTTTCCCTTGCTTTTACCACTATTTGCATTTTTATCTGCTGACTAATGGTAACATGCTTGTGCTCTCCCTTGAAAACATAGTATTTTTGTGGAACCTCCTGAGGCTCAGCCGGGAGTAGAACTGCTTCGCATTACATGCTTTTTAATATCACTTGAATTGCTTTTAAAATATCACTCACTTGCTTCCTGGCACCAGACACTCTTGGGCAGGTCACTCTGTACACAGCGGATTAAGCGCTGTAAACGGAATCTTGTTGGCAATTTCAGCCGCCATTCTCCTTGCTAAGGCACGGGACACGCCCACTTACGAGGCCACGCCCCCCGCTACAGGTATAAAGCGCGCTAAATACAAGCGACGCTTGTTAACTTGTGGAACCTCCTGAGGCTCAGCCGGGAGTAGAACTGCTTCGCATTACATGCTTTTTAATATCACTTGAATTGCTTTTAAAATATCACTCACTTGCTTCCTGGCACCAGACACTCTTGGGCAGGTCACTCTGTACACAGCGGATTAAGCGCTGTAAACGGAATCTTGTTGGCAATTTCAGCCGCCATTCTCCTCGCTAAGGCACGGGACACGCCCACTTACGAGGCCACGCCCCCCGCTACAGGTATAAAGCGCGCTGAATACAAGCGACGCTTGTTAACTTGTGGAACCTCCTGAGGCTCAGCCGGGAGTAGAACTGCTTCGCATTACATGCTTTTTAATATCACTTGAATTGCTTTTAAAATATCACTCACTTGCTTCCTGGTCACCAGACACTCTTGGGCAGGTCACTCTGTACACAGCGGATTAAGCGCTGTAAACGGAATCTTGTTGGCAATTTCAGCCGCCATTCTCCTTGCTAAGGCACGGGACACGCCCACTTACGAGGCCACGCCCCCCGCTACAGGTATAAAGCGCGCTGAATACAAGCGACGCTTGTTAACTTGTGGAACCTCCTGAGGCTCAGCCGGGAGTAGAACTGCTTCGCATTACATGCTTTTTAATATCACTTGAATTGCTTTTAAAATATCACTCACTTGCTTCCTGGCACCAGACACTCTTGGGCAGGTCACTCTGTACACAGCGGATTAAGCGCTGTAAACGGAATCTTGTTGGCAATTTCAGCCGCCATTCTCCTCGCTAAGGCACGGGACACGCCCACTTACGAGGCCACGCCCCCCGCTACAGGTATAAAGCGCGCTGAATACAAGCGACGCTTGTTAACTTGTGGAACCTCCTGAGGCTCAGCCGGGAGTAGAACTGCTTCGCATTACATGCTTTTTAATATCACTTGAATTGCTTTTAAAATATCACTCACTTGCTTCCTGGCACCAGACACTCTTGGGCAGGTCACTCTGTACACAGCGGATTAAGCGCTGTAAACGGAATCTTGTTGGCAATTTCAGCCGCCATTCTCCTCGCTAAGGCACGGGACACGCCCACTTACGAGGCCACGCCCCCCGCTACAGGTATAAAGCGCGCTGAATACAAGCGACGCTTGTTAACTTGTGGAACCTCCTGAGGCTCAGCCGGGAGTAGAACTGCTTCGCATTACATGCTTTTTAATATCACTTGAATTGCTTTTAAAATATCACTCACTTGCTTCCTGGCACCAGACACTCTTGGGCAGGTCACTCTGTACACAGCAGATTAAGCGCTGTAAACGGAATCTTGTTGGCAATTTCAGCCGCCATTCTCCTCGCTAAGGCACGGGACACGCCCACTTACGAGGCCACGCCCCCCGCTACAGGTATAAAGCGCGCTGAATACAAGCGACGCTTGTTAACTTGTGGAACCTCCTGAGGCTCAGCCGGGAGTAGAACTGCTTCGCATTACATGCTTTTTAATATCACTTGAATTGCTTTTAAAATATCACTCACTTGCTTCCTGGCACCAGACACTCTTGGGCAGGTCACTCTGTACACAGCGGATTAAGCGCTGTAAACGGAATCTTGTTGGCAATTTCAGCCGCCATTCTCCTTGCTAAGGCACGGGACACGCCCACTTACGAGGCCACGCCCCCCGCTACAGGTATAAAGCGCGCTGAATACAAGCGACGCTTGTTAACTTGTGGAACCTCCTGAGGCTCAGCCGGGAGTAGAACTGCTTCGCATTACATGCTTTTTAATATCACTTGAATTGCTTTTAAAATATCACTCACTTGCTTCCTGGCACCAGACACTCTTGGGCAGGTCACTCTGTACACAGCGGATTAAGCGCTGTAAACGGAATCTTGTTGGCAATTTCAGCCGCCATTCTCCTCGCTAAGGCACGGGACACGCCCACTTATGAGGCCACGCCCCCCCTGCGTACCCGCCCCATCCCCTTTTATAAATATGTGTATTCACCGGAAGCGCAGCGGACGAGCGCAGCGGGCGCGACGATTGCACGACGATTGCGCGCTAAAGGCAAGCTCGTCTGCGCTCGTCCGCGCCGAGGACGGGCCTAGGGCCACCCCCCCTACATCACCTCCTCCTGGGCGCACTCATAATACGGTGCCACTAACATACACCGCTGCTCAACTCCTAAGTATCAGACCAAGTTTAGATGAAGCTCACATTCCGCCTCACTTCATCTACACCAATCTCGATATACGACCACTCAACTGTACCATGTGCACTCAAAACATTCCTGTTTCCCCCACAACCTCTTGCCCACAGGTATCAGCAGCACTAATAAATGTACGGTCTCTGCCGAAGCACAAAATTGAAATCGCTGATTTCATTGATTCACAGAGACTAGACATACTGTTTGTTACTGAGACTTGGGGGGACGATTCATCCGGTCCTGACTTCAAAGAGGCTACGCCCAGCAACTATTGTGTCTGCAAGTTAGACAGACCAAAAAGGAAAGGAGGTGGTATAGCCATTATACATAAAGACCAATTTAAAATTGCTACTACTGAGTTAAATGACATCGAGTGCGAGGCACTCCTCTTTAACATAAGCCTCTCAAATAGATCATCATTTAAAGGCATTCTAATCTACCGCCCGCCAGGACCTAGATCCAAATTCCTTTTGTCTCTAGATACCATCATCGAGGTCTCAGTAGGATCACCCCATTTCACCATCTTGGGTGATTTCAATTTCCATCTTGAAGTCGCAGATGATCCGGATACTGTCACCCTAATCAATGACCTAGAGTCAGATGGTCTTCCACAATTAGTTAAACAACCCACTCATAAAGCAGGACACACTCTGGACGGACTATTTACCAGTAACTTAAAGATCGCCATCACCAAGGTCATTCCTCTAGCCTGGACAGATCACGCGGCCGTATGTTTTTCCATTCCAACAATCTCTAACAATCCTCGGTCCATACCATCTACACCCATGAATTTTAGAGATTGGAAAAACATAAATCTGGACCTTCTCGCACAAACAATGCGAGATAGCCACACGCCGAATGAACAAGATCCCGTAATAGCCTCCGCTACCTACCTTAACAAATTAAAGACAGCCTGTAATGAGCTAGCACCTAGCAAAATTTCTCACAGAAATAGAAAAGTACCATCGGCTCCTTGGTTCAGCGAGCCTCTCCGACTGCAGAGACAATACTGCAGGAATCTGGAAAGGCAGTGGCGTCGCCACTTCAATCCCGGCGAAAATACCATATACAAAAATGCTTTATCAAATTACAAAAAACTTATAATAGCTGAGAAAACCATCTACTACACCAACCAAATCGATCAGGCTAAAAATAGTACAGGCAAACTATTTCAGGTAGTTAACTACCTATCCAACCCCCTTGCACCTCGCCCAGAAGGATCACAGGCTCTCTCAGATGCCTTGGCCAATTTTTTCGAAGATAAAGTTAGAACTATCTTCACTACTTTCTCTTCTGATCCATCACTCACCTTTACTCGGCAAGATACCACTGAAACTGACCCAGTTTTTTCAGTTTTTCAAGCCACCACGCAGGAACTTGTCCAACCCTTAATAGCGCAAACTAAATCAGGCTCACCTTTCGATCCTTGTCCTCCGGGCGTTTGCAATCTTATCTCTGAAGCCATTGCACCGTCACTATCCACCATCTGCAATGCAATGTTCACAACGGGCATCTATCCTCCTGTATGGAAGGAGGCTACCATCAAACCTCTTCTGAAAAAACCTACCCTAGACCCCCTTCTTCCTGCTAGCTACAGGCCCATCGCATGTCTCCCGTTCCCCGCTAAGATTTTTGAAAAAATCATGAACATCCAGTTGTCAACCTACATACATAATAACAACTTGCTGGACGACACCCAGTTTGGGTTTCGACAGGGCCACGGAACAGAGACTGCGCTCCTAAAAGCAGCGGATGAGATAAGGTCCACAATGGACAATGGAGGCTCAGCAATTCTGATACTCCTAGATCTCTCCGCAGCATTCGACACGGTCGATCACGTCACCCTGATCGACCGTGTCGCGGCCATAGGAATAAAGGACAAGGCTAAAGATCTTCTTGCCTCATTTCTATCCAACCGTCCACAAACAGTGAAGATGGGCAACTATACCTCCTAGACGTTCTCCCTACCTTGTGGAGTACCGCAGGGATCCTCGCTAAGCCCGACACTTTTCAATATATATGTGTCGGACTTGGCGAGGGCCATAAAATCCCACGGAATCTCACTGACTACATATGCTGACGACACACAATTAGTGTTGTCCGTATATAATGACGGCGCCGCTGTAGCAGCCAATTTCCAAAACGGAATGAATGCAATAAGCTCCTGGATGTCATCCAACTGTTTAAAACTGAATTCTGATAAAACAGAAGTGATGACATTCGGGAGGCTGCAACCCACATGGTCTCCGCAATGGTGGCCTTCTCAACTGGGACAACCTCCAGAACCTGTGAGTAAGGTACGAAACCTAGGCGTCATCTTCGATACAAAGATGTCCTTCCAGCAACATGCTAATGCAGTGGTTTCCACTTCCTTTTACACTCTAAAAAAGATTAAAAAACGAATCCCTTACCTCCCTCCATCAGCAGGCAAAACCTTAGTCAGCACACTAGTCTTTTCCAAAATAGACTATTGCAATGCCCTCCTACTGAACGCACAACAGAGGGTTCTCAACAGACTGCAAACGGTGCAAAATGCTGCAGCCAGGACACTGCTATCCATCCCTAAGTTTGCATCTACCTCCCCCTATATCAAACAATTGCACTGGTTACCAGTGAGGAGTAGAATTAAATTCAAGGCTCTATGTATAGCATACAAAGCTATCCACAACCTAGGCCCTCTATTCCTAAAACAAGCTTTTCAGCCGCTCGAACACCTCAGAACTTTACGCTCTTCTACAGCTCACCTACTAAGAGTCCCTCGAACACGAAGAGCTAATTGGGGAGATAAACGTTTTTCTGTCGCTACAGCCAGATTGTGGAACACGCTCCCCCTCCACATTAAAACCGCGCCCACACTCCTCAACTTCAGGAAAAAATAAAAACATGGTTGTTCTCAGCCTGAATACTCCCCGATCCATTGGAAGTTCTGCAACTTTAGCGCCGAGACACCCTTGAGGTATTTGCGTGCTCTAAAAATTGATCAAATAAATAAATAAAATAAATACATCTGATTGGTATATTTAATTTATTTGTAATTCCCAAGTATATGGTACCACATATACCCAGGGCTGTAAATTAAATGGTACTAGTAAGCAGCAGCACTCATTGTGCCAACCATCACAGTAGCCCTGTAAAACATGTCTCAGTCCTGCCATTGAAGCCTGTAGTGAGGTTGGAAACTGCCATTACAACGTGGCCAAATAAACCTTTGGCCTAGCCTATACCTTACTTTCTAATATTAATAAGCCACCCCTAAGGTAGACAGTATAGGCTCTTTGGACAGGGTGCATTGTATACATTTTTTAAATGTTTTTTGGAGATCTTTCTATTGTCAGCTTCGCTTATGATTGTAGAAACTATGCTGCACAAATTTTCTTAAATGTTGAAGGCCTTTCTGTTTATGTGGATCTCTTCGGTGTTCCAAAATCATAAATAAATAAACTTGAACTTGACAGGGTGCATGGTATTTAGAAAGTAGGAAATGTGTATTTAAGTTGTCCATGTCCTGTTAATGAAAAACGTCTAAAGTAGTTTTCACTGTTGTGAGACTAGCTCTCCCATAGATTAACACTTGGTTGATGTATTACTCCTAATGAGTAGTACTGTATTGAGAAATGCTGTTTTGACTCATTTGAATTGAAATTTAAAACCCTCCTTAATGTTAATGTCAGATTTAAGTTACTATTCTAAAAATGGCACTTTTAGAAAGCTGGCATTTTTCTTCTTAAGCCAAATGTGCCTTTCTGCGAGCTTCCAGGGTCACATGAATGTGAATGGGTCTCATGAAGTGTTTTCTGTATTCCTTTCAGACATGAGAACCAAAGGGCCTTTGAATGTGGGGCAGGGCATTCCTCTCCTGAGTAAGATTACCTGGGGTTGTACTTAGTCTTTCTTAGCTTCAAAATGTAGCCCCATGGTTTGCAAACCTCCTTAGACTTAGAGAAGGTCAAATCTTCAGCGGGACAAATCTGGTCCCTGTACCCCACGCGTGCTCCATCGCGGAATGCCAGAGCTTGTGTCCTTGACTCTGTCCAGCGTGATCAGATAACCACAATTGTCGCTTTGCACTTTTTGTTGCTGTTTTTACTAGAAACTTAAAAAATTCATAACTCGGGGTTCAGTGGTTGGAATTTTTTGCTGTTGTCAGTTTGGTCTCATTTTGGTTATTAACCCCTTCGACGCTCATGACGAGCTCAGCTCGTCATGGGGTACGCCTGTCGTACGCTCATGACGAGCTGAGCTCGTCATGTAACGCGTTTTTAAAAAAAAACTCAGCGCACGGCGGAAAAAAACGCCGTGCGCATGAGGTTAAAATTGAGTCTATTTTTCTAAATTGGTTTGGGGTTTTCCTTGTGCTGTATTGTCACTTTGTTACTGTTCGAATGCTGCATGAATATTTTACACATTGGTTCTAAGTTAAGCCTTACTGCTTTTCTGCCAAGCTATCTGACGGTTTAGCACAGGTTTATTTAGTTACTTTTGTGATTCACCCTGACATGGATTGTACTTCTTATTTGAGTGGGGCTCCCACCCCTCTCAACTAATCACCTGATTTCTTACAAAGACTTTGAAGTGATTTGTCTGCACATGATGGACATGTGCCAGGAGAAAGACTCCATGATCCAAAGGAAGCTGTGAAAGTGTATCTTAATTTCTGAAGAGGATTCTAAGGTTAGGGTTCAGGTAACAAGACACCAGTGGCAATTGGAGGTCTCCCGCTTAAAGATTTAGTCCAATTAAGGGAAAACTGTACTTTACCTTGTAAATTCTTCATTGGCACATCGCAATAAGCCTGAGTTCGCCCTTATTTGTTTTTAAATGCAGGCACTGACCCTCATTTTATCTTTTGAGCCTCATCGGGTGCAGCCATGAACTAGGATTCTTGAATACCAAAGCTGTCCAGTTTTGTTACTGCCTCTTTGTTCCACTCCATACGGTTCCTGTCCCTTCATCTCACGTATGCAGGTTCTTTTTCTCCTTGCTTTTTACTTATATCACTCTTTTCTTATCTTTCTCTTCTTCCTTCCTTTTTGGACTTTCTCTGTCTTGCTCTGTACTAAAGTCTGATAATAAAAAAATAAGTCATGATCCTGAAAAATAAGTAAAGGCGCTTACCATCTGCACACATCAAGCTCTGAGTCTGAGTGTGTACTTTGGGAAGTTGGAGGGAACATGTTAATATTTTTTGTTAAATTTGTCAAGTGTTGTGATCAGGGCAACATACATCTCTGGGCCCCTATGGAATAGTCTGTAGATAAAATGTTCATATGATGCCTACATGTCAATTCATCACTACAGGTGCAATGATTATAGGTGTTTGTTTCATACCTTGCAAAGTTTACAACTTTTCTTACCATAGAACTAATCTAAAATTTGCTTGAGGAAGAGCTATTTACAATCAGATAGTTTCAAATACGCATTGCCACAGTTGCCGGATATTACTTCAATTAACTTATACAGATGGCGTGAGAACACAGGAAGGCTGCATTGGACATCTAAGAGGATTAACATTGGCATCTATCCTGTTTTCTATGGCAAACAGCCTACTCTGGTATAAATGCAAGGAGTAGCAATGGAAACACGATACTCAGTGACACAGACCACCAAACACTGCAAGTCATCACACACAAAACTACACATCCTCCAGCACAGGGCACTCACCATCACAGCACTTTACTAAGCACATATCTGAAATAGAGCTATTCTGTTGTTCTCTATATTTGCAACAACTTCTTCCATTACACGTGTGAGAGGGGCTGCAGCAAGGCAGTCCTGAGCAGCGCAATCCTTGACACATTGTGTACCATCAGGCACAACACTTGACTATATCTAACCTAGATTTCACTTCAGCCAGTACCCTAACAACCAAGCCTCCACTTTAAAAAACATCAAATTCATAGAAAATGTCTTCCCTGTTTATGTTTCACTAAGGGCTTGATTTTGACGGACGGTACTCCATCTATCAGGATGGCAGAAGATATTACGTCCTCAGCCATTCTGATGGACTACAGTTCAGCAAATTTGGAGATGACCACTGTCCCAGAGGTCATCTCTGTACCTTTATCTCCTTCGGTGCTCATGACGAGCCCAGCTCGTCATGCGTCACAATGGAGCTGTGCTCATGACGGGCTGGGCTCGTCATAACGGCTGCGCACCGCCCACGCTCAATTAATTCCCCGCCTTTGCAGGCGAATTAATCAGTGGGCGGGGTTGTGACGAGCCCAGCTCGTCATGAGCACAGCTCCACTGTGACTGATGATGAGCTGGGCTCGTCACGAGCACCGCGGCGCCACGCTCACCCCCGTCCCCCACACAGAGTGGGGGAATTACCCCCGCAGCGAAGGGGTTAAAGGAACCACCATCACAACTGTTCCTTTTAATGTACAAACGTTTTGGTGGGCGGCCTTTGTCGGTTTTGATGACCATTCACCAGACTGTTTGAAAGTTTTTGTTTTTCAAAAACAAACTCCCAAAATAGGGAGTTTGTTTCTGGTGAAAAAGAGTTACCCCCTCCTCCCAACTGGGAGTATTTTCCCATGGTGTGGAGAACATCATTTTTTTCCCTCACCACCAGGCTTTTCCTGGCTGTGATGGACAAAAAAAGACATTACACCATTAACCCTAAATAGGGCAGGAATTACTACATCGGGACATCAGAGAAAGTTTTCCATCATCAAAGCCAAAGGGGCTCTGTCCTCAGAAAATTTCAGGCCTGCCATTTCTAAATGGAGCTGGCAGACCTAGGGTATGGTGGACATGGCCCTTAATCTGTCTAACTGATTGTCTGGAGAGTGTTGAGCAACTTTTCAGCCTGTGTAGCAACTAGTGGTCTAACAATGGCCCCCGCGGTTCCAGGGCCCCCTATCTCCAGGGGTCGCCATGCGGCACTGTGCACCAGCAATGGGGCACCTGGCCTGAGAGTTCCTGACTGGGTCTGGAGCGTGGGGGGCCCCTCTATGGACTTTGCAGGGGGGTCCCCGCAAACCATATGAAAAAGAAACTCTTTTTTTACAGCACTGTCTATTCCAAAGAAGAACTTACACCTTTACGGTAAGTTAATGTACCTCTAGTCCTTAATTTTGCAACTAATTTAGAAGGCGCAGTTCCAAATAGTGCACCCTTCAACCTAGGCACAAATATACTCTTTCACCTACAAGCAGACACTGAATAATAACTAAAACCACAGCTACATTTACATACACAACTATACACTTGAACACAACAATTATATTTACAGTGCGCCTCCTGCATTAAAAAAAAACACACCACCTTGTTAATAATGTGAACACCGCAATAAACAACCTATTGAACATTAAAATTACACACACTCATTACATACTCAATTGCCCATTTCAAAAACAATAAACTACACATACCTAAATGTGCAAGTAAATAGCAGTAGTTAACTACGCATACAGCAATCAATGTATGCATTCCCACACATCATTACTTTGGCTGTAAAACTGAAACACTCACATTATTAAATATTTCCATCAATAAAATCCACATACACAAAACATGAAAAATCCATGTACCAAATATATAACGCCCACGTTCGCAACACCCACAATCATTCATATTTTCAAAAAGTAATAAAATATTTAAATGCAAATATCATCAGCGATACACACAGCAGTAACCTATGTAACATGAAACATATACAATGATGTCTGTCCAAAGATTTCTGAAATAAAGATTATCAACCCAAAGGCAGTCACATAATATTGTAAAAAGCTTTCATATAGTTTATGACCTTTAATATAAAACGTCTCCCTATATATAAAACACATAGTCAGAGTTACATTTCTTAAAAAATATTGAAATAACAAAGAAATTTGCGACAAGAACTAAAGTTGAATATGGGTTTAAGTTGACTAATATGTTAATAGTGGCTTCACCAGCTAACTATAAAGTTGCATCCACTCCAGGGCCGGACTAGAAAGGCAAACGGGCCCTGCCAATTAAGTCGGACTGGCCACGATGGGTGGGGGGACATAGGTGGGCAAGGGAGGGTCTAGTGGGAAACACTGCTGCTGCTTTTGGGACAAGGGGCGATATTGCAGCACTGATCCAAAACCGACCCACACCCTTCCGGCCCACCGGGAAAATGCCCAGTGCCCACTACAGCCAGTCCGGCCCTGATCCACTCACCTGGTGTCCCTTATAAAATTTCAGGCCTGATTTAGAGTGACAGGTTACTCCATCACAAACATGACGGATTTTCCATCCGCCGAATTACAAGTGCCATTGAATATAATACACTTGTAATCTGGTGGATGGAATATCTATCACATTAACCTGTCCGCCGAACTCTAAATCAGGCCCTCAGTTAGTCAGTGAACTATTATTATCATGAATAGAGTATAATCTATTATTGTAAAAAACATATTGCCTCCTTGGAACCAATTAAATTACGCCTGCTACTGCTGAAACTGCCCCTGTTGGACAATTAACCCAATGTATGATATAAGGCTTTTGTGTAACACATCACTTGTGAACAACACAGTGTGTGCCTAGCCTCGGGCGTGTCTAAGAGCTCTTCATTTTGTGGGACAGCTATAGGCTGTAAATGAATCTATTTCTCTTACAGCATGCCTAATGATTTGTGCCCAGGGCATTGCTTGATTTAAGCCGGTGGTTTTCGGGTGCTGAGCACTGGTACTTAATCTTCAACACCAGTACTTTTCATGAGCAATAGTTAGGATACATTCATTTACGGAGAGGTTAAGTGATTTGTCCAAAGTCACAGGATGTTGCGCTGAAGCTGATTCTTGACCTGTTCCCTAGCTCCGAAGTCGGCAGATCTGGCCATTATGCCACATCCAGCTACCAACCCACGGATGTTAGTATATATGTGAGATGTGGAAGTCTCAGGGGCCCCATAGTCACATTCGGCATGGAGCTCCATCATGTTTTGTCATGCCACTGATTGCGTCTGATGTAACTCTTCTGTAAGTAACAGCAAACACAAACTGGGGTATCATAGTGTGCAAAATAATGAAGAATTGGGATGCAGCCTGAGTAGTTACCAGTGGCGGAGATGAATTCAAGCTTTCTATCCATCACTTTTTTGTATTCTTCAGTGCAGCGCCACATGTGTGGGTAGCAGACATGACTGCCTCGTTTTTACTACTGAAAAATGAAGAGAGGCATTGCTGATATATTACAAGACCTCCAGTGATGAACAGAGGCATTGATGTTACATTACAAGACCTCTGGTGAAGGGAGTTAGCTATACACCCTCGATCTGTGCGTGACTGTTTAGATCTTCTATTTTCGCCCTGTATTCAGAAAACTCGCGTTAGCCTACCTAACTTGTAGAAAGTGAAAACTACTTGACAGGAGGTAGTCAGCTTACCTTTAATAAACTCTCTAGTGGTAAGCCAGTTATTGATTTGTCTCTCTTTACTCTTATAAATGTCTGTCTGGGCATGAAGCACATCTATTTATTTAGCAGACACACACACACTGCAAATTGAATTGCCTTTAGGTCTTGTTTGACTTATTTTGGTTCCATGGAATACAAATTGCACCTTGGGTCCTCCATTCCCATTCTTTGCATTGCTCGAGTCTTTTTCATCTTGGATGAGTGCCTGCTTCACAGTATGAAATCAGCAGAGAGAAGCAGCCAAAGACAGATAATAACTTTTCAATAACATAAAGACCAGCTGTGAAATCTACTAGCAAGGTAATATATTAGTTTATACGATTTTGGCAGGGATGGTGGTGTGCCCCCTAAATTAGATTCCTCAAATGGAATGGTTGGATGAGTTAAATGGAGGGTTTTGGGGAGGGTCTGAGGGTGCGAATGAGAAGGTGAACTATATTTGGAAAACTGAGTAACATTGTTAAAGCTCGTCAGTTCTCTTTAAGTTATGAGAAAAGAGCTGGAGGAGAGCTAGCTATAACTGGTTGAAAGAAAAGGCCCCCAACCTGCCCCTCTTTTTTCTGGATTTTTTTTGCTGGTGCATGGACTCTGAAAGCTGATGTCCAGCTCCCAGTGTATGTGCCCTGACCCCTAAAACATGTAGAGTTGACTGATCCCTGATTGGCATTTTAACCTACCTATCATTTATGTCCCTATATATGGTACTCTGTGTACCCAGAGCCTCTGAGTTAGATGTCACCAGTAGACTGCAGCACTTACTGTGCCATCACAAAAGTGACATGGCAAAGTATGTCTTCAGGCCTGACCCTGCAGCCTGAATGTGCAGTTTTAAAACTGCCAGTTTATTTGGTTAAAATCCTCCATGTAGTAGGTTTAAATATTTTCTATGCTTATAAGTCACCCCTAATGCAGGTCTTGAATACCAGTAGGGCAGGGTGCATGGTAGTTAAAAAGCAGGACATGTGTTCTTAGGGTTTATATGTCCAGGCAGTGAAAAATCTCTAATGTTTTTAACTGTGGCAAGGCTGGCTCTCCCATGGAAAAACACTGGGTTAGATTAAAACACCTTATAATTTGTATAGCAAGAAAAATTATTCAAGGACTCAAATTTATAGTAATTCAAACCCCTATCTAATGGTCAAGTTGGATTTTGAATTACTATTTTGAAAATGCCACTTTTAGAATGTTCAAAAAGGGGGGTGGTGATGGACAGAGTATCTGAATTAAGCAGAACACTCCTACCCAGTCAAAAGATCAGGGCTTGATCCATCACCGTTTTTTAGCTAACTGCACCATACCAGTTCAGAACCTGGCTACATGCAAATTAGTCTGTCCCTGGCCCAGTGCATCATGGGAACAGGGCAGACCAAACTACCAAGCCAATTCTTTACTGGAAAGGAAACAAGCTTCCGGGGACCGGTTTCTGGCATTACAGCCGTCTTCGGCCCAGCTTGCTTGAATGAACTTTTAGAATGTTGGCACTTTCCTGCCTAAAATGTCTAGTAGCCTTTTCAGAGTTAATCGCTATCTGTCACCTGGCAGTCCGCCTGCAGGTGTATATGGCTCAAAAGGAATAGGCTGGAGGAGGTGTGACTCCCTCCTGACATGATGGCCTGAGGGTTATGCCCACCAACTGCACAAGCTTCAAAGGGGCATCCCCATCACAGGCAGATGTAATTCACACCTAGGCCTACCCCTACCCCTGCCATTGTACAAGAAGCCAGAGTCACTCAAATCCGAGAGTAGAGAACCCTGTTCCAGAACTGGTTTGAAGGAGGCGTTTCTGATTTTACACACCTTAGTGTTGTTCCCAGAGCTCTGACAAGGGAAAGAAAAACCCTGCCATGTTTAAATTTGGCAGAACAGGGCACAGTGGTATTATGTAGTACTAACTTCCCTGGAAATTATGTCAAAGTGGGTAGGTTTGCCCCTGGTTACATTTTCCCTTCTGGTCAGGGAGATTTCCTGATCCAGAAGCTAAAGCCAGCCATAAAAGGGACACCACAGGGTACCTTCTTTAGAACAGATCTGGACCTGTGGAAGACAGATGAAGGACTGCATCTTCTGTTGAACCTGTGGAGAGAGACACCAAGGGCTGGACCTCCTCTTACTGCAGAGGACTGAGAAGTATACTTCAAAGGTCAGCTGGTTAACCTCCTGCTCAGCTACAGGTACATAAATGCTGCAAGAAGATCACCTTCCTAAAGAGCTCATCTGACCAGTCCCAACTGGGCCTGCTCTAGACCCTGCTAGAGTGATTCCTAACCCCCCAAGTGGTGTCCCTTAATGTCCTTGGGCCCTTGGAAAAGTGTCAGAGTGTACTCTTGCTGCCTATCTTTAAAAGTTGGAACTTTTTCAAGGATTTTTGCCAAAAGAATCAGAGGCTACTACTGGATTGCACTGAGCCGCAGTCACCAATATTGAACTGTCAGTAGGAATCGACTTGCTGCTTTGCCTCACTGAAAGAAAGATGGAAGACTTCACCTTCCTCGACCTGAATTCCGGGCTTTCCCTTTCAGTGTTTTCCTGCCTTTGACGCTGTGAGCCTCGAACTTCCCTCCAGTGCTGAGGCTTCCACCGAGGTCCTGCACTGCAGCCGGCCTGAGTCGACCACCCTCTTCTGATCCAGCTGGCACCATGACCCACTGACAACCTTGTCGACTAAGATTTTCTCCAAGAAAAATACTAAGAAAGAAGCGAAGATAAACTTTCCACTATGCCAAACCGGATCCCTGTTTCCAACCCACAGTCGACCTTAAATTTTGACTTAGCTCGATCAGATACCCATGGTTGCGCCTTTGAGTTTTTTGGCATGAGAAACGTCTTTTCAGCTTTATTTTTGGGCTTCTTTTGCCGGATGGCTCCGTGGTCTGCTTTGCGGACTGGAAGCCGGCCCTACTCTGTTACCGTATCAGCTCGCTTGTGGCCCAATAGTGGGGTTTATGTTGTATAAAACTACTGACCCCAATTATTTCAAGCGAGTAAAGTTTAAGGTAGTTATAGACATCAATCAGATTTGGCTTGACATATGTAAGCAATACTCTTTCCCGGCGCAGCATAAATACATCATGCTATGGGGCAATCCAGCGATGCTCGGCATATTCCAGGATTGCACTGGTAAAGTCTGGCATTCTAAGGGCATTCCCCGACTCTGCCAATTTTATGATGGACAGGGGTTTCGTTCTTTCAACGCACTTAAGGAAGAATTCGGCCTCTCGCATAAAACATTCTTCAAATAGCTACAGGTCAGGGATTCTTTTTTATGAGGCAAGAACAATGCCAAAATCTTCGGAAATACTGGCTGGAATATACACAAGCACCGGTCGGGGGGTAATTGGCTTAGTCTATCAAAAACTTACGGGTCGGGCTAGTTATGATAGCTTACAAATTGCAGCTAAACTTAGCATGGTCTTACAGGTGGGAATAGCCGCTGACGACACCTGGGAGAGTATGGAAGTACTACATCAAGGGGTAACATCAGTTATCTAAAGTTACAACAGCATCGGGCTGTTGTAAAAAGCATATTGTCCGAAATGCCGGATTTATGCGGCAAACCTTAGGCATATGCTTATTGATTGCCCAACGCTTGACGTATCCCGAAAGGGGGTCTCTAGTCTTCTAAGCCTAATTATGGGCACTAATTATCAGTGCACTGCAAAAGAAATTTTTCTGGGGAGTAGAAGTGGGGCTGCTAGGAACTGGAATCTCCTGGCAACTATTATTATTGTTTGTGCGCAGCTATGTAATGCTGGAGCCTGGGTGGATGTTAACAGTCCCAGTGTTAATGAGTTATGGGTTCTACTTAGACAGGTTTATGGAAAAGAACTTGCTTTGGCTAAAACTAGGGGACCGCGTTCTTGGTTGAAATTTAATCGGATTTGGGCTGACCAGTTATGGGAGCAGCAAGGTGTTGTCTACCCATGACGGTGTTTCACTTTTTCGTCTTTTATTCTTGGCTTTAAAAGTTTTTTCCTTTTCTTTAATTGTTGTACCTTTTTTGTTTATTTACTTAATTAATTATTCTATTTTTCTTGTTGTTGTCTCTACCCTTCTAATGTAAGGACTTGTATATGAAATCTGTTACATTTATGGCTTAAAAAAAGAAAGAAAAAAGAAACGTCTAAAACTTTGAAAAGCCGTATCTACGGTTCCCTACATTCTATTTTCAAAGTAGAGAAGCAGTAAACACCTGGCTAGGTGGAACCTCAATCCCTCTGGTCTGTAGGGGGGTACCATTTTTAAATCTATATTCAAAGGGAATAGTTTGAAATCCTGTGGAATTCCTAAAAGACTTTTAGAATTATTGGAAAACTACAAAAACGTATAAGATAAGGAGCTGCCATAGATTCACAGTCTTATACACGGTTTTTATTATGATATTGTTCCTTTCAATTTCAACCAACATGTTTTCAATGTCTATTGAACATAGAACTAGGATTAGTTGTTTTAAAACTCTATTAATGTTTTTTTAATGCTGTAAAACAAAGACCAAATACTTGAATAAAATTGATTGATTGATCATTGTTTTGGTGTCTATTTACTCATTAAGAGTTTCTCTATTTTTTATAAATGGTTTTGGGATTCTCAAATGAGCCTGTTTCCTGTGTGCTACAGCTAGCAAGGGTTCAGCTAAGTTTTAAATAATTGAGATCTAACAGGACTGAGTAATGAATAGATCAAAATATAGTGCCATTATTACTTGAAGAGGGCTTCTACACACTTCAACTGAAAATCCACTTTCTCACACTGGAAAAATGATCATGTCACAGAAAATGTGACTGTTGCAGACTACAGGAGCAATTCACAATGTGATAGCTCAGGAAGTTGAGTGTTTGCTGCAAGAATCTTTGTGTTACCTGTGTCACAAGATTCAGTGATAGTAAAAACGATTGGCTGGTTAAATACACCTGCTCCACAAAGAGAGGGAATAGGAGAAAAAAAGAAAGAGAGAAATACCTCAAGTGTATTTTTATTTTTGATGCTTGAGCCCCCAGGGTTTTGCACAGGGACAAAAGTACCATTTGTGAGATGATTATCACACTCTCTAAGGTCACACGTCCTGAAATCTATTGGGGTAAAAGTTCCTGAAAAATGGCAAAACATGCTGAATTCAGGGGCATATGTACAAGGACTGGCGATAACTGGCAGTTTTTTTACTGCTGTGTACCGCTGAAAACTATTGCCTTGTTAGCGACGTATTTATAAGACTTTGCTACATGGCGATAGCTTCAGGGATCAGCGGTGAAAACTGGCAGTAACATTAGCGTGATGGCGATAGGAATTCAGGCGTTAGCGCAAAAAACGCACGTTAGGCTGCCCTACATGAGGTTTTTTGCCTCTATAGCCAAAAATCAGTCGATCTCCAGTGAAAAATAGGCAATAAACAATGGAATACAGAATGGAGCAGCCAGGGCCAAGTGCAGCACAGATCAACAACCCCCTTAAGCACCCCAATATCCAGGATGACCGGCCAGAGTCCCACGGAAGAGGAAATGCAGGGCTACATCCATGAAAAGAGGCGCTTCGCGGTGCAACACCAGTTATGCATCACTTCTCATTGCGCACTCTTCACAACACCATGGCATCCAAAACCTTGGAACCTGTGGAAAAGAGGAAGGTCAGAAAAAGACGAGAAACGTGTTTTTATTTTTTGGATCCATTTCACAGGAGAACAAATAAATGAAGGAAGGAAAGAGAGGGTGAGAACCGTTTCTTGAACTGATGGTTTTCAGTAAGTGAGGAGGAGCTAGTCATAAAGAGAGGGACTAAGAGGAAGAACGAGAGGGGGCAGATTCCAGCGGCAGAGCAGAAGTGGACACTGTCCTTCTGCTCTGCCACTGAGCCATCTCGGCGGGCCTTGGCTATTTCTGGGGAATGGAATCTATTTAATACAAGAAGTAGGGGCACGCCATGCCCTGTCGATCCCGCCCACTTCGAGCACTGCTTAGAATGTGGAGTGGTTGGATCAAGAAACTCATGTGTTTGTGAGCATGTGCAAACCATTCCCCTTCCCCCCCCCACCCTGGAAAAGGTTGGAATTTTGCACCTCCAAAGAGCTGATCAATATCCCCTACCAGGTTGGAAAAGGGAATTGAACATCCATATACTGAATTGGGGTGCACAATAATTGGTTTCTCATTATGAAAAAGTTTTGCCTATGGAAAAAAGAGAACAAAAAATATGAAAACTAAAAACAATTGTGCATTTGCACAGCAGGCTGTATGTATTTCCCCAATGCAGAGTTGTTCTGATTATAGAACACAACGTTGGAGAAATATCACATGCTGCATGAAGTTTTCAGCAGTATGCCTGGAAGGCTGACATGGGTGAATCTTTTGAGATGTTTCACTTGAAATGTGAAAGAATTTCCAAAATCTCTAAATCTACACTCCTGCATTTTTTTCAAAATTGTTTTTCGGTTTTACACCTTAGAAAACAAAAGCAACCACATATACCTTCTGACATAAATCGCCTGATAAGCATTCAATCGGTTACACAGCCATTTAAGAAAACTTGAAAGAGTTACAGGTCTTCTGTTCAAATTTCTACCCTGTTCGTGAAGGGCAAGCAGCTGAGGGCAATTGAGTGTTACCGGCTTACAATTGCAAAGATATCAACGAGGGGTGAAGTGGAGAACCAGGGAAAAGCTGGGGCAACTATGGGGGGATGGGGGTGACAAGCGGGTCAATTGGGGATGGGGCTTGTGGATGTAGGTGGGTGTGCTTGTCGAGCAGAGGCTGCTAAGGCAGGTGGTAGTGTGGTCCGTGGGCAAGTGTGTACGTGAGGCGGGAGGTGTCCAAGGGGTTCCCCGTGATTTGAAATTCAGGGAAAGCGGGGGTTATTGGGCTAGGTTGGAATACCAGATGGGATGTCCCTAAACGTGCACAATCTGGGCATAGAGTATGTGGATAGCTGGCATGGATCACGGGGGAGATTGTCATTCCCCACATATAGCAGAAATTGAGTGAGAAGGGTAGCCCATTGGGGAGATATAGGTCGCTTGCGCAGGTATCGGACCTCTGTATAATAGAGGGTCGTCTCCTCTGCTCCCCCTTTGTGCATCGCTCCTTGCCAAACTGCCACTGGTGGTGTTGTCGCAGATCCCCACTGGAGTGTGAGCGCGCGTTTGGCAAGGAGAAGCATGAAGTCCGCAAAGTGGCTGCACACTTTATGCTGTTAATTATGTCGAAAGATGCCTAATGCACATGCTTCCCATGTATCAATATCTGGCAATTCCATGACCTCCCGCAGTGTGGTATGTATTGACTGCCAGTAGCTCTACAGGGCTGGGGAGGACTACATCCTATAACCCAGATCTGCGTCTGGTGTATGACAATGTGGCCAGCTAATCTGTGCTTCAGGGGAATAATACATTAAATGGGCAGAGGTTAGCTAACCCCTGTGAAGCATACAACATTGTATAATATTGTGTGGGAATTCCAGCGCTTGTTCCCATTCCTTGTCGTAGAGTGCCCTCCCAAAATCATCTTCACACTTATGTCAAAGCACTGTTAGAAGGACACTTGTGAGCCCACGGATGGCTTGTATAACCAAGTGATTAGGTGGCGTCCCTCGCTCATGGTAAGTATGATCTATAACACTGGATGTGTGGTGGGTTCTGCCTCCAGTGTGCCCCAGAGGGTGCAACAGGTAGTATGAAGCTACCTGTGGATGAGGAACTGCGGTGGCGAAAGGCCGTGGTCTACAGTAAGTTGTTCGAGGGTGAGTAGATGTCCATCACTGAATAGGTCCCCCACAGTGACCAGTGATTGTTCTCTCCAGGCTCTGAGTTCTCTGGATGAATAAAAGTCTGGAAAGCAAGGAAAACCAATTCAGAGGGAGCGCTGGCCACACGTGGGTGTGTCACATGTGATGCGATGCACTCGGACCATACAGGTATAAGCTACTGCCACCTGAAGTGGCCAGAGGGATGAGGGTAAAACCTTGGGGAGGAGGACGCCTCATATCGTGGATGGCAACAGGGAATACCAACCATTGCATCTTCTCTCCCAAATAGCGCCCAGCAGTCCAGCATGAAAACCACTGTAGTTGTGCTGCCAGAAAGTGTGTCTCGAAGGATGTGACGCTCAGTCCTCCTTGTCCTACTGATAGTTAAAACTTTTTCAGGGCGATTCGGCGACGTTTGATACCCCAGATGAGGACATAGAGCAGTAAATCAAGCTCACCGAAGAATGCTTTCGGCTGGATTATGTGAAGGTGTGCAAAATAGTATAGGAGGCGAGGAAGGATAACTATCTTCACCAGTGCTATCTTGCCTATTGGGCCTAAAGGAAAGTTTTTCCAAAAGTGCACTTGTTAAAGAAAATATAAAAGGTGAGGAAACCTCAGACAAACAAAAAACACCACTGCTGTCAGCAGAAAGCACTGTAAAACTATATTAAATCACTGAGCAAATTCAGACCCTGGTTACACAAGAACACAGTGTAAAGGTGAGGGTTCAGAGGAGAGCTAAACACAAGATCAGCAAGTTGAGTTAAATAGAAAAACATGACTTTACAAAGCCTTGAAGAAGCGACGATCACAGCGCCAAAGCATGTTCTCCATTCCCATGATTAGCAGAGATGTTGTTCAGAAAATATGTGGTCAACGATAATTATATATATCAACAAAGAGAGAGGAAGGGAAGGTCAGAGACACTCTCTTACACCCCAGTTAAGTATCAGACAACAAAAGAAGAGAGGTCCGGTCATATACAAAGCTACCAAATATATGAGCAAGGAGATAAGTGGTCAATATTAATCACAGGTACTCCATTTGAGTAGGAAAGCCCTCACACACCGACCTAGTCAGTGTCATGCTTCATCATCGGGCCCCACCGAAGAGACCGAGTGTCTCTTCGGTGTGCTGCGATGCCAGAAATACTGCGGAGCTGGTCGTGTGGGGAGGACGTGTTGTGGAGATTGCTAAATTAAAAGTGACTGAGGGTATCGAAAAACTTTTAATGAATGATCCCTAAGACACGAGTAAGTGGTATATGTGTCTGAATTTAAAGGCCAAGGTTTTTAGGATATTGAATAAATTCAGCTAAATACCACAAGTTTATTAAAATCAGTCAACATGTTTCTGCCTTATCTGTGGTATATATTCACCATGGCATTCTTCAGGACTATACCCCGGCGGTATGGACACTCTAATAGTCCACCCTAACCTGGGGACGTGTAAGTGAAAAAAGGAAAAGTGAAAAAAGTGCTTAAAAATTAGAAGAGCAATTGCTCATTCCAAAAAAACCCAAAAATTCAAGGGTGTATCAGCACTTTAAAACAGGGCGCTACTAGCACCATGGGTCTCGGGAGGAGGATTGGAGCGCGCTTGGCACATCGCCCTCTGCGCTCACAACCCGCTTCTCAACCTGCAAGAATCCTCTGAACCGGACCCCGACGATGGGGTCCGGTTCAGAGGATTCAACCTAGCCCAATAACCCCCGCTTTCCCTGAATTTCTTACTCGTGTCTTAGGGATCATTCATTAAAAGTTTTTCGATACCCTCAGTCACTTTTAATTTAGCAATCTCCACAACACGTCCTCCCCACACGACCAGCTCCGCAGTATTTCTGGCGTCGCAGCACACCGAAGAGACACTCGGTCTCTTCGGTGGGGCCCGATGATGAAGCATGACACTGACTAGGTCGGTGTGTGAGGGCTTTCCTACTCAAATGGAGTACCTGTGATTAATATTGACCACTTATCTCCTTGCTCATATATTTGGTAGCTTTGTATACAACGATAATTATAGTCAATAGTATAGAAAGCAAGATAAGAAAACTTGAGAACAGCAGAACGAACACACACTCGGGAAAGAGAGGTTAAAGGACAATGTTTTATCAACGCTCTGTCAGGATTAAGATAGGGGGAACCAAGAGTAGAGGACATGAGTTCAAGGATGCAGGTGGTGTGGTGTCAACATAGGAGTATATCATTAACTTATCCTTTTCTGTGATTTGTTGTTGCTTTTTAAGATGAAAAGTATGAAGTCAGCATAATTTATGAGTATATAAGAAGCAGCCTGCATGTAGTAAATCAACACAGTCTTCAGTCCTACCCAGCTGACTGACTCCCAGCTGCATTCTAAGTGAACCTATTTTCTGTTGCCAATGACCTGTGTCTTTGATTGTTTCCTAGTTAACGCGCTTGCGATTTGATGCCAACCAGAGCTGTTCGAAGGTTCTCCTCATTGAGCTCCAGCAAGGCATGCTAAAGGAAGATCCCCAGGTAATGAATCGCTTCCCAATTCCAGTGTATTTTCACCTTGCTGAGGCGTATTTCTTGTGGTAGATGGTCCTGATCAGAGCAAAGCAGGGAGACTGATGATTTCCCAGATCACCCGCCGATATATGGCCCTCGGAAACGCAGCCAAGGAGTCGTGTAGCAGGGAGAGTTCAGATTTTATGTTCTGCAGATATAAAAGTAAGTAGTCTGCGTGCAAGGATACTGCCTGCGTCCGTTGGGGGTATAGCCTATGCTCAACCCTCCCTCCACAGCCAGATGGCAAGGGGCTCCATCACCATTGCAAAGTACAGGGAGAGAGCGGACTCCCCTGTCTGGTTCCCCTGCCCACTGGAAAGGGTGAGGAGATGAGACAGCCCAAATGTGGTTGGTGTAGAGTAGTCTGGTGTAGGCAAGTAACTTTCCTGATTCTCATACGAGTCAATATAAGGAAGAGGTAGTCCCGCGTCAGTGTCTCAAACAACTTCTCAAGGCGTAGTATGAGGCAGGCAGCATGTGGAAATCACCTCTGTACCTGATCTAACATGTGAAAGAGTCATCTGTGGTTTTGGAAGTAATGCACCCCAGGACAAAACCATTCTGATTCTGATCAGAGTGTATGTGTTCTGGAAATATCTGGGCATATCTAGTGGAGAGGATTTTCCCCAAAATCGTATAATCTGCCCCAAAGAAGGTAATGGGTTAGTGTGATGCTAGTTGGGTGGGGTCCCTATCTTGGTTGGGGATAGAGACTAAGAGTGATTCCCAAAGTGACTGAGGGAGTTCACAGGTGTGGAGAGCTGCATTAAACATCTCTCCAAGGCAGGGTACCAGGATAGAGGATAAGGTGGTGTAATATTATAAAGGTAACTCATCAAGACCTGGGTTTTGTTTCGAGATAGCTCCCGAATTGCCTGTGCCACGATCGTCATCATGATTTTGGCATTTAGGGAGATCCTAGTGGCATTTGCAATGCACAGGAGTTTGAGAACTGATAACAAGAAATTCATTTCCACAATAGATGTGTCCGGCAGTGACTGATAAATTGATGAGTAGTGGGTATGACACACATGCAGTATTTCACTCTACTTGTACACTGTGATTACCAAACACATGACCACTTCCATGATGGGGCTAAAGGAGATCTCCTGCCTTACCAGCCAGTCTAGGGGATGGTCAGATTTATCACCTTCTCAGTGGACCTAGCCCTGTGAGGTTTAAAGTTGAAGCACCACAAGTACTCCAAATGGCCGCATATCAGTGATGTTAGCCAATGTTCGGGCAGATGATCGGAGCACTACGAAGTTGTGTACGCCATTCTGGCTGGCCGAGCCACCCCGCCCACTCTTGCATAGGAATACATATACATATATAGATGGATAAATATTTTTTGTAATTTGAGGCCACAGTCTTTTCAAGTCCAGTTGCAGCATGTGAGCTGCTAGAATCCTTCAGCCTTCTTATTCTTCAATGAGTGTCCTTTAAAGGGAGTTAGTGTAACAGAATTTGGAGATTGTTGGTTTTGGGGTTTGGGAGAGGTGAATGGGACCAAGCACATTTGTAGAGTGGTTTAATCCTGAGAAATAAGGAAGAAGGTAGTGTAGAAATCCACAGATCGGGAAATGATCCTCCTGCAAACTAAACATTGCTTGTCATAACCGGTGGCTAATTTGAAAACCTGGCCTTCTTACCCCCATTGCTCTGTTGTTGCCACCCGCCTTGCCTTGCCTACTCAATCAACGGCCAGCCTGCCAGCAGAGAGCCGTCTGTGCAGGAGTGGTGAGCTGCGCACCAAGAGGATCGATCACGAAACGATTGCGGAACGTGCCGGGAGCCGGCACCCGGTGCCTACCCGGAGCCGCTTGGACTGAGGCTGATTTGGAGCGAATCGCGGACCGCTACCGACGGTTAGTGTGTTCCCGCAGCCGCCTGGAGTGGTGAGAGCAGCAGACTGGTGGCGGGCCGTGGTTGCTGGGTGTCCGCAGGTTCGCGTGGTCTCCTGCCCCGGAGTAGAGGCGCAGGAGCAGAGGAGAGCACCCCAGTGATGCCTGTGGCGGCAAAGAAGGAAAAAGTAAAGTAGAAGAGGAATTTGGCCAGAACCGCGAGAGCCCCCAGCAAAGGGTGGGGCCGGAGGAGCGGAGCGCTGAGCAGCAGCTACCCAGGGTAAGCCCCCTGGTGCCTGTGTAATTAAGTAAAAAGCAGAAAAGGGGAAGGCTACCTGTCTAGTGTGTAGTGAATACAAAGGACGTAAGGAATTTAAAGGAGAACTTTAACCATACCAGAGCAGGCTGGCGGGCACATGGCACAACAGAGATAAGTTAGTGTATGATTGAGAGAGCGACTGATGCACTCCATTACCCCGCTAAATACCCATCAACCAATTAATTGTTAAGTGGTGTCGACAAGGGGTAATTGTGGGGAGGTGAATTAAGGACTACGCCTCACACTGCAATAGCGGGGTCAGAGTTATTAACACAAAGGAGTAGTTCTGAGCCACAGGAGGATGGCCCCTAAGAGGAAACAAAGACCTCACAAGGAATCGGTGGAGGATAGCGAAGGAAAGAGTGAGTTACTTGGGGGGTCTAAGACCCTGGAAGAAAGCCAGGAAAGTCAGGCAAGCTCCGATGAGAATACTAAAGGGGCACCCCTGAAGAGAAAAAACAAAAAAGCATTTAAAAAAACCTCGCAAGCCAAAAATGTTTGTACTTCAGCATCCAAGGCCAAAAGTAGTTCCTCAGTAACTAAATCTATAAAGGATTTTCTAGGGAAACACTATAAAAGGTTAGAGCAGCCGGTAATATCCCTGGAAATTGAGGAGGAGGAGCACCTGAATGGGAATGGCACGGGAGTATCTCCAGAGGAGTCAATGGTGGCATCCATTTTAATAAATCATTCCCTATTGAGCCAAAATTAGCAAATAGCAGCTCCGCCTTTGTCTTAAATTATTCTCAATGCATGTATCAGAACTGGAGAATGCAGGGCTACTGGAAAATGAAAGTCAAGGACCTAGCTTTGCTTGGGGTGATTCATCAAAACGATTAGCGGAACATCCGAATGGGCAAAAATCTTTAACCGGGCTGGATCATTCAAGGTTTGGAAGTCCATCTGCCCCGGAGAGAAATAATTTCCAGGACTTGGACACCTCTGTTTCACCCTCCTCTTCAATGATGGACCTACTACTGATGCTACAGAAAACCCTTCAGGGGATTCTAGAAGTAACAATGCTGAACAATGGTGTCTTGAAATCGCAAAAGCTGTATCTAAAAAAGATTGAGGAGGAGTTGGTAGGCATTAAAGAACAAATGCCACATATGTTAAGACCAATAGCTGTTCCTCAGCCTACAGAACAAAATGTAGATAGAGCTCCAGTAGAACCTCCAGATAACGTATATATATCAAAATGCCCAATGTTGATAAAAAGAAGATGGGATTACGTAAGGGGCTATACGAAAAGAAAGATAAGCAGGAAGAGGGAATGTAAAGTAGTAACAAAGGGAAAATGGAAGGAAAGGGAGGTAGAGGAAGAGTTAAGTTTAGATTCTTCCGCCTTGACAGTAGTATATGTTAAGCCCCCTATAGATAAGGACCTGAGAAATGCCCCAATTATACAATCAAAGAGTCAGAGTGGTAAGGGCCTAAGAAAGGAGATACCAAAATCCAAATCCGCAAAGGTAAACCAGATAGTAAACCCGCACTTCGGGGGTCAATCTAGTAACCTGCAGAGGGATTATACCTCAGAAGACGTTTTTTGCCTTCAAGGCAAACTTGAAGTGGAAAGTAAAACGGGCCTCATCGGACGGGTAAACCGTAGGCAGCAAAAACCAGAAGCCCCTAAGAAAGTCGTAGAGGTTGGTAATAACAAATGGTTGTACCTAGAACCGGAGCAATCAGGTCAAAGGAGGAAAAAGTTAAGGAAAATGAACCCCTTAAATAGGGCACAAACCCTACTCTCCTTCTCTAAATGCCCAAGTCTGAGGGAGCGACGTTCAAATGATCTGAGACAGCTAAACTGGGCTTTATAGAAAACGAAAATGGAAAAGAAATAACAAGAGTACTACTGTACTCAGACCTGGTAAAAATGGCCATCAGGAAAGCGGCAAATGAGATACTTCAGGAAGGAATAAGGTTAATCCCAGAGAGTCAATTAAAGGGAAACACCCAAATAGGAAGAAGCTTCCTAAAGTGTCACACAGGCCTTGGTAGAATACAGGTGAGACTACTGAGGGATAATGAAGAAGAGGGTAGTGTCCTGAACATAGTGGTAAACAACTCAGTAAATGATCACTCATGGGGTAACTGGAGCCAAAGAAGTAGTCCCGCAGGTCCATCCAGGAACTATAGGGAGGAAATGGATGAAGAAGGTGGTTTAAGCGAGGTGGAATAGGATGAGGGGGTGTCGCATAGCCTAAGCCTCTTATCATGGAACATAAACGGCTTAGGAAACAAAATAAAACAAGAGCAGATAAAGAAATGAGTAAATAACACAGAAATTGCCTGTTTACAAGAGACTTGGTTATGCGACGAAACCCCAATCTATGAAGGCTACCTACATCTATATCAACCTGCTATTTAAAAAAAAATTGGACGCCCAGCCGGGGGGATCATGACACTTTTATCGACAAAATTAACAAGAAATACAAGTTTGTTAAAAGTGAAATGTAAATGGCTATTGGCATGTAGATTAGCCCTGTTGATCCAGAACAAGAAATATGAAAATGTAACTGTTATAAATGTATATATGCAGTTGGAGAACGGTGCAGAGTATGGAATTGAGATGGGGAATTTTAAAGAAGACATGGATTTGCTATGCGAAAAGTACACTTCAGATGTGTTTTTTATTATGGGGTATTTTAATCACATACTGATCCCAAAGAAGATCGACCTCTGGCATAGGGAAGTCCTGGACACGTATGGAATAGACCTAGCCAGGTTCCTTATGTGTGAAACCCAGAGACAGGACTTATATTTGATACATTTCCTGGGGAAGAAGGGGCTCTTTTGTCTGAATGGCAGATTTAAAGGAGACTGCCCAGCAAAGAAGTATTTTAAAATAGGCTCACAAAATTGTCCAATTGACTATGCATTTATGGTTGCCTGGAACTTCCCCCTAGAACGGGAATTTAAGATACCCCAAAGTGAAGGCAGCGATCACAATCCGCTGCAGCTGAATATATATGGGGGTACGAGGGACCATAGAGAGAAAGTGATCCCACAAAAAGTTGATTATCCCAAGTGTGCATCAATAAGATTGACGGCAGAGTATTTGGATAAACAAAAAAACTTTCAGCATAAGGTAGAACTGGGGGATGTAGGGAGTAAAAATCTGGAATGGTATGAGGGGAAGATAGATCAAGTAGTATAATGTCTCCGGATAGAACTAAAAAAAGATCAAAGAAAATGTGTTACGCTCCAGGTTAGCCGTTTGAGATGGTTCTCGGTTGACTGCCAAAATAAAAAAAGGAAGATAGTAACAAGAAAATTAAAGAAAAAGTTTAACCAAATGAGACAAAGCTATCTTAAAAAATTGAAAAGTGAGTATAAAAAGATGGTTGCTGACGCAAAAAGATCATATAAGGAAAAATGCTGGGCGAATCTGTTAGATTCGATTGAATCAAAAAACTTAAGACAGTTCTGGAGGCTGATAAAAGCAGCATCCAGTCAATCTGTAGGTAGTATGAACTATGTCATTAGTGAGGCAGCCTGGGAGGAGTATCTGAAGGAACTGTATGGATATTGAGGCGCTCCCATAGATACAGAGCTCCAGACCTAGTAAACGCTAACGGAAGACTTTAAATCAGATTTCTCAGAACAGAACGTAGAATGCACAACAATGAAACTGAAACTAACCAGAGCAGCAGGGCCTGATAATCTACCAGCAATAATACTTAAGTCCCAGACAAAGTGGTGGGCGAGATTCCTTTCCCAAATGTTCCAAATATTACTAGCAGAAGGTAGAATTTCAATGAATTAGAAGGGTGCTGTAATCAGGCCAATCCATAAAAAAGGCAGCATGGGCGCACCACAAAATTACAGGCTGATCAATCTGCTAGACATAGGAGAAAAAGTTTTCTCAAAAATAGTCCTGAATAAGCTAAATGACTGGGTCAATGAGTTCTCAATTGTACCCACGGAACAGGGGGGCTTTAGAGAAGGGCACTCCATGTTAGATCATTATTTTGCGCTATGGGCAACAGCACGAAAGTCGACGGAACAAAACAGCAAGCTTTGCTGTTGTTTCGTCGACTTCCGAGCGGCGTTTGACTCAGTGGATCAGAACTGTCTTTGGGAAACACTCGTAAACAAAAATATACAGAGAGACCTACTGGTTTTAACAAAAGAACTACATCGAGAGAACTGGGCACAAGTAATTAAGGACACTGAGGGGTCACTGACTCCAAGAATACCTATTGAAAATGGCCTGAGACAGGGCTGCGTACTGGCCACCCAGTTTTTCTCCATTTTTTTATCTGATTTACCTGCCTTTTTAGAAGTGGAAAGAAGAGCAAGTCCAAGAATGGACGGTAAAAAAGTGCCCTGTTTATTGTACGCTGATGACCTTGTAATACTAGATCATACGAAAATGGGTCTCCAAAGAAAGCTGAATTCTTTTAGTCAATATTGCGCAAGGAAACTTTTAACAGTAAACATGGAATAGACAAAAATCTTATGCTTTGGGAGAAAAGACACTAAGTTTAATTGGTTTTTAGGTGATCTGAAATTGGAATCTGTCAATAAATATCGCTATTTAGGGATGTGGTTTGATAAGTCCCTAAATTGGCATACGCACCTCGAGGCTCAGAAAGCGAAAGCCCTAACATCGATTTCTGGTCTGAAAATCTTTTTCAGACCAGATATGTCTCACCGACCGCTGTTAAAGGCATTCAGCGCTATGATACCTCCACAAGTACTCTATGGTGTAGAAGTCCTTTATTTGAGCGGTAAAGGTGTCTGGGACCTGGAGGAAGGTAAATGCCTGAAAACCTTGTTGTCCTTGCCACGTTCATCAATAATTCAAGCAATAAGATCTGAGCCAGGAACAACAGCCTGGGGGTTTCAATCCCAAATAGCGCTGATCAGATTTTGGAAACGTCTGGATAATGAGAAAGGCCAGAAAGTATCACAATGGTGCAAAAAAGAGATACAATCTAGTAACCTAAAGTGATCAAAAGAAAATAGGAAGAAAATTGGGCAGGCATGTGAGGCTATAAAGGTAGATATCTGCCAAGAATCCTTACGAGTAGGATGCACTAAAAGTGATTTGAAGTATCATGGGCAAGAACTGTCTAGAAGAACAGACATGGAATACCTGGTGGGAAAAAATCTGTACAGTATATGATGGAGTCCCGGTCTAATGAAAACTGGTTTCCTTATTTGGATATTTTACCAAACCATTGGATTAGACAAGAGTTACTAAGATTACGAATTGGTATAAACACGTGGTTGGTAAATGAAGAATTAAAAATAAAAATGTTGGACCCCAATGTGTGTTGTAAGTGTAGGCCAGGTATAAAAGGTGATATGGTGCACATACTGCTAGACTGCACAATAATTTTAGAGCAGCGTAAATCATGTCTTCGTCCAATATTTTTAACATGGGATATAAGGTCGCGGACACAGGCAGTCAACCTACTAACAGAAATGCCTACCATGGAAATAGCAATTGCATTAGGGAACTATATAAAAGTAATACATATGAGCAATAGCTTTTAGAAATGTTATAAACTAGATGAACTATACAGCTTTTATGTGAGAAATTGTTATTTTAAGTGTATATAAAGTTTTAAAGGGCAGAGCTGCCCAAGAAGAGTTGTCTTTATTGTAACCCCATTCTTTTTTAACTAATGAATCTATTATCTCGTACTTTATATAAATGGTGCTGTACAATGTTTTAAATGGTAACTATCTTTTACCTTGTTTAAAGACCACGGTCTAAATAAACGTAATTTTGACTGACTGACTACCCCCATTGCCCATTTTCCTGCAAAGTGCAGGCAGCATCAACATAAAAACATAGCCATGAAGATGGCGGTGAAACAGTGGCCAGTATTAGTGTGCATGGCGCATTGTATGAAAGCAAAGTCGAGATCCTGCATGACCATTCTCATTTCTATAGCTGGGTTAAAGATAACAGGCAGATACAGGACACCTCACTCTGACTGGCATGAACACAACTCTTAATTTGTAAAAATAAAATAATAAAAAATAGGAGTAGGTGTCTACAAATATTCTTAAGAGGCTGTAGTCCATTCCCACCACTGGTGCCACCCACTTCCACCATAGCACCGACCGCTAGTGCCCACAGCCTGCACGGGGTATACTCAGAACTGGATTGCAGAGAGTGAGTTAACCTTCCTGAACACGGATTTGGTGGGTTCTCCATCAAGTACAATTTGAAAAAATATGATCAAATGCAGCACAATTTCCACTTATATTTGCTGAAAGGTCGCTCATGAAATATTACAATACTTTGATGTTTGTAACAGATACCCTTACTATAAACTACAGACCTATAACTAGCCATCCTCTCCTTGCCAAAACATGGGTGCTTGAACAACTTAACAAATACATCGAAAATACAACCTGCACAACACCTTCCAATCTGAGTTCAGGAAAGGCTGCAGTACAAATACTGTGATACTGATAATCACAGATGACCTACACAGCTCTTTGAATGATGGCGAGGCCTGCTTCCTTGTCCTCCGGGACCTCTCAGCAGTCTTTGATACTGTCAACCAAGATATCCTCTTCAACACCCTCTCACAGCATGCAGGCATCAATGGCACCATCCTTCAGTGGTTTGGGTACTTCCTGAACCAAGTTCACAGCTAATTGAGCTAAACAACTCCACCTCAATAGCAACGCCAGAACCACAAGGAGTTTCTCAAGGGTTAATCCTGTCTCCTGCCATAGTAAACCTCTATTTGGAAACTCTTGCAAAGATCTTGAAACAAGCCGAAATTGCCTGTCATCTCTATGCAGATGACACTCAACTCTACATAAAAATGTCATTAGCTAAAAACATCCAGCACCTAAAGAGCACTCTCTCCTCAGTTCAATCCTGGCTAACCAACAACCACCTTAAGCTCAACAAAACTGAACTCCTCTTCATCCAACCGAAAGAAAAGTCCTTTCCTGTACATATATGGGCTATTCGCCCATCATCATGTACTGCAATTTGTGCTAAGCGGGAAATACAACCACTCCTCTCAGCCTGCTTGCCAAGAGAGGAGTGGTTCAGTTTCCTGCTTGGCACCAATTGCAGTGCTTAATGATGTGCAAAATTGCCCCTTTTCTTCCATTTGCTTAACATAAATATGCACATGGATAATGGATTAAGGAGAGGAAAAGATGATTTAATTCTATAATACTTTGATTGAATATGTTAGGAAGATTTACATCTGGAATGGCGGTTGTAGCATATGCAATTAAGAGGTTGTGGTTGTGAGAGCGGATTATCCAATAGAATTTCCCACTATTGTTGTGCCCTGAAGAAGTCCATTTGTATATGGACGAAATGCACTGGCTGGTTTTGCTTTGTATACATAAAGCAATTTTAAGAAAAAGCCAATAAAGTGAGGATTTATGCCGACTATGGAATTTTGTGGAAACATTTTTCAATCATTGTAATTGTTGTAAATGTGGTGCACCTCTGGAACTTATGTTTACTGATTTCCCCTAGCTTAGGGTGACACTTTTGGCAGAGGGTGTCTACAGGGAGTTCACAGAGTATAACATACATTTTGAATCACAGATAGATGTCTTTGGAGATAATGGGTTAGGTGAGGCAATTTATCTGGTCCACTGCCACTCTTTTGTTATATTAACCCTACCATAATTACTTCTGAACTATAACGTACACATATCCTAATGTCTTTGTTGATCTTTTATTCTGTACGGTCACTATGTATTTTTATAACATGAACATTAGATCCTGAGCTAAGGAAGAGTTGGTCAGTTCAAAATATCAAGTCCAGAGTTTCAAGTATTCTCCGTTTTATTCTTCATTTATTTTTCAATCTTTGGTAGAGTCCAATCTTCACACGTACAAGAAAAACAACCGCTGCCAACACGTGTTTCGTCTAGGTCGTCAAGACCAAACGACTTCAAGGGAGGGATCTGCTGCTAACGTTTTTAAGGCTGTTCCTTCGCCCCTCGTAAGATTATTCAGATATGGAGAGGTTTTAGATGTCCTGATCTTTTTTTCTAAAAGGTTCAGTTCTTGTATTATGATTTTATAAAATGCATCAATATTGTTGTTACTTGCCAATTTAGGGGTCCATTTAGATTTATTTTTTAAGCCACTATCCTCACTATAGTTGGTACAATAGTCAAGTTCCTGCAGAACCCGTTGTAACGTGATGGGATCGTTTTCGTTTTCAGTAATGGAGAGCAGTAATCTTGTTGCTTCTACATCATGAATGGATACATCACCCCACACTTGGTTAGAAGATCGATTTGTTTTCACACCTGTTGCTGCAAAGAACTTTTTAATTTTTAGTTGTCTGACAAATTTGTACACATCAATTTTTACATCAATTACATTGCAAACATCAGTAGGACAAAAGTTAAGCCCCTTCTTAAGTGCAGTCAGGGTTTCTTGTGACAAGTCCCTATCCGTCAGATTCATTATCTGAATGTCATTGGTACAATCCACCTCCCCTGATTGGCCTGCCATGATCTGGTCTGGTATTGGGTTCTTACGCCTGAGTTTCCGGCCGCCCCTTTTACCTCTCTTGGACCTACTGCGCCCTCTCCCCTTTGGTCCCGCTGTCTCGAATTGCCAATTTTTATACGTTGTACCTCCTTTAAAAAAGAAGAGGAAGAGGTAGGAGGTGGTGCTCCATTTACCTGTTCTATATTAGTGTTACTAGTCCCTTCATCCCCACTAACAGAAACACTACTGGAAGATATAGTATTTAAACTGCTAGTCGACACAGTCTTGCTATTTTTATTGAGGGTGTCGTTAGTGACCAGAGTGTCAAATCTCTTAGCAAAAGTAAAAACCCTGCCCATAATATAATAATTTAACCCTTGGAAGGACAGGACGCCCTTTTGAATTGGACATATTCTTTGAGCTGTATGCTCTGTGGATTTAAGTGAGTGTATCTTTTTACTGTCACCGTGTATGATATATTGATTCAAGAGACCTTTATTGTTATCACCCATTTAGGAACAGAATGGTGACCCTATATGATCTTTATTTGCAGTACTGTTGCAGACTTTGGATTAGAACACTACTCTTTCTGTGCACCCATATGACGGTTTCGTGAGATTTACATGGTGAGCTAAACCTTTTTGTCTTCACATTAATACATGCTTGGTTGGACAAATAGGGGCTCGTACTCTGGTATATGCGCATCAGTAGAATAACTGTAGGTTACGTTTTGATGAGATTTCTGTTAGGTTGGATACCCACTTATTATTATATATTTTTTCACATTTCTGCGATATGTGGTTTTCACCCCCTTTTTTGAATAAACTTTTAGGTCAACTATAAAACTAAGTATATGTGTGGTGTTCTACCCTTTGACTAAAAACACATCATCCACCTTACTTGTTGTGCGTTTGGTCACTCAATCACGGTGAAATTTCTAGTTTGGGTTTTCCTGCTCTTGTTTATATTTATTTTTATTTTTATTTATCTGACTTACCTTTCTCTCTATCTTTTTCTGGAGTGTCTCTTATTATTTCAATTATATCTTGCCCTAGCTGGCAAATATATTTTCAATGTTCTGGTTTTAAAATACGATGTCTAAAGCTAACTTAGAGGTATTCTTTGTGCTATCCATTTATACTTTGTTGTGAAATTTTTACAAACAGTTCAACTTCGATGTTTGAACGGAAGCCACTTTGTTTACTAAAATGTAAATAGAAAGTTATCTACTTTATGATAACCCTTTTGAGTGGAACGTAATTATGATTATATCTATTGTAATGTTTACAGCCCTGACGAAGTCGTTTGGTCTTGACGACCTAGACGAAACACGTGTTGGCAGCGGTTGTTTTTCTTGTACGTGTGAAGATTGGACTCTACCAAAGATTGAAAAATAAATGAAGAATAAAACGGAGAATACTTGAAACTCTGGACTTGATATTTTGAACTGACCAACTCTTCCTTAGCTCAGGATCTAATGTTCATGTTATAATTGGTTAACCGTGGCCTCTTCGGAGTCGCAGTTTGTTTGATCCTGGTTGGGTGACCAGAATCTGATCCTTTTGAGCTTACCGAATATTGCATTTTATCAATAACTTTTTCCTCCCAGCGCAAATTATCCTCATTCACCCGTTCTCTTTTTTGTGTTGTACTATGTATTTTTAGTTTACTCCATATGTACCTCGCATAAATGCTGCTGGGCTATCACTGTAAAGCGCTCTGATACTTTCAGGTCAAGTTCACGTTATACAAAACTCAATAAATACACTTCAAAAAATTCTTCATGCAACAGCTAACTTGTCGTCAAATGGCATAAATGTCACAACAGCTGTAGACCACGTAGACATCCACTTGGATTTCAGGTTTTTCCACATTTTAATAAACATTCATTGCACTGTGTGCAATGACCAGCTCTCACTAATACCCTAGAGACGATTTAAAATATGGCATACCACCATATCACTATCCATTTGTGCTACCACCTGTTCAACCGCCAGATCTCCAATGCATACACTATTGTTTTTGGAGATTTGTTTTTCCATCAAAAACAAGCTATTGTTGAAGGCAGATGTGCGCCACTGGAAGACCCTCCCTTTAACATTGTTAGGCAGGGCGGCGCTCTTCAAAATGATGGCACTGCCTCGCTTCCTATATGTCTTGGAAAATACGCCGGCAATGGTCCCACCATCAATCTTCCGCCAAGTCTCGGCACAGCTGTCGGGCCTCCTGTGGGGAGATAAGCCGGCCAGAGTCGCACAATTGAAATTGATTAGAGACTGGTACAGCGGAGGGATAGCACTCCCGAACCTTGAATTGTATTATTGGGCGGCTCACCTTAAGGTGATCAACCAATGGATTCATGGTGCACAGGATGACCCGGCGTACCTGGCGGATAGGCGTCAACTGGGCACGAACACACTACTTGCCCCACTTTATAATAAGGGACTGGTGAGGACATTGAGAGGCCCAACCAAACACACTGTGTCTTTATGGCATAGGGCTCAAAGGCGTCTGGCCTGGGAGGGAGTGATTACCAAACTCACGCCATTATGGGATGCCAAGGTCCTAGGGAATCTGCGCGGTAGCAAAGGGTTTGACAAATGGGACAACATTGGAATCTCCACAGTAGGCGATATGTGGACAAGGGATGGGGTGATCTCCTTTGCGACACTGAGGGAACAATATGACATGGGAGTGAATGAAACGTACAGATATGTACAAATTAGACACGCACTCATGTCTGTGTTAGAGCCTGGTGTGCTTGTCCCGGAGTCGGCTCCGCTAGAGGACCGACTGCTCACGGACTACATGGAGGCAGGTGCCACCTCCCTCACCTACCGTAAAATGATAAACAACTTACCGGATCCGCTGGTGAAGCTGAAAGAACGTTGGGAGGAGGAGATTGGGGATCTGGATGAGGCAAACTGGAATGCGGCATTGGCATCGCCCAGAGAGGCTGGTGTATCCACACGATTTAGATTGGTACAATTTAAAATATTGCATAGGGTTTACTACACCCGCACCACACTACACAGAATCCACAGGGCGGAAAACCCATTTTGCCTGAGAAATTGTGGGGAGGAGGGCACACTGTACCATACGTTGTGGGCCTGCCCCAGTATACAGGACTACTGGCGGCGTGTAGCACTCACAGTCGGTCAGACTTTACAGACATCGTTCACACCCGACCCGAGGGTTTGCTTATTGAATGTGTGGGGCCCGACTGACCTAACACCACATGGGAGACGATGGGTTACCATTGGCATGATGCTGGCGAAACGTGACATCGCAAAGAATTGGGGGGCGCATGAGACTCCGACCCTGACCCAGTGGTGCAGGAACATGGACATGCTTATGATAACAGAGAGGGCTATTTACCAACAGAGGCTTAACCCACGTAAGTGGAACAAACTATGGTCACCCTGGAACACATATAGGGGGGATCTCTGTGAGCAGCTGCCTGAAGACGAGGATATAGATAGCGCAGGGGAAGATGAAGAGATGGAATAGAAGGGAGGAGTGGCGGGAGGGTGGAAGGAGTTAGGTACTACAGGTTGCACAAAGCCCTACGAACTGAAAATGCTGATAACTGTGTTTCTAAGTGAGAACATATATGATGCCTGGTGATGTTTCTACTCACGCGAATGCTGTAAGTGGTATATGCCATAGGATATGTGTTTTGACCCTTATAGTTGAGAGTTATAAATTACAAAAATTAAAAAGTTGCTATAATGGTTGGGGGCAGCTGAATGTTGAAGCTGCACTGACGAATGTCTATCCGGCGATGTTTAACATGTGTAGGCAACAATAAAAACAAATTAAAAAAAAAAAAAAAAAAAAAGCTATTGTAAACCTTTACATTTAAGTGCTACCCAAATGTGCTTATCCATCTTTTATTGTTTCTCCTCCTCACTCTAGCTCTTCATTCTTTCACTTTCTAACTCATCATTTTGTTCCTCTATCCAGATCCTCTCTCTTCATCTCATTCTGCCTTTCTTTCTCATGAATCACTCCACTTCTCTACCTTTTTTTCCTCTGCTTTTTTAACAGAGGAGACTAGTAGCCAAAATGGCAGAGCTAGCTAGGACTCACAATCAGAGGATCACTGTCTGCCACCCTCGGCTCTTCAATTCGCTCTTGTTTGTTGTATCACAGTGTCCTACCAAAGAGTGTGAGGGCTGTGCTTGGCAGTGCAGCTCCCCTTCTGCACAGACACATCTCGTGAAGCTTCCTCATCTCTCTGTAATTTGTGGACCTTTGGATTCCCTTCTTTTCCTCCCTTTTCAGTGTTTCCTTTCTCGAAAAGTAATTAATCAAACTTGGTAGTGGTTAGTTATAATTGATGGTAATGTGGATGCAGGAATGGTAGCAAGACTTTGGGTGGTAGGTTGGCTACATGAAAGAGAATGGCTTCGTTGTTATATATTTCTGGAAAGTAGGGGGTATATTACCAACAACTAGCGATAATTTTTGTCTCTAACTTGTTTAGAGACAAAAATTATCGCCGCACATCGGCGATTTTTATCGCAGATAAACCTTGCTATTAGCAAGGTTTATCGCAAATGCGATAAAAAACGGCCGCAATGCATGAATATCGCTGAAAAGTCAGCGATATTCATGCATTATCGAGCAAATGCTCTTAGCCATGTTATCCACCTCCCATTGGATAACATGGTGAAGAACTGCTCAGGGCAGGTGTAAGCTTTTGGAGATATTCGCGCTTAGCGCGAATATCTCCAAAAGTTGGTAATAGGAGATAGCGATGTTAGCGACTGTTTCCAGTCGCTAACATCTTGGCACGCCCACTTTGCATGTCATTAGTGATAAATATCACTGACATGCAAAGCGGGGCCCAAGATGGTCGCTATCTCCTATTAGCTGTCACTAACTGGTGTTAGCGACAGCTTGGTAATAGGGAGATAATTTTATCTCCGCTTTCTTGGCTTTTAAAGCCAAAAAAGCGGAGATAAACCCCTTGATAATATACCCCTAGATTTTTATGGTGGCTCTGAATTCTTTCTTCTTGGGGCAGAGATGTAGTTGTAGGGTTACAGGACAAGTCATATCGACTATTTTAGGAGTTCAGTGACTAATTGTGAAATGAAGCTATAGTGAGCGTTTTTGGTATACTGCAAAGGGTAGTAACTGCTTCCCCTGGGTCGCTATTTTGCAGTGACTTGTGCTGGTTACTTGATCTTACTATCAATAGATCTTTATAAATGTTCAGCACGTTGTTTTCAATCAAAGTGGTTTAAAAAAGTATTCAAAAACTCATCATTATGGTAAATGAATCCAAGTTATGAAAAGTTTAAAAGTTTGTCTGAGCAAAATATTTTGTTCTTAAAAGGAGTCTATTTTCCTGTAAAAACCCTATGCAAGTGATCCTGAACTCACCTTAGCACTGTGGTGCAAAAGTGTATGTGGGGGGCACTAGGAAATCTGTTTGTGCACCAGTGCAGGGGAAGAGGTCAGACGCTGGCTACCTTCAGTTAACATGTTTCTGAGCTGCTCTCTCCTCCTAGCTCAAGGCAACACAACAATTGTGGTTGCTACTCTGTTTTGCACTCTTTCTTTGTACATCTCCCCCTACTAGTTATGGAAAATGTACATTACCCCAAAATATTTCCATGTGCAGATTATTTGGTAATGCCTGGCACAAGTTACATGGGAGCGGTCTTAAAATGAAAGTCTGCTCTCATTGGGTGTGCATACTCTGAGGCCACAAGTTAACCCACATTTCAAACTCACATATATCACAATGGGGAGGTTATTTTGCACCATGGAGCTACTGCAACGTAGGGAATAACATTTTCCTAGATGTGAAATGATCACAAGGCAATTACCCAGCACTAAGAATAGGGCACTTAATCGCAGACCCCTACCCTTCTCCAAGCTTCAACGAGTTGTTAATGTAGTACAATCTGTCCTTCTTACAAAATGGCTGCACCTATGTCTCCAATGAGCACTGGCTATGAAGCATGCTGAGATACTAATTTGCATGATGTTGAGAGAAGAGCAAAAATATTATTAACTTGTTGGCCTACAATAAAAGCAGCGCATCCATGATTGCAGGGCGATTACATAAGGAAATGTTGACCTACACCTTAGCACTTAAAATATGTGTTGAGTGTTTTTCTATTATTTGGTGCTTTGTGGCATACATCTACTGCAGAATATAACGTTCTACTGAAATGTAAAAAAAATCCTATCCGGAATACAAATCCTGCCCCAACACAAATTGGCTCTCAGTACAGTGTTATGGATTGTGCAATTTAACAAGGCATAATGAACAGTAATGCATTCCGCTGCCAATAATTAGATAAATCTCTGAAAATCTCCAGAATCAAAGAATGTCTAAGTAAAAGATGATATTTGAGCTGTGCACTGTGACTGAAATTTGTTGACATGCATTAAGACAAAACCATAATTACTAAATTGAAATGTAATTTAATCTTTAACTGGTGTTCTAATTCATTGCTCCCCTTTCTTTGATAAATTCATGTTAAGCTCAGGATGAAGATGCAACATTAAAGAACTACTCTCTAAAATTAAAAGGGTATTATAATTTATGGTTTCTATACACAGCTATTACTCTTCCTGCTAATGCCCATCCATCAATGCCATTAGCTAGTTAAAGCCGAGCTTCTTGCAGTGCCTGCAAAGAAGATAATTAAAAGCAGGTAAAAAATAGAAAATACTTTTTGAAAGAGACATTGACTTTTCACTGTTATAAAATGAGCGACACTTTAAAAAAGAAAAACATTATTTGTAATTTTAATTTAAATTTTATTTCTATTTTTTATTTTTTCGTAACGCCCTTCTTCTCAGCACGTCTGGTGGAGCGAGCTTTGGAGACAGTTTCTGGGTATGTCATTGTAAGTAGGTTTTCATTTTCATATACTACCTGTAATTCGAGCAAGAACTGCGAGTAATATAAATGGTAGACAGCTAGAATGGACTATGCGAATGGCCTCTATGTAGGTTTGCCAGCCTACTTGATTAGAAAATTACAGATGGATCAAAATGCGGCTTCAAGAATGATTAGACGAGTACCATTCCGTCATCGTATCTCTCCGCACATCAAGGAGCTTCACTGGCTGCCTGTGGCCAGAAGAATTGAATTCAAGGCTTTGACATTTGCATTCCGCTCAATACATGGTAAATGCCCGAGTTACCTGAAACAACGTCTCTGCAGCTACAAGCAGAATCGACTACTGAGATCTAATACACAAAACGTATTGTATATTCTCGGTTTAGGAAAGCATGGATGGGAGGCAGATCTTTCACAGTCAAGGCTGCCAAGCTGTGGAACTCCTTGCCAATCAACCTGCGCCATGTTGACTTAGAGCCCATCTACAGGAGAGCAGTGAAAACGTGGCTATTTAGCTTAGATCAACAGGCCTAGGTCACATGCTGAGTGAACTTCCTGCATGCAACTGTTTATCGCTATAGTGCTGGGACACCACTGTTTGAGGTAGCTGTTCACGCTCTATAAATGTTGATATTATTACAGAAGGTCTCTAATTTTGAGCCAGTGCCAAGAAAAAAAAGTTCACGAGGTACACAGGCCCATTCAAAATGCTTGTGAGTTTTCTGAGGAGTGAAAAAGGTGGAACAAACTTCCTGTTTCAGAGCTCTTGTTCAACATTTCCGCCCCAACAGAACTGTCTCAAGAGAAAATGACTTCAATGGCGAACTTCGATCGTTTGGAGGTCCAGACCAGTGAGGGTTGTGTGGAGCCCTTAATTGCTCGTAACGCTTGCTGCAGGTCCCGGATCGAGAGCTCTGGTCATGCCCTGCATTTGATATGCGACTGGCTTTCCTCTCGTTGACCTCTTGCCGCGATCCCCCTGCTCGGAGACTGCGATAGGGGTTGGAGCTGGAATGGGGCTGGGCGCTCTACCCTGAAGGCATGATGGACGCCCGCCCTCGGGGAATCGACCGGGGAATGACCGGCCCTGTCCCGACGCCACTGCCTGGGGTAAATTACCAAGAAGCAGGCGGGTGAGTTATACCGGCCAAGGTAGCTGGCAGACCCGGCAACAGTGTTTTTGACCCCGCACACTACGGTGCAAGTGCATTGCAGTTATCGGGCACATTGTATATTTAACGAGGGTTGTAATTCCTGGCCCTGGAGAGCATTCCCTCCATCTGGGGCTTTCACTCTATTTTCTGCGGAAATCACGTCTCCCTCTTGCCTTAACACAAGGATCGCCTCATGCAAAATGGATACTCTCAAACAAAAGACTGACATCTTCCAACCTATTGATAGAAAAGGAAAAAGGACTTCATTTAAGGTGATTATTGCAGCCATCTTACCCTAGTCTTGAAAATAAAACAAATAACCTCTCTAACAGTTACACTACAGACTAAGATAGACTCTTAAATTCTTAGCCACTACACCAGTCCTACTGTTCTCCACCCCATGGCTTTTGGATATCTTTCATTAGCCCCTCGTTGGTCTTACTTAACCCGAGATGGGTCCCTATCTCGTTAAACTATGGTCACAAAATTGGAACCCGCGGTCATCAATGTCTTCACCATAAAATACCCCCAATCTACTGAAAAAACGCAGCAAAACTATTTAAACACTGGTTACTCAAAACTTCTCTTGAAACACTTAACTCAGATATATACTTCTGCTCAAGCAAGGGATGCCCGCACTGTTGATGGGGACTACTTTACGTACGCTCCAGGAGCACTAATTGACCTGTCCCAGCTCCCCTCTATTTAGCTCTCTCCCCCTGGTTCCCTCGAACAGTAATAGGCAATGTCACATGACCTCAGCAAAACACTGCACGCACAGAACATGGTCACAATGTCAATAGCAAACTGACTCAAAAAGCGCACGTCCTTGGCCTCCCTTATAACCCTCACCGTAACACCACCACTTGCATGACTCAAGGTCACTGAGGTTCATATACTAAGAACCAGTATACTCCCTCCCCATCTCTATTACTCATGACATAAAACCGTCCCAACATGCCCCCCCCCCCCCCCCGCTCAGCCTAGACTGGATTCCAGGCTCCGGAAATCAGGTTCAAATTGTCACACAATTAACTACCCTCCCAGCCTCTCCAAAAACAGTATTAAATCACTAAAACACAGAATACTCAAAGCTAACCCAGAAACCCTTATATATGACCCCTATTTCTGTGAAAGGACAGGGGCGATCACTAGCGACTTGATCTTTCGTACCAAAAGAAGAGCTCAGTAGAGAACTGCGTTCCAAAACTTACTTACAATTGACGCAGCTAAGAAATTTCCCCACGGTCTTAGACTTTCGGCTGTGACATCACCCTCATTCAGTGTTACAGCAAGCAAATGATGGACGGAATACTGACAATGCAAGCATTCTCCTCCAGTCCAAAGATCTGGGTTAAATCCATTGTTCTTTTGCCCACTACGCCACCCCAGTTTGGACCCAGCCAAATGCAAATCAGTCTTGATCCTGTGCCCCCTGGGAACAGTCCAGTCCAGACCGAACTGCCAGACCAGGTCCTCCCTGGACCGGAAACAAGCATCCTGGGCTGGTTTCAGGGTATGTCACCCTTCTTCAGCCAGGCTAGCTTGAATCCAGTGGCATAGTGAGCAAGGGACCCACGTCTGGGCCTACCCATCCCACTTAGAGCAACAAGTGTTGAACGAATGCTGACAACGCAAACATTCTCCCCCAGTCAAAAGATCTGGGTTAAATCCATCAGTCTTTTGCCCACTCCGGCATCCCAGTTTGGACCCACCCTCATTCAGAGCAAATGCTACTATATCCATCTATAACAATGGGATTACACTAATTCAGGCAACTGACTTCAACCTGGCCATCATTGATGAAAGATTCAACTGCATTAAAAAATATCTTGACCATAGAGACACCCCTACTCACCTGAGGAATGACCTTTCACTATCCCCAACTCATGGCCAACCTGAGCTTGTGCTATCGCCCCACCACCAACGATCAACTGCTCCTCATGCTTCGAACAACCTGCATAGGATCCCAGTTCTAGGCACCACATACTCACCCACCATACCCCGACAAACCAGATCTTCCCTACTCCATAGCAGCACAGTCGAAGAAGCCTCTATCCCTAGCCCCAACCTCCTCGCCCACAACCCCACTCTCCCTTCCCTCCGATCTCTCTCCCACATAACTCCCTTTCCCCACAGCTGGCTGGCCCTCTCTCCTCCAGGATAGCAAAGCCCACTAACCCTAGCTTCCACCCACAATTTTCTCCTCTCCATCTGAGTCGGAAATCCTCCTCTGAAGCTGTCTCACCCAATCCCTCTTGTTGGAAACTCAATTACATCCACCATAGTGGACTCCATCTCCCATCCCATACACACGAAACATGAACCACCAGCAGATCCAGCTGCTAAGCTCAAGGAAATAATTCAGGAACTGCTCAAGCTCAAAACAGCCATTAAAAATCTCATTAACACCACCGCTGACCTGGTCCTTGAACTCGCCCCAACAAGTCATCGCAGGACCTCCTGCATCCAATCCAGCACCACCAAATCCCCCATACCACTCTCACAACACTACCGACCTACCACAAGCTCAAAACCCCAGACAAGAACTCTATGATTGAATACCACCCTCTACCCCAACAACCCACCCAGACCCACCAGAGCCAACAATCAGCTCTCAGAATCCGATACTCTCGCCCTCCTCCAAGCGTATAACCCCCCCTCGAATATACCTGAGCCCTATGGATCCTTACAACCCACCCCAATAAATCTCCCTAAAACAGATAATCCCAAACATGACAGCACGTAGGCTATTAAATGCATCACACCTAACCCGCATAGAGCCCCTAGACTCAACACCAATGCCCTAAACTCCAACAATCTCATGCAGATACCCATCATGCTACCATCACACACAGAACACAAAACACACCTGAAATGCCTGCTACTTAACTGTAGATCAGCGGTGAAACATGCCACAGACCTTGCTGATCTCATCCTGGCTCAGGAACTGGACCTCCTAATCCTCACCGTAACCTGGCTCACTGACTCCTCAGGCCCCATCCTGGACATTCTAGTCACACCCAGCCTCAGCATTATCAGACTAGATCGTGCTAAGAAAACAGGAGGAGGCATAGCCTGCATCTACCTCAGCTCTCTCTCAGTTAAAAAGTCCCCCTCACCTACGCTCTCATCCTGCGAATACCTATGCATAGATATCTCCAGAAAGCATAGACCCATTTGTAGCCTTCACATCTTCTATTACCCGCCGGGAGACAATGCCCCCTTTATTGAACATACTATGGAAACCATCTCCTCCAACTTGGGACAACACTGCCCCCAGGTCTTCCTTGGAGACTTCAACCCCCACTGGAATGACCCACATGATCAGGCGATTAATACTCTCAAAAACCTCCTTAATGATCTCTCCCCGACCCAATACTGTGACAGTCCCACTCACAACCTAGGTGCGACCCTTGACTGAATAATCGCCAATGCCAACTCCATCCAACTTGATTCTAATATCTCCTGTGACTTATCGGACCATTACTATATCACCTTCCATTTCTTGCATGTTGGAACTCCAACAGATCTCAACCTCTTCAACAGAAACATTGGAAAAAAGCGCTCCATAATACCAACATCAGTGAACCCAAATCTCTCTGCACTACCTCCCTACTGCCCCCTTGCTAACATGGCCAACGTTCACGACCTCACTGATCACTACAACAATGCCACTCTCTCTGCCCTAAATGCAACTGCCTCCCTTCAACTAAAAAGAAAGCTCATCAAAGACTCCAAGCCATGGTTCAACGACAGTCTAAATTCGGACAAACGTCGCCTTAGACTAGCAGAATGCACCTGGAGAGCTGCTCCATCCACTAATCTACTCAAAACTCTTAGACTAAAAAGGAGCAGATACAATAAACTCATCAGAACGGCAAAAGCAACCTTCTTCTAATCCCAACTTGACAAAGCCAAAAATAACCCCAAAAGACTCTTTAAATTGATTAAGTCACAGTCTAATAACACTTCTGGCCTGTCACCCCACATCTCTTGCCCTCAGCCCAGCTGTGACGCTCTTACTGACTTTGTCCTCGAAAAAGCAAAAAAGATCGAATCAGACCTCAAATTGGCTCTAACCCATCTCTCACCCTCGTCTGCATCCTCAATACCTGCCACCCCTCCTACGCTATGCTGCCCCTCCCCAAAAAACAATGCCTCGTGGAGCCACTTTACGCCTGTCAATGACTCTGACATCTACAGCAAAATCTCAACCCTGAAACCCTCTAATCCCATCAATGACCCCCTCCCACCCAACTTCTTCAAATAAATGGTAGGAACCCTAGACCTGCTCTGGTCCGAGATCAATAATGCTTCGCTTCTCCAAGCGGAGAACCCTGACTCCCTGAAGGTAGGACTAGTTCTCCCTTTTCTCAAAAAACCCACGACTGACCCTGAAGACCTAAATAACTATCGTCCTATCACAAACAGTCCTACCCTGGCAAAACTCTTAGAGAAAAGTGTTCATGAACAGCTGCTCAAACACATTGAACAATTCCAACTCCTTGATCTCTTCCAATCGGGTTTTCATGCTGGACACAGTACTGAGATGGCCATCACGCATATAGTGGACAATGCCCTCTCTTTGCTTGATCAAAATTAAGCCTGCCTATTAATACTTCTCGATCTTTCTTCTGCTTTCGATACGGTCAAACACGGCAACCTACTAAACCTCCTTGAAGGTAGGATGGGGCTCTCAGGCACTATCCTAAAATGGTTAGCCTCCTTTCTCAACAACAGAACGCAAAGAATCAAAAACAATCAAACCCTATCCGACCCCAGTCATTGCATCCTGGGTGTCCCTCAAGGGTCCTCATCTCCCCCACACTCTTCAACCTTTTCATTGAACCGCTGACTGTAATCATCAAAAACACCCAATATCACATGTATGCTAAAACCAAAGCGGAAGGTGCACTCGAAATAAAAGTCAATTGAGCAAAGGATGTTTTGATGATTATTTCTTCTTTATTCAAATCGAAAAAGTATTTTCATTGGGCACAGGCACAGCCAACGCGTTTCGTTCCCTACGTGCCGTGGGAACTTCGTCAGGGCATCAATGGAAATTGCGACAAATAAGGTTGTGGAAATGCCAACTTAGAACGTAAGAGAAGATTCTTAAATTTTTTTTTGTAAGAATCACGTCCTAATTCCTTTGGAGTGATTGTATGTCATATCGCTTCATACGCGCCCGAAATGCAAGCAAAGATAATTAGGAACAAATCTGTAAATGACAGGTACTATTACAGGACTGCGTACACTCAATTGTAAGAAACAAAGTACAGTCGGTCAAGATTATAATTCTCTCCTGACGTGGATGTATGACGTTACAACGCATACTTTTACAACGCCTACCTTTACAACGCATTTTTTACAACGCAACATCCATTACAACGCATTCCATTACAATGTTTGCATTTACAATGAATTTTTAAAAACGACCTTTACAACGCATTCCATTACATCGCATACTACCTTTACAACGCATACCATTACAACGCATAACATTAGTTTGCATGTAAGGTAAGTATTGGATAGTGTAGGGGTAATAATTACTATTCTAACTCTGGGGGGTGCAACAGTAGGGTAAGTGTTGGATAGTGTAGGGGTAAAAATTACTATTCTAACTCCAGGGAGTGCAACAGTAGGGTAAATGTTGGATAGTGTAGGGGTACTATGTGTTGTAATGCTATGCATTGTAATGGTATGCGTTGTAATGACTGAGTTGTAATGACATGCGTTGTAGTGGTGTGCGTTGTAGTGTCATGCGTTGTAATGGTTGCGTTGTAAAAACATGCGTTGTAATGGATGTTGCGTTGTAAAAGTTTCGTTGTAATGGTAGTGCGTTGTAAAAGTTGCGTTGTAAACGTTGTTCCCCCCTGACGTGGGCCACCATTGCGGCACCTCACATCGGGGTCGGTGGTATATGGTAAATACCACTAAAGCTTATTATAAATTAGGCAATGGCATCAAGGTCCGAATATGACCAGTTCCATGCGTGGGCCAAAATTACGGCACCTATATTAGGCCACCAAGTCCAAAGATCACAGCGAATGGGGACATACAAACACTTCGAGGGAATTAGGTCGTGATTCTTACAAAACATTTTTTAAGAATCTTCTCTTACGTTCTAAGTTGGCATTTCCACAAACTTATTTGTCGCAATTTCCATTGATGCCCTGACGACACGTAGGGAACGAAACGCGTTGTCTGTGCCTGTGCCCAATGAAAATACATTTCGATTTGAATAAAGAAGAAATAATCATCAAAACATCCTTTGCTCAATTGACTTTTATTTCGAGTGCACCTTCCGCTTTGGGTTTTGCACATTGTTGGAATTTTACACCCTTCAAACAGCGGGTGTTGGAAGTAGTTGCGCCACCTAATATTGAGAACATCTGGAACCATTGTGCTTGACCCTGGTCTGCTGTTTTGTGTGCTTTTGGGATTTATCACATGTATGCTGATGATACCCAACTGTACATGAAATTATCATCTCCTAAAGACATCCAGTCACTCAACGGAACCATGCACAAACCCCTAAACTGGCTAACTTCCAACCACCTCAAACTAAACGCCCTTAAAACTGAATTCCTCCTCATTTCTCCGACTAGGCAACCCTCCACTGTGGGGCAATTCCTAACAAACCTCACCGCTCTCAACTGTACACCACACATCATTGACTCCACTAAATCATTGGGTGTGGTACTGTACAAGAACCTAAACATGCAAGATCACATCAGAGCATCTATCAAAGGAGCGAACTTTCAATTAACCATCCTTAGAAAACTTAAACCTTACCTACCACAAGAAGACTTCAAATCAGCAGTGCAAGCACTAGTCATCTCAAGACTCGAATACGGCAGTGCCACTCTATGCGGTCTCCTGAAACTCAGTATAGCCCCACTCAGAGCATCTCTTAACGCTGCGACTAGACTTATCACGGGTTCCAAGAAATCCAATCACATCTCTCCTGACCTTAAAGCGCTCAACTGACTCCCATTAGAGGCAAGGATCCAGTTAAACATTGTGTGCATGACCCATAGAGAACTATACTTCAATACCCCTATTTACCTGACAAATAAGCTTGAGCTATCGGGTAGCGCCATGCCCTCAAGGAGCTTCAGCACTCTACTACTGAAGCCAAAGAAATTAAAAAAACTGAAAACCTACAAACATACTTTCTTTGGGACTGCCCCGAGAATATGGAACTCCCTACCTGTGGAAATAAGACTAACTCCATCAACTCTTGCCTTCAAAAGGGAAGTGAAAGCTCTATGGATGAACAATAACCTGAACTAGAAACTTTGCTCCTCTATGGCCCTGCCTGATTTGTATCCGACTTTTCTAACATGTTCTATCTTGATGTAATTGCTAACTGCCCAATGTCACAGTCCAGTCCAATTTGTCACTGTTGTAACTGATGTATACTGACCTAAAATGATCCCATAGCGTTCGATCTATGTCTCCCGCAACCCTTATGTAAAGTACTCTGATACCCACCTGGGTCATGTTTGAGTTATACCAAACTTTAAATAAATAAATGGCGCACAGTAAGAAAACCAATAAACAATAGGTACTACAAGCAATTTATAATCAAGGTCTAAGTGGAACTAATGAGTGGGTGAGAGGGCTGAAGGCCAAGAATTTTCATGCCCCTAACCAGTTGCCTGTAACAGAAAAACTCAAGGAGTGCTCTACCCCACTTAGGAAATACCTATCAGACTTGACAGGCAAGAATCCATAAAATCTTGGAGTATTGTCGGTCAAGTTGTTAACTAACAGGATTAACAAAAGGCTGAAGCATCATACCTCTAAGCCAAAGGAAGAAAGGTACTTTGATCAGATTGGTTCCAAACCAGATGGCAAGGGCCAGGTAAATTCGCAAGGTCACAAGTGAGGACACATCCAGAAATGTAATTTGGTTCCTGGTCAGGAACACAAGGTGAAGAGAGGACAGGAAAGTTGTTCCAGGTCTAAGATGATCACTTGTTATGGGTGCCACTGGGAGGGGAAACACAAAAAAGGACTGTCTGATGATAGACCCTGTACCAGCCGCACCCATAATAGTGAGTATAATGACTGTGGAAGAAGGGATGTAAGAGGCTGCTGCTGCAGTCAACCTAGTAGTAATGGACATTTGGAAAAAGGACCCAGATTTGGTCAAGCAAATTCATCCAAATACTATAGGGGTTGTTCTGGAAGCTAGTACTAACGAGAGGCGATTTCTGTCCTGAGTTATACAGGTGCTTACAGTTTATGGTTGAGAGTAAGTATCAATCACCTGAGAAGATTCTCCACAGTGCCAATGGCAAAGGCCTGTAGTCAGTGGGGAGAACAGAGAATACCCTGTTCACCAAAATACAGTCTTTTAATGTGGGGTTGGTTCTTTCATCCTGGTAGTAAGCTTGTGGATGTTCAAGGAAGTTCTTTTGTGCTGATTGTCTGTTGACTTTAAAAAACTCTTAATAACAGACAAAGTGAATTATATTTTAATATCCTTTAAAAGTGTAGCAGTTAACCTTTTCCTAGTGAAAACATCTTTTTGCAAACTTATTATACATTCTATATCCTCCAGAAATCTCTGCTCATATCACTTAAAATAATAGTGAGTAATGGCTGTCAAAAAGTGTTATTCTTATTTATGTATGTAGAATTACCCCTAAAATCTATGTCTTACCTTGGAGTGAAGATGGGTTCTAGGGATCCTTCATGTGTTTGAAATTCTAATCTGCCCCACAGCAAACACTGCACAACCGAATGAACAACCCCACCCACCTTAGAATCCATATCAGGCTACCAGTACAACTACCTGTGCCTTCTGTTTATCAACATTGGTTCTAAATGTCCAGAGTGTATCAACACCATCTGTGTCTTAACCTTGTTGGGAAAATCTGTTTAAATTATCCTCACGGTAAGCCATCGTCTAAAGAGATCTCATCTTTGGCCTTTCAGGAATTTCACAAATTCACTTCTGGTACATTTTCCTTTGGCCAACCTTCTTTTACCAAGTGATTGACTTTCCATATCATCCTATCCCTAGATAATTCTCTTAACGAAGTTTCTTCGTTAATGCTACTCCCTGTTCTTTCTCCAAAGTCAATTCAGACTATAAAGCAATCCTGCAATTAATTTTGCTCCAAAGTATCAATATCACTTAAAGGTAACCCTATCAGGCAACCAGCAAAGAAATGTCTATGTCCATGAAAACAATTAATGTTAAACTGGACTATATTGATGTGTGATCCTAAGCTGTTACCTGCTGAGCAACTAGCCTGTTTTTCACTGGCCAGAATAAGATCTACTGCCTTATAAGTTTGTAACACAAAACAATTTCCCCAAATAAATTGCCAAAACCTTTCAATTGTCTAAGAGCATGCCTGTGTTTGGTTTTTCAATCACTGAAAAATTATGGTCCAGTGGTCTCAGTGTTCGCGCAACAAAGGCCACAGTCTTCTCAATATCACCATCAGCTTGTGAAAGTACAGTGCTAATTCCAGACTGACTAGAATCTACAGTAATTGCACACTGCACAGATAGATAAAATCAATGGAGTAGGTTCGCTGAAACAATTTTTCCAGTAATGCCACAGAACATGTTTTCGTATGTCATCCTACACAAAAGTCAAAATCCTTCCTAAGAAGTTGCTTTATAAGTGCAGTTTTGTCTGTAACATTTTTGATAAATGTGATTTGCTTATCACACATATCTAAGAAGGGCATTGATTGTTCCCTGTCGGAGGGAGTTGGCAGTTTTGTTGCATCCTCTACTAACCTCAGTTTGGATAATATACCTCTCCCTGACATGATATGACAGAGATAATATGCTTTTGAGTAAACAAATGTTTTCTTATTTAAGGACAAATCTTTGGGCCATATTATCAAGGAAGCTGCGGTAGTTTATCGCCGCTTTACCGGCAGGAAACTGCCGATAAAGCGGTGATAATGGGCTTGATAATATGCAATTCGAATTTCAATCGAAGCCCAGGTTAGATGTTCACCCATCTAACCCGGGCTTCGATTGAAATTCGAAACGCATATTATCAAGCCCATTATCGCCGCTTTATCGGCAGTTTCATGCCGGTAAAGCGGCGATAAACTACCGCAGCTTCCTTGATAATATGGCCCTTTGTCCTTCCAATCGTTCGATGCTTGCTTCAGAGCATCATCAAAGTTATATTTATCTGTCACAAAAACCAGTATGCCACCCTGGAATCCATAACAACCCACATACCCTTGAACAGCTACAGAAGCTCACCCAAAAACCATTCTCTGAAAGTGGAATGTGGTATCCAGAGTGGTAAAAAAACTGAGACTCTTCCTGTAACACAATTTGATGGCGTGGACTCCTAAATTCAAGGGTGCTGAAAAAGATCACAAAACTTCGAAATTCCTAAACCAACTCTTCAAATTATTTTGCTTCTCCTGGAGTTTCCCAGAAAGATGAAAGGGTGGCCAGACCTTGAATGCCTTCCATAGTATGTTAATGTGTCAACAGCAGACCACAATAATTGTAAGGCAGAGTGAAGAAAACTGGACAGTAGTCTAAATAAACAATCCTAAATTGACTGTGCAAATTTGATACAATATACAGCATGATCAACGTATGCAATAAAGCACAAAAATAGAGCAAATGCACGCCAACAATTCAACTTATTAATTAAGTCAATAATATGACAAACACATTAGATTCGGATCACTGACATAATATCAAATACAATAATAGAGAATTACCAAAATATCGAGGAAAAAATATAGAACACAAAAATATCGAATTCCTATTTACAAACAGGTAAGTACAAAAATATCGAATCGAAAATATGGTTTTAAAAAATATACTGGCAGATGCATCAAAGTTATGTTTTGCGAGTCCTTAATAGCGAATTTTAAGGAATCGCTATTAAAGACTCGCAAAACGGGATGCATGTAGGAATCGCAATGTTATTAGCGATTCCTACAGATTCCTTATTAGCGCTTCGGTAATAGCTAATCGCTAATAAGGAATGGCTTTCTCATTCATTCCCATAGGAATGAATGGGACAGCCATTCCTTATTAGCGATTAGCTATTACCGAATCGCTAATGTTCCGCTATTTCAAGGGTGCCAGGGTGTCTAAAGTGCATTTTTCAAAGTTTTAGCAAATTACCACGAAGTTCAACTTCATGGTAATTTGCTCCCCCTATTAGCGAATTCGCTATTTTTTTGGGTTTCATGCATTGCATTTAAGGAATCTCATTTTGGGATTCCTTAAATGCAAGAGCAATTTAAGGAATCGCTTTTTAGAGATTCCTTAAAGTGCGATTTCTGCTTTTGGGATGATGCATCCCAAATGCAAAAATACCGGGAGCAAATGGACAGATTCTGAGAATCTGCCCGTTTGCTCCCGGTATTTTCTTTGATGCATCTGCCTGATAGTTTCAAAATATCGAATTTTTTTAAATGTCTTAAAAGTAATTTAAAATCAATGAAATAATAAATATAATTAACTAAAACATACTTAAAAATACTTACATAACCTTAACATTATTAAATAATAATTATAAATGATAAAAAAACCATAACATTTTATTTTTTTAAACATATATATATATATTAACATAATATTAATAAAAAATATACAATATTTTTACCGTAGGATAGCGGGATTACTATTCCCACTCCGGTGAGTGCAACAGTAGGGAAAGCATTGGATAGCTTAGGGGTAAAAATTACTATTCCCACTCCAGTGAGTGCAACAGTAGGGAAAGCGTTGGATAGCGGGAGGGTAAAAATTACTATTCCCACTCCAGTGAGTGCAACAGTAGGGAAAGCGTAGGATAGCGGGAGGGTAAAAATTACTATTCCCACTCCAGATAGTACAACAGTAGGGAAAGCGTTGGACAGCGTAGCGGGTAAAAATTACTATTCCCACTCCAGAGAGTGCAACAGTAGGGAAAGTGTAGGATAGCATAGGGGTAAAAATTACTATTCCCACTCCAGAGAGTGCAACAGTAGAGAAAGCATTGGATAGCGTAGGGGTAAAACTTACTATTCCCACTCCAGAGAGTGCAACAGTAGGGAAAACGTTGGATAGCGTAGGGGTAAACATTATTATTCCCACTCCAGAGAGTGCAACAGTAGGGAAAACGTTGGATAGTGTAGGGGTAAACATCACTATTTCCACTCCAGAGAGTGCAACAGTAGGGGAAGCGTTGGATAGCGTTGGCGTAAAAATTACTATTCCCACTCTAGTGAGTTTAACAGTAGGGAAAGTAAAGATTTAATATATTAATAAAAATAAACTAAATATCAATACCAATAAAAAAATTATTACAATTAATTACCAATTTAATATTATGTAATATATATATATATATTTTTTTTACTTTATTTATGGTTCTATTTCAATAGTACAAGGTACAGTCATAACATATAGCAGTTAGCAGGCATCTCGAAACCCTCATAGGACAGTTAACTCCCCCCTACCCTCCCCCCGCAGTAGAAAAAAAAAGATCTAGGAATACCATTTATCATCACGCTGCACTCTCCCATGTCGCTGATTCCTAGTTCAAGGTCTGGGTACATTGGGTATGTGAGTCAATCAAGATGCGACAAAAAAAAAAACCCAAAGGAATACAACAAGCAGAGTCTGTCACCAGCAGAGGAGCGTAAACAACATAAACAATGCAGGTAAGTCATGGTAGGCATAGTAAATTAAAATTATAGAGCATGCAGATCATCCAGGCGTTATCACACAGGTGGTACATGTGAGCTTACATTTCCACACCCCTCTCATCGGTCGTTTCGTCATCCTCCTCCTGATGTGTCCTGAGATAAGCCAAGATCGGGCCCCAAATGTCTTTAGGCCTGGATTTTAAGGGCATCTGTTCCGCATATGCATGCAGATTCTCCTGCCTGAGTATCATATCTCGTATCCACCCCTTGAATTTGGGCGCCCTACCCCTCCCCCAGCAACATGCCACTTGCCGCTTTGCTAGCAGCAGGCCCAGCGAAAGTAATGCCCTGTGTGTGGTGGGAATGTGTGCGGTTAGGCCCAGGAGAGTCGTCGTTGGGAGTGGCTCAATGGTGACCCCTAACATATCAACCAACCCTGCCAGGACTTCCTCCCAATACTCCGCCACTCTAGGGCAGCTCCAAGCTAAATGTAAGAAGTCCGCCGGACCCTGGTGGCACCGATGGCATCGATCATCCTGTCGTAACCCCAGCCTATGCAGACGCGCCGGTGTGTGATACAGTCTGTGTCAGAAATTTAAAGTGAAGTATCCTAAGCCTGCTACTACCAGAAAGGCGTTCCGTCTGTGTGCATGCCGCCTCCCACTGCTCATCCGTGAGGGGAGCAGGCAGATCTTTGTCCCAGGCCGCCCTAGCCGGTTCTGGGGGGGGAACCGATCTGCTTCTAGTGTATAAAACAGATGTGGCGTGTTTCAGTGTATCTACCTGCAACATCAGGTGCAGAGATTGGAATATTTCCGGTTCCGTCGGGAAGTCAGGACATATGTCCTGCACACATTGTTCTAGTCTCATGTAGAGGAAAAGGTCCATGAAGGCAGGAGGGTCTTCCCCAAAAAATTGTTCCCGGGTTCTGAACGTCTAGGAAAAGGTCGCCACGCGTGAAGTACCCAAGTCGAACGAGCATATTTTGACATATCTTCTCGGTGGTAACTTTTAACAACGGACACGCTTGTAACTGTAGTTTAGGGGAATAGAGACGTGTTATGCCCTCAGCCTTCGCCAGCCAATGAATTGCTTTCACAGTGCAGTCCACCGTAGTGGGGTCTCGGTTACCTGGTTTATATGGGACAAACACATATCCTGCCGGGGGGACAGGTGTCATGTGGCCGTCTTGCACCGCTAGATGGGGCATGTAAGGGGGGGGTGAAACCAGTATGTTGCGAAGTGCGCCTGCGCACTGTGGTAGTACCGCTCGAAGTCCGGAACGTCAAATCCACCAAATCTATATGGCAGTGTCAGAGTGTCCAACTTCAGGCTAGCCTGCTTCCCTCCCCAGATCAGCCGTACCAGCTGTGTCTTTAGAGTGGCAAAGAAATGTGCCCCGGGGTGATAAGGGATGTTCACGAACCGGTATAAGAATTTAGGCACTATCACCATTTTGATGAGTGATATGCATCCTGCCATAGATAACGGAAGCTTAAGCCAGGAAGTGATGTTGTCCGTCACCTTGGACATGACCCTACCATAGTTTGTCCTCATTAGTGTGTCTTTATCTCTGGAAATATAGATCCCCAGGTAGCGAAAATCAGATTCTTCCCATTGTAGGGGGTAGTCAAGGGGTTGAGGGATGGTGCGATCAGTCAGCGGGAACACAGCAGATTTACCCCAGTTCATTTGCACTCCTGCAAACACTCCAAATTTCGTGATTTCACGCAAGACAGGGTTAAGGTTTTCCCCTGGATTGCAAATGTAAAGAGTAATATCATCTGCGTAGAGGGAGACGAGCACATGGCGGGAAGGGTAGTTAAGACCTCTGTGATTATGATGCTGACGCAGTTTGGCTGCAAGGGGTTCAATGGCAATAGCAAATAAAACAGGCGACAAGGGGCACCCTTGTCTTGTCCCCCTGTTAATCCGAAAGGGGTCAGAGCGCGCCCCATTAAGCAGTACTCTGGCCAATGGCGTCTCGTACAAGAGTTTAATCCACCGAAGAAACTGTCCTGGCATCCCCATGTAGGCCAAGGTCCCAAACATGTAATCCCATTCCAGGGAATCAAACGCTTTGGTGGCGTCAAAGAAGACTGCCACCGCTGCGCATTTGGGATTGATGTCCTGGAGGATCGCAAGTAGTGCGCGCAAATTGTGCGAGGTGGCCCGATTGGGTACAAAGCCCGCCTGGTCCGGTAGGACTAACTTTTCAAGGAGGAGGTTCAGTCTAGTGGTGAGGACTTTGGCCAATATTTTTGTATCACTATTTACCAGGGACAAGGGACGATAAGAGTCACATTGATCGGGGACTTTACCAGGCTTAAGTAAGGACAGTATGTGCGCTTCTCGCATAGTGTCTGGGAGTACACCCTCTTCCAGCGCTTCATAAAATACTGCCTTAAGGATAGGAGCTAGGATGTGGACGTAGGTTTTATAAAAATCGATGGGCATTTGAAGGAGGCCATGCCCATTATTACATCCTTAATTTCGTCCACTTCAAGGTCGGCCGCTAAGAATTTTTGCTGCCCTGGGCCTAGCCACGCAAGGGCTACGTCTTCGAAGTAGTCCTCCAGTGGTAGTGTAGTTCGTCTCTGTGAGGTGTAAAGTGTTTTGTAAAAGTAAGTCAGTATATCCATTTGTTCCGGTAATGACCTACTCGTCCCTCCCTGACTGTCCCGTAGTTCTGTGACATAGTTTTGAAAGCGTGGAGGCCGCACTGCTCCAGCCAGTGTACGTCCCGGTCTATCCCCTTCCCCATATTTCCTTGCTTCTCCCGGTTTCCCTCGGAATTTACACTCACGCTCTGCCTCTTCGGTGTACTCAGACAATTTCTCCCTTATAAGCGCTTGTATGGGATTAGGATCCGCAGCACCCTTAGCTTCTCGTTCCAGCTCCCTCAATTCAGACTCCAAAGTGTGTAGGGTGCCGCGCAAGGCTTTCAGTATGCCACCTCCCTTAGCAATGCACCACCCTCTGACAGTCACTTTAAAGGCCTCCCAGACAGTAGTGAGACTCGCAACTGAGCCAGTGTTTCTAGGGAAGAAGTCAGCTATCTCTTGCTCCAGTTCAGATCTGAAAGCAGCATCTTGTAAGTGTGAGGGGTTCAGCCGCCAGCCAAGGTAGGGAGCGATGTCAACAGGTATGTGTAGGGAGATTTTCACTGGGGAATGGTCCGAAAATGTCCTAGCCATGTGCGCCGCCCTTTGGACCCAGTTCGTCATTCCCTTCGCCAAAAACACATAATCCAACCGTGCCCAGGTGTTATGGACAGAGGAGTGGTGTGTGCCCTCCCGGTGTGACTGATGTAAAAAACGCCATGCATCTATTAATCCCTCTCCTTTTACTATGTCTTGCAAGGCACGCTGAGAGGTGGTATAATGTGCCGGTGTGGCGTGTGCCCTGTCCCATGTCGGATCAACCACAGTGTTGAAATCCCCACCCCAGATGAGGTATCTACACCCCAGCGTTCTCACCTTGCCATGTATCAGTTGCAGGTAGTGAGGATCATCCACATTAGGCCCATAATAGTTAACAAACGCAATATCATGTGCCTGTAGGGATCCCCACAACAAACAGTACCTTCCATCCGGATCTTCTTCCCTCCCCCTCTCCACAAAATACATCAGGCGTTTAATCAAAATAGCCACCCCTCTGGCGTAGGAGGAAAATGAGGCGAAACACCCATGCGATGCCCACCTGGATGCAAATTTAGGGGTGGAGCCACGTGCCAAGTGCGTTTCCTGCAGGAAAGCAATATTAACATGGTGTCTGTCCAAATAACCAAGTACTTGCCTCCGTTTTCGGGGGCAATTAAGCCCTCTCACATTCCATGACATTACACTAACGCCTGGAGCAGCGTCTACCTGTTTATCCTGCATTTAAAAAGACAACATTTGAACTCCTGCTGAAGATTCGCATCCTTCCACATTGACCCAATCGCTCGTACCAAACGACCCATTTGAAGCCCATCCCCCCCACTTCCCTCCAATGACTCAACAAATATTATGTAATATTTAATCAATTAAAAATACAAATACATATTAGTTATTAAAATTAATTACCTATTACCTATTAATACAAATTAATTACCAATTAACAATTAACAATAAATTAAAAATCAGTACCAATAAATAAATAAAAATGATTTACGTAATTACAATCAAATTACTTCCCACCCTATTCCCCTATAAACCCACAACCCGCTACAGAAAATAAATTTACAAAATTAACATAATTATCAATTAATCAATTAATAAAAATGAATTACCAATGAAAAATTAATTAACAATTAATTCAAAATGAATACCAATAAATAAATTAAAATATTTAATTAATTACAATGAAATTACTTCCCACCCTATTCCCCTATAAACCCACAACCCGCTACAGAACTAAAACGCAAAATAAAATCACTTAAAAATTCGATATATTTTAATACCTATATTATATACTTCGATATTTTGACTTTCTATATTTAAAAAAATCGATATTAAACTACTTACCTAAAATTCGACATTTTTCACCACTATATTCTGTCCATTCCATATTTTGTCCATTCTATATTTTGACTTCGATATTTAGATCATTCTATATTTTGAATTCGATATTTTGTGTAGTTACCATTAGATTCATATCTAATATATACCATAATGCACATGATTTCCAGGTGAGGAGTCAGCGGGATATTTATTTCAATGTAACAAATGAACACACAACGTTGTCCATGCGTGCACATCACAGTGCACTTAAACACATTGAGAAAAAGGATGTCACAAATGTGCCAAATTAATGTGTATACATAACAGCAAAATAGATGCACATTAACTGTGTTTCTCAGTGTTTTCCATTATTCGTGTGTGAATCACAGACTGAGTCCTGCGAATGGGTGCACAACAAGCCTGCTCATGGTGGCCTGAGGGCTAAAGTTTGAATTCTCCCCAAAGGTAGCAAGGCAAAAAAAGTCACAGCGGTCAAATTGAGGTTAACCATGGTAACCAGCATGCCTTGCAACTCAAAGTAGGGCTCACATTTACCTCAATCTAGGCCTGTGTACCTCAAAGGCATTTCTCCAAATCCAAGTGGCATGCCCCATAGAGTAAGGGTATGATACCTCAAGGTCAGATCTCACCAGGCACGTCTGGTAGCTCTAACATAATATGTGATCTTCAAACAGCACCAATTGATTGTTGCACTGCTGCTTGTGTTTCCAGAAAGCAAAAAGGAAAACCGGGTTGCACACAAAACATCATCCAATACAACTAACATATGTAGCAGTTACAACATTATTATGCACTCACCTATTTGTAACCCCCAGAATATATATTCATTTTTCAGGACAAGAATTAGCTCTGTTGATGATAATAACACACCAACATAAAGACAAATATACAAATGAAGGTGTTCACAAAAGGTAAAAACCACAGCCACAACACAGTTTAAGATTTGAGATTAACAGGGATTACAAATAAGATAAATACTACAATTAATTTAAAAACACCCTGCTTCGCACAACGGCAAAGTGTAGCCATCTAAGCAACAGGTCGGGCCTCTTGGTGTGGCATGGCCTTGCCTTGTCTACATTTCGAGAGGTGGCACATCACCAGCCCCATAAAGATGGTCTGATTTTTGGGTAACTTACAGTGTTGTGCAGTTAAAAGCACACCAGCCTCATACACAACATCAGCTGCAACCTGCTGCAACTGGTAAAAAAAATACTACAACATATTTTGTGGTCAGCCTTTTTTATCCTCCTTGGCTTGTGGAGCAGGACCAGTTCCTCATTCTGGGGTTTGTTCTGGCTTCTACTTAGCCCCTTGCCAACTTTACTTCAAGAGCAACAGCGGCACCTCCACTATGGTGGAGGAGCATGGCCCCCCTGCCAGCACCCTCAAAAGCTTGAAAAATAAAACAATAATAAAACGGGTTTCAACCCCATTTTATTATCGTTTTATTTTTCTTGTGCCTTGTCTTAGGGCAGGGCCAGGAGGTAACAGGACTGGACAGGGAATGGTAGGCACTGTTGTCAGTGCGCATGTCGTCTCTCTCCAACCCCAGCTGTGTTGCTAGGTTGAAGATATCAAGCAAAGGTTCCTAGGTTGTCTGGGAGTGAAAATTCACAGCGCTCAGGCCAATCCTGGAGCTACTCTCATGCATGAGAGCAGCTTCAGGATTGGCAGCAGAGCAGTCTGGTAGCCTTTGCCTGCCTGCAGTGGAGAGGAGAGGATCAAAAGAGTGTGATGCTGGAGGGTGGCAGGTAAGTTATGAATTTTTTGTATTTGTCTTCACATCCACTCCCCAATCTCCCGCCCACCTCTTTTACTTGCCGCTATTGTTTAAGAGTAAGAAAAACAAATTCTGTTGTGGGACGCAGTGCCTCTGTCATCACTTGTCAGCAAGTGTGCTGTTGGTTAAGAACAAAGCAGCTATTGGCACCCTAAACTCTCGAAATACTGAAACTGAGCTAGTGAGCTAGTCCACCTGTTCCAGGAAGGTGCACAGTTCCAAGGCTGTCTATGTGGGTTTTTCACACGCACTAGTACAACATTTCTACCACACCTTTTCTGACATCATGTTCTACATTACTCATTTAATTTCTTACTACTTCTTTGCTGATGCCACCCATATCTTATTTTCAGTCTTAATTGGAACACAGATTCTCATGGCCTTGCCTAATAAAGAAGTATCTGTAAAGGAAAATGAAAACCAATACATTTCTTCCATATTCTGGCCCATATTCTCGCCTTTGTTACTCTGAGAGGGCATGCCTTTTCCTGCTAAAAAGACATTAAACCTGACATCTCATGCATTCATTTAATCTACTGAACTATCATAAATCGGAGAAGTAATATTTATAATCCTAATAAGCTGATTTTAATCACTTAGTAAACAGTGATTTTTTGTAGGAGTGGTGAGGCCTTATGTGTTTGGCATTCATTACACAATTTCCCAAATGAATATTGTCTTCAGTGCTCTCCACCTGTTTGAAAATAGGAAGATGTTGAAAGAGCCAGGCCCATAAGTTCTGGGCCTATTCTAACACACAATCCGATGGTTCTTTTTAGCAGCGTGGACGTTTAGAGGGGAGAGAATGAATAATTAAGTCAATCAATTAAACAAGAATTCGCTTGGGCACAAAATAACTACAGACAAATACGTAAATTAAATTGATTTATCACAAAGTCAAAAATAACTGAACATAAAGATACCTCAAAATGAGAGTGTAGAAATCATCAAAAGTAGCATATAGCCAAATCTGTGTATCCAATTGAGACGATGTAGTATCAACAACACAATTTGATCAAGAAATAAAATCCAAAGGATAAAAAACATGAGTCCATGTTTCCCTGCATCGAGGGTTGATGAATATAAAGCATTAATATATCCCTACCCTAACATGACATCCAACTCAAGCATCTTCAAGAAAAAAGAACAAAAATGTTTCCGCACGTGGAGTCTTCCTAAGAAGTCTCCCCACCATTGATGGGTCAGATAGCATAAGCTATTGAGACAGAGCTCGATCAGAAGCTCTCCCTCCGAAGGCAGAAGAAAAATTGGGTGGTTTCCCTAATCCCATCATCAGATTATTACAGGTAACCTTCTCAAGATTCATTGCAGGCAGCGCCATCTGCTCTGAGTACAGCCTTAAAGGTAGTTTTCCATGGGACAACGGTGTTCTTCTTCTTGCAACAATTGGTCCGTTGTTCCCGGGCCTTTTCCTGAGTGAAGCACAACGACCTTCCTTTATCGACTCAAGCAATACGAATGTAACTTCTTCTCTCCTTGCCTGACGAGTAACACAAAGACATTATTTTAGCTAACGAGAATGATTCTTTCACCTGCAGCAAAAAACGGGAGAAAGAAAAAATTCGACAGCACACATGAAATTCTATTAATTTTAAAGTGAGAGTTTCCAAGGATCTGCATTTCTGGCCTATGAAATTCAGCTGACATAAAGAAACAACTACCTTCAACCTCAAAGAAGCCACGGCCTGCAGAAACAGAATCACCTCCAACAAGGTTGAAGACTCAGGATCCAAACCCTTATCCCAACACCAGTGCTGTAAATTAGGCTCCTTGGTAGAGGAGCGCCTAGCTGCCTGCAGAGTCGAGGTCAAACCCGCCGGAACCCCCTTATGCAGCAGCCCTAAATGTTCAACATCCAAGTTGCCAAGCGCATCCTGGACAGAACATCCTGCTGCAACACCAGGAACACCAAGGACAAGGGAGTCAGGGGCAACAACTCACTCCATCTCCGACTTCATCTCCACAAGAAGAAGAAACCAAGAGGATCATGTGATCATGTCTTATACTCCCGCCCCTTTCAGGGGACAGCCAGAGCATTGGGGCGATTCTGCTCTGACATTACGGAGGAGCCGCCCCAGCTGATCATTCTTTAATTGAATCTGGAAAGTGTTCCCTGCCATGCTCAGTGGCTGCTGCTCATTTACTGTCTGCAAGTCAGATCTGTAGACTGTTAAGGGAATAAAGAGGGGCATTCAGTAATGTGTTGTGTACTGCACGTTAGACGTTTTCACCAACATCTCTCCCCATTTACAGGATTATAGGTCTTTGTCAAGATAAAGGAACCCAGCTTTAAAATTCTTCAACAGTAACTTGCTTTAAAAAGCGGCTTTACAGTACCAGAAAGCAAGTATGTGTCTCATTTGCTAGACAGTCCCTCAATACTGGCCGAAACATTGGAAAATGGAAAAATATTACTGATTCAATTCCTGGAGTGGTTGAATTCTCTCTCTCTCTCTCCCTCTCTCTCTCTCCCTCTCTCTCTCCAGTCTATGGTCTAGTGATTTACTGCCGAGCTGCAGACCAGCCCTATTTCACCTCTAATCAGTGGAGCCTTCATTAATTACAGTCCATTAGTATACAGTGCATTCAATCATGGGCAGTGAAATTACATTTGAAATTTCCTTTAAAATGTCCTGCTTTTCCAGTTCAGAGGCTTATTATTGATATATGTGGTGACAAAAAGAGGAGTTTTTAAATTACCAGTAAATAGTCAAGGGTTCCGAGGAAAGATTAAAGGTCCAGAATTAAAAGTAAAGAAAACAGCAGAAAAGGATCCATGCTGAACCCTATTTCCTGCCAGCACATAGGACTCTGTACAATCACAGAACACACATGCACACACACTATGTACAATCACAACATTCTAACAGAAAACACTCGCACTACACACACACATACATACACATGCCCGCACACACATTCTCACAAGCATATACTCACACTTGCCCACACACACACACACACACACCACAGACTTTTCAGGAAAAATCTACAGAATTGCACAAAAAGTATACAACCACACTGTAAGGGAACTGCCATGGTAAAAGAGAACATACAAAGGTCCTGATTAAAGCTTCCTAGAAAATAAAGTTAGTGCCTTGAACCGCCTTTCCCTACCAATTGCCACTTCCACCATATGTAGAATGTAATCAGAAAAGTTGTAAAGTAACCACATTGCTACCGACCATCATTCCTGCATTCCCCTGTCTTCAGCTAAACCCTGCTGGAAATATTTATCCATTTTACCTGGAGATGTGTGCCATTGCACCTTACTTTCTGCTATTTTCTGTAAATTGTTATTATTAGCCTGCAAAGTGGGAAAAATGTCCAGTTACTTGACTCATTTTCCACTTAGCAGCATAACCTGCAGAATTATATGACTAACCCTCAGAACTTTACAATGATGCATGTCTATTCATCATATTGATAGGGAAAAAGTAGTGAAGATAAGGATTAGTATCATCACCCACTTGAGGAAACCACTCACAAATCAATGCCCTCCTATGCATATGTGGGCTGTTCATTGGGGACTGCCAGGCAAAAGATATAAATAAATACAATATATATTAAAATAGTGACCTCTATTTATGTAGGGAAAAGCAGACACGTTTTGAATTAAACCATCTTGTACTCAATAAAAGGCTAAAAGAGAATGTAGGAATGCATAGTGTTTTACATCTATTTCGAGAATGATTTGCAAATATTAGATGTCTCATGTATTATTTTCTCTGGAATCCCAATGTGCACTAAAAACTAAGAATTGTCATGAAATTTGTGACATAGTATTGTGAGTTTATTTAATTACAAAGGCCACACGCAATTCACCTGGGTCAGAAGCCAGATGGGCAGTCAAAGCATTATATGTTTCTTCCACCAGGCATATATTAAGGTTATATTGTCAAGATCATTACAAATCTATATCATTAAAGGTCTTAACAGCATCCTTTGTTTGAAAGACAATTTATTTCGCAAAATAGACCCCTGTCTCTGTAATCTTTTGTTGATATCATTGTTAGGTTTGTCATGACACATAATTATAGCTGTTATAATGAGTCACATGGATTTGTGAAATATGTAATTAAAATAATTACCCACTTTTTGAGTAATGACTCATCTTCTGTTATCTTGATTCATTTTAGTAGCTAGCTTTTCACTCATAAGTATGCTTCAAGAATCGTGTGCATTTTGTATATTGTTTTTACTTGGAAAAGATCCTTTCGTGTCTGAGATTGAAATCGAGGGGAACAACTTATAAATACAGAGGGCTTCTTGGTTCAGCATGGCAGCAGGAAGGCGCCATGGGTAATAATACTCTTGTTGATTTTTATTTCACAATGAATTTATAGATGTGTGATTAATAAAGTCCATTCTAGTTGAAACTTTGTTTAACGGGGCCAGTTTAAATTACAATTAATTCTAAATGCACTTTGTAATCATTATAAAAGGTGTGAATGTATCAACAAAATCTTTTGCGCCCATGAATTATAGGTGAATAACTACAAACTACAAAGATACTATATATATATATATATGTATATATATATATATATATATATATATATATATATATATATATATATATATATATATATATATATACACACACACAGAGAGATGGCGAGAGAGAGAATGATCACAAAAGCTGATTGTTGAAAATTGCCACTGCTTTTTTGTGACCAGATTCTGGTTTTGTGGTGTGATGTTTGCTTTAATAGGTTGAATCACAAAATCTCCTATTGCAGGGCATTGCAAATAACCTACCCATTTAATTAGGCTGGTTGCTTTTTCTGGCCCTTTGTGAATGGCTACACACAGAGCATGGCCTGCAATTAACAACAGACCACCATCCCTGTCTTTGTATTCCAAAATAAGAACCTTTTATTAAAGCAGCAAAAAACGTTTCCTGTTTGGGAACATATTAGGAAAGAGCAGCCAGTGGTCTGCCCCAGAGGTCGACTATCACAATTTCCAAAGGGGAAGGAGTGAAACAGTGACAGCTTCTCCTTTTGAAATATTTTGCCACCTCGTTTGAGTCGTGTGAAACGTATCATTGACCACAACTGCATCTGCACACCTGCAATACCTACCATTCTGAATTACATTTAGGAGGGTATAACTTGTTCAAGCCCCTCCCTGATTGCGGTGCAGAATGGGTTGGTAAATCCATTCTTTGAGTCAGAAATGCTTTTCTGACTTACAAAATCGGTTTAGGATGTAGCAAGAATTTTGTAGTTGCAAACCCTGTTATTTTACGAATTGCAGAATTTGCAACAGCAAAATGGGTTTGTATATCTGGTCAACAATCATTAGGATTGCTCTTATCCATGAGGCTGTGGCAAACAGAAATTGTAAAATTTCAGACACCTGGTTAGACCCGGGCTGTGTTACTGATTGGACCATGTCCTTTTTGCAGGGTCACCCCACCTTTTTGCCTTCTGTTGCTGAATCCGTTTTTTGTTGGCTTTTGGACTCTATGCACTTTTCCCCCTACTAAGCAGAGGTAAGGGGTTTGTGCTCTTCCATAAAACTACAATGGGAATATATCTGATTGGTACATTTAATTTGCATGTAAGTCCCTAGCAAAACGTACTACATGTACCCCAGGAGTGCACATTAACAGCTATCAATGGGCCCTGCCCGCTCATTGTTCCACCCACGAAAGTAGCCTTTTAAAACGTATCTAAGGTCTGTCACTGCAGCCTGCAGTGTTGATTTAAAGTGCCATTTTGACCTGGCAATACAAACCTCTTGCCAGGCCTAAAGCGTCATTTTAAATATGTAGAAATGACCTTTAAGTTAGGCCATAGCCACCGAGAGCTGGTCTTTTCTATTGTTGCCTAAAGAAGAGCAGGTGATTTGCCATTGCAAACACCTTGTACACCTAATTTTTAGCCAGTACTTTGTTTTCTAATTCTGATACGAGTTTGTATAATGAATTGATAGGTATAGCCAATGTGTTGTGACTCACTACTTGCTTTTGAAAGTTGATAAAAAAATGTTAAAAACAATTTAATTAAGTAAACGTTTTGGAATAACAAATCGCCTTTTGCAATCAGTGTTTCTTGATTTTTTGGTACAGCAATACGTTAATTCAACTGATTAGCTTTATATGAATTCAAAAATTATGTTATTACACAAGGTGAGTGGTTCCGCAAGAGGTTACAATAAAATGTACGCCTCTTTATAGGTTTTCTATAGATTTATCCTGCTAAAACTCTTTCCTTTGTTTGTATGTTTGTTGTGCAGCTGAGGCTCTAGAGGGTTATATACCCCCCCCCATTCCTTTACGTAGATTTAACCACCCAGAGGGCAGCAGAAATAGTATTTAACCGCATCCGTGCTAGCGGTTTTCCCGCTGTGCGCTGAAGTTTTGTAAATACCGCGTTACATGACGAGCTCAGCTCGTCATGAGCGTACGAGAGGTGTACCTCATGACGAGCTGAGCTCGTCATCAGCGTGGAAGGGGTTAAAAACCAGCACATGTGGGTTTAATATTTGCATCTTGTATGGGCAGCCAGAAAAACTGAACCAAGAGATCTTATGGGACTTTTTAAGTTACCCTCTATAATTGGGCATTACAAATGTAGTCAATGTACAGCTTGTAACTTCACCTCTAATTCAAAAGAAGTGATAGTTTAGGGAATAGTACATAAACAACAGAGATTTTCCAATTGCAACACCAAGAATGTGGTGTATTGCATTTGGTGCCCATGTGACAAATGTTACCTACGTCAAACCATACATCCTATAACAAGCATCTGCAATGCAATGGGTCTTGCATTTACGCAAGTTTAAGCTATTGGCATTGTAAATGACAATGCTTTTCATTTATCTTTTGGTTTTACAAACATAAATAAAAGGCAATGTCATTTACAATGCCAATAGCTTAAACTCTTGCAAACGCGAGGCCTATTGCCATCCAAATGCTTGATGGCATCGCTGAGTTGCCCCCTTCTGTCCCCCATGGCCCCTGAAGAGCTTCCCGTTTTGCTACGAGTTAAATAAACAAGCCGGTGGTCACAATTGCGCACAAGAGACCCTCCTGCCCTCCTTCAGTAAGAGAAACTCATTAAAGAAAATATTGCTTACAGACTAAAGAAGACATACCCAGTAGCGGTCGGTGGTAGGAGTAGCTGCCTGGGGGTGACATGGGCAGGGGGAGGGTGGGGTAGTAATCTATGGATTACGGAAGATTACAGGTAAGTAAACATATAAATAAATAAAATGAATATTGTTGCGTGCACTGCATCGCATTTGGGGATGCAGTGCGTGCAATGAAATTCGTTTTATTTATTTATATGTTTACTTACCTGTAATACTCCTTAAACCATAGATTACTACCCCCCACCCTGCCCCTCCCCCTCCCCACATCACCGCCCGACAGCTACTCCCACCACTGACCGCTACTGGACATACCTTGTAACAGCCGAAGTAATAGTGCCAGTCCTGATGGGAGGTTACAAATGAACACAAGGGGCAGTATGAAGGAACTAACAATCCTACTAACAAATCAAAAGCCAGCATTTAAGAAGGATAATGATACAAGCCAATTACAAATATGGGTGGACAGTGGGCAGAGCTTCAAGTACATACTCCAATACAGCATTATACAACACAGATCAAGGATTCAATGCAAACAGCGGGGGCTCTCCTAGTGGAACATTTTTCTGAGAGACATTCTGAAGATGACTTGAAATGGTCAGTGCTTTTTGTAGCTTCTTCAGACAAATGCGGCGGCATGATGGAATTGCTGCTGCTCTAAACCAAGGCCAAATTAATCACTAAATACCACACTTATGAAAATGGCCTTAACCAACAAGAAGAACTGTGGGCACTTATTAGACATTAGAGTGGGGTTCATTCTAGACGGATTGATTAAGAATTTGTGCAGCATACATGATAAAAAAAGGTGGGATTTTAAGTCATTGGACATTCCAGTCCTTTAATGTATTTCCATTGATGAATCCTGGCTGTATTGTCTCTGATATTAAAAAAAATGCAAGGTTGTTAATTTTCATTTTTTATTTGTATTTGTATTTATTTTCGTATTTTCAATAACAATCACAAATGCACTTTGGTGCCCTGAAATTATTTCTTTATTTGTATGATTTAGACAAATATTTTAGGATTTTGCTGTGCATTTTGTCATTTTACAATCTGACTTTTTTGTTTTCAATCTGTATTGTTTCTGTCATGTGATTTGAAGTACTTCTTGGTTCCTCCAGATTAGCCCATAGTAAATAATTCATTGTATCTCCCTTCTTTTTTATTTGACCACTTTGAAATGTATTTCATACAACACTGGATTTAACAGTATCTCTTTCACATTCTGCTATTTTCTACCAATTATCATCATCGTTTGGTGTAGAACATTTAGTTATTACGTTCCTTTGCATGCCATTCAAGCACAGTAACAACCCTGTCTCCTAACTTTGAGACATTTAATTATACCAGGCACCAGCAGAGATTACATTGATGTTAGCTCTTTAAGCAGCAAACCTTTGCAGCAACAAGCCCGTGTCCAGCCATTAGTATGCAACGGGGCGGGCACCCCTAGCAGCCTTTTATAACAAAAGGAAGTCTAGCATTTCTTCTCATTACCCAGTTCACGTCAGTTCCACTTCATCTATTGGTGGCTGATGCAAATTTGATATACAGGGATTTACGCATCCGCCGCAGAGCATGGAATTACGAAGAGTTTGAGGATCGCGGACGCGACTTGTTTTAGATTCCAGATAACTTCCACCCAACATTGATAGAGTACCAATAAGTGAGTACCTCCAACATTTCTTTCCTGACTCTATACCACTGGGAACACGTGAACATGTGTGGCATTGCTATATTTGAATTCTGCTCCTGCTTTATCCAGGAGAGAGTTGCAGTTCAAAAACACCGGCCATCTATATTTTGGAAAGGACGACACACCCTATGCCGGTCTGTGGTCTCTGCAGACATATTCGTTAACCATTGGCCCTGGAACTCGAATTGTCACTAGGTGTTTCCTTTCCTGAAAGCTCCTTGTAAGTCGCATCCAGTCCTTTCACTATTATTTCCACAAATATGTTCATTAGATCAGTCATTCATGTGTTTCCCATTTATCCATCATTTATTTAGATCCTGATCAGAATCACTTGAAGGTAAGCAGAGCTGCCTTCCCTCGTAAGAGCTATTCTTGCCTTCAGGCTCACACGTGGAGATACACTCTTTGCTCTGATACGACCAAAAGTCGACAAGGCCTATCCTGTCTGAGCACTAATTGCTAGTTTGCTCTCCTCTTCGTGTTTTATCACGTTGTTGTAATTCGTTTCAGGCCATCTGCCGAACAAATGATTTTAGAGATTCCTGGAATTATTTATTCTTTATTTTTCAAAACTCTGATGGATTTTGACATGACGTATAAAAGTATCACTGGTTTGAATGGCATGTACCATACCACTTTAGGGGTGCTCTTACAAGATACACAACCGAGTCTGACTATAGCTACATTTATTTGTGAGTCCATTCTAAAATTTCCTTATACTGAAAATGTATCCATTGAATATTTTTCAGTGAGATTGTGTGATATCGATCTGGCACTGTCCTGAGGAGGCCATAATTTGAGGCCGAAACGTGTTGACTTTCAGTATCTAGGACCATCATCATTAATTTAAAATAAAAATAAAAACACAGTGGGGCTTTGAACCAATGTTGGATTCAACTAAATTGAACTATGCACAGGTTGGTCGAGTGTGAATTATTGTTGGTACCTGAAGATGTTTTTTTCTATTGTTGCCTAAAGAAGGGCAGGCTATCCATCATTGTTCAACTAATTTTTAGCCAGTACTTTGTTTTCTAATTCTAATACAAGTTTGTATAACGAATTAACAGACTATAGCCAATATGTTGTGACTGACTAGTTGCTTTTGGAAGTTGATGAAAAATATATTTTTTTTACTTTTTCATTAAGTATAGGTATTGGAATAACAAAGTGACTTTTGTAATCAGTGTCTCTCTTGATTTTTTGTACAGCAATAACTTTATAAATTCAACTGATAAACGTTATATCAATTAAAAAACTGATGTAATTACACAAGGCGAGTAGTTAAGCCGAGACCACAAATAAAGTATAAGCCTTATTATAAGTTTTCTATAGCTTTATCCTGCTAGAGCTCTTTCCTTTGTTCCAATGTTTGTGGTGTAGTCCAGGCTCTAGAGGGTTATATGGGCTCCCCCACTTCCTTGACGTACACATAACCACCCAGAGTGCAGCATGAATAGGATTTGAAAAACAGCACATGTGGGTTTAAGATTTGCATGTCCTGGCAGAGAAAAACTCCCTTAATAATCTTTCACTGGTGTAAGGACTATCTCTCAAATTGAGTAACACTGGGTTACCTAGCTGCTAACTTTGCATTGGGAGCGGATAGAGATATGCTGTTTGGATTCAAATGAATTGTAATTTAAAATCATCTTTAATGTTAAAGTTGGATTTTAAGTCACAATTCTGAATATGCCAATTTTAGAAAGTTGTCACTTTCTTCTCCCAGCCATTTGTACCTTCTCTAAGTGTCCTGGGTCACACGACTGTGAATGGCTCTGCTGTTGGGGTCTGTGTATTGTGTCCAGACAGAAACACAAAAGGAGGTGTAGGCAGAATGGGCCATCCTGGCAAGATGGCTGGGGAGGAGCTGTTTCCAGCCCCACTTACACTTAAAGAGATCTGCTTCTGCACACACAAAGGAACCTGATCCCAGGCCTGTTGTATCTTTTTTGCTTCAGACATTTTGAAGCCTTGACAGGGGAAGAGGAAGAGCTTTCTAGAACCTAATGTGAGGCTAGGACTAACATTCCACCGATAAAATTGAGGAAATTTGGGGACTCATGCGGAGTTCCGGCCAAATTCTGCCAATCACAGCGTAGCAGACATTTTGCTGTGAGGCTTGAGAAATGTGAGCACAAGTACGATTTGGAATTTGCGTTGCCATTTTCTGACGAGGGTGGTTGCGAGATGTCATGAGCAGTCATGGTTAGAGAGCTACTTCTCAAGTATATTTGCTGCCTCTCAAGTGCATTTTCTACTTGAGTAGCCGTAAAATCAACTGAAATAGATGCACGTTTTTGCTCAACACATGGTGCCATTCATACTGAGTGTTCGGTGCTGCTCGTGCTACTTGTGTTTAATTGCATCACGAGCAGTGTGACATGCATATTCACGCCCATTGGTGGAACTCCGTGGAATCTTGGAGAGTTTTTTTGTAACTTCACAGAATTCCGCAGAGTGAAACTCAGCGAATCCAGCCCACTTTTAGTTAGGACAGAGAGTCCCCCCATACAAAGGCTGACCCCAGGTATCTTGGCTTAAAGCCGTGCTCCACCACTTTTGAAATGCAGGGCTGCCCCGTATTTACAACAATACGGTGTAGCCCTGCGTTTCCCCTCTGCGCTGGCGCTAATTACAGCTGCCTAGTGCCAACGCAGGCACCCATGCACCATAGTGCAAGGGTGCCTGCATTGAGGGGATGATTGGTTATGTGCAGGAAGAGGCGCCTTACTGCAAATAAACCATCTTAAATGGCGATTTGTAACTTCTTTGTGTGCTGCTTTGTGCAGCACACATAGAAGGTGCAGCTTGTAATTTTTAAAATGATTCTTTATGTAAAGGAAGGGACACATTCCTTGACATAAACATGCATGGCATTTTGCTGTTTCTATGTATGTGGAGCACAATGCAGCACACATAGAAACAGGAAAAAACAAGGAGAAACAAAGCATTTCTCCTCATTACGCAACGTTAAGAACAGTTTTTTTTGTCTTAATTTTGACGCTGCCCAAATATTTAGGCCACCCTTATAAATATGGGCCAGCGTCAAAATCAATGGCTGCTGCCGCAGAATGCCCACCTCAACAACCATTGCCCACCCCTTTCATGGTAAATTTAGCATGAAAGGGTGCCTTATTTACAAGGTGGAGGAAAGCCACGTTAAGTAGCTTAACACTGCCTTGTAACCTGACGTTCTTGTGATGATAGGGGCTTGTAAATATGCTCCTAAAGATAAAAGGTAGTATGATGATTTAGGACTGATTAATTCATACCTGCCACTATCTCCCTATTTAAAACAATGTAAACCCTTCCTCACCTTGACGGAAAGCATTATCATCGGGTTGCTCCCCTCTGGGTTCCGAAACTACGGCTATCGTATTTCAGACTCAGGCTGGGCCTATAACAAAGGCCAAATTTAAGTGGCCATCAGGCCTCCTTTTGGGCCACTAATCAAGTTGGGAGCAATCTGAGTGTCACACCCAGATGCAAGGGAAGGGAAACAAAGGGACACAACTTGTTACCTCTTCACAAATACTTAAGAGAGACATACTTTTCACTTTGTTTAATCCCTGTATGCATGCACTGTAAGAATGTCAAATGTCTGGTCTATCCCAGTATTTACACAAATGACATTTTAAATACCATTATTTTATTTTTAATAGGCACTAATCATCCCATTGCAGGGTGTCCGAGCACTTTCTATCATACATGCACATTACACAATGACAACAAGTCGTATATATTTGTAACGCATTAACCCACCATGCTACTTTGATTCAAGACTGGGACTAGAGAAAACATAGATCTCTTCAGCAAACCCTTAACCTCCAAAATTAACTTACCATTATTATTGTTCCTTGGGATTTACAGGGCACACAAAGGTCTCTGCAGGAGGTGCCCTACCCTCATAAGGTATTTAAAAATGCAGACTTTGCAACCAATCAAACAGAATATATTTACAGGCTACATTTCTCATTGTTGACAATTTCTTTGTGGCAGAGTTTTTACAAAATAAGGGGCCGATTAGGATGGCGGTTTTTCCGCATCCTCCGGGCCGGCGGAAGTGTCCGCCGGCCTGGAGGATGCGGAAAAACCGCGGCGGAGACTCCAAAGACCCACCGCCAAATTAGGATGGCTGGTGGGTCTGGAATTCCGTCCGCCGCTTTTCCGCCGCGGTCGGCTTCCGACCGCGGCGGAAAAGCTATAACATGGCAGGCGGTGTCTATGAGACACCGTCCGCCATATTATGATGTTGGTGTAAGTATGCTTTTCCACGGCGGCTTTTCCGCCATGGAAAAGCATACGGACATTCACTTTGGGGGCCCGTTGCGGGCCCCCTGGGTGAATGGGGGGTGGGGGGTGCACATGGGGGGTACCTATGGTACCCCCCTGCATTTGCGTACACAAAGCAGCAGGCACCGTGCGGTGCCTGCCGCTTTGTGCATGTAAATGCAACACATGCATTTTTAACATTGCGGCGGGTGCAGCTTGAAGCTGCACCCGCCGCAATGTTACAAATAGAGGATGTGACCGCCACCCTGGCGGTCACATCCTAATTGCTATGGAGGGACCGCCGCTGCCCATGCGGACGGTCCCTCCTACTCAGGGGTGGCGGACGGACGCAAGTCCGTCCGCCATCCTAATCGGCCCCTAAATGTGTAAGTTGAGGCCCACATTTAGCGTTGGGGGATGCGTCACTTTTTAGGCACAAACCCGATGCAAACTCTCATTTGTTAAATCTCATAATGCACTCAAATGTACTCATGCTAGACCTGCAAAACATTTTTGTGAGGTGTTAAGATCTGATGTCACTCCTGGTGATGTCACTTCCTGAGAGGTCATGGGTTCTGATGCCACTTCCTGTGATGCAGCGCCCTGATGTCGCACTGTGATGTCATGCGCCATGATGTCACCTGCATACTGCCTAACTTGGTTAGACACCCACTTCTTTTTTTAGGATTTGTGCCCTGCACAACAGTACACCAGCAAGTACACCTGGTTCCAGATGGAGTGTGAATTCTTTGACGGTAAGTAGCTGAGGAATGTGGCAGGCCCCACACAACTCTGACATAGTGAAGCACATTTAGGCCATCAGACTAGCATTTGGACTTTAGCCTGAACTTCATCAATATTTCTGTTGCCTAATATAAACTTGCAAGAGCCCCTTGTAGCGTTTGGTGTCACTTTCACGTCCTCTTTGGAAAACAACCCTGTTAGTTGCAGTTATTTACCCATAATTCTATGTTATCCATGGGCCCCAAACATGGTCATTATTAGCTCCACACTTTTTAAAATAGTTGATCACTGCTCTTACATCAAGGATGTGAAAAAGACGATTTGTTTTATACAATTGTGTTGTCAATATATGCCAGCGAAATTAAGTCCTCTAAGATGAAAAAAAACATGTGCTCTGGTAAACAACACACTTTATAAACGAAAAGAGTGATTTTAAGCTACAAACAAAAGAGAAATAATGACAAAAACTTTTAACACAAAATAGTAAATAGCTACAAAACAGAAGTGTGCATTTCATACCAACTAAAATACACAAGAACTTTAGTTTTACGACTTTCAGTATACACAAAAGGGATTTAGTGAGAAAAATCCTAACTTTACGACTTTCGGTATTCACAAAAGGCATTTAGAAGTGGTAAAGCAATGCCTTTTGAGAATACCAAAAGTCGTAAAGTTAGGATTTTTCTCACTAAATGCCTCTTGTGTATTCCGAAAGTCGTAAAATTAGGATTTTTCTCAGTTTAGTAGTAGTAAAGTTAGGAATCCTAACTTTACAACTACTAAATGCCTTTTGTGAATACCGAAAGTCATAATGTTAGGATTTTGTCTCAGATTACTTTTGTGAATCGGGCCCAATATTATTAATGCAAGCATAAAATAAATTAACTTTCCATAGAATACTTGAACCACATTTTTAGAGTAGACAGCGCCAGTGTGCTCACCACGTGACATTGCTTCATATATTCCGGAAGTTCGCTAAATTAACATTACACAATGTCAACAATATTAAATAAATGTTTTTGCTGGTGGGGGGCACTGCAGTGATGATAATTACAGAAATGTGAAGCAATTGGTTTGTAGCAGGTCATTAACTTGGCTGTACTTGCTGAGAGGGCAGACATTTTATTTTTGATTATTCCCCAGTGCGAGAATTGAGCCAAGGGGCCGGAACCTAGCCTAGCGTTACGTCAAAGGACATGCCCAGCTAGGAAGACATTAATGCTACCGCTTAAAAATGAGTCTTGAAATGGCTTGAGTTTAAATTTCTAGCAGTAATGATCTCCTGCTAGTCATTTGCTCCATTTAAAATTAAGCCACACAGGGTTAGCTTGCCAAGCACAATGAGCTGTTTTCAACCTAATGCGTTTTAGATTAATTACGGTCGTTGCTTGTCATCTTGCTTGGAAATGTTTTTAATGCCATTAGTACATTGGTTGTGGTTTGGTAGAGAAGAGGTGATTCAAAGCGGCAGTACAAGTGTTTAAGCCCTGTACATTGGAAATGGTGAACTGCTCCCTGTGGAATTCTAGCTAACTACCAATCTTTCTATTAAAAGGGTCATTCTATCGACTTGTCGTACAATCGCAGGTTAAATGTTACTCTCTCTTGCAGCTGTTTCTATTGGCACTTTGATATAAACCTTCACATTATTCCGATATTTTACAATAACGTGCATACAATAGAGGCTCTTATAATGCAATGGTCATGTGACTAGGGTCATTTTATTGAATGTACCCTATATGTTCAACAGACATGTGAGCCCACTTTTTGCACCCCCAGAACAATTTGAGATTATGGAAGGGAGCACAGACGTTTGCGGGACTCTTAGTAATACAAATGGCTCCAATGCTCACTAGAGCATCCAATGGGGATGTGTCCTCTTTTGCATGGGAGCGTGACTCAATGCAAATGAGGGAATCTATTGCATTTGTGTTTGGCTGTGCAACACAGAGTTGACACCCAAGCAGTGCACTGCCTGGTAGAGCCTTTGTAGGAGGGGAAGGGGATTCCCAGGATCTCAGCATTTCTCTGAAGGCAGAGAGATTTCTATTGACCTTTGAATGTCAAGTGGGTTCCCGCCTGCACGGTCAAAGGTAGGCCAGGAGCTTGAAACATGTCTACCTTTCACTAATGCACCGTTCCCAGGGCAGGCATGGGTCCTCTCCTGCACTGTGAACTGTGCTTTTGTCGTGCTACGGTGCTGGTGTACTGTGCAAAGTTACGTCCAGCGGACAGACTTAAATGTGCGCTAAGTTGTAGAGTGCGACAATGCGCAATCATGGTATCAATAGTGTGGGTCCTGGTGTCATATTACACAATTCTTGGAGCCCTAAAACAGGCTTATGTGAGGGGCACAGTGCACCTCCCTTACGGCCCTCTTTGGAAGAGGTGTAGAGCAGTGGCCAGGGTGCCTGACTCCGGATCACGGGGTTCACGGTTCGATCTCCGGTGCCAGCGGTAGGTTAGCCCAGCACCATGTGACTCTGGGCAATAGCTCGCTTAATCTTCCCGACGGCCCCCAGCGCCAGGACACCTCTCCGGAGGTAGCTGTGCGCTTTACAAATGCTGGTATTTCATATTTAATAACTGACAATAAAGCGGAGGGGGCATTTTAATTACTGGATGCCTTGCTGTGCTATTGACCGTCAATGGAATTAGGTGATTCGGCATGCGCTTTTTCGCATAGGTATGAATTTCCTGCATTTGCCACATAATGCATCATCTCCTGCATAATTAGCATTTTGTAACAAAAAAATGGTTTCTGACTCAAAAGTTACTAAAACTGTGGTGACGTCTCACAAAGGTTGACTGTTCACCTTGCAGTTGCATATTGCTTTATTTGCTTTTATCCAGACAGTGTCTACGTGTAACAAGCATTGGCATAGCCAATAGGTCTCGCCTTTGGGGCCTTATAAGTGTTTAATCATGCAACAGTTAATGTTGTTGCACCAAGGATATTGTGCTGCATAACTAAATACTTATAAGGTCCCAAAAGCGAGACCTATTGGCTATGCCAATGCTTGTTTTACATTTTACTAAGCGCTGGTGGCTACAACCTATGTAAAGCATGAGCAAAAACCGGTGCAAACTTTGTTTGTGTCCATTTTAGCAGGCAGTTATTTCTCGAAACAAGTTCAATGTGAGACAGAATTTAGAACAGGGTAGATATGACAAGTGATATATTGAGACACAAAATCGTTAAAACTGTACGTCAGTAGCACACAAGTGGCTTCAATGGGAATTTGGGGGCAGCCGACAGGGGGAGCAATTCTAATTTCTTACATTATTCAATTAAAAATTAGCCACTGTGTCACCAAAAAGCACAGATGATGATAAAACAGCTTCATGAGAGACCTTTGTTTATACCATTCTCTGCTTGGCCGAAAGGATCTTTGGCTGACACAGGGAAGGGTTTTATTAGCACGAATTAAAACTATGAGAGTTGAGCAGTGAGGGATGACACAGCTCCTCTCCTCAGTCAAACGTGTAAACAAACGCCTGCATCACAGTCAGGCTGCCGGTGCTTATTCTTAGAGTTTCGAAACTAGACAGCTGCTGCATCCCTCTGGATTGCTGGTAGCGTCTTCCTACTCCGCCCGGGAACAACGCAAAGGGTGCAACATAACGGGGGCGGCATTTCAATGAAATGTTACAGAAACAGGATTACTGACTTAAACCCCATATCCATTGCAAGCAGCTGCGAGGAGGCAGGCACAGCTACATGCTGCAATCGGACACCCAACTACTATCATTAACAGTTTTACTCCTAGAAACGTGCGCAAATACAACGTGCAATAGTTCTTCCCCTACCTTTTCCTGTGCCTGCACCCTTTTCGCAGAAGAAGCAGTCCCTTCGAGCACAGCGTTCAGCATCTCAGCAGTCCCAAACTCATTCATAAATGGCAGCAAACTGGTGCGGCACCAGGACAAAGTGTCCGCTCAGAAGCTGCTGGGAGAGAGCGGGGCCTCGTGACATCTGGGAAGGGAACAGGGTTTTGGACAGCCAGATCAAAACCAGTGGGAAGCCTCCGTGTTCAGGTGTCACAGTGCTGCCTCCTAGTGCCGCTGTCACCTGGTTTATGCCTCCCCTTCGCCTACCTCAAGCCCATGCACAACAGCCAGCAGATTAACCCGACTACTGTCGAATTAATTCCTCTTTTTGACGAATTTTCATCACTTCGTGCATAGGTGCACATGTATTAACAGATATGAAAGGCAATGTTTTAGATGCATGCTTTTACGATAGAAAGGTCGAACCAATCTTTAGTAGAAGGGTTACATAAACAAGTTCCCGCTTCCCGCCGGGCCGCCGCGCTGCCTGCGACGACCCGGAAGCGGTTGGGCAGCCGGCCAATCGCAGCGCGTCCCCAACCGGAAGTACCGCCCCCATCGCGGCGCGAGAGAGAAGCCACTGTCCGAGGAGCCCCGAGGGCTCCTGATCGAGTCCCGGTCCCTTTTGCTTTCGTCTAGGCGAGACCTAAAAATTACAAAATAATGAACTAATGCTACCAAAAAGGTGACACGTAATGCTGAATAATTTGCATTTTCTTGCTGCATAATTTAATAATCTCTGCCACATAATTTTGTACTTCCTTTGCTGGACAGTTCAAGTGGCCCCGATTATAATACAAGGCTCAGCACCAACAATGTGACCATTGTGCTGGTAAAATCACTGTCCATCAAAGGAGTTTTTGAAATTAGATTCTGCTTGCACCCAGAGATATGCAAGACCCTGATAAATTCATGAAAACTCATTTTTAGAAACTCTTTAAATATATTAGTAATTAGTAGCCATTCCTGTATTCCCTCTTTCCTATAAGCAAAGCAACATAAACATGCAATTTGTGAGTGAGCCAAGAGAATAGCCGTTTTTGAATTGTGAGGAGCATGTATGGATTCTTTTGGCCCATACAATTAGAATGGATCTCCTGATGCACCACTGAAGGCAATCTGAGGACTGACTCAAAATGGGTATTTGAAAAACGTACTAGTCTTTTAAAGAGAAGCACAAAGGTCAGAAGGTCAATAGGCCAACAAACAAATGAACCTCACTCCTTGCTTCACAGTCAGTTGTCTATTTAACACCATATATTCCTATAGCAGATCAACATCTGTCTATTGGTAATGAGACCTGGTTATCTCCATTTCCAGAAGGCCGACACCATGGCTGCAGAAATGGAAATACATTATTGATGTCCACTTTAGACTGGTAATTATCAGCCTCAGTGAATAAGAGTCAGGCAGAATTACCCTGAACACTTTTGCAGGTATGAACGACTGATGAAAATTGATGAATAAACAAGTGCTGCACGTAGAGACGTGTATTGCTTGAACCTGTACATAACAATAACTTATGGTGAACAGCTTTGCACAGAAACCGCCACGTCTATCGACACGCGTTAGAAAATGGAGTGCACTCTGATTATTGGCACTAGCGCAATGATAGGACACATTATCAACAAGAAAATATTCCCCAAAAATATTGACAGGTAAGTAAGTCTAGATGTTCCATACCTAAATCTACATATATGTACCTACGCAGTACATAAGGTATGTAGATGTGGAGTTAGGAACAGTTAATCTATACTTTGCTATAGGCACTTACCTTTTGACATTTTGACACTTGATATTCTGTCCTTGAAATTCTTGTACCACAATTCTCTGGGGGTCGAAATTCAGAAGTTACTTATTTGAGTATATTTGAACCTTTGTAACTGCTGAATACATGAGTTAAGAGTTGATATATTTTTGGGTCACAAACATTATAAAGGAGTTTGACTGGAAAAAATTGACAGCTCTGAGATGAATGGTGCACAAGGTAAATAAGCTTAAAAAAATTGAAGATTTATGATTCATTACTGCAACATCACAATAATTATTTGTACATGATGGGGTACATGTTAAGTTATGTTATGTGCACTTGTAAAGTGCACTATCACCAGTGTAGGTATCCTGGCACTGAGCAGGTATGTGTTCTAGCCTTGCCTAAATGAAATCCATCAGGAAGCAGAGATAACTCCACCAGAAATGGTGGTGGTGCGCCCACCAGATCTAGATTTCTGAAACCACCATGGTATGTCCTGATGTCATGCTCATGAGAGTTCCTGTTAGGAACGTTTGTGAACAACATTCCAGGGCAACTGGTAGGGGTTGAGAGAATCTTTTTGAGCAGCTGTTTGTGGGCACAGAAGCTCTGTCTCCCATTTTCATCCAATACTAAGAATCAATAAACGTATTCTTTTAGAAGATTTCCTGCCTACCGCATCTTACATCACACCACATTTGGGTCATTGACTTTAATATTTCTGGAATGCAAAAATGTACTCCTGTCAGCATTTTGGAGCTGGTAGCAAGTAGTGCAAATGAGCAGAGGAAAGGGATCTGGCAAGAGGAGAGGACTAACAGAAAATAAATGTTTTAACTGTTAAATCAAGGTATTTGACAGGGAGTGAAGGTCAAAATGTAGGTTCTATTTTTATCAAGACTGGCTACTAGCATGCACTAAGTTTACACAAAAAGCACAATAGTCAAGAGAAATTTGATTGAAGATGATCGCCAATGAATATTTGGAGAATCTATTTTTGATGCAAGAACTGTCAATCCCAAAATTCACTTTGTGTGTGAAATAGCCAACCTTGAATAAATTGATGGAGATCCCATTTAGTCTACATCCAGTGACAGAATCTTCTCACCCGACTGCCCTTCTGACCAAAGATTTTTTTTAAAGTGCTGATTCTAGACTAGAATGGTTTTAGAAGTAGCTTGATAGATGTTGGTGCATTGACCTATGGTGTTAAACACAATACAAGCTATTGCATTCCGGAACTGTGTCGGCCTGTGCGCTTCCTTACAAGGGAAATGTAACACATTTCCCAATAAGATTCAAGCTGTTAAAAAGGGCCCATGATATGGCAAAGATCTGAACCTTACAAGGAAGATCTTATTCTATCCAGACCCCTAGGGATTTGATTTTTCCAGAAAGATATGGAGAGGATCCAGTGTGCTCGGCAATAGGGTATCTTTCCATAATTTGTTGTTGTTTCTAAAGATCAGTATTTTAACCTTGTCACAATTTAATTATAAAAAGTTGTCAGTCATCCTGCTTTGCACCATGTTGAGAAAACTGCCCAATCTCATAAACACATGAGAACAGTTGCAACTCTGACGCATGATAGAGCTGTGTGTCATCAGCCTGTGACAAGGTTGTAAGGTTGAAATAGTGCAATCATAGCTCTTACAGGGCATACAAACATGTTGAATTTGATCGGTGAAGATCCCTTGATGGACACTACAATTGATGGCCAAGCTGTGTAGTCTGAAAGCTGCCAGTAGTAAACATTGACGGCACTCATCCATGAGCAAGAAGAAGCATTTTGTTGCTGATTGAGAGCTCAACATTTGAAAACCTGTATAGGAGGATTTTGTATTCAACGTTGCAAACTGTCCTTCTCCACACCGTGCGCACCCCCTATTTGCGCGTGTGGTGATGGTGAGTGAGACATTTTCCATACTGAGGATACAAGAGTGTAATTGGCCCCTGAGAATATTAAGCTCAGTTGCAGCTACTGTAAGAAATTCCTATGAGTGTGAATACCATTTTGCTTCTCAAGCTAAATGGCCACTTCCAAAAAACAAATGGGAATGCAAATTTAACAAAACACTCTATTATCACCTGATTCTTCACTCAAAAGGCCTTTTGACGAAAGTGGAATAAACAAGCAGATCCTGCGCTAATTGTAAGTAAAATGGGGAAGTGTAGTATTACCCCTTCAATAAGAATTCAGGGCAGAAACGTGCAGAAATGTGCAATACAGTGGATGCTAATGCCTCTGCCACCTTTCTATATATTCTCACACATTTTTGCATTAGTTTTCCATCAGCCTTTGCCTAGCTGAAGCCATTTGCATTATTTCCACAATCGTGTACTTTACTCCAAATCCGCTGAAATGGGAGAAATGTGCTGAGCCTGTCAGCTGGCTCTAACCTTCCTCAGCCTTTGATACTCTGGCATTTGTGATGAGTTTGTAGAATCCTGGCAGTATTACTACAAGGACATGTATTTCTTTGTGTCATTATTTTGGCATATGTGGCTTTTTTACACCACTGCTAGACTCACAGAGGGCATGACATTTTCTGTTACAACTTTATTAACCCTTTAGGAATGTGGCTTCTGTTCATCTAGGTTTTTTTAACTCAACATACTCATTTGCAAAGAATATTGCACGTTTCTCTAATGTTTCTTGCATGTACAATATGCCTCAGCGATGCTTTTGATTTCAGATGTACAATCTGGAAGGTGTCTAATTCATAGATTGCATCATTGTTTGTCCATATTATATCATTTAAAATTGAGATACATAGATCATTCTTATCTATATCGCCCAAAGTCAGCAGAAAGGATCCTTTCTGTGCACAAAAATATGAAAATATATTTTACTAATTTAATGCAGAGTGAAAATGTTTACCAATTGTTTATTTCACTGGAAGGATGACTCAGAGGCCTTAGACTTGGGGCCTGATTACGACCCTGGCGGTCAGACTGCCATGCAGCTGTCGGTGGCAGTCCAGCAGCTGCATGTCTGATGGTCCGACAGCCGGATTATGAGTTGGACGGTCAGACAGCCTCAACAATGGCGTTACTGTCAGGATCCTGGATCCCGACGGGGAGGCAGTGGTAAAGGCAGTGGTCTCCTGCAGCTGTGGTGATCCCGGCACCACCGTGCAGGTTAAGAACAGTCTTGCTGATGAGCTGTTCATGGCGAGAACCCAACCTTGAACAGGTTGGCGGTAAGGCAGGAAAGAGGGCCCAGACAGGACCCCCGTGGGTTGTTTGCCCATTGGGCTTTGTGGCGGGGGCACATGTGGAGCCCCCATGCATGCACTGTCGTGCATGCACTGTGTGGCATGCACAACATGGTGCATGCCACACAGTGCACGCATGACCTGGAGCAGCTGTCACAGTGGCGGTATACTTTACAGACTCTCCTATGGTCATACATATTGCCGCCGTGACACCGCCAGCACCTAGATTACTATCGTAGGCCGGCAGGAGACAGCTGGCTTTTTGGTCTTCCTGGCACGACTGCATCGGTGGTCCAATGGGAAGACTGACAAAGTTCAAATCTGGCCCTTAGGGGCTCATTAGGATGGCGGACAGACCTGCTTCCGTCCGCCACCCTAGAGGAGGAGGGACCATCCGCAGGGGCAGCTGCGGTCCATCCAGTGCAATTAGGATGTGACCGCCAGCCTGGCGGTCACATCCTCAATATTTAACATTGCGGCGGGTGCTGCTTGAAGCAGCACCCGCCACAAGGTTAAATATGCATGCTTAGCATTTGCATGCACAAAGCGGCAGGCACCGCGCGGTGCCTGTCGCTTCGTGCACGCAAATGCAGGGGGGTACCATAGGTACCCACCATGAGCACCCCCACACCCCCAATCACCCTGGGGGCCCGCCACGGGCCCCCAAAGAAATCACCGTATGCCTTTCCACGGCGGAGAATCCGCAGGGGAAAGGCATCTGTTTTCCGCCATCCTAATATGGCTGGCGGTGTCTGATAGACACCGCCAGCCATGTTAGAGCTTTCCCGCCGCAATCGGATTTTGAGACCCACCGCCATCCTAATTTGGCGGTGGGTCTTTTGTGCCTCCCCAGCGGTTTTCCCGCATCCTCCGGGCCGGCGGTGGCTTCCGCCGGCCCGGAGGATGCGGGAAAACCGCGATCGTAATGTGCCCCTTGAGTTCTGATCAATCCAGAGTAAAATGGTTTCCTAATGGTTTACGTCACTGGCAAGATGGCTTATAGAGTAAACAGTTCTGATTAGGCAACAGTGAAATGGGCATTGACGAGTTTCAACCCTGACATGGTGAACCCGTATTTCATTCCTTCAGAGGTCGGTATTGAGTTCAGTGATACTGGGTAATGGTAAAACCTGTTGTGTCTGACACGTAGAAGCTGCAATAGGTTTGGTCATTGCCGTAGGATTTCTCCCAAACCATCCTTTGCTCATTCTTAGGCTGTTGCACCACATCTCAGATCTTCCAAGTGCCTGGCCAACTCAACCCAGTTATTTCTAGGCTGTCTACCACCTGCCTACCACCTGAAATCTGTAAAACTTGCAGGAGAAGCTTTGGGTCTGCCGAGTGACTAGAAGTCTGCTTATCTTCTCAGACAGGGAAGGAGAGCATGTGGCACAGCAGGAGGAGGGACTGTTCAGGAGGAGAAACTCAGACATGTTCCCTGCATGTGGAGCACCCACAAGAAGCCAACTGCCATCTGGAGTGAAGCCGGTGCTGACCCAAGCTGTGAGGGCTCAGTCAGTCTCCAAGATGAGGTTCCTGTGGCGAATTCCATGAAGAAACAAAAGCATGAACAATGTCGTGCCTACCAGCACTCCATTAGTGTGCCCGAAGAACTTGGTGCTGCTGCTTTCCAACATGTGGAATATGCTGCAAGGATCCATCATTTCCATCAAAGCGTCAGACCTGCCGCACAGCTTGGAGGCTACAATTGCAGGGGATGATCTCTCACCAATCAGGCATGCCATGCTGTTTACCTCAGGAGCGAAGTCACTGCCGCAGATCTGCGACACCGAAGAAGGCACCGAAGGTGCAGACGGCTCCGACCTTTATCTGGTTGAATACAGCACTAGAATCTGCCCAATGAATCCCACCAAGTGATCACAGTCAATGTCCTAGGCCATTAACAAAGGATTACATATTTACAATAATAGTACACAATGCAATAACGGGTGTACGGATTGTTCTGATAGTCACAAAATATCTCATAGGCTGTCGGAAGGAAAAGGTCACACAGTTCCTCTTCACCCGCTGTCACTTACTTCAAACATATATGTTATCATTTCACACTTATATTAAACTTCAAGCCCTCAATATAGTGTTTTGCCTAGCTATTCGGGCTTCTTACTAACATAGATATTTTGTTTTATTTTTGCATTTTTCTGACACACAACAATACTTTAACAATAACAATATTGTCTTTATAGGCATGACCCAGTTAACAAGCCCCCCCTCCACATATCACCCGACTTTAACATTGTTAAATCTCTGCAGTGTCAACAGATTAAATTCGATCATTGGCATGGAAGTGAAACAAAATTAATGAAACACATTTAATTATACTTGTAATTGCATTTATATAGCGCTTGACACCACTAGCGTGGCCTTGAAGTGCTTTATGCTGGGAAGCACGCTGCTCCGAAACGTAAGGATAGTGGTTAGTCATTTGCTACTGGTTATTGTTGTTTACTGAGATTAGATTTGCAGACACGTCCTTGTGGTGGATTAAAGTAATAGGAGTTAGGTGGGACCATTAGTGGTTTGGGGTACGGGAGTTCATGCAGATGTTTGGTGGGGTTAGTAGATGAACGTGAAAGTGAGGCATGGTTGGGTTGCAGGGCTATGCCTTTCAAACAGAGCTTGGGATCTTTCATATAAATTGTGGATAATTGTTTAGTAATAAAGTCATAGAGATTAAGGCAAATATGCTTGTGACTTTGAGAAGGTTGTGCTCAGATGGAGGAGGCATGTGGAGGATGGAAAGGAAGAAGAGAGTCATTTGACAGAAAAGCGGAAATGCAACATTTGATTGTTTTAAGTAAAGACCAGTTTTCCATGACCAATTTAGAAATATATAAGATGCTTTTTGAGATAGCATGTAATTTATGGATGCAAGACTGAGAACATAAACAGCATAATTTGTTTGCAAAGATAGTGATATATTAAGGGACTTAGCTGCAGCGTGGGGGCATAACTCTGTCCGGGGTCTTTCTTGCACCAGTCACCGACGAACTTGCTCCTGTCCTCATCCCTCCCGCCGCCGCAGCCCGCAGCCATCAGCGGCCGCAGTGCGGAGGGGGAGGCATTACAGACCACAACTCCCAGACGCCCTAGCGGCACCGGAAGCCGCAGCACGCCATTTCCGCGCCAGGAGGCGCACAAAAAGGGTCTCAACCTCCGTGGAGTGGGGGACTTATCTGCAGCGTGGGGGCATAACTCTGTCCGGGGTCTTTCTTGCGCCAGTCACCGACGAACTTGCTCCTGTCCTCATCCCTCCCGCCGCCGCAGCCCACAGCCATCAGCGGCCGCAGTGCGGAGGGGGGGGCATTACAGACCACAACTCCCAGACGCCCTAGCGGCACCGGAAGCCGCAGCACGCCATTTCCGCGCCAGGAGGCGCACAAAAAGGGTCTCAACACCCGCGTCGCGGGTCCGCGCGCGGGCTAAGCCCGGGCAAAGGGCGGGCCCTCTGTGGCCCTCAGAGGCCGGGACGGGCCCCCCTACTTGGCCCCAACGAAGGTGGAGGTATTGGGTTGTCTTTCATTAATCCTTGTCGTTGAATTGTCTTTCATTGTTTTCCTCTCAACATGTCTATCTGGGAGGAGTTGAATGCCATGTGTGGTACGAATTACGCCCAGGATGTGTCTACCCCCCCCATAGTGAGTAGAGATCCGCGAAAAAAGACAATGATACTGGGAAATCACCTAACGCTAAATTAACGTGCACGAGCCATTCATCATCTTTTTTCAATCCACCTTTATATTTGCCGGTTGAGACTGTGAATATAATACCAGACTTTGTATCACCTCTTCATTTGAACTTACTGGCCCAGATAGAGCAACTTTTAGTATCTGCTTTAACACCCTTGGTTACAAAAATCGACGCCCTGGGAGACAGGCTGACCATTATCGAAAAAACAGTATCAAGGACCTACACCCCAACTGAAAATAATGCTACACCCACCCACCCCATCTTCCCCAGTAAAAATGAAAAGCTTAAGCCCATGACACGTATGACAAGTACGAAAGCGCAAACTCTTGAACCTTTAATGCCGATACCCAATCCAAGAAGCCGGAGTATTACCCTTAACTCTGTACCTGTACCTCTTAGAGTTCCCAGGTCAGCACCCCGGATTAATTTACCACCGGAAGCCGCCCCCTATGTGGCTGTTCTCTCCGGGGTCCCAGCACCCAGGCAGAGTAAATTGGAAACCCACCAAGACTTGTTACACAAAACCATATCCTGGCTACAACATAACAGACCATTGCCATCTGGACTGGATGGTGGAATCTTGAGTGTTAGGAGGGTGGGGTGGCTAGGCACGTCACCCAAAGACATCCCGGGCGACTTGATTTTAATTAAATTCAAGAGAGTGAACATCGTCCCCTACTTGCGATTTTCTCTGCCCAAAGAGGGAGATGGCCCCATTTCCATCTGGGACCTGCATGATTTCTATCCTGGCCCTCGATTCAATCTTCCCAAAACGCAATTGACATTGGACCACAATTCCTGGTGACAGGGGCTCCAAAGTATTTAGTCCCACTAACCCATCTACCCTTTCTGATTCTGCACGTACACTGTCAAATTGATTTTTAGTTGTTTCAATAGTTGGACTCTTTTTATTCTGTATATGTTCTGTTGAGTCAATTATACATGTATGTATTTTTATTTTGCTGCTTTTATGGTTTAAACAAAATGAACCGAATAAAGCTTATTTGATTTGAAGTGCTTTTGATAGGTTTTAGAATTAGAGGAACAGCCTGTCAACTAGTAGGCTACCACTAGGCCACAGTCCCAGCATGGCCAGCATATCAGCTCATGACTTGAAAGCATATACTAAGAAATATTGGAAGGTTTAGGATGTGCTTAGAGGTAGCGGTGATATCAAAACCATAGCAGTGCAAGAATATATATGGGTAAATAATGCTAACATTAAGTAGGAAATTTTGCAAATGCTGAAGTGGATGCCTTGTGATGTTCATCCTCAGGTTTGTCTCACAGCATTAATTATAAAAACAAACAGGGATGCATTTTGCCCTGATTGTGGCATGGCACAAGGTGGAGGGAGATAACAATGTCCCTAATCAGTAGAAGTGTATTGCCTTCATTGATGTGGTTGGGGAGCAGAGGCCCAACTCCAGACACCTTGGAAGGTCACTGGGCACCCTTTAGAAATAAATGAAGAGCACAAAAACCACAGCTTGAGTCAGCAAAATGTCAAACGACTAGATATATACATCATCTGGGTCCACACTCAACCTGATCAGTTGCTGTTATTACTTTTACCCAATTGGAGATTGACCTTAAACTCAATCTGAAAGTTAATTTATTGATTGTGCTGTCAGCTGGGATGCACAGAAAGGGGTGGGTTCTAATGGTGCTTATATATCTGCTCTATTGTTGCTGGCGGCCATGTCTCTGATACGGACTGACACTTTTGACTTTTGTTCCAATTCATGGCTGCCCTGTGTTTGACCAGCAGAAGTACCATTGCAGGGAATCATCTGACTGATTTTGGGACTTATTGTACATGACCTAGGAGGGCTATGAGAGTGTTCAGTCATAATCAATTTCTTATTGAACAATTGTGCTCAGTCCTCATGAATCACTGGACATTTCCACTGCAGATGTATAAACTGGGTAAGGACACTTTTGCATCTCTTGCATCTAGTCAGTCAATGCAACTATTTTAGGAAGTGTTTCTGCTGGGCGCTATACTAGATGTGTACACTGGAAAAGCAGCAGTTTGTGCCGATGGGTCATTATTATTTGGGTTGTTTAGGCTCAGCAGCCCTTCTGGACCTCGTCACTACCAATATCTTCCTCCAATTCAGACTTGGTGAGAGGAATGCCCAGATTCCGGAAGGCACACATTACAGTATATAAACTTAGCCAGCAATCTATTAAGTTCCAAAATATGCATAATCTGTGTTAGTGGTGTGATCGCAATTCATTAATTCGCTAAATGATTCAACTTGGCAAATGCCTCCTGTCTGAGGCAAATGTATATGAGTGCTACTAGGACCATGGTGTATTTACCCTGCATGACTTGCTCCTGGGTCAGGAATTTCCCTTCTCTATAAAGTGCCTGATTGGTGAAGCCCAACTCAACCCAACCCAAAGTCTCCATGGCTACCCTTTCAGCCAACAGTGAGAGTAGTGTATTGCAATGGTGGGGAATGACTGGAGAGTATGATACCTCAATACCAGCATTCTGTCTCATTATTAGTCACTCCTAACAGGCAGTGGCCACTGTTATCACCTCACCTCACTCACTGGGCAATCCCCAGGGCAACTGCCGGGCCACGGTGCCTGCTTCACTTTCTTCTCTCTAAAAGTTCAGGTGGAGGGGTGTTTGGAATATGGTGCTACCAATGCCTCTGGGCTGCAAACTAATGTATTTCTAAATTGGGAACATCAAGTCCAACCCTCTAGAGTAGCAACATCAGAAACTCTCAACATAAAATTAGTTGCATATCATCCCACACCAACTCGATAAGTGATAGTCTCAGTGTGCTAAATAAACGTTTATTGAGGGGATGAGAATGTTCGAAACAAGTCTAGGAGTTTACGTTCCACTATTTTTATGATTGATGTTCTCCCTGCCATGGATGCCAAAATACTGCCCAAATTTGAATATGTTCCTAATTATCAGAGAAAGATTCTCTGATGGAAACATCAAAATGTTATTTGCATTCCTGGATATCAATAGGTGGAACCTCTTTTTTAAGTTCAAATATTTTTATTGAACAGCATAGAAGGTGACCATATACAGTAAATAAAATGAATTTACATTATAACAATCCAAATTTGTTGCTTAAAAGGTAAAGGAATTGGACTAATAAAATAAGAAAAAGACATAGTAAATGTACAAAAAATATATATATATGCATTCAAGGATAATAAAAGAAGATATTATGGAACAATCAGGAAATTAGGGTGGTTTGGGAACCTCCTGTTGAGACGGTGTAGGTAAAAAACATCACACCATAAGACAGAACGTTTTGTAGCCATGTGAGGAGGATACACAAAGGCAGTGTCTAATCTATGATTATGGCAAACATTGTACCACCAGGCTCTGTATGACATTTTTGAGAAATCTTTCCAGTTGACAGTAATTTGTTGAAAAGCGACTGCTAATAATAAATCAATAATCTTGACGTTAAGTTGATTTTTGTCCCAGATAGAAGAGAAACTACCTAAGAAGATGTGAATGAAGGAAAAAGGAAACTAAGGGGTCGATTATGATGGCGGACGGACCTGCGTGCGTCCGCCACCCCCGAGGTGGAGGGACCGTCCGTAGGGGCAGCGGCAGTCCCTCCGTTGAAATTAGGATGTGACCGCCACCCTGGCGGTCACATCCCGTATACTTAACATTGCGGCGGGTGCTGCTTTAAGCAGCACCCGCCGCAAAGTAAAAATGCATGTTTTCCTTTGACATGCACACAATGGCGGGCACCTCGGGGTGCCTGCCACCTTGTGCATGCCAAAGCAGGGGGCTACCATAGGTACCCCCCATGTGCACACCGCACCCCCCAACACCCTGGGGGCCTGCAAGGGGCCCCCAGAAGCAAAGGTCCACATGCTTTTCCACCGGCGGAAAGGCCGCCGTGGAAAAGCATGTTTCCACACCCATCCTAATGTGGCTGGCGGTGTCTTGCTGGCAGTCCAACAGGGTGTCACAAAATGACACCCTGCTGCACCCCTGAAATGGATCTGTGCACATATGTTGCGCACACACATGCCCTAAGGGCATGTGTGTGCGCAACATGAAACTTTGAAAAATGCACAAAAGTGCATTTTTCAAAGTTTTTGCAAATTACCATGAAGTTCAACTTCATGGTAATTTGCTACTCCTATTAGCAAAATCGCTAATTTTTTTACTTTGATGCATTGCATTTAGGGAATCTCAATTTGAGATTCCTTAAATGCAATCGCAATTTAAGGAATCTCAATTTAGAGAATCCTTAAATTGCGATTTTTGCATTTGGGATGATGCATCTCAAATGCAAAAATACCGGTCGCAAAGGGGCAGATTCTGAGAATCTGCCCGTTTGCGACCGGTTTTTAGCTTGATGCATGTGGCTGTTTGTCTCTTAATGGGGTAATGTAATCCCCTGATGTTCCATGAAACTAATTTAACTGACATGAGGTACTAAAGTGTAATAGTAAAAACATTGTGAAGCAACAAACCAGTTTAGTAAATTAAACAGAGAACCAGCAATATGATAATTCAGGCAAGTAATATAAAAGTCCAATTTGTTGTAAAAACATTGTATAACCTTGAGAAAGAAAGAGGAAAAAGAGAATGATAAGATAAGAGTAATACCATAAGAGAGGAAAAAAAGTTTGTAGCAAAAGCGAGAGAAAATATCAGAGAAATAAATAGGAAAGATCATGATGGAAACATCATAGTCCAAGTTCCTACAGAAGTACTGATTACCATTGAATAATGCATATTGGACATATAGGAAAAGGAGGAGTTCAGTGTATGGAGAGAGGAAGAAAGATAAGAACAAGGAAATTAATAAGAGAAGGAAAAGAAGATTGGAATGCAATATGTAGAAAAGAAGACAAAGTAGTAAACTTGAGAGTTAAAAACATGAAGGTAAAACAGGGTATTAAGGTCACCATATAGAGAATGAAGGGAAAACTGTAAGACAAATCAAAAAACAAAGGACAAGACAAAAAACACACTTACATTGAGGGAATACAAGTCGAGGGTGGGTGGAACCATACAGGACATACGGAATTTCGGGTAAGGACCAGGGTGCCCAAGGAGGGAACACACCAAACCGTGAGCAGCACTATTTAGATAGAGGATAAAATGGAATAATAGAAATGTTTAGAAGGCGTTAAGTAATAAGAGAGGGAAGGATTAAAACAGCAAACCTAAAAATCATTTAAACTAAACAACATTAATCATAGTGTCAAAAATGGTTTTAAATAACCCAAGTGTAATTATCAATAAACATTGAAAAACCTGCGAACGAATTGACAGGAAATCAATTATACACAAATATCAAAATCAGGTAACATGTGAGGATGAAGAACTCAAAGAATTCATGTGATCCATTTTGTTTGAGTTGATGAAACTTTGCAGTCGAAGAGGGTCTTCATAGGTAGAGGTTTTGTTATTGAACGTAACTTTAAATAAACAGGGATGAAAGAGACCGTATCTTGCTCCCATGACACGGAGATCAGATCTCATGTTGAGGAAGGCTTTGCACCTTGCTGCTGTAGCTCTTGAATAATCCTGCACAAAAAACAATGTAGATCCAGACCACGAAATCCGCTGAATTACCTTGGCAGCCGTCAAATCTCTTAGTAGAGCCCTATATTCTAAGAAGTATAGGATAACACCTCTTGGTCTTTGCGAAGAAGATGAAGTGCTGGAAATCCAACCAAGTCTATGAGCGCACTGAATGTTCAGAGATGTGTCCTCGGGCAGGTGTAGAATTTTGTGGACAAAAGATTTGAAGAAAGTAATAGGGTCTGATCCTTCGACTCCTTCATTCAGACCATAAATACGTAGGTTGTTCCCCCTATTGCGATTTTCCAAATCCTCAACCTGCTTTTGGAGTGTTGAAACTTGCGACTGCATGAAGGAAACTGTTTTGGAAGTTTTGTCTACTGATAAAAACTTGCGTTCCACTACTGAGATTCTAGAGTCAAGTTGTGACCAGCTATCTGAGAGTACTTGCAATTTGGAGCTAGTTTCCTCCATGCAGGGTCTCAAAGCTCTTATTTCTTGCAGTAATAGATCCATGGATACTGGACACCCTGGTTTGGGTGGAGTCGAAGGATCCTGCTTTAGGCGTTTCACATTAGACTTTCCTGGTGTTGACTTTGATTGATCCATCGTGCGGTAGTGCTTTGTGGCTCAAAAGATTCAGAAACTTCCACTTTGAGAGTTCAGAAAAATAAATTGAGTTTTTAATGAAAACACGTTTCGGTTTACCTGAGAAAGAAAAAGAGTTTTTCGTTCTGCCCATTAATTATTTATTAACTCCATGAAATTGAAATTGTGTGACAAATAAACATGGTGCAGCAAGGATCAAACCTATGAGTTGCGTGGTGAAGAAAAAACAAAAAAAGACTGCAATTGTAACACCTTCCAAAGAAGAATTGACGACAGTATGCATAGAAACTACTGCAATCACCACTGCGGATAAGTCATACAGTTGATAAGCCAAAAGATATCTTTAGATTTGACGCAAAAATGTTCCTGTTATATTGCATAAACAGCAGAAGAATTGTCTGGGCATGTTATACGTGGACAGTATTACATGTAAATAGACAGGCTGGTTAATGTCACCTTTATATTATGTGACAAATAAAGGTGGTGCATCAAAAGATCAAACCTATGAGATGCATGGTGAAAAGGAGATTGCAATTATAGCATTATCCAAAGAAAATTTGGCACCAACATGCACAGAAATTACTGCAACCACCACTGCAAATCAGTCATACAAATATGAGGGCAAAAAGATATCTTTAATTCTGGCCCAAAAAAGATCCTGTTATATTTCTGAGAAAGTAGAAGTGTCACGGCATAATATATGTATACAGCAGTGCATTAGGAAAAACAGGCTAGCTGAAAGCACCCTTATATTTCCTGAGTGAAAGCCTGCATACCTCCTTAAAATGGCGTCATCAAAAATGCCAGTTCAGAAGAGATGAGGTAATACAAAAATGTACACATGCCATAATGAAAATTACAGGAGCCCTCATAGTACACAATAATGGGTGTTTGAAGAAAAAAGGCGTTGGGAGCGTTTTTGCTGTGACATTTACTGCAGGTGAGGTGGAATAGGAGAAGCGCCGCGGCCTCTCATTCCATGCATTCCGCACTTAAAATGGCGGCCGCGATAACGTGTATCCGCCTCCCTGCATCTTTCTTTAAAACGCTGCCGATTAGAGATGCGCTGGAGACTCAAAATACGCGCGTTCAGCGCCCGGCGCTATCACATACCGGGTTCGCCGTTTGGTTGCGCGAGGAATTACCGTTGTGCATGTCTTCCCGTCCTCAGCCCTGGAGCCTCGCAAAGTTGCCGCCATGCCGTCCGGGTGCCAAGCCACACCCCCCAGGTGGCCCCTCTTAATGGTGAGACCTCAATGTACATGCTTTTCTCAGAGCCAGCACAAGTGCCTCCATGGCACTTGTGAAAAAAAGCATTGGAGAAATACCACAGATTTTTTAAAAATCTCCATTAACTCATACTTTAGCAATGGGTGCTGTATATAACACCGATATTATGTCCTACATTTATTTCCCCAATCCCAGCCAATGAAGTGTGGTCGGGAGAAAAGGAATTCAAGGGAACTGAATGCGTTTTCAGTGTCTAGTGGAGTCTCCTCCTGCCAGGTTGTTCAAATATGAAGAGGAAGTTCTTTATTTTATTTCAGTTTCTGTAAATAGTTCCAACCAGAAACATTATTGACTGACTCTATTTCATGTACCCGGTTGAAAGGTAAGGCAGTGCATATTTAAAACACCTTTTACTAGCATAATATAAAAACTGATTTCTGGTGATGATAATGTATGACAAGAACATTTTGGCATATTTTTTTGTGTGGCACTTGGTTGTGGCGGCAATGTGTTCTGTTGTGTTTTTTTGCCACTGTGTTTTTGCACTCTTTTATTGCAATGTGATTGCTTTGTGTTGTACTTCAAATATGAGGCTGCGTTCCATTTTGACTGTTTTCTTATGATCCTCCCTATTATGTTTTAACTGTATTGATATGTTGCTTTATGTTTTATTGTTCTATGCTCAGTTGTTTTCTTTAGATGTGTGAATACATGCCATTACATTTCCAGCTAAAAGCAGCACATGCCTTGGCAGTTCCTTCCACAAGCAACAATAAAGTTCATTTCACCAGTCACCATTTATCCCTGTCTAAGGTAATAAAATAAAGCTGCTTCAGCTCTACAACTACTTAAGGTTCCAATCAGCCCAAAATGGTGGCAGACACTGTGTCTTAACTTAGAGCTCCCAGTGTTTTCTTTATGTAATACAGTCCATGCTCCCAGTTTCTTATTTGCTAAGAAGTAGCCCTGCTCAGCAATGAATCCAGGGTGTTCTCTCATATAGAACATATTTGCCATGTTGGCTGTTCAGTGTGGTATTCTTTACTACTATGCTTCACGTTATAATTTTAATGTGGCAGTTTTCTGCACAGAGAATAAAATTTGTTGATATAGCCTAGAATGAGATTGAAAAATGTTCATTCATAACATGAATGTTAACATCTAGAAATTCCGGGGGGGCGTGGCTTCCGCGCCGTGAGTGACAACGGTTTCCCCGTGAGCTCTGCTGAGCGGCGGGCGCTTATTCCGCTTTACGAACCTTCTACCCGCCGATGGACGCCTGAATTCACGAGGTTCCTGCGGCGGAATATGCGCTGCACTCATCCATCGCGAATTCGGCGATTTTAATGCCGTTTTTCGCGTGTAGCGCACCTCCGTGTTTTCTGTCAACACAGAGACGCGGGCGGCCGCCATTTTGTGCCGCCGCGCTCGCGTTCTCTCACCAACCCGTCAGCCTCGCCTGGATGTCGCAGCAGCCTGTCTCACAGTGCCAGTAATGCGCTGACTTTTGCTGTATTCTCCCTCTCCAGGTATGGCACAGAACTTATTCTACTGGCTGTTTTTTCATTGACATTTCCTCTCAGTATATTCTCTTGTGGAGGTATGGCAGCCATCTTCATTGCTGAGAAGGAAACACTCGCCTTTCTGCGCACTTGGTGACAATGCTTACTTACCAGCCTGCTTTCCACCTTGCTGTCTCTCATATTTTTTCCTTACCCTATCTCCATGGCATTTTGGCTGATTAAGAGCTAATTGCTCGTCAGGAGTTGGCATTTTTCATCATACTGGGAAATCTGAGCTACTGTCCAAGGTGTATGTTGCAGTTATCATTTAAATTTTTTTCTTCACATCTTGTGTAACCCTCGTTTTTGTGCTCTTAAGACTTTTTTCGTGCTTCTTGGATTTTTCACGTCATTCCACTCAACTAGTTACTCGATTTTCTCATCCTGCCTCGTCATATAGTTGCTGCAATGTCTCACGACACTAGTTCTGTCAAATCTTCTCAAACTGGCACAAAACCGAAGAGACTCAAAAATGACCCTCCCTCCCCTATTCACTCTTCGCCAAACCCTATTTTGGATTCTATATTGGAAGAGGTGAGGGGTCTTCAACCTTTTATGTCTGCCACTAATGAGAAACTCAAGCAGATCGAGAACAGATGGGTCGTTATGGAAAGTAAAGTCCTTAACTTAGAACAACGAGTCAGTGATATACAGGATGCTTCTTCTAAAATTCCCCAACTGGAAAAGGAGATTCACATGCTCAAGCTCCATACTGAGGACCTTGAAAATCGTAATAGACGCAACAACCTATGCTTGTATGGTATTCCAGAGAATATTGAGGGGTCTGACGTGGTGTTGTTTGTTCGAAAATTTCTATATGAGGTACTAGGCCTTCAACCAACGTCCCATCCTTTGAATATTCAACGAGCTCATCGCCTTGGGCGCCTTTCTTCCAATGCTTCCAAACCTCGTGGTATTATTGTCCTATTTCTTGAATTTACTGAACTAATGACTGTGCTCAAAGCTGCCAGACTTAAACGTCGTCTTGTTTGGTCGGGCCATAATATTTTTCTTTCACAGGATCTCTCCAACGCAACTAATGCCCGTCGGAAAGAATTTTTGAATCTTCATCCTCAACTGCGACAGCTGAATATCAAGTATGGTATTCTACATCCCTGCTTATGTAAGATAACGCATAATGGTCATACTTGCTCCTTTGATGATCCCGAGAAACTTCGTGCTTATCTACAAACTGTTTCCTCACCTGGGATGGACACTAATGTTTGATATTTTCATGCAGACTTAACTTTGTCGTGTTGGTTGCTCACTTCCCTTCTGTCATGAATCAGCTAATGCTTTCTCTTCTCTTTTGTTTCTTCTACCTTCTTGTAGGCCTGATTTTGCTGTGGCTATGTGGATATTTTTTTCCTCACACTGGCGTTCTATGTGTTTCATCCTCCCCCTTGAGGTTCTGTATTTTCTTCCTTTTCCTGCCTGTTTTTGCTCTTCTGTTGCTCATTGGGGCTATTGTCCTCTTTGGCGTCTTCCCTGTCCCCGATGTCTTGGCTACTTCTTTCTTTTCAGACCTGGCTTTTCTGCCTTGATCTGTCTTCTTGTCTTTTTCCGGATGTTCTTTTCCTTTTTCTTTCCTCTCTGTCTTTCTCTCTCTTTTCCTATGATTTTCCTTTCTTCTGGGCTCTCCCCTACTTCTTTTTCCTTGGACAGTTTCTGTCTTTTGTCCTATGGCTTCTGTGGTTCTTCTTGTCTTGCACAGTGAGTTTGGTATATTGTAATTTCATGCATTGTGTCTATTTGTTATTTTTTACTGGTGTAACTTGTTTCTCTGCTTTGTCCCCACATTTAGATGTTTTCCCTGCAGTGTATCCACCCCACGTGTACTGCCCCTTCCTTACCTTCCATCATGTGTAACTTCGTGACGTGGAATGTTCGAGGTCTTGGTCACCCTGTCAAGCGTCAGAAGGTATTGTCCCATTTGTCTAAAATTAATTCTCAAGTTGCTTTTATCCAAGAGACTCATTGTACAGATGCTGAATCTTCTAAATTGAAATGTCATTGGGTGGGTCAACTGGTGTTTTCTCCTGCGGTCAATAAGAAGGGGGGGTTGCGATTTTGTTTCATAAGGGGTTGTCAGTTCAAATTTTATCATCTACAAATGATGACAAAGGACGCTGGGTAATGGCAAAGGTTGTGATCCAAAATGAAACTTTGATTCTATTAAACATTTATGGTCCAGTTCGACCAGATCCTAAATTTTGGAATGATATCAAAATCCTTATATCTACTATGGACTGCCCTAATATTGTCGTTGCTGGCGACTTTAATCAATGGTTGGATCCATTCGCAGATAGGCTTTCCTCTCACAAGTTTCAACCTGATAAAACCCATAAATGTTTCCAATCTGCCATTGCCTCGCGTCCTCGTTATGATGTTTGGAAGACATGTAACCCTGATACCCTTGAATATACTTTTTTTTCCAATGTTCATCATACTCGCTCTCGGTTAGATTATATTATGATTAGTAAGTCACTCCTTCCCTCAATCCAAAAGTCTGATATCGGTGCTATTTTCCTATCTGATCATGCTCCTGTCCATGCATCCTTGGACCTCACTTCAACTTCCTCCAAATTCAGTCGATGGAAATTCAATACATTTCTGTTGTCTGATGCTACTTTTGTTAAAGAGGCTACGGCATATATTAATGAGTTCTTTCTCCTTAACAACCCTGCTGATACCTCTATTCCAAATAACTGGGACGCTTTTAAAGCCGCTTTCCGAGCTTTTACTATTTCTTATGTTGCAAAAAAGAAGAAATTTAATAGACTCAAATATGACGATCAACTCAAGCTCATTAAATCCCTTGAACACTCGTATTTTTCCTCCAAATCCAAGAATGCCCTTCAGGATCTAATCAAAGCTAAGTCGGACTTAAATAAAATTGCTACAGTTGAAGCCTGTAACACCCTATTGAAAATTAAATCCAAGTACCATGGCGGCCAAAACAAAGCAGGTAAAATGCTAGCAACTTATCTCAAAATCAAATCTGAACGTAAAACGATTGATCCTATTTTTAATGATCGTACTAATAAGTTGGTTCACTCAGATGAGGATATTGCAGAAGTATTTCATAATTATTATCGTACCCTTTATACTGATGACACTTACCCATCGGACTCTAATTTATTGTCTTTTTTTAAGGGTCTCCCACCTCCTCCTTCACTCCCAGATGAATTTGCCCAACTTGAGAAAGATATTTCTCTTCAAGAAATTCTCACAGCCATCTCTTCCCTTAAAAAATCAAAAGCACCGGGCCCTGATGGACTGCCTATAGAATTTTACTCTGCATTTCATAACATATTTGTGCCCCAATTGCATCAACTTTTTAATTCTTTTATCTCATCTGCCAAAGCCTCTGGCTCCTCCGTGGAAGCCCTTATTATCATAATTCCTAAACCTGACAAGGATCACTCCCAATGTAAAAATTTCCGTCCTATCTCCCTCATTAATTGTGATTGTAAAATATTTGCTAAAATTCTTGCTTCTCGTCTAGATGTCCTAATCCCTCTTTTGATTAAAACTGATCAGGTTGGCTTTGTAAAAGGCAGATTGGCCTCTGATAATGCCCGTATGTTCGCTAATGTTATTTCCCACAGTAAATCTTTTAAATCTCCCTTGGCAGCCCTATCCTTGGACGCTGAGAAGGCCTTTGATCGGATCAACTGGCAATTTATGTTCCGATCTTTGCAATGGTTTGGTTTTGGTCCCTTTTTTATTTCCTTAGTTAAACTCCTTTATTCCTCCCCTCGTGCTAGCATTTTTGTCAACAATCAATTCTCAAAACTTTTTTCTTTGAGTAGAGGCACGAGACAGGGCTGTCCTCTTCCCCATTATTATTTATCCTATGTCTTGAACCGTTTTTGGAACGAATCCGTACTAACCCAAATATCCATGGTTTTAAATTGGCATCTATGGAAACAAAAATATCTGCTTATGCAGATGATGTTCTTGTTTACATGGCTGACCCCGTTTCATCTTTACCCCCCTTCATGGATGAAGTTCGTCTATACTCTTCCATCTCTGGTTATAAACTTAATCTCTCCAAAACAGAAGTCCTTCCTCTCAACTCCATTTGTTATCAATACATGTTTCAATCCACTGACTTTGCTTGGTGCCCCTCCAAAATAAAATACCTTGGCATTTGGTTTTCCTCGTCTCTCGCTGACTCCATTAAATTTACTTTTGATTCCCTCGTTACCAAGATCCAGTCCCTTCTTCAACGTTGGTCTCCCTTATTTTTGTCCTGGTGGGGTAGACTGGATACTATTAAAATGATGATTACACCTCATATCCTATATACTGTTTCTATGCTCCCCATAAAAATTCAGTGCTCATACTTTGCTCGTTTGAATTCTATATGTACCAAATTCTTATGGAATACTAAACACCCCCGCATTGCTTTACAAACTCTCCTCCGTCCTAAAAATGAAGGTGGTGTACGATTTCCCAGCTTTAAATTATATCACTCAGCTTTTGTTATAAAACAATCCTTCACTTTAGCATATGATTTTTTGTCTTCACCTGTCCCTAGATGGGTGATGTTTGAATGCTCCTTGTTGAAAGATTTTTCGTTTCAACATGCTGTTTTCATGTCTAATTGTTCCTTTTTGTCCAAACACCCAGTTCTAAAGTACTCGAAGTCACTGCTGCTTGACGCTTTTACCAAAGACCTGTCTCCCCTCCAATGTTTTTTATCGTCCACTGTGTGGTATAATAAATTCCTTAAATATAAGGGCAAGTCTTTCTACTACAAATACTGGAAAGAAAAGGGGTCCTTTTTGTTCACCAATTCCTTTCTAATAACTCTATTTTATCGTTCCAAGAGTTGCAAACTCTGTATCAATTACCTATTTCATGTTTGCAGGAGTATACCATCGTCACTGATGCTATTCGCTCTCACTTAACTTCCATTTCTCCACCCGATGTTTTACCCCCCTTTTCTCCCACGTCCCCACTCTACCCTTTGTTCACTTTACAACAACCAAAAGCTGCCCTTGTATATAAATTACTGGTTTCTAGTGTTCTTGTTCGTCCTACAACTTATGTTGAGACTGCCTGGGAAGCTGATTTGAATATTTTGTTACCAGTTGATGTTTGGGACCATTTATGGTCCAAATTACATAAGGTTTCTATTGCTGCACGCATCACTCAATCACTTTTTTTTATTTATCATAGAGCTATTTTTACACCTGTAAGTATTTCCAAGTTTGCCCCTACCTCTTCCTCTACATGCTGGTCTTGTTCTTCTGAACCAGGTACACTCAAGCATCAACTGTTTGATTACCCTTTTGTCTTCTCATTTTGGAAATCTATCTGGGATATATGCATGCGCATGTTTAAATGTTCTGCACCATTCTCGTTACCAAAAGTATTTTTAGGTTCTTTATCAAATGATATTGATATGATCTCTTCTACTGCTCGATTACTTGATTTGTTCATTGCTCTTGCATTTAAAGTGATTCTCTCTTGCTGGAAAGATAATTCTAAAATCTCTGTTACAACTTGGTGGAATTTCATTTGCGATGAACATCGAATTTCTGTTGCTTCTTCTTCTTCTGTTCCTCTAAAAATCAAATCTGATCTCCTATGGCTCCCCTTTGTTTCTTACCTCTCTTCTACCAATTCCATGTGAGTTCATATCCTGTTCTTTTCCTTGCATTTTCCCAACTTTCTTCTAACCTCTTTTTCTTCCCCTCCACCTTTCTTCTCTGTCTTTCTCCTTTTTTCTCTTTTCTCTCTTTTTCTTTTCTTTACTTTCCTTTCTTCTTCTCATTGATGATTCTGGATTTTTTTTTCTCTTTTCATTAACTTTAGTGCCTTCTGTTTTCAATTTTTATAATCGCTTTCATTATTGTATGGCATTGTTTGTATTTTTGCTAAAATTTAATAAAAATTTCTTAAACAAAAAAAAACATCTAGAAATTCCACTGAAACAGAACTGTAAGTATTGTTAGACACAAGCTCATTTTGCATTGTATTGTATTATATTGTAATTGCATTCAATCAATAAGGGGTTTGTAAAGCGCTCTACTCCCCCGTTAGGGTCTCAAAGCGGTAGGAGGGGTAACTGTGGCTCTGTTGGGGTCATCTGAAGAGCCAGGTCTTGAGGTCCTTCCTGAACTGGAGCAGTGTAAAGCTTTGCTGGAGGTGGAGGTCGTTCCAGGTCTTGGCTGTGAGGTAGGAGGAGGACTTTCCACCCGCTCTGGTCCTGTAGAAGCATAGGACGGTGGCCAGGGAGGCGTTGGCTGATCAGAGATTTTATATAGCACTTACTATAACTGACAAGGCATAAACGTACTTTACCCCAAGCATTTTACTGCTCTAGGGATTAGTGGTTAGTCAATCAATCAGGTTATTGTGTAGCGCGTCTACTCACCCGTTAAGGTCTGAAGGGAGGGTGTTCTGCGGTTCAGTCGAAGAGCCAGGTCTTGAGGGCCTTCCTTCATTGAGGCAGTGACAGTTATTGCCTGCGATGTAGAGGCAGGCAATTTCAGGTCTTTGCAGCGAAGTAGGAGAAGGATCTTCCTCCAGCTGAGGTCTTGCGAATCCGTGGGATGGTGACCAGGACCAGTCGGGCGCAGTGGCGATGTCTGGTGGGAGCATAGAAAGAGAGGCGGTGGTTAAGGTATACAGGTCCAGCGCCGAGGAGGGCTTTTTAGGCATGTGTGAGGAGCTTGAAGTTGATTCTTTTGTTGATCAGGAGCCAGTGGAGGTCTCTCATTAGCCCGGAGTTGATGCTGTGATGGGGGATGTTCATGGTGAGTCTGGCGGAGGTGTTCTGGATGCTCTGCAGTTTCTTTAGGAGTTTTTGGGTGGTGCTGGCATAGAGTGCGTTGCCATAGTCAAATCTGCTTCTGGCAAGCGCATGGGTGACCGTTTTCCTGGACTCGGTGGGGATCCACTTAAAAATCTTCCGAAGCAGGAGGAGCATGTGGAAGCAGAAGGACGAGACAGCATTGGTTTGGTGGTTCATTGAGAGCTGGGAGTCCTGGATGAGGCCGAGGTTTTGTGCATGGTCCATGGGTGTGGGGGGAGGGGAGAGGGGTTCCAAGAGCTGAGGGCCACCAGGAGTCATCCCAGGTGGAGGGGTGGAACCCTGGACGAGGACTTCAGTCTTGTGTGAGTGGAGGTAGCTGTCCTTCAACCAGGCGGTGACAGCCTTTATACCATTGTGGAAGTTGCTCTTGGTGGCTGTGGGTTTGTTGGTGACAGAGGTGAGAGAGAGAATCAGCTGGGTGTGGTGCCGTTGCCATAGGAGAAGATGCTGAGTCTGTGGTTTCTGATGATGGCTGCAAGTGGGGCCATGTAGATGTTGAAGAGGGTGTCAGGGGGGAGCCCTGAGGCACACCACAACTGGTCTTTGTGGGTTCAGAGTAATAAGGTGGAAGTCTGTCTGTGTGTTTGGATGGTAAGAAAGGAGTGAATCCATGCTCATTCTTTGTGGCAGATGCCGGCATCGTGGAGTCTTGCGCAGTGGGTTTGGTGGGAGACAATGTCGAACACGGCCGAGAGGTCCAGGAGGATGAGGAATGAGAGCTGCAGTTTAGCACCAGTTGAGAAGGGTTTGGATGTTGTTTGTAGCAGCCAGGAGTGCGGTCTCGGTGCTGTGGTTGCCTCTGAAGCCCAATTGGTAGAGCTCCAGGATGTGGTTTGTTTCAATGAACTCAGAGAGTTGGGCTTTGATGGCCTTCTCGATGACTTTAGCTGGGAAGGGGAGGAGACAGATGGGTCTATAGTCCAGTGTTATTTTGTATTGTTAATTAATAGGATTTAACTTGTATGCTCAAGCAAAAACCATTTCATGCTTTCCCTATGGTTTCTTTGTGGTAGATTAAATTAAAAGGCATTAGGTGTGAGCATTAGTGAAGATGTGTGTAGGTGGTTGGTGGGTGCAATAACTGACTAAGAGATGTTAAATATTCAAAGGTTGCAGGGCTATGACTTTCAAAAAAGGAAAGGTTGTAATAGTTAAAATGAGTTGTGGGCAGTTTGCAGAAATACATAAATAGAGATTTAAGGGAAATGCATGTGACTTTGAGAAGGTTGTGGTCAAAGAAAGATGCATGTATTGTTATCGAGTTGCTTGATATATTCAGGAAGGCATTCTAGTGTAGAGTCCATAATGAGGTCAAATGTATCCATTATGAGGCAATGAAGGCTAGTTTTAATGGGAAAATGTGCACAAATGTATATGTATGTTGATTCACCAAAACACATGGGGTAGCAAAGGTGACATTACACACCCTTTGACCTTAATGAAATCACACAAATCTTGAATCTTGCCAAGAAGCAATGCTACATTACCTTAACCCTGATGACAGCACAATATTTGATATTGCTGAAGTTCCATAATTAAAGCATGATTAATATGACAATCCACACAGGTAAATGCCTAGTTTAGATACCACCTGTATTAGGGTGCTAAAATGATCTTTACAAGCAGTAGAGCCTAACCAGCGAGTGCACTGAGAAAGCCTGTCCTCTTCTCAAAGCATTTTGGGGGAGTTCTCCACCATGAGAAAATTTGGAAAAAATAGGGTCAAATGGTTCATTTTATAGCTCAATATTCACAAACACATGCTAAAAGGCTCTGAAAGGACACTAATCATATACTCAAGCCCCTTCATGTATTTCCCTGCTAATGAAACCCTGAATCTTCCCCAAGTGATGCCCCCTATTTTTCCAAAGTGTCCGATTGGTTCTCCCTTATTTCAACATATTGTGCCAGCACCAGTGTTTTGTCATGGATGTTCCCTTATGCCAAAAAATGACACAAAGTTCGGTAGTGCCGGAATTTTGTCACTAATGTCCGGCATATACTATAGGTGAACCTTATGTGGAATTAATTACCTCTAGAATATCTGAGCCAGCCTTTTGTCATGCTTGTCCCCTTCCATTGTTTTCCTTCCTTCTGGCAAGAATTAATTTCAAATATGCCAGTGCCACTCACCCGAAGGGATGACAGAGTTGGGGGGGGGGGGGGGCTAAGGGGGGGAATTGGAGACCTAGGGATGAGTGCTTGAGAGGGCCTTGCACTAGTTGCCTGGAAGGACTCTGTGAGAGGGTGTGAATAGATGGTTGGGGAAAAACCCGGTAAACCTGCAGAGACAGGTGGGGACCATGGGACGTTCAACCGATTGTCTTTAAGTTTATGCTGTACTGTATGATAGAGATCTTATTTGATAAAAAAGAAAATATAGATATATATATGGCAGTGCCAGCATTTGGCCATGGGTCCCCTAGACCAAGAAATTCCGCAAGTATGCCAGTGCCAGCATATTTTCACGGGTGCCATATATGTCACGAATTGTGTCTATTATTGCTAGTACCAGTAGGGAAGCCTATAATGCCAATAAATACCTCTAGAATAGTGCATCGAAGCAACAGAACACGAATGCCTGTTATGTTCGGTGCTTTTTAAAATTTATTTTTTGCACAATTTTTCTTTTACCACAAAGTGCATTCTTGCTTCAGAAAACGACGCGATAAGGTATTTCGCACTAAAATGTAGAGCTAAAGAATAGATTGCATGTGGGTAATCACGCGTAATATGGTCAGAATTCCGCATAATTAGACGAAAGCATATTTTTCCGTATTCCGCACACTCCTACAACATACAAAGAGAGTGGATCCCTGACGCCCATAAGAACAAACTACCCCTTTGTTCTTGGCACTGATTTTGCCACCGCTACGTGGACAGGTTTCAAAGGCATTGCCAGGGGCACGCCTGAGGTCAGAATAGCCAGAGCTGTGTAGCATCCGGGAAAATGCGTCACTAATCGGTTTTGTAAATTTATGGGTGTGATAAAGAAAGTATGTGATGTCATTGTTTCCCCTTCTAATATGAAGCATACTGGCGCTGAATTATGCGGATGATTTTAATAACTGAAACCTAAAGGAGTTCAGTTAAAAATGCATTGTTTTTCTTAAAAATATGGAATGATTCATTTTTTTGCCCCTGTTTAATCGAGGGTCCAACATAATGAAAGGTTCCCAAAATAAATAGCTTTATCGTTTTCAGACTATGACGAATGATTTATGGATCGTTTTTTTTGTATTATTAATTGTCAATCATCTTCCCTCTTCAATCGATAATATGTTATTTTATTATATTTCTCACTGTTGGCGTTCCATGCCAAGATTGCAGCTTAAAACGGGTGCCGTGACATTTGCACAACCAGATCAGTCTAGAAATTATGTTTATGCATCTGACAGTGCCCGTAAATGTCATTTTTTGCAACACTCTCTTGAAAGGTCACATTATTTGCACTGGTAGGTATTTGCAAATGTGGGTGTCAAATTAATTCCAGAGCAGTGGGTTTGCAATTTGCAAACCAGCCCTTATGATTTTTAAAACGACACATTTCCTATATTTCTGAATTTTTATAATGCGCACTTCAGTAAAAATTATAACTTCTCTGTGCTCCTCACCACCCTTCAGCCATATCAAAGTACTTTAAATACAGGGCCTCATTTATGAAAAGTGATGCATCGCTGCGTGAAAACAGCGATGCGTCACTTTTCCCTGCGCCCTCCTTGCGACACCAATGATGCGCCATATTTACAGTATGACGCATCATTGCGCAAGGAGTTACAGATACGTCCGTATTTCTGACGTATCTGTATGGCGCAAAAGTGACGCATTGCTGGAGTGTGTCACAAAAGTGACGCAACTCCAGCAATGAATCCTTTCACATGGGGCAAGCCCCATGTGAAAGGGCCTGCGCCAGTCTTACGCCTGCTGTGAGGCAGGCGTAAGAAATTGACGCATTTGGGTCCTAGGAGTGGCGCAGTGAACTTTTATAGATTTCACTGCGTCACTTCTCTGACCTTTTCTTACGTCAGAACACCATCCTGCATACATTATACCTGGCGCAGGTATAATGTAGCACAGGGGTTTACAAAGTGATGCATCTACCTAGATGCGTCACTTTGTAAATTTGGTGCAACAAGGCACATTTTTTACGCTGCTGGTGCGTCACAAAAAGTGATGCACCGGCGGCGTAAAAGTGACTCACGGCCTCATAAATGAAGGAGATGATGTTCTTCTAATGGCATTTTACGGGCCCTCAATTTTACCATCCTCGAAGGATGAAATGCTGAGTTCGATATCCTGACCTGCAGATCACTGCAACCAACAGCGAACGTTTAACTCACTGAGCATTCCTTGTTACCCATGAATAAATAACCAGTTTTGCTCCGGTTTCTCCATTCATTCTTTTTTTCCCGTCACTATACATTATTTGTCTTTGCATTTTTTGCTCTGATGCAGCTGGTTGCTCCTCTAACAGTAGCGTGGAAGTTGTGTGCAGTGTTTAAAGAGTCGAGCTGACAAGCGCTTTAACTCAGACGAGTAGACGGTTCTTTGAAAAGAAGCTCCAGGCCAGGCATTCATGTTCAGACAGAGAACTGCGCGCAGTGCATTACAATCTCTGCGCATTTGTAAAGGACAACAAAGAGCGCCGAGTCTGAGCCCCGGGGTCAGTTTCATCCAAGAGCGATGGAAAGCATTTAGGAAACTGCCCAGCCATGGAGAGCCTGCCAGCAGAGCATTGATCTGGCCTGGTGTGGAAGATGGACTTTGAACCACTCACTGTCCGGTGAATAGAGCCGCACGGCATGGGCTGAGCAGACATATTCTAGGGCGAACAGAAAGAAGTTCGTGAAGAGCCAAATAAAAGAGGTCGTCAAAACTGTCTTTTATGCAACTGGGTTTTGATCTCTAAAACGTCTCTTACTTTTTTTTTACATTAGGTGCCTGATCTGAAATTGTGTACTGTTCTGAAATTACACAAATTAACACAAAAGGGACTAAGGGACATATTTAGAAGTCCCTTTCACCACCACAACAGTCACTCTTAGTGACGCTGTGATGGCTATAGGAGCTTTGCCTTATTTACAAGGCAGCGACAGGTGTGGCTTAACGCTGCCTTGTCAACAAGGCCCACTTTCACGCTACACTTAGAGTGAAAGGTGCAGGCAGTGGGTGTTGTGGTGGGCGTTCCACCGCAACACCCATTGATTTTGTCGCTGCCCCCTATTTACAAGAGCAGCGTAAATAGGAGGCAGCGCCAAAATCCAGAGAAACCTGGTGTTAAAAAGGTGAAACAAGGAGAAATACTTTATTTCTCCTTGTTGTTGATGTTTCAATGTGTGCTGCCTTGTTGCCTTCCCAGTGTAAGAATTGGCTTTTGTAGTCCGGTCTGCCCTGTTCCCATGATGCACTGGGCCAGGGACAGACTAATTTGCATACAGCCAGGTTCTGAAACTGGGATGGTGCAATGAGCTAAAAAACGGTGTTGGATCTAGCCCAGATCTCTTGACTGGGTGAGAGTATTCTGCTTAATTCAGAGACTCTGTCCCTCACCACCCCTTGTTGTAAATATTTTTGTCCACCCTAAGCGTGGAAGGGTATACTCAGACATGAGTCCCTTGCTCATTGCACCATCAGGATTCAAGCAAGCCGGGCCGAAGACAGCTGTAATGCCAGAAACCGGTCCCCGGAAGCTTGTTTCCTTCCCAGTGTAAGAATTGGCTTTTGTAGTCCGGTCTGCCCTGTTCCCATGATGCACTGGGCCAGGGACAGACTAATTTGCATACAGCCAGGTTCTGAAACTGGGATGGTGCAATGAGCTAAAAAAACGGTGTTGGATCTAGCCCAGATCTCTTGACTGGGTGGGAGTATTCTGCTAAATTCAGAGACTCTGTCCCTCACCACCCCTTGTTGTAAATATTTTTGTCCACCCTAAGCGTGGAAGGGTATACTCAGACATGAGTCCCTTGCTCATTGCACCATCAGGATTCAAGCAAGCCGGGCCGAAGACAGAAACCGGTCCCCGGAAGCTTGTTTCCTTCCCAGTGTAAGAATTGGCTTTTGTAGTCCGGTCTGCCCTGTTCCCATGATGCACTGGGCCAGGGACAGACTAATTTGCATACAGCCAGGTTCTGAAACTGGGATGGTGCAATGAGCTAAAAAACGGTGTTGGATCTAGCCCAGATCTCTTGACTGGGTGAGAGTATTCTGCTTAATTCAGAGACTCTGTCCCTCACCACCCCTTGTTGTAAATATTTTTGTCCACCCTAAGCGTGGAAGGGTATACTCAGACATGAGTCCCTTGCTCATTGCACCATCAGGATTCAAGCAAGCCGGGCCGAAGACGGCTGTAATGCCAGAAACCGGTCCCCGGAAGCTTGTTTCCTTCCCAGTGTAAGAATTGGCTTTTGTAGTCCGGTCTGCCCTGTTCCCATGATGCACTGGGCCAGGGACAGACTAATTTGCATACAGCCAGGTTCTGAAACTGGGATGGTGCAATGAGCTAAAAAACGGTGTTGGATCTAGCCCAGATCTCTTGACTGGGTGAGAGTATTCTGCTTAATTCAGAGACTCTGTCCCTCACCACCCCTTGTTGTAAATATTTTTGTCCACCCTAAGCGTGGAAGGGTATACTCAGACATGAGTCCCTTGCTCATTGCACCATCAGGATTCAAGCAAGCCGGGCCGAAGACGGCTGTAATGCCAGAAACCGGTCCCCGGAAGCTTGTTTCCTTCCCTGTGTAAGAATTGGCTTTTGTAGTCCGGTCTGCCCTGTTCCCATGATGCACTGGGCCAGGGACAGACTAATTTGCATACAGCCAGGTTCTGAAACTGGGATGGTGCAATGAGCTAAAAAACGGTGTTGGATCTAGCCCAGATCTCTTGACTGGGTGAGAGTATTCTGCTTAATTCAGAGACTCTGTCCCTCACCACCCCTTGTTGTAAATATTTTTGTCCACCCTAAGCGTGGAAAGGTATACTCAGACATGAGTCCCTTGCTCATTGCACCATCAGGATTCAAGCAAGCCGGGCCGAAGACGGCTGTAATGCCAGAAACCGGTCCCCGGAAGCTTGTTTCCTTCCCAGTGTAAGAATTGGCTTTTGTAGTCCGGTCTGCCCTGTTCCCATGATGCACTGGGCCAGGGACAGACTAATTTGCATACAGCCAGGTTCTGAAACTGGGATGGTGCAATGAGCTAAAAAACGGTGTTGGATCTAGCCCAGATCTCTTGACTGGGTGAGAGTATTCTGCTTAATTCAGAGACTCTGTCCCTCACCACTCCTTGTTGTAAATATTTTTGTCCACCCTAAGCGTGGAAGGGTATACTCAGACATGAGTCCCTTGCTCATTGCACCATCAGGATTCAAGCAAGCCGGGCCGAAGACGGCTGTAATGCCAGAAACCGGTCCCCGGAAGCTTGTTTCCTTCCCAGTGTAAGAATTGTCTTTTGTAGTCCGGTCTGCCCTGTTCCCATGATGCACGGGGCCAGGGACAGACTAATTTGCATACAGCCAGGTTCTGAAACTGGGATGGTGCAATGAGCTAAAAAACAGTGTTGGATCTAGCCCAGATCTCTTGACTGGGTGAGAGTATTCTGCTTAATTCAGAGACTCTGTCCCTCACCACCCCTTGTTGTAAATATTTTTGTCCACCCTAAGAGTGGAATGGTATACTCAGACATGAGTCCCTTGCTCATTGCACCATCAGGATTCAAGCAAGCCGGGCCGAAGACGGCTGTAATGCCAGAAACCGGTCCCCGGAAGCTTGTTTCCTTCCCAGTGTAAGAATTGGCTTTTGTAGTCCGGTCTGCCCTGTTCCCATGATGCACTGGGCCAGGGACAGACTAATTTGCATACAGCCAGGTTCTGAAACTGGGATGGTGCAATGAGCTAAAAAATGGTGTTGGATCTAGCCCAGATCTCTTGACTGGGTGAGAGTATTCTGCTTAATTCAGAGACTCTGTCCCTCACCACCCCTTGTTGTAAATATTTTTGTCCACCCTAAGCGTGGAAGGGTATACTCAGACATGAGTCCCTTGCTCATTGCACCATCAGGATTCAAGCAAGCCGGGCCAAAGACGGCTGTAATGCCAGAAACCGGTCCCCGGAAGCTTGTTTCCTTCCCAGTGTAAGAATTGGCTTTTGTAGTCCGGTCTGCCCTGTTCCCATGATGCACTGGGCCAGGGACAGACTAATTTGCATACAGCCAGGTTCTGAAACTGGGATGGTGCAATGAGCTAAAAAACGGTGTTGGATCTAGCCCAGATCTCTTGACTGGGTGAGAGTATTCTGCTTAATTCAGAGACTCTGTCCCTCACCACCCCTTGTTGTAAATATTTTTGTCCACCCTAAGCGTGGAAGGGTATACTCAGACATGAGTCCCTTGCTCATTGCACCATCAGGTTTCAAGCAAGCCGGGCCGAAGACGGCTGTAATGCCAGAAACCGGTCCCCGGAAGCTTGTTTCCTTCCCAGTGTAAGAATTGGCTTTTGTAGTCCGGTCTGCCCTGTTCCCATGATGCACTGGGCCAGGGACAGACTAATTTGCATACAGCCAGGTTCTGAAACTGGGATGGTGCAATGAGCTAAAAAACGGTGTTGGATCTAGCCCAGATCTCTTGACTGGGTGAGAGTATTCTGCTTAATTCAGAGACTCTGTCCCTCACCACCCCTTGTTGTAAATATTTTTGTCCACCCTAAGCGTGGAAGGGTATACTCAGACATGAGTCCCTTGCTCATTGCACCATCAGGATTCAAGCAAGCCGGGCCGAAGACGGCTGTAATGCCAGAAACCGGTCCCCGGAAGCTTGTTTCCTTCCCAGTGTAAGAATTGGCTTTTGTAGTCCGGTCTTCCCTGTTCCCATGATGCACTGGGCCAGGGACAGACTAATTTGCATACAGCCAGGTTCTGAAACTGGGATGGTGCAATGAGCTAAAAAACGGTGTTGGATCTAGCCCAGATCTCTTGACTGGATGAGAGTATTCTGCTTAATTCAGAGACTCTGTCCCTCACCACCCCTTGTTGTAAATATTTTTGTCCACCCTAAGCGTGGAAGGGTATACTCAGACATGAGTCCCTTGCTCATTGCACCATCAGGATTCAAGCAAGCCGGGCCGAAGACGGCTGTAATGCCAGAAACCGGTCCCCGGAAGCTTGTTTCCTTCCCAGTGTAAGAATTGGCTTTTGTAGTCCGGTCTGCCCTGTTCCCATGATGCACTGGGCCAGGGACAGACTAATTTGCATACAGCCAGGTTCTGAAACTGGGATGGCGCAATGAGCTAAAAAACGGTGTTGGATCTAGCCCAGATCTCTTGACTGGGTGAGAGTATTCTGCTTAATTCAGAGACTCTGTCCCTCACCACCCCTTGTTGTAAATATTTTTGTCCACCCTAAGCGTGGAAGGGTATACTCAGACATGAGTCCCTTGCTCATTGCACCATCAGGATTCAAGAAAGCCGGGCCGAAGACGGCTGTAATGCCAGAAACCGGTCCCCGGAAGCTTGTTTCCTTCCCAGTGTAAGAATTGGCTTTTGTAGTCCGGTCTGCCCTGTTCCCATGATGCACTGGGCCAGGGACAGACTAATTTGCATACAGCCAGGTTCTGAAACTGGGATGGTGCAATGAGCTAAAAAACGGTGTTGGATCTAGCCCAGATCTCTTGACTGGGTGAGAGTATTCTGCTTAATTCAGAGACTCTGTCCCTCACCACCCCTTGTTGTAAATATTTTTGTCCACCCTAAGCGTGGAAGGGTATACTCAGACATGAGTCCCTTGCTCATTGCACCATCAGGATTCAAGCAAGCCGGGCCGAAGATGGCTGTAATGCCAGAAACCAGTCCCCGGAAGCTTGTTTCCTTCCCAGTGTAAGAATTGGCTTTTGTAGTCCGGTCTGCCCTGTTCCCATGATGCACTGGGCCAGGGACAGACTAATTTGCATACAGCCAGGTTCTGAAACTGGGATGGTGCAATGAGCTAAAAAACGGTGTTGGATCTAGCCCAGATCTCTTGACTGGGTGAGAGTATTCTGCTTAATTCAGAGACTCTGTTCCTCACCACCCCTTGTTGTAAATATAGCCTTGTGCATTCAGCACACATAGAAACAGCAAAACGCCAATGATTGTTTAAGTGCAGGAAGGTCCCCCTTGGCTTGGAGTGCAAAGAAGATGGCGGTGTGAACGCTCAGCTCCGGCTGGACCGGACACCTTTATGCAAAGTTCACAGTCTACTTGTCACCCTATGTAACCGGAATATCAGGGAACATTTAATAAGCCAATAGAGCAAAGAAATGCATGGAAGATAAGAACTTTCGCAGCAGGGGAAGCTCCAGAACACGAATCGGACCTGACAGAGCTCCGATGCCATGACGAGTTCCACTGCGGCGCATAGACAGTGAAGACCCCGGAAAATCCTTGGACATTCCTAAATATCCGTTCAATTGGAGAGGCGGTTCCAGACACGAAATACCCACTTCCAAAAAGAGAAAAGTAAGACTGGATATGCGGTTCCAGAGACAGAATACCTGACACCAAAAAAGAGGAAAGTAAGACTTGCATATTCACTCAACGCTGTATTCACATATGAGTGAAAAAGCAACACTGGGTGTGGGCTCCCCACAGTAAGACCAAGCCTCATCAAAGTAACAAAACAACAAGAGAGCCAATACTGAGACTACTCTTTACCTCAAAGTAACCAGCGCACCTGAAATTAAACTAGATGCGCATATGGCACCGATGCCTTAACCTAAAATGGCGGTCACTGAAAGGATCCACAAGGACCTCCACTAGCCTCCTCTATAAACGTGCGTAAGGCACATGTAATCGAGCACAGTTTGCAGCGTAATCTTATACTTTACGCACAGGGGCTTTGCTAAATACTCTCCTATAGTGCAGTAAAGAGAGCATAATAGAGTGCCTGTCCCTAAGATGGATGCCGCATGCTGCTCAACATGCCAACTTCGATGTCTCTTGATCCCTGAAAATCTCCAGAAAAGACAGCTATCACCCCAGTACAGTACAAGCACCTGACATGGAATAGAGCTATAATAAAGGCCAATAGCTTTGTCAAAATCATCTTAGAAAAAATATACCAAGACAAGGATTTCACTTGCTGATTTCATTTGATGCAATGTGGAACAAGGAAATCTGTGAAGGAAATATATAGGGATACCATATATAGCCCAATTATTTACATCTGTAAATCTGTTTAGGGATTGGTCGGTTCACTCGACCTCAAGATGGCAGATGCACACTGACTATTGGATATCCTTTCTTTTAAAAAAACAATTATTTTAAAGAAACATTTTATTGAAGACAGGGTTATACAGTATATACATTGTATAAGCATGTATGTTGAAAGATTTTGCTGGCACAGATGTAACCATATGCCTAAGTCCATAGCCAGTTACATACATTTTATATTTGATCAAATTTTAGCAGCTATCCTTTCTTAAAAAAGGGGCATAAAATGTTGATTCACCACCTGTGGTGGGTTCGCAGAACCAGGGAGGTTGAATGGCTGCAGCAGGGTTGGGTTCAGGACCTGGCTGAAGGTGCCAGACAACAATTGCAATCAGGTCGCAAAACATTGAAAAAAAACTGACTTCCAAGTTTGGGCGGTAACTCATTACCAAATGAGAAGAGGTCCCTGTTGCACCTGTTCCCCTTTGTGAATGTAAAGATAATATTTGGTAGAGAGTAGGCAGCTAGAGGACCACTGCCAACTCTCCAGCAAACTTTAAAACTAGGGGCTCAATTATGAGTTCAGCGGTCAATGGGTCTGCCAAATCCGTGGTGGTGGTCCACGTGACGTATTATGAGTATGGCGGTTGGACTGCCGCTGGACCGCTGCTATCACCAGGGATCCTTGATTCTGACGTGGTGGTGCACTGGTTAGAGGCCGCAATATGATGGTAGTGCTGTTGCGGCACCGCCAAGCACATTACGAGTTTCCTCACCACTCTCCTTTTCATGGGGGTGAGCCCACCATGAAAAGGGTGGCAGTGAGACAACTAATGCCTTTGGACTGTGGGTGCATACAGGGGGGCACATTGTGTGCCCCCTATCTGTATGCACCCCCTGTTCCTGTATGGCTTTGACTGCACAGACCATGCTGTGCAGGAACATGCTTTGGCTCGCCTACGTCAAACACTAAACAAATGCCTGAATTAACATTGAGTAAAAACTATAGCTCAATTTAGTTAATGTATTATTTCAGAATGCAAGAATAGAAACCAAATTGGCTTGGAAAAGTGATGAAAACCATACACAAGCAATGGCCCGTAGCCCCGAGGAACCAAGGAAACCAAAAGAGGTGACAGAGGGGACGAAAAGACAATATAAAGAAGTAAAACATAAGCTGGAAAAGGGAAGAGGGGGATATGCAGGCAAACAAGCTAAAGCCTTGCATCTATGGAGGCAACACGTGTTGAGGAGAACAACTCACTGTTGTAGGGCACCTTAGTAATAAGCAGTTTCTTCAATAAATCTATCTAGTAGATACCAAAGATTGCTGGAGAAGATATTTGAGCATTGCATATGGCATTGCTAGTTATTTACACTACGAATATAAGTTATCATTCCCTCCACGTATGGAAAGAAATGATGTTGGCAGATTTCTAGTCCCTAAGGATTTGTTTAACTGCAGTGGTTAATAATAGGTGAAGAAGAGCACATTTTGCTTGTTTGGAGTGTGAAGAAGCTAGTGTGCCAAAATTCACCATGGTGAAGTCGAATATAATGTTTCGTTTACATAATTGTTCTGTGACTTTTGTCCGATATGGTTTTTTTTAACTGCAGTTGAAAACCATGTGTTCAAACTCCCCCAGTTTCTCTTTACAATCCTAGCATATATCTGAGTCAGCTAGTTTGCCTTTGGCTAATCTACTTGATGTCCAGTATGCTAAGTGAATAGTATGGATTTTTGAATGGGCCAAGGAAAGAATAATTTTATGCTGCACAGTTTTGGAGAATATGATGACCCAGGTTTCTTCATCTGGAGGATCTCGATTCACATTTTTGAAGTGTTTTTCCCATTTGGATGGTAGCTAAGATAATGTTTTGGACGAGTGAAGGGTTAACAGCCTGTACATTTCAGAAGTGGTGTGCCCAGTCGCTATCTATTTCAGAAGTAGAGGGCATTTGGGAACATTAAAAGAACCTATTTTAGATAGTTTCACTTTTATTTTTCAAGTAGTGTAAAATTCAAAATCGGCTCATTTTCTGAGGTGGTGTGACCAGTTGCTATCCAAATCAGAAGTAGAGAGCCTACTTCAGGATCATGAGAAAGACCTATTTCAGATAATCTAACTTTTATTTTTCAAATAGTGTAAAAATCCAAAATGGATCATTTTCTGAATTGTTGGAGTTCAGTAAATGACAGAGAGCCATGCGAACAGTAGAGATCCCTGATTAGAGTTATACCTTTTGTCAGCCCAGCTGTGGAAGTTTAATGACAGCAATTATATGTTTGTCTTCTTACATTTCCTGAGTGATAGGTGTTTCAATAGGTATTTCGAACCTTCCAATATGTGTAGTCAATTTTTTGTCTATAAGGAGAACTGTCCTCCCTGTGTCTGTGAAGATCTGTTTTGAGTGGTTATGTGCAAAGTGATTCATTTTTATTATTGAAATAATATGATTAGGTGAAGCAGGATCTTTTTGTATTTGATACAGTAAGGTTTGAAAGCAGGGTTATCCAGAACACACATCACTCTTTAAATGGTGTGGCAGGCGGTTTGGTAATTTAACCAGTTGAGGAATTTTTATTTGCCATTGCTGTAAATTAGGGCCTCATTATGATGGTGGTGGGACCGCCACCGTCACCCCGTCAGTGGCAGTTCCACCACCATCGGTGCCTGCGTTCCCGCCCGCCTCATCATGATGGCTGGCAGTTCTTTGGGAGTTGGAGAGACCGACTGCAACGGACCAGCCGGTCTGATGTGCTGCACTACCTACAATGGTGGCGGTGCCTGGCAGGCACCGCCGTAGGTATTCCTATCCACCGGCCCATTCATGTCGGTGAACCTGCCATGGAAAGGTTGGCAGAAAGAGACATTTGGGGCCAGTAGCAGGCCCCCCTTCACCTATGGCCCTTAGCTTTGGTGTTTGCTGCAGCCTGCAGCACATGCTGCAATACAGATTGTACACAGTGCAACTGCCTTGAAGGTGACCGCATTGTAATTCCTATGGTGGGACCGCCAACAGCAAGTTGGGCAGTCCCATCCCTGATATGATGGCTGCCAGACTGCAGTCCGACCACCATCATAATGAAGCCCTTATGGCCTCATTATAATAAGGGTCAGACTTACCTTTGACCACCATCGTATTGGAGACGGGACTGCCCGACTTGCTGTCGGCGGTCCTGCCAATAATATTACAAGGCGGTCACAAAGTGCATCTTATGTATTGCGGTGTGTGCTGCAAGGTGCAGTCTATTTCTTAAGGGAGATTCTGGCCCATTTGTTCTTCCATAGGAATGCATAAGTCATCATATCCACTGACACTAAGAATCATTGAGAGAGGTGAATAGGGCGCATGCTAAAGACAAAATGAGTAAGTGGAGTGATCATCAGTCTGAAAGACTCAACTCTGCCCCACCATGAAATGTGTTTTGGAGACCAGTATTCAAGTAGGTTTCTAACTGTTTCCAGGTTATTAGTTTCATTATATTTAACTGAGAATGATAAAACATTGGAAAACCATGTACCAAGCTATTTAATGTAGTCGAGCTGCCAGTGGAGACCTGACTTACTGATACATATGGAAGGGCAATGTACATTTAGAGAGGGGACTTTGGTCTTTACCCTGGTCAGTGTTTATCCTGAAACCCCAGAGATGCCTCGTATAATATTTAACAGTGCAGGAGTCGTAGAGGCATCCATGAATTACTGGGAGCAAAGGTATACCATCAGCATAAGGCACCATTTTAAGTTGGAGTGAGTTACAACCAAATGTTTAGATGTTGCCGCAGTGGCTTGTTAGTTGTAAGAGATGGTAATAGCCATAAGAAACAAAAGTGGACAGAGAGGTCAGCTTTGCAGGGTACCTTGTTGGTGAGGACGGCATCTGATAATGAACCATTAATACTCACACTGGCCATTGAAGCTATGACATGCCATGACAATATTGATGAACTGGGTCCAAAATGATGGTGCTGTAGCACGACTTCTAGATAAGATGATGTCTGTATTCCTTTGGAATAACAAATGGGCCAGAATCTCCCTTAAGAAATTAAGCCTAAATTGCAGCAATTGCGAATGCAAATTTCCCAACTGGTTTACTTACCAACCCGCCTACCACACCATTCAAAGAGCGATGTGGGTCATAATTAACATTGCTTTCCAATCTTATTGATATCATATAGAAAAAGTTATTGCGTCTCCTAATCATATTATTTCAATAATAACAAGAAATCACTTTGCTCCTCGCCACTCAAAAACAGGTCTTAACAGACAAAGGGAGGACAATTCTCCTTTTATTTTTTTTTTTTATTTTTATTTTTTTCTTTTTTAAAGGGCACAACACATCATAAATTAGACTTTACAACTTTTGAAATAAAAATAAGAGAGTAAAGAAAAGAAACGAGAAGGAAAAAAAAATGTAAGAATGCATCGATAATCAGTAAAAAGAAGACACGGAGAAAGAAAAAAAAAAAAAAAAAAGGAAAAAGGAACGAGACCGAGAGCACAACAGTGTATCAAACATCTCAATATACATTCTAGCTACCCCTACTGTGCTTCGAGTCGACATTATTTGTCCTTAAAACTACCAGGTCAACCTAGAGAAGAATTAATCATCATTATTCTCATCCTTCCACCTAGTTATTGGTTCCCAGATTTCTGCTCCCAATTTCCTTCCCTTTTTCCCTTTTCTTGCATAGATCGCCTTTTCCAAATTATATATCCTAAGTATCCTGGCTAGCCACTGTTGATATGTTGGCGGTAATAAATCAAGCCACGCTGAGGCAATACATAATCTCAATACAGCCATTGCGACAAAAATAAAATACACCCCTTCCCTCTGGGTTCCATCCACGTTCACACCTAACAATATTATTGTGGGTGTCAGATTAACACAAATTCCTAATGTATTTTGAAAAAAGCCTCAATCCCTTTCAATATAGGAGATAGCTGGGGACATGTTGCAAATATATGTATTATATCCGCCTGAAAACTTCCGCATCTTGGGCAACTAATACCCGTTACTCCCCCCCATTGCGCTATTTTTGCCGGAGTGTAGTATAGCCGATATAATGTTTTATAATGTTGCGCCTGGAGGGCTGCGGAGCAAAGAACGTTCTGACCCAACTCTAATGACAACTTAAAACATTCTCTCTCTGTCCCTAGTTTCTCTGCCCAACTCCCACTCCATTTTTCTAAATCGTCCTCTCTTGTTTCTGTTAACTCATGATAAAACCTCTTAATAGTGCAATTTACTCCCTCCTGTAATACCTCCATTATAGAATTTTTTTCAAATCCCGCAGACCCCCCTGTTTTATTTATTAAAAAACTCCTAACTTGCAGGTACTTAAAAAAGTGCCTTGTATCCACTCCACATTTTACCTGGATCTCGGAAAACTGTAACAGGCCCTGGGGCCCCATAAGATCACCAATCTTCGTGATTCCCTTTCTCACCCATATATTAAAGACTGTATCTGAAAAAATGTCTTGAGGAAAAGCCGGGTTGTTCGCCATTCTTGTATATCTATTATTATTACCTAAACCATATCTCTTACTAAATGCCTTCCAAATGTTATATGCTGCCATAATTGTCTTAAAACGGGTTCTCTTATAATAGCTTGAATCTAGATGTCTAAGCATAACATTTTTAGCCTCTTCACCCAGCAACAGGCCATATATTGGCAATGTTCCTAGTTCATCCTCCCCTTCTGCCTCCGCTCCACCTAACAGTCCCACCATATATTGTAAAGCAGCGGCCCAATAATAAAATTTCAAGTCTGGTAGTGCCCACCCCCCTCGTTCTCTCGGAAGTGCCATAAACCTTAATGCACTCCTAGTCTTTCCTTTGGACCAAATGGATCTATTAATCATTGCTTCTATGTTCTTAAACCAGTTGCTACTAAAAAACAGCGGGATTGCCCTAAAGATATCCAAACATTTTGGTAATATCATCATTTTGATAATATTAGTTCGGCCAACTATCGATAAGTGCAGATTATGAAGCCTATCCAAATCCCTTCTAACTTTAGCTATGATCGGTATTATATTTAATTCCACAACTTTCTCCAACTCCGAGGTAATTATGATACCAAGATATGTACCTGTCTGGACCACCCTATGATCCTGGCATACTGTACTTTTATTCATCACGATCTGTGTTTTAGTGGTGTTTAGGGAGTAGCCAGACACCTTACCAAAATTTCTAGCCTCCAATTCCACATGTATAATAGCCTCCGTGGGGTTTGATGTAAGAACTGCCACATCATCGGCGTATGCCAGTATCTTAGACTCCCTCCCATGCGTTATTAGTGGCGCAATATTAACGTTCATTGCCATCCTACGTATCGAAGGATCCAAATAAATAGCGAACAGGAGGGGGGAGCACGGGCACCCCTGCCTTGTTCCCCTCTTAATTTGGACTGGCCTAGTAAAACCCGCGTTTACCCTAACAGATGCTACCGGGTCCCTGTATAATGCTCTTATTGCTTTAACAAAATTCCCACCGAACCCTACCCTAGTTAAAACACACCATAGATAGTCCCAGGAAACCCGATCAAATGCTTTCTCAGCATCTAAAAACATTGCCGCCATCGGGTCCCGTGTGGCCTCCATGGTGTCAAATAAAGTAATGAGCTTCCGAGTGTGATGCGTAGTTCCCCGCCCTGGTATAAAGCCATGCTGATTACTGGTAACTAATGTGCCTATAACACTTGCGAATCTTATTGCCAGTGCCTTTGAATATATCTTAGTGTCAGCATTTATCAAGGTTATAGGCCTATAGGATCCGGACTCATTAGGTGGCTTCCCCTTTTTTAGTATGATGACAATTTCTGCACCAGACCAAGAGCCTGGCACCGATGCCCCAACCTGTGCTTGTTGCATTATGTCTACCGCATCCTTCCCCAGCACGTTCCAAAATATCTTAAAAAATTCTAACGGTATTTGGTCTGGCCCCGCTGCCTTTCCAGGTGGGAGGCTCATTAGTGCAATCTTTATTTCTTCTGGATTTAAGGGGGTATCCAATCTATGCCGTTCCTGGTCTTTTAACGTCATCATTGGAATACCCTGTAGATACTCCTCTATCTCCCCTGGATCCTTTTCTTGCCGTTCGTCATATAGTTCTGTATAAAATTGTCTGAAGACATCCCTTACCCCCTGTGTATCCGTAACTAAATTACCTAAATTGTCTTTGATCTCCCTTACCTCTCCTAGAGCAGCCTTTTGCCTTGCCCGCACCGCTAAAGTTCGCCCCACTGTTTCGCTAACCTCATGGCATTTTTCTCTATTCACCATATATATTTTCACGGCTCTAATTGCGATATCCGCTTCTGCGTCCATTCTTAACTTTACTAATTTATTAAGTGCCTGCTCAACTGGTCTACCGTCGATGGCACATTCACTCAGTTCCCCTTCTGCTTCAAGTATCTCTCTTTTTAATATCAGATTCCTCTCCTGTTCTTGCTTACGTTTATTTGCATTATAACTCAGAGTCTCTCCCCGCACCCCCGCCTTAAAGCTATCCCAAACCATACCTGCTGCTGCACTACCTCTATTTATAGCAAGAATTCCCTCGATCCACTGCGACATATGTTGAATATAGTTATCATCTTCCAAGAGGCTTCTCTGGAAAGTCCATGCCCTCATCCCACCATTATTTACTGACAAAGATAGACTTAACACTTAGGGGTTGTGATCAGATAATAAGCGCGGTAGTCTCTCAATCTGAGACATAGACAAACAAGTACTGGAGACCAAAAAATAATTGAGTCTTACACTCACTCTGTGGGGTGCTGAGTAATATGTGAATCCCTTTTCTTCCGGCTTTAAACTATCCCAAACATCTCTTAAAGCATTATTTCTTGCCAGGGAGCGAACCGCTTGAAAAACCCTCCTTTTTCTCCCTTGGTAAACAATACGAGACCCTGCCCCCAACCCAAGCCCCCCGACTCCATTAATATTGAGATCACCTGCAAGGATAATACGAGGAGCCCAAGTAGCCAGCTCAACATCCAAAAATTCAAAGATTTCCGGGTCATCCCCCGTTGAACCATAAACTGAGCCAAGGGTTGTCCATTCCCCACCCAGTAAACATTCTACCAGAGCCCACCTCCCCCACACATCTTCGAGTTTTTTCCTAGTGGGAATATCTCTCCGCCTTGAAAGTATGGCCACACCTCTATTTCTAGACCCTTGTTTTGAAAAAGCTAAAACTGAAAAACCCAGCTGTTCCAAAAGACATATTTCAGTTGCCATAATGTGTGTCTCCTGAAGAAGTAGCAGGTCAACCCTCATATTTTTTAGCAACATAGAGACCTCCTGTCTCTTCTGCCTAGCATTCAAGCCACACACATTCCAAGACATTATCCGGGTACCCATTAAAATACATCAGGTGATTGACCTAGCCGCTTCCACCCACACATTTTATTTAGGCCTTGTATGCTCCGAGATTGCTTGTCCCTACCCACCCATTGCCTTCTTTGTGTTTCCCCAATATAGTGCCTTGTGTTGTGCCCCCTTCCTAACCCATTACCCCTCCCCCTCCCCTTGGTGCCCCCCCTGACGAGCCCTCCCCCCCTACTGGCAAATAGGTCCATAAGACCTATATGTGGCAGCTGTGACCCCCGGAATTGCCAACCCCACTCCTCCCCTCACCCCTATTCTCTTCCTTTTTTTTTTTTTTTTTTTGTGAATGGTGCTGGTACATTGTTTTACCATCCTTTTTCATTCCCAGTTCCTATTCCCATCCCTGCCTACCCCCCCATTCAAGAACAAAAAAAAAAAATGAATCCACTCTTTCAGGACACCTAATACTGTGACTTACGATTGCCTTGCCTTGCCAAGGCAACCGTACCTGCCTGTACTGTACTCTCTTTTAACCATGCCAAATATTCTTGGGCCTTAATCTCAGAGTAGAAGACTTTAAACTGACCATTTCTAACCACTTTGAGACGACTGGGAAACATCAAATATGCCTCACATCCTATATTTTGAAATGGAGCGATTAGCTCCGTCATCCTCCATCTCCTTTCCACAGTCGTGTGGCATAAGTCAGGCCTTGCAAAATATTCCACATCTTTATAATGACATTTGGCTTGAGGCTTTGCTTTTGCCATAATCTCTTCCCTCAACAGGTAATTTCCCAGATATATCAAGATTGCACGTGGTTTAGCAGTCGCAGTCGCGTTGCCCTTATTTTGAGCAAAGGGGAATCTATGTGCCCGCTGTACTTCAGCCTCCCAGTTCCAGCCTGTTATATGTGGTAGTGCTCCCTTAAGTAATTCAATTACATATGCCCGCACATCCTGCCCTTCCTTCCCCTCTGCCACACCCAAGAGTCTAACATTGTTCCTCCTTTGTCTGTTCTCGAAATCCTCGAGTTTCCATAGTACATCTGTTGTAGTTTTTTCTTGCTCCTACTTAAACTCCTGCCATTTACCAACTTCATCCTCCAGATTGCCAGTTCTCTCCTCGACCTCTGTGATTCTTCCAGCTAGCTCTGCATACAACTTATTGATTTTCCGTAAGGACCCCTGTATCTTCTTGCTTTCTTGCCTTGCCCTACGGCTCTCAGCTCTGGCCTCGCTCTGCATCTGCTTTAAGGTAGAAAACATTAAATCGAACCCCGAGGCCTGTCTTTGACTCTGTGAGCGATCCTGTGCATGCATAGACCCTGCCCCATCTTGATATAGCTGCGTGGTCGCCGAGTAGTCCCATTCTAGTCTTTTTACCACTTCTGGCTGAGGGGGGCTTATAGCGGCTTTCGATCTATTCCGCCTCTTACTCATAGTATTTTTTGATTTGCGGCGGGGAGAGGATTTTTGTACTCTGTCCCCTTCAACCTCTGAGGTATTTGATTCTGAGCTGGACGATTGCAAATCCCTTTCATCGTCCGTAGATCTTGAGCCCAATTCAGAGCCTGTCTCAGAGTCCTCCTCTCCTTCATCCTCCCCCTCCCCCTCATTCAGGGAGTAAAAGCAATCATCACTGGGTGAAGCAGGGATTACAGGGATTAAACCAGTACCATCGTTTTGTATTTCAATTTCAAGCAATGCCTCATTTATTGGGATTGGTGCCTCCCCCCCCACAGCCTGCTCCTCTACCAGGAGGATAGTCGGAACATTAATATTGCTCTGCTCTGCAAGGGCCATCCCAGTCACACTTATCAGAGGATCTGCCTTATCTGCCAGCACCGATGATGTTTCTATGAGAGGTATTTCTATCTCTGATGCCTGCAGTGTCCCATTAACCATAGACGATGGCTGCAGTGGATGTGCTACCTGCATTTCCTGCGAGGGCTGTAGATCTGCAATGTCAGGAATAGGGGACCGAATCTCACCTTGAGGCACTGTAGGCATACCACTTGCCTCTGCGGCTCCTGCATTTGCCGTAGTTAGCATTGCTGTCTGCTCCATGCCGGCGTCTGTCCTCTGCTCTTTAGTGACTCCTGTAGCCTGCACTGCGCCCTCCGTAAACACCACATCGTCGTCTCTCTCCTGTAAATCATCCGATGACCCCGTAGGCTGGGGCGGGTCCAGAGCATGAGGTAGAGCCGGAGAGCAAGCTGTATTCGTCTTAGCCTTAGCGCTTGCTGCCATTGACAGGGAGAACGCCTCTAACACAGTAGGCTGTCTCAGAGCTGCCCCCTCGAAATTCTTTAAAGTTGCAGTGTTTTTCCTGCCGAGTGTAACTTTCTCCTTCGATTTATCCTTCTTTGCCTTTTCTTTCTGTTTTCCAGCGCTGTCCGTACTTTTTACAGCATCCGTGTCTCTTAAGGTGTCTCTCAGCGCGTTTCTCTCCTTGATCCTGCGCGAGTATATTTTCGCCCTCAGGTTGGCTGCCGGGGCTCCCGGGTCACTCATGACAATCCTTTTCTCTTTATCTTTATCTTCCTTCTGATCTTTTCCATCCTTTGCTATTCTTTGATTTTTTGGAGCCATTCTACTCTTCAGCTCACGCCAACAGCGTCTACTCACACAGGCAATCTCCACCAGGAGCCGTAAAACTCCAATCAGGCTCCCTTCTGCCGAGATTAAACGCCGGGGTGTAACAAGCGGTGAGCCAGCGGTAGCAGCGGAGGGAGGATACAGTGTCTCAAAAGCTTGATTCATGCCTTCATGCCTTTTTTCAGCCAGTCTTTTTTACATCTTTGAAGACTTTACTACGTGGACCATTCATCCGGAATGAATACCTCGTTACATGCACCGAACACAGCTCTCCTGCTGGAGGGGAAGGGAGAGGAGGGAGTGCGACTTCTCCCTACGGTCCGACAGCGGCCATCTTTGCCCAACCCGCCTACCACACCATTCAAAGAGCGATGTGGGTCATAATTAACATTGCTTTCCAATCCTATTGATATCATATAGAAAAAGTTATTGCGTCTCCTAATCATATTATTTCAATAATAACAAGAAATCACTTTGCTCCTCACCACTCAAAAACAGGTCTTAACAGACAAAGGGAGGACAATTCTCCTTTTAGACAAAAAATGGACTACACGTATTGCAAGCGCCAAACTTCTATCTCTCTGGAAATGTAAGAAGACAAAAATTAAATTGCTGTCAGTAAATGGCAACAGCTGGGCTGACAAAAGGTATATCTCTAGTCAAGGGTCTCTGACCCGCTGTAATTTGCTGAACTTCAACAATTAAAAAAAGTATCTGATATAAAGTATGACGCTGAAGCCAAGGAGAGGTAAAAGCAACTTTATTCCAGTAATCCACTCTCTGTATACCAGTGCCACCGTGAACATTCTAAAGCAAACTCCACAGAACGTTCCACCTGATAGAGGGGAGGAAGGAATGTGGCAAGTAAAATATAGATAGATGGGTAGGAAAAGAGAGAGAGAAAAGATTACAACAGCATCCATTTTGGATTTTTACACTATTTGAAAAATAAAAGTGAAATTATCCAAAATAAGCCTTTTTCATGACCCTGAAGAGGCTCTCTACTTCGTTTATAGATAGCAACTGGGCTCAACACATCTAACATTTACAAGCTATTAGCCTCTCACTCACCCAAAAAATTGTCTTTGCTGCCATCCAAATTTCCAACATCTGAATAAAGATCCTCCCAATAAAGGAACCTCTGCCATCATATCCTCCAAAACTGTGCAGCATAAAATCATTCCTTCCTTGCTATGCCATGACAGTACTGATAAACCGGGGTCAAAATTATGGTGCTGCAGCACGACTTCTAGAAAAGGCTAAGTTACTTTGCCAAAGGCCTTTTCTGTGCATCTCAGGCACTAGTCACTGGTGGCGAGGCAATGAGTTGAGCCTTTTCAATTATCTGACAACAGGTGCTGATGTTGTTGCTCTCCTGCCTTTCTTTTAGGAACCCTGATTGAGGCTTTTGGACAGACTTGGTAATCATGGGTTCTGCTCGTTTAGCTAGAGTTTGTGCGTACATTTTAGCTTCCATATTGATTATGGAAATTTACCTATAGTTTTTCAGTTCTATATAGTTTTTGCCCTCTTTGAATATGACAACTATTGTTTCATAGGCTGCTGTGCCAGGGATCTTTCATGTGGAAGCAAAAGGGTTGAAGGATATGAGTTGAAAATTGTTACTATTGTACATTGGAGGAACTAGTATGAGAGACACTTTGATATAACATTTCAGTGTCTGAATCATTTGAATGGACTGTTTTCTAGGCCTGACCTTATTGATGATTTATTTATTTATCCCCTCTTTTCTATAGCGCGAACATGATCCACAAGTGGATGTCCGAAAGCTTTACAGTACAAAAGCATTCAATTTCCATAGTTATACATGGCTTAAGTGGGCTACCACATTTAACTGATCGTTCTAAAAGTGGTACTCAGTTTACTTTAACGATTCATGCAAATATTGATTATTGCGTAGTTACAGTTCTTGAAACAGTATTATGTGAATAACCAAATACTTCTTGAGGATGTTTGGCCGAACTTGTCAAATAATAATAGCAACCTGGAGTAAGATGCCCGAAGTTCCAATGACTAAGAATGCTCGGTACTATTATCCTGTACCATGTATCCTACAGGATCAGCTGATAGACGTAGAACGAGAGATTGGCTATAGGATTCAATTAAACCCATAGCAGAGACCGCCAAAAGTTATGGGAAGAATTTGCTCATAAGGAAGGACTTAACTTCCTTTTTTAATAGAGGACGTGATTCTTCTAATGTATGGTGGAAGCGAATTCCAGATTCTTGGAGCAGCTCCGGAGAAAGATCTATCATATGTTCTCTTCTTGTGGAAGAATGCAGGTTTCAGTTAAAGATCTCCAGTGCTCCGAGAGACTCTGTTGCCTCCAGATAACATAATTTTCTATGCCAAGTAAAGAGGTGTTTGTAGTGTAGTGCTTTGTGAGTGATACATTCCATCTTTAGGTGGATTCTAGCTTTGTATGGAAGCCAATTGATCGCTTCCAAATGTGAAGTGATATGGGCAAATTTCTTAGATTAAGTTATGAGTTTAGCTGCTGCGTTAAGGCAGGCTTTTAGGGGAGCTGTTGAGAACTTGGGAAGACCTGAAACAGTTGTGCATCCATATCAAACCTCAAGATGACCAAAGCCTGGGCTGCTGTTTTGAGGTCAGCTGTATCAATGGATGGTTTTAGTTTTCTGAGATAGCTTAGATGGCTGTTTTTGCCATCGTGTTGATGTGTGAACGCATGTTTAGAGCCTTGTCCAGCATGATTCCTAGTGATTTGGTAGAGTCTACTAGGATCGGGGTAAAGTTTAGCACAGTGATCGTCTTAGTCCATTCCTTTATCACCGTGGAGCTTTTAGGGGGGGAATCAGAAGGAATTCGGTTTTCTGCGAGTTGAGGTTGAGATGATTGCTAGATAACCATTGAACGGTCCTCTTTAGTGCCTGATTCATTGTGTTGATCTCTTCCAATGATGTAATCTTCACATATAGCTGCGTGTCATCTGCATGCATGTGGTAGGAAATGTTTGCGTGCTGTAATATTTCTGTTAGTGGTTCGACATACAGATTGGATAGCGATGGGGAAAGGGTTGAGCCTTGTGGGACTCCAATTTGAATCGGGGATGTTAGAGACAGTTTTTGGTTCACCAGGAATCTTTGTGATCTGTTCTCCAAGAAGGATTTAAATCCAATTTACGACTGGTCACGTTAAACCCATCCTTTTCTCAAGACGGTCTAGTAATTTAACATTGTTTACGGTGTCGAACGCGGAGGATAGGTCAAGAAGAACTAGAAGACAAGTTTAATTACGGCCTAGAGCGTCATCCACTATGTGCAGGATTGCAGTTTCCGTACTGTGATCTGGTCTGAAACCTGATTGGCAGTCGTCGAGAAGCTTGAATTCGGCAATGTGTTGGCTCAGTTGTTGTTGTGCACAGTTTTCCAGAACTTTGGCTAGCATGGGAATGTTTGAAACCGGTCAGAAGTTATTTGGGTCCGGGGGGTTTTCTGTAGGTTATTTTAAGAAAGTGATGACCTGGCCAGTTTTCAGGCAGTCTGGTAGGGAACCTTGGGCAAGTGAAGCATTAATAATCTTAGTCCAGCTGGGGATGAGCGTATGATTGATTGTAGACCAACATTTTGAAGGGATAGGATCATTGTAGTGGTAGTTCGGTTTTATTGACAGCAAGGTTTTGGCGATGTCTTGATGGTTATAGAGCTTGAAGGTTGACCAATGGACCATATTTTTTGTTGTTGAGGTGCGAGTTGCAATTGAAGTTCGGCAAAAGTACTATTTAGGTTTGAGGGTATTCTGCAGCATTCTTAAGTTCAGTCTCCAGAGAGCAGGCTTTCGTTGTAAAGAATGACGAGAATTCTTCCCAGGTTAATTCCGATTTAGGTGTTGATAGAGAGGATTTGGCCATTTTGTTAGATTGATCTTTGAACACTTCAAATAGTTTGCCTGGTCTGTTACTTGCGTTATCGAGTACCCTTCTAAAAAAGGCTTTTTTTTTATATTAGCACGCTTTTATTGTATGCGTTCCTGGTCTTTTTCAGCAGGTTTAAATAGGGGGATGAAGGGTGTTGTCTCCATTTCCTTTCAGTTAGCCTGGGTTTTTGTCTTTCCTCATTCAGGGATTCGTTGAACCATGGATTTGTGTCTTTAACCTGAATTCTTTTGAGTTTTAAAAGGGCCATGGTGTCATTGGCAGGTTGTAGTGATCCGTGAGTTAGTTGACGTCATCCAGGTAATTAGGCAGTTGAAGATCTTTCTCTCAGAGTGCAGCCAGTTTCTCCATGTTCAGGCCTTTAGTGTCACAAACCCAATGCTTTTGTTTGATTGATTGCGTGACAGGATTCCTAACTGTGAATGGAATTTTGAAAGTAATGATGAGGTGATCTGACCAGTCGCACGGAACAATAGAGATAGTATCAACAGCGTTTTCTTTGGAAATGACCCAATCTAGGGTAGATCCTTTAGTGTGGGTTGGTAACGTACAGGCTTGCACCAACGATTGGTCTACTAGAAAATCTTTAGTCATATTGATCTGATTATTCTTTAGGTCGTTCCAGTGAAGATTGAGGTCCCCCAGAAAAATATCATTGGAGTAAGGTGAGGAATTGGCTGTAATAATTTCCATTAGCTGGTCAGTGAATAAAACATTATTACCTGGAGGATGGTAGAATGCGTGTAGTTTGTAGAGTTTGTTATCTGACGATCTTAAAGAGAGACCGAGGTATTTACATGTTTCCATGGGGTTCTAGTGAACTTTAGAGATGGCGATGTTGGATCTAAGGATACAGGTGACGCCACCCCCCATTTTGTTAAGCCTATCTAGTCTCACAATAAAGTAATTTGGTGGAACCAATATATCTAGGCACAGGGAAGAAGATTTGGTGAGCCACGATTCCATTAGGATAGCCACGTCGATTTCCTGGCACAAGATTAGGTCAGCGATGTTTGCTGCATGTTTCTTTGCTGAGCAGCAGTTGAGTAGTAGGCACTTTATCGATTTCGGTGGGTTATCCAGCTTAGTAACTTGTTTTTTGGGGGTTAGAGTTACTTTTTCCAGGTTGTTGAGGTTAATCTTTCTGTGATTTGATTGCATAGGTCTGTTTGTGTTGATTGGGACGGCTTACATTTTATGTTATCTAGCTTAAGGGGGAGACTGGATGACAATTCATAGGATAGCCGTAGGGTTTGTAATTCAAAGTCCGACAGATAACTTAGGTGATTGCGTGGTCATTAATATCGATTAGGCAGGGGGAGAACAGTAGTGTGTCGCGTGCTGTGTAGTGCGAGTGATTTATGAACATGATTAATTTTGGAGAGATAACTTTCAGAGAGGAGTATAAAGTTCTTCAAAACTCTGATAGCGATTTGTCCTTACCTGTGCTACATCATGGTGGATTATGGACTCAAAATATATTGTATGCACCACCTGTTACATATAAAATTAAATTGCTGTTTAAATAGACAAGAAATTACTAAAAAATTAAAGGATGTATATACAATAATTTTGATGTGTTGTGTATTTATGTAAAAAGATTTATTTTAATAAATTATGTCAATAACCATTATGGTGGATTATGGACTCAAAATAATTGTATGCACCACCTATTACATATAAAATTGTTGTTTGAATAGATAAGAAATTACCAAAAAATTAATGAATGTATATAAAATAAGTGGTGTTTTTATGATGTGTTGTGTATCTATGTCAATGTATTTTTATTAAATAAATTATGTCAATTACGGAACGTATATATGTTATGTGATGTAATCTGTTCCCATTTTGTTGCATTAATAATCACACAGAAGTGTTTAAACAAAAAAAAAGTATTTTAGCCGAAGATTTGAAAAAATTCATAGTTACGCAAACTAATTAATTATGTCTTGCATTAAAACAATGTTCTTGATTTATTCTCACACTTCCCATATCATATTACTATCGTAATAGCCCAGGGGCATTGAGGTTATAGGGGTATCCCCGCTTTCTTGTTGACAAAGTTGTGGGTTAGGTCTTGCTACTTTACTCCCACGATTAGGACAGGGAACACAAACAGTAAGATGGAGCTGATCATCATTGTCTCAGCCCAGGTCCCAGTGGTGTAGTCCTTCAGCACATGGCTGACCATTTGATACAGAGCAACATGATCATAAGTGCTTGGAACGAGGATCAGCTGAAAACCAACGGACACGTAAAACGTAAAAATTGTAAATCCAAAATTACAGAAATTAAGCACAACCATAAAAAATATCAGTGCAGTAGACAATGATTGATAACATGTTTAGAGCTTTAAATTGTTTTGTTTTCGAAAAACACATTAAATATAATCAAAAAAGGAAAAAAATGAAAACTTGTAAAAGTGTTCCAAAAGTACAAAGCTTTATTTTTTAAACTGATGTACTAATGCCCGTAATGTTTAATTGTTTTTTTTTATTCTTCCCCCTCATTTTTTTTTTTCATTTTTGATGTTGATTAAGGGCAAACCTTTCAGGCTGGTTAACGATGCTCAGGGCAGCTTCGCAATAACGAGGCACATTAACATAGACATTCATAAAAAATAGATTAAAAAAAGAATTGCAATGTTAAAATGCAACATCATATATATTAGCGCCCCCCCCGCACCTCCCACTGCAAAAGACTAAATGCTAAAATATTTGAATTCCTTTCCAAAAATACAAAGGTGAAAATACCAATTCCAAAAATATGTGTCTTGCTGTTGTTTTTTTATGATTGGGAAAGGAGCTTGTTGTTGATGGGAAGACTTTAATTTGTAAGACAGAAATAAAGACATGTAACAGCTTTTCATGAGAGAGGAACAGTGAAATGGAGCCTGACCTTGCCGCAATAATAGGCCTATCAATTTGTTTGACAGAAATAGAGAGATGTGGTGTCTTTTCAAAGGAGAGACCTTTGAAGTGTAATACAATGCGGTAGTGCGGCGACAGGTGAAAGCAGGCTGCAGCTCAGCAGCTTGTTTACTCCCAAGGATATATCTTACTCTGTAGCATCAAAGCGTAAATGTCAGAGAAACAGTCCTTTACCTGCTTCCTGGGTGACATGGATAGCTTATGGAGCTGGTCTTGCATTTCTCCCCATCTATTTAGATACGATTTTCAAACTTCAAGCTATAATTGCGAAAGAATTCAGACAACCAACTGAACACTGGTTAGTGGCAGCTCATTCATCCTGTGCGACTCAAAAGACCTTGACGCGGGAGTGGCTTCTCCACAAGAATGGAGGAACGTCGTCCCGCCTGCTGCTGGCACAGCAGGTACACAAAATACGTGAAATGGCATTTTATTTTGCCACCACAGCTTGCGATGTGTAGAGCGCGAGCGTGTTGCAGGGGGCGGGGCTGAATCCTGCTATTGTAGGATTACTGCTGCCCCTTTCAGTGAACATGTTGGGTTAGCCACCTGTCTCCCTAAGGCCAGCCCGATATGCGCACTGTAGACCCAAGGGATTGCTGACACAGGTCCCCCAGCCACAAAATGAGTGCTGGGATAGCCTGCTCCTACCAGTCCTGGAGCTGCTCTCACGTAGATGAGAGCCGATCCAGGGTTGGTTGGATTCACGTTCCTCTGAGCAGGAAGGAAGACCTTCCATTCCTGCTCGTGGGCGTGGGGCCGAGAAGTGGCATGTTGGGGAGAAGGAGAGATGCTGCATTACGGTGAGCTTGACTCCTTCGCGACCCACCTTATATTATAAATGGTAGCAGCCACTGCCTTGATGATTGTGCATAAGGTCATACATTTGAAACAACACACTTGTATCACCAACAAATGTTTACTTCAGCAATCTACATGCTCCCTCACTTCATCCAACCACTCTCTTCTCTTTGCTCCTAGAACAAAAACGTTCACCTTTGGTGACCATCAATCAATCAATCAAGGTTGGTGAAGCGTAACTATTCACCCTTAGGGTCCCAAAGCGCTGGGGGGGAGGGGTAGCTCCAGGATGTTCATCAGGGTTCCTCGACGAGCCAAATCTTGAGATCCTTCGTGAACTTGGAGAGTGTTAGTGTCTACCGGTGGTGGAGTGGGAGTGTGTTCCATGCTTTGGCTGCGAGGAAGGAGAAGGACTGTCCTGGTTTTCTTGATGTGTGGCACCGTAGCCAGGGAGAGCTGGGCTGATGGGAGGGATCTCAGCGGGGGCGTGGAACGAGAGGCCATGGTTACGGTAGGCCGGTCCGGTGTTGTGGATGGCTTTGTAGGTGTGGGTGAAAAGCTTGAAGGTGATTCTCTTTTGGATGGGGAGCCTATAACGAGACAAATCTAGTCAGACCCCTGTTGAAAACGTGTTTTTTTACTAACTTCATTTTTTGCTGGAAGTGTTTCTCTTTCCCTTCGCTCCTAGATCTTAGTGCAGTAATGTATTTTTACAAGCGCCAATAAACTTAGCGATCAAGTGCTATGTAAAAAAAATATCATAACCGAATAAAGGTTAATTGTTATCCCTTCAACTGACCTGTATGGCAATCATCCTATTTCTCCTTGCTTTCCTTCCTACCCACCTTACTTCAATGTTCCACCCCTTAACTCTGGACTTTTTCTATTTAACACCACCCCCTATTCGTCCATGAAATGCCAGCAGTAATGCACAAATCAGAATGTGGTTCGAGAAATGAAGGTCCTGATGTCAGATACAGCCTCTCTCAGAAAGCAAGGTATACAATAGCAGTGGAGACTGTCAGGACAGGGGGCCCACAAGAAAAGGAAATGGGATAGGCATGTCAAGCCTCAGGGAGACGGCATGCCATGAGACAGTAATGATGCCAGGGATGAATGAGGTGGGAAAAAGAAACAGTTTAAAGTCTTTGCTGGCTTATTGTAGAGTTCTGCGGCATTGGCTGCTCTATCGGCCTTTTCTATTTTCTGTCTCATTCTTCATGAGTCTTTGAAATGCATTCATTTATAATTTGCTATTTTGTTTTGTTTTAATTTCCAGTGCCCAGTGTGTGTACTGTGACCCCTAGAACATGTAAAAATTGGCTAATTGTTTATTCGAATTTTTTACTTTCCTATAAGACATAGTATATGGTGTTTACGTTTAACCCTGGCATGGAAAGTTAGATCTCACTTTTGGACTGCAGCACCTATTATGCCATTGACTAGTGTGACAAAAGAAAACATGACCCACAATTCTAGCTTGACAGCTGCATTTCAAAACTGCAGCCCAGCCTGTCAAAGTATCCCTTTTGAGATGGCAAAAACCCTCCTTTCAAATTATCTATGTAGGTCTTGTAGACCACAAGGTAGGGTGTAATATATATAAAAATGGTACTGTTAATATCATGTCCCTTCAATTACCAAAGCTATTTCCACAGTGGAAGACTCTGGCTATCCTATGAGGAAAATCAAATGCATATTAAGATATTAATTCTTCTATCTCTGGGATGGGACCAGCTAGTAAAAAGATTCAACCGCTATTTTTGTATATTTATTAAGAGCCCCATTCAATATTGATTAATATTTAGGTAAATTTCAGGCAAAATAAATGTTAGAAAGTTAGTCTTTCCCTGCCTGAAGCTCTTAGGGGTGAATACGCATTAGCTCTCCAACAGCTGCACACCCATTGCTTAACCTTACTGAGGTATGATGACTGGCCCCAGAACAGAGCATGTTGCCTGGGTTTGGGGATGTGTTTCTCTTCCACTAGCAGCAAGATTAGTGAGGTAGGACTTGGAAAATGAATTTTCTTATAAAGGTGAAATCTGGAGAAGGAAAAGCTTTGGTCCCCCAGTTTGGCTGGCTTGCTCCACACCCAGCGGAACAGGATCTAACCCCACAACCAGTCTTAAATGAACACAGAAAATGGTACTGCTCCTTTCCCTGGCCATACCTCCAGGTAGGCACAGAGCCTCGCCACAAGGGAGAAAGGGTTTCTCCATTTTGGATTTTAGGAGGAAGATGTGCTGTAGGATTGTTTACAGTACGGCAACTACTGCAAACGTATGTCGGTTTGTCCCTGGGAACCTTTACCTTATTGGTTAGGGATGAATCCGGAATCACCCCCACACACTAGCTAGTGACAACTATAAATGTGCCACCACAAGACACTTTCCACGCAAAACTTTCTGGACCCGTGGAAGAAAAGAAGAAGGACTGTACCTGCTTTTTGATACCTGTGAGGAGACTTGAAGTGCTGGTCTGCTCCTACCTGGATACAGGACAAAAACGTGAATTTGAAGGGTCAACGCAGACATCTTGTGTAATAATATGGACACAACAAGCTGCTAAAGGCCTTTTCCCTGAAGTGGCCAGGAGTAAATATATTTTAGCTGGCTCTTAGCAACCTATTGGACCCCATCGTAGGATACACCATGCAACCATACACTATTTCTGATAATAAATACATATTGCCATGGTATTTAAATGCAGAGTTAAGTACAGTAATCCAAACATACCTACATGTACTTATGTTTACAATATTTTGGTCATGATATTTTTGCTTGCAGATATTTAAATCTCAGTATTCTGGTAAGATATTGCATTTTCCGTTGTCTCTATGTGCAGAATGCATTTTTGGGCAGACTGTAAAGTGAAGGGTAATCCCATACAATGTCATACTCATAACCACCTAGTATACAGTTTGGGAACAGGTCCACAAGGCCAAGAGGATGTTTCTCCTTTCATCAAATCTAGTGGCTTTATCACAGCTGAAACTGCATGGTTACATAATTGGGGCACTTTGCTGCAGGAAAAGGTACGTTGAATTTTCTATCACTGGTCCCCAATGTCTTGTACATAATACATTGTTTTCCTCAAAGGCATTTGACAAGATTTCTCCTACCAACAGTTCTCCACCACGCCAGTGAGATGACACCCTCAATATCCTAACTTCACGATACCTCTGGCCTCCTCAAAATACTAGCCGAAACTGAACTGGTTATTTATGTGTCAGTGAGGGGATTGGCACCTTTCTAATTTGTGATACACTTGTTTTGCTGGTATTAGTGAACACAGCTAAGACATCATGCTCATTTCCAGAGGTAGTGGTATGGTAGGAGATCCTATTTAGCTCCAAAGCACTGGCACTGTTCTTTATGAAGATTTCATACCCCTGAGATGTAAAATTGAGGCTACCTGGGATGATGTCCCTATACTGGGTGTGTGAGCTTCTTATGGCACATTCTAAATCAGACAGCTGTGCACTTCCAAAAAGGCTGCTTTTTAATTGACTCAATGGCCGTAGGTACCTACCAACGAGATTTAAAACTAGTGTCTAGGACAAGTCTCGTCACAATATCAACCCACATATCATTACAACTATAAGCTGAAGTTCACAGTGCGCTAATAAGGAACTAGAGTGCTGACCTAGGCCACAAAATGTATCTTCACTGCAAGACATGAGGCTTTAGAAACATTCACTTTTCTGTACAGCAGGCACACTATGCACATGAAAATGTTTGATATTTCTGCTGCTACAATGTCCTGAAATAAAGGAGTCATGGAAAACATTACTTTCCATGTGCTTATATTATATATTTATAGTGTTCTTCATAGATGAAAACTCTATGACAGTTTTCACTGTGTTTTAAAAAACATACTTTCATAGTTGTTTTCTGATTTACAATGGTAGTTATTTTAAGACGGGTAAATTAATTATCTTCGAATGTAGCTGTTTATAAGGTAAAAAAAGTCATTTTTATAGACAATACATATGTATTTTTAAATATGTTTTTATCCTCCTTATATTTACCTAACTGCAAAAACTTAGTTTGAAGTCAGTGCACATTCATGCAGGAAGATGGAACTACTCTAAAGAAGAAGTGGGAAAAAGAAAAAGAAAAAAAATTACAAACAGCAATTCCTTCAGGGGATCTCCCTATATATTGGAGCACAAATCTTATTAGTTTTTTAAATATGAGATCCGTCGTTAAATATTTTCCTGTGCTTCTTGATAAACCGATTCACATACATTTAAATGGAAGATTATCAAATACCTCTCATGTCTATCAAACTTTACTATTTTTAAATTAGGGATGTATTAGGCCACCTAGAAGATGAGTATCCTGAGTAAACAGATGGGGAAAGAGGATGCTGGAATTAGGTAGGAATCTCTCACTTTAATGATGTTTAACTCTTTAAAAAATATATGATGCCTCAAATGATTAGCAATCTATACTTCTCACCTTTTTTAACCAGATGGTTTCATATCTGTGTCGACACCTCAACGCTCACTTACTCCACAGGAAAGGATTTTAATTCAATAGCTCATATTGCAACGAAATTGTTTATAGAAGTGCCATATTTTTGTCTTAAATACCAAATGTTAGGTGTTATTTAGAACTCTGTGGCGAAGCTACTGTAGATCACTAGAGAGTCACTCGAAAGTCTGCTGTTGATGTTGGAAGTACATGCTTCCCTCAGTATGCCAGACTTTTTTTACTGACACTGAGGAAGATATTTGAAACAGCATAGAAAACATGTCTTAATTTTAGTTTTCTCGTACACTAACCGCCATTTCTATACAAAATTAATCCACTCCTTTTGTTCATTTACAGCAGTTACTTCTTTAGAAAATGATTTCAATTCCTTAGCTCTGATTCCAGCAACATGGCGCTCAGGTGTCCCTCACATTTGTCATGAATATAGAATGTTAGTGCTCTAGTTGTTGCTTAGAGCTCTATGGTGCCACTGCAATAGAACACTGAGAAATCAACTGACACTGTTCCTGCTGTTGGAACTAGATGTTTTACTCTGTATGTCAGACCTTTTTCTCACATGGCTGAAGAAGATATTGGTGAATTTAAATCATTCTTCTTCTAATTTTAGCATCTGGAGCACCTTCTATAACTTCAATGTGGAAATCATGAAAGAACCCCATTTTCTATCAAACATGGTTCATCAATTCCTAGCAGTGGATCAGGATTTTTCTCAGGGTAAAATCATTCTAGAACTCAGCATAATTCCTAAAAATTAGTATGATACCTCCCACAATTGAAATTCTGCTATCACTCTTCATACTTATTTCTTTTTGTGACCCTCAAAACCAGGCATTCACTACAATTTATTTTAGTGGGATGAAATGGCAGGGTCTTATTACCCAAAAATCCAGCAGGCATTTCAATAATTATCATGTTTTTCTGTTCTAGGTATCTCCTTGTTTTCGGCTACATTTATTAATCATTTATGTATGAGTGACATATATATAATGCATGCCACTTTTCTTTGCAGTGTGATAATGAAGTCTGAATACATATATTCACAGCCTTTAATCTGAGCTGCATTCTCTGTTTGAAAATGATTATTTCTGAGTTGTGAACAGAGATTCATGGAAGTTGTTAATGTAATTTCCTGTTTATTATTATAGCCTCATAGCCCGCCGTAGAGGGCTATACCGGCTATTAAAGGCCCTCTCCAGCGTTAAAGGCCCCGAGCCGAAGGCGAGGGCCTTTAACAAGGGAGAGGGACTTTAATAGCGGTATAGCCCATCTACGAAGGGCTATAAGGCTATTAGAACATTCTGTCACTAGAGGACAGAATGTTCTAACAAAAAAACAAAGCCTTTTGGAAGCGTGAGGGGATTGGAATCCCCTCAGGCTCCCTGAAGCCTTTGTTCACAACCAGAGCTGTGAACAAAGAAACATTGGAATGTTGGAGCTCCAGGCTTATACCAGCCATTATAAGCCCAGAGCACTCCATTGTTTTCAATGGAGCTCCCAACATTCCAATGTTCTAATATAATTGAAAGATCAAATTTTATAGAATATAAATAAGTAAAATGGCATGCAGCCACTTTCGGCTAATTGTTTATTATGAAAGGTTAAAAAACAACCTGATAATTTTACATTGGATTGGAACAGATTAAGAAGGATTAGAAAGGAACTTAGTGCTGGGAGATTGAGATGGGACAGGCCATGCAGAATCGTTCCACCTACTTTCGCTGATAACAGGAGGTGCATTCAGCCTTCACTTCTTGGGAACTTCTCAATCTTCCTTCCAGTGGAGTTGGAAATAGCAGACTAAGGGCCTGATTTACATATTGGCAGAGAGGGTACTCTATTGCAATGGTGATGTAGTTCCCTTCATGCCAATATAATGTTCCACCTGCCAAATTTAATTGCAGGTGGATCTTAAGTTTGGCCACAGTGGAGACTACTCTGTTTCTGCCGTGGCCAAACTTCTCCTACAGCCCTGGGGAGAAATTGATTCACATCTGCCCACCCAATTTAGATGGGTGATACGTAGTAATTTTTTACTGTTCCTTGGGACAGTAAACATATTCTTATGCTACCCCAGCCATGGGAGAAGCCTCCCATCGCAAGGGGAGCATTACTGTTTTTCTTTTAAAAAAGAAAATCCCATTTTATTCTGACGCAGCCCTGCAGCAAACAGTAAAATGCATTGACAGGAACTGCTGTAAAGTTGGTTCCAGTCAATGCCTTTATTAATGACCGCAAGCAGGGCAGTCCTTTATAAATCTGACAGGCAGTCTTTCCAACAGGGAAGTAGAGTAATTTACTCCATTGCTCTGGTGGACCCACGGGCCATCCAACAAGATTTAAATCAGGCTCTAAGCTATTATATTGAACAATAACTTCATTACTCTACAGTGGTATAAGAGTGTGAACCATTTTTGAAACAGAAATTAAGCTTTTCTTTTAGTTCAGAGTTTAGATTGGAAAACCAAATGTTTGAGGATTGGGTCAATCTCAAGATAAACAGTGCGAAGTAATTGGTTTTATTTATTTATTTATTTATTTAATATGACATCCAGTCGTCTGTCGGCTTCCACAAACCTCCACCTCGCCCACCCCACCACGCTTACCTGTGGGAGCCACCACTGTCAAATTGATTGACTACCTGAAACATACTACAATGAAGTACTGCTCAGTCAGTTGTGGGGTGCTAAGAGTCTTAATGGCTTTCAGTATCGTCTTCGCACATTGATAAACCTTGGTCAGATTGGGGTCTAGAAAGCCCATTCTCTTAGCCGTGCACTACAGCATCTAGAAAACATATCAAATGCTGCCATGAAAAACACACCATTTAACAAACAATTCTGTAGATTATTTCACCCTAATTTTTAATGGCTATAGCAATATTTTCTGGCGGGGCACTCTTAGACGGTTATTGCCAGGGGTGGAGTAGAGCCCTTTACTTCACCCCTGTCAATAACTACCTGGAATTATCCTCCCCTTTCGATAATACTGCTTAGTTATTGAATGTATTGAGAGCTATTCTCCAGTTGTGTGCCTTTTAAATGCTATATTTTTGTCAGAACTCAGATGTGCCTAATCTGTTGGGAAGGTCTACAAGAAGCACTATCGCCAGCAAGGCATACATGCTCACTTTATGCAGATTATGGTTGTGCTTGAGGTGTTATTGACGAGGCATGGTTGAAATTGCAGAATTGTTTTCTACTTGTTACCCACATAATTCTATTAAGAATTAAGGGATTTATGCGTACTATAAATAAGCATGTTATTTCATAAAAATTTCACGCAATGTATCCCCAGGCATAAGAAAGGAGCACAAAAGTCCAGCTCCAATGTATTGGCCATCAAATTTTAAAGTGACATAATGAACGTTGCTAGTGCAACATGAGTGGGCAGTGAACACGTGTTTGGCAGTTACTGCAAAAGACTTTGTGCTTGAACAAATTTTCCCGCTTGACAAAATTACACCATCTGTTAAAGAATAAAGAAAACCAACATTACATTTGACTCACAGTGTGCAAAATGCAGGGTTTATTTGAGATTACAATTGTATAAAAATATGTGCACAACCCAGGTGTTGATACAAGTTGACATAGTAAAGTAACAGTGTTGGCCTATGCTTCTAAAGCACATTCCAAGTTGTCAAAAATAAGTGAGTGATTTCAGCTCGGAATAAATAATTACACAGCATTTTTTTGTACCGGCAGCAATCACCTTAGTTCACTTTAATTTGGTTAGTGCCTAAAGTAATAGGGTTACTAAAATACTATATTCATGGTAAAGAAAGATTACAGAATGCTGCAGCAAGTCTCCTACTCGTATGGGAGCCTTTTTCTTTGTAGTTTCTCTATAGTTCAAAATTAGGGCCAAGGACATTAGAGCGTTTCACATTAGCACCAAATTATATTACACAAAGTCAGTAAAAAGAAATTTAGGCACAGGAAGACTGGTTGATTTGCCCAGAATCAAAGGATGGTCCGACAACACTGCGATAGAAACCTAGTGCCCCTGGTCCAAAGTTGTGTATATCAGCAACAAGGGCAACCCTACTCACAGGGAACCAGGGCAATTAACATGTATTAAAGAGACAGCGGTTCATGTGAACAATGTACAGGTTACTTAATATTATCGGTGCACAGTGGCAGTTACCATTGGTTTAGTGATGCTGAAAAAGAAGACCAATCACACAGAAGGCAATACACAGGTCAATAATATTTGTGCACAAAATATATTTGTATTGCAGTACCATAGAAAAAAGTGCTCTGTGTCCCAAGTGAACTTAGAACCTATCTCACGAGGGTGGCAATTTATAACATATATTGAGGTTCAAAAATTAACAAAAACAACCATTATTCAATACATAATAATTCTTCCTAGCCATCTACCACACTTGTGAAGGCTATAAAAATGGTTTGTTTAAATATGTGCCGACACATCAAGTGAGGGGTCTCATCAGGACCTAACAATGACACCTGAAAAAAGTTTGGTAATGAATTGTCGGAGAGTTGTGCAAACCAGCAATGTGAGTAAAAAACACATAGGAGGTGATTACTCACATGGGTCCCAGCCTTGCACCCAGTGATGGGAAGGCTGTCAATTTCTATGGCATGTCTCTTAATTGTGCACTGCCAAAATGTGGATAAACACAGGAGCACTAATGAAAGTTCCTCTTCATGTCACAACAGACAGGAACGACAATGAGTCATCGTTTTGAATCAAGGGAAGAGAGCTTCAATTAGTCAGCTGCTTGCCATGGTAGTATGAGTCATCTACTATTCATGTTGAAGAAGGGACCACCGAGGTCAGCCTCTTTCCTTCAGCTGTCGTACATCTACATTTTGGCAGGGCAAAATTATGAGACACGCCGTAGTAATTGTCTGCCTTCCCCTCACTGGGTGCCCAGCCTTTTTTCTATGGCACTACAATACAAATATATTATTTGCACAAATATTATTGACCTGTGTATTTTATTCTGTGTGACTGGTTTTCTTTTTCAGCATCACTATAGCAATGGTGACTGCCATTGTGCACGGATAATATGGAGTATCCTGTACATTGCCCACATGAACCCAGGTCCAAAGTTGGCATCTCGCCTTAGGAGGGCATTTCCCCTCTTTTGTGACCACGTCACGGAATTGCTGTAGAAGATGCTATTGTGGCAGAAGTGACCCAGTCCTGACAAAATAGATCAGATTTCCTCACAAGAAAATTCTGACCCACTGTCGTGTTGATATACAGTGTTATCACTTTTATGTCATGCTTTGGATACACAGTGCTATCACTTTTATGTTTATGAGTTATCGTAATCCATTTTATGTTTTGTGGCTATTCTGCCTGTGTGTATGATGCATGCTGGGACATTCGGCAAGGATCTACCAACATACTTTTTGAGTGAGTTAAAGTCTCCTGTGTCCATTGTTTCTTTTACAATTGAGTCTTAAATACATTTAAGCTTACTGTTACTCTTGAGTGCATATTCTTTCTTCACCCTTTACACTTGACTGGCTGTAGCTGTCCGAACTAGGAGAAAGTAGAAAGGTGACTAACATTTCTGGTTGGTTTAGTGTGACTGTAGAGCAGTCTTCTTTAATACCAAGAGGACGTAGTGATAACGTGATAAATTAGTTGCTAATTTGCCATCATATACCTCTATAGACAAGTCAAAAAAGGGGAGCAAGGTTTTACTGAAACTGTAGGTGAAATGTAAATGGGTATGGCTATTGTTTAGTCAAGTGAAGAATTCTGTGAGCTCCGTGGGATTGCTTCTCAAGATCATGACCCGCCACCAATATAACATTTCCAGAGTGTGATGTGTGGGTAGAAAGGATTGATCTGGGGTAGAATAAGTTGGTTCTCAAAATAATCTACAAACCAAACAGCATATTTAGGATCAAAACATGCTCCCATGAAGACACCTGGGCATTGTTGATAGAATGTTTTTTTAAATAAAAATACATCTCTAGTAGCAAGTTATTGATCCTGTAAAACATCCCCCTCATATGGGTAATATACACAAACGGTAAACAGATGTGAATCAAAATGGATTATGAAATGAGCAGCAACCATTTCGGGCTTGACCACCCTTGACGAATGGAACACGTTGGTATCATATTTCTTGTAACTCGTTTATTTCTTAGAGGTCCCCTGCATAAATGGAATATTACAAACTATTATAATCGATTGTTTACATCTATTTTAATGAATAATTATGGAGTTCTTTTTTATCTTGATGATACAAAATTGTTCTACAGTGATTCTACCACACTATTCTTAATATGGAACAGTTTTCTTCACAGTAGATTGAATGCGCTATGCTTTTTAGTACAAATATGATATCCTTTTACATCAAAAGGTGTTCTCGAACCTTTCAAATTTAGAAAAAATATATGATGTCCTTTTATGTCAGAAGATTTTGTTGAGCTGCTTGACTGTACAAAAATGTATTATATCTTCTGATTATCTTTGTTCAAGCACATTGAATGCAGTCTGTTGATTTGGTTAATTGGATTATTTATTTTATTGGTTAGATATTTCACACCTATGTAATTTTGACACCTCAGTAAATTTCTTCTACTAATTGTTTGAATAAGTTGATACAACCCTGCTAATGAGTGTGGGTCATACAGACCCATTTCACTCATTACACACGGATGCCAAAGTATTTGCCAAAGTTTTGGCCACACGACTGGCTCCTTTTATCCCGAAATTAGTCAGTCCACAACAACATGGATTTGTCATGGGCAGGCATACAACAGCCCATGTAAACATGGCCATAACTGCGTTTGACATAGCAGAGACTGGTTCCACCCCACTCGGTATGATATTGTTGGACGCCGGGAAAGCTTTCGACCGAGTGGGGTGGGATTATCTCTGGGCAGTAATGACAACTTTTGGTTTTAAAGGCCAGTATTTGAGGTGGATACAGGCTATATACGACCACCCAACTGTGAGAATCAGTTATGCTGGCATGATGTCCTCGAACTTCACACTATCCTGGGGCACTCGGCAAGGGTGTCCTTTGTCACCCTTGCGGTTTGCGCTTTCAATGGAACCATTCCTTTATGCTTTACAGATACAATCTCGAATAACTCCTTTTAAATTTGGCCCCACTCCTTAAAAATGACAGCTTATGCTGACGATCTGGCCATATACTCCACAGATGTTGTAGAAGCTCTACATGGGATAACTGATGAAGCCAATAAATTCGGAGCGGTGTCTGGATACAAATTAAATGTAAATAAAACACAAATAATATTGAACTATAAACCACCGGCACCTATACAAGGGATATGTAGAGCAGCTACATATCTGGGTGTTAAAATATCATCTAAAATAAATGAAATAATTACACTTAATTATGAGGCTCTATTAAAAGAAATTTCCCTTACACTGAAAACGTGGCATAAGGTCCCATTGAATGTTATTGGTCTGATCAATCTAATTAAAATGAAGATACTCAATAACTCTTTCTTTAAAAGGCTCGATGGGATATTTAGTAGCTTCATCTGGGGATATCGCAAAGCGTGCCGTTCAATTGATTTACTCAAACTCCCTTTAGATAAAGGTGGGCTCAATTTCCCCGATTTCAAATTATGGGGTCGATTAGGATGGCATCCCGTCGTAAGAAGGGACAGTCCGCCACAGGGGCGGAGGTCCCGCACGGCGAATTAGGATGCACCCGCCACAGTGGCGGGATGCATCCCGCATTTTTAACATTGCGGCGGGCGGTGCTGAAAGCAACGTCCGCCGCAATGCTAAAAATGCATGTTCTGCATTTCAAAGCACAACATGACAGGCACCGCGCGGTGCCTGCCATGTTGTATTTTGAAACGCAGGGGGGTACCTATCCCTCATGTGCACCCTCCCACCCCCCCTTCACCCTGGGGGCCCGCAACGGGCCCCCAAAGCAAATACCGTATGCCTTTCCACGGCAGCAATGCCGCCGTGGAAAGGCATAAGACCGCCGGCATCGTAATATGGTTGGTGGTGTCTCGCAGACACCGCCACCATATGTAAGCACTTTTTTCCGCCGGTTGCGAAGGCGACCGGCGGAAAAGTGGCGGACGGTCTTGCCATCCGCCGCGGACTCCCCCGCCATCCTAATGTGGCGGGGGGTCATTTATGTGAGGATGGCGGACGGATTGTCCCCACCGGGCCGGCAGTGGCTACCGCCAGCCTGGCGGGGGCAATCCGTCCGCCATCCTAATCGGCCCCTATATTTCTTTGCAACTTTCCTTGGTCGCCTCCGAAGCTTATTTAATTCGGATAATCAATTTTATTTTCATATATTTATGTTGGATGCTGATCTAAAAAAGTTGATACAATTCCAATATGTTTTCCATTGTGGGCCGTGTCCCTCCTCTAGGCCGCTAATCGGCATTCATCTGTGTAGCTTCCAAATTCCTGAAGTGACAGATTACTAATGGTATTCTCCTGTGCTCATCCCTTGGACACGCTGTCGGGAGATCAATTCACCCACGCACATATCTCTGATCGAGACGCACTCACAGAGAGATGCATTCTCTCAATCTTCATGCCCAGGACCCGGGCGGACTTTGGAGTCCCTTTCTTCCGTGCTTGTGATTTCTTCAGAGATGCACCACAGAGAGATCAATTCTCTTAGTTATATAATATAATAGTAAGTGAGCTTCTTTCAATTAGTCTTTTCCTTTCTTGGTATGTCTTTTCAGCTGTTTATGAACTGTGTTACAGTCTCTCTTAGTATATTGAAAAATGTATTGTATCAATTGTATTATTTCAAATTATTCTGTTCCACCAGCTAAATTTGCCCAATTCTGTTGACTCAGTAATACAGAGTCAGCGGAGTGTGGAGAGTTTTTACTACTCCACCCTCCGCGTGGAGTACGGAGTTCTGTAAAAAAAACTCTGACTCTGTCATGTGGTGGAGTTGGTAGGGTGTTGAAATATCGATTACAAAAATATAGTTTACAAAAACATAGTTGTAAAAATATCGTTTACAAAAATATCGACACCCTATACCTAAACAGGTAAGTACATAAATATCGACTCAAAAATATCGTTGTAATAAATATAGATGTAAAAAATATCGACTTTTTAAATTAATTAAAATTACATTAAATAATAAATAAATATAAGTACTATTAACAAAATACATTACATTACTTTTATTTTTTGACTATTGAAAACAAATTAACTACACTTTTTCATTTTAAATTTAATAAATGTGTACATATACATATATTTAACACATTACTTTTTATAACAACAATAATACATACATATAATTAAAATATAATATATATTATTAGTTAAAACATTTGATAGCGAAGGGGTAAAAATTACTATTCCCACTCCAGAGGGTGCAACAGTAGGGAAAACTTTGGATAGCGTAGGGGGTAACAATTACTATTCCCACTCCAGAGGGTGAAACAGTAGGGAAAGCGTTGGATAGCTTAGGGGTAAAAATTACTATTCCCACTCCAAAGGGTGCAACAGTAGGGAAAGCGTTGGATAGCGTAGGGGTAAAAATTACAATTCCCACTCCAGAGGGTGCAACAGTAGGGAAAGAGTTGGATAGCGTAGGAGTAAAAATTACTATTCCCACTCCAGAGGGTGCAACAGTAGGGAAAGCGTTGGATAGCGTAGGGGTAAAAATTACTATTCCCACTCCAGAGGGTGCAACAGTAGGGAAAGCGTTGGATAGCGTAGGGGTAAAAATTACTATTCCCACTCCAGAGGGTGCAACAGTAGGAAAAGCGTTGGATAGCGTAGGGGTAAAAATTACTATTCCCACTCCAGAGGGTGCAACAGTAGGGAAAGCGTTGGATAGCGTAGGGGTAAAAATTACTATTCCCACTCCAGAGGGTGCAACAGTAGGGAAAACGTTGGATAGCGTAGGGGTAAAAATTACTATTCCCACTCCAGAGGGTGCAACAGTAGGGAAAGCGTTGGATAGCGTAGGGGTAAAAATTACTATTCCCACTCCAGAGGGTGCAACAGTAGGGAAAGCGTTGGATAGCGTAGGAGTAAAAAATTACTATTCCCACTCCAGAGGGTGCAACAGTAGGGAAAGCGTTGGATAGCGTAGGGGTAAACATTACTATTCCCACTCCAGAGGGTGCAACAGTAGGGAAAGCGTTGGATAGCGTAGGGGTAAAAATTACTATTCCCACTCCAGAGGGTGCAACAGTAGGGAAAGCGTTGGATAGCATAGGGGTAAAAATTACTATTCCCACTCCAGAGGTTGCAACAGTAGGGAAGGTGTTGGATAGTGTAGGGGTACAAATTACTAAATGTATTTACATTGTTTAAAAATTAACAAATCTTTATTTTTATTTAATTAATCATTAATTAAATAATTATTCAATTAAAATGTAATTAATTCACTACTTTTTCAATTAAAAATTCCACTACACACACCTAAAATTAATTAAACAATTAACATAATTAATTTACATAATTATTAATCAATTAACTAATTGAAATGAATTAACTATTATTTATTACACTATTTATATTCAATTAACACATTAACTAATCAATTATTTTATTATATTTAAATTACTTCCCACCCTACTCCCCTATAAACCCACAACCCGCTACTGAACTATTAACACTAAATTCAACATAAAATACATTATTAACTAATAAAATACTACAAAAATACTACTTTGACAACCAATACTCATTAAAAACACTTAATTACTTATTATTATTTAAAAAAACGATATTTTTGTAAACTATGTTTTTGTAAACGATATTTATTACAACTATATTAATGTTAACGATATTACTTACCTGTCTGTCGATATTCTTGTCAAACTATATTTTTGACATCGATATTTCTGCGGCGATATTAAGGTTAGTCGATATATATATATATTTTTTAAACTTTTTATTGATTTTATAATACAAACACAAACAACTTGCAAGGAATAAAGAAAAAGAGAGACAACAATATAAACAACGTTGCATTACATGGTGTGTGAGCGGGAAGGTCAACCAATGAGCGTTTGTTCCATAAAGAAAGAGTCTCACAAGGGGGGGGGGGCAGGACGAACAAAATGTAACCATTATAAAGTAGTATGTGGAGGAACCCTCGGGCTACGGGGACGTAGGTGCAACATCTGGGTCAGGAAGAGGAGGGGTACATATATCGCCACGGTAAGTGTTCCACTGAGTCCATATCTTCCCCCATTTTCGGGGGGTACCCCGAGAAATATATACAGTTTTTTCCCTGAACATGCACCAGTCCATGTTTTGTTTCCATTTCCGAATCCCGGGCGGTCCCTGAGCGCCCCACAGTTGCGCAATGTCTCTTTTGGCGATCATATTGCCCAAGGTCACCCACCGAAGCTGCGATACGAAGTAATCGTTCGGTTCCCATACATTCAGCAAGCATCTCCTAGCCTCCGGCATCGATTGCACCCCCGTAACCTCACTCATCACCTCGTGCACACGGGTCCAGAATCGCACTATCTCAGGGCACTCCCAGATGATATGTAAAAAGGTGCCCAGGAAGCCGCATCCACGCCGACACAAACCATCCACAGAAAAGCCCATGTGCACCAAACGGGGACCAGTGACATACACTCTATGCAGGATTTTAAGTTGCACAAATCTAAGGCGCGCCTGGATGGCCACCTCTTTAGGGGAGGAGCTCGCCGCCTGCCAGTCCTCATCGTCCAGCTCCAGCCCATCACCAATCCAGAACTCTCTAAGGCGAAACAGGAGATCAGATCTGGAGTTGATAAATTTTTTATAAATAAGCGAAATCGTACTATCAGGAACATGTCCGTCCAGTACCCTCTCCTCAAGCGGGGACGACTCCGGAATCTCCACACCCGAAGGGAAGACCGAGAGCACCGCATGGCGGACCTGCGCGTAGCGAAAAAATTCGCGATCGCTCAGAGCGTACTCGGTTTTCAATTCCTCAAACGTCTTCATTCTCCCTTTAGTCCAAACATCATCAATCCTGCTGATACCGATCAAGTCCCACCTATCAAACCCCTTCGACTGCCAGAGTGAGCCAAGTCTATCGGACGCATACAGTGGGGTGGCACGAGTCAATTTATCAGTCCACCCAAGCGCCATGGAAGCATGTCTCCACACCTGGACAGCCGTCCTAGTGGGGCCCGTCACGTTTCGAGGGGTGAGTTTCGAGTAGAGGGCTCTATTGTAGTCACCCCCCGGTAACAACCATTTATCCATCTCGAAGGCCGGATTCGGCAAAGGGCCATACATGCAATGATTTATTGCCCCCAATTGAGACGCCCGATAATAGCGACGGATATCAGGCAAAGCAATTCCACCGTCGTACCACGGGAGCGACAGTTTAGCAATGGCGATCCGGGGCCTACCCCCCCACACCAGTTACCTCTGTAAACTCTCAACCTCACGGAAATATGTAGCCGGGACAACGTCAAGTGTGTTTTGCAATGCGTAGAGGAAGCGGGGCAGTGACATCATCTTAAACAATGCCGCTCCACCCAGGGGAGAGAGAGGAAGTTTCCCCCAAGCGACAACATCTGCCCGAAGGCGCTGAAGAGGGGGTAGCAAGTTACGGTCAAACCGCAGTTCAGGTTTCAGAGTGATAAAAATGCCTAGGTATTTAAATCCATCTTGCACAATCGCGATAGGACAACCACTTGGCAGAAGGGGGGCGGCACCCGACAGGACGTATACACAGGACTTCGACCAGTTGATGACAAGACCCGAGTTTTTGCGAAAGGACGTTAAGACATCGAACAGCACAATGAGGGATTTACGGGGAGATGTAAGATACAGCAGAATATCATCAGCGTAGAGAGATACACGGTCCTCAAACTCCGAATTCCAACTAATGCCCTTCAGGGACGGCTCCCACCTCAACCAGGCCGCCAGCGGTTCCAAGGCGAGAGCAAACAACAAGGGGGACAGGGGACAGCCCTGTCGCGTCCCCCTGCCCAGTGCAAAGGGTGCAGAGACCCGACCATTGACCACCACCTGAGCCATGGGACCGGCGTAAAGCAATTTGACCCACCGAACAAATTCCGGACCAAAACCAAACTTGGCAAGAACCGCCCACAAATACGGCCATTCTATTGTATCAAACGCCATCGTAGCGTCCAAGGACGCCAAGATGGCGGGCTCACGTAGCGTCTCGGCCCGTGCCAGGACGCCATGCAACCTTCGGAGGTTAAGCGCCGTGTTGCGATGAGGTATAAAGCCGGATTGATCAGGGTGAACCAGGTCCCCAATGACAGTCGCCAAACGTGTCGCCAGCAGCCTGGCCAAGATTTTAGGCTCCGCATTAATCAACGAAATGGGTCTAAAAGAGGCACAGCGATCCCGAGGTTTACCATCCTTGTGGATGACGACAATAGTGGCCAGTCTCTGGTCTGGGGGGAGAGAACCCACCTCCAAAGACTCAAGAAACATAGAGCGCAGATGAGGAGCTAGCGAGTCCGGGCGTAGTTTATATAGCTCAATGGGGAGCCCATTAGGGCCCGAAGCCTTGCCGGATCGGACCGAACGGACAGCAGCGGCAATCTCGTCCACAGTAGGCGGAGCATCCAGAGCATCTCTATCAATGTCAGGCAATCGGGGAAGTGCAATATCACGCAATAGCAGGTGGGAGTCCTGCTCTGATCGATCAGACACCTGGGAATACACCTCGCGGAAATAATCGGCAAAACATGCAACAATATCTGCAGGGTCCGTACAACACTCTCCATTCTCCGCAACAATCACAGGGACGACACGACTTGCATTCTCCCTCTTATCCAGCCAAGCAAGTAGTTTCCCAGCCTTATCACCCACATCATACAGGCGGCCCTGCTGTTCCCTTCCCATTTCCTTAGCAGCTTCAGTGACCAGAGCCCTGTATTCATGTTGTTTCAACTCCAGTAGATGTAACCCCTCAGCGGTGACCCCAGATTCCAAGCACTCCTCCAGGGCCGTGACCTCCCCCTCAAGGCGAACCATCTCAGCACGGTTGGCCAACTTCACACTACCAATCAACGAGAGGGCCTGGCCACGAATGACAGTCTTGTAAGCTTCCCAAAGTAAACTAGGGGAGGAAACAGAGCCCACATTTTCCGCAAAATAACAATCGTGTGTTTTAACCAGCTCAGCCCTGACCCTGGGGTCCTTCAAATACCAGGGGTTAATCGGAGCCACTCGGCCTGCCGAACCCTGCCGTGCATCAACCACCAGCCAAAGCGGAGAATGGTCCGAGATACCCCGTGCCAGGTGTTTAACTTCCCGTATGAGGGATGCATGGGCCGAGGGCAGTAATATGTGATCTAACCTCGAGAGACTACCATGAGCACCAGAATGATAGGTATATTGCAACTGCCCCGGGTGAAGCAATCACCAGCAATCAGTGAGCCCCAGCGTCTCCAGGAAGTCACTCAACCAAGTCTGGGCCTCCGGCAGTTCCCTGGGAGGGTGACGATCACACATCCCCGAGATCACCGCATTAAAGTCACCCCCGACCAAAAGCAAACCCTCGGGGAGACCCAGGATAAGTCCACTCAGATCAGCAAATGTGGTGGCTTGGAGGCCCGGGGGCACGTACACGGAAATCAGAATAAGAACCTTCCCCTCCCAGCGCCCCACAATGGCGGCGTATCGTCCCTTATCATCCAGTATGACATCATCAATGGCCAAGGGGAGGGAGGTCCGAACCAGAATGCCCGCCCCCTGGAGCCCGAAGTGAAACCCGAGCGATAACCACGCCTATTCAGAGCGTAGCACTTGTTGCCGAGCAAATGAGTCTCCTGCAGTAAGACAACATCTGGAGTCAAACGTTTCAGCAATTGCAGCACCACCCTCCTCTTGATCCCATCCCCCAACCCGTTCACGTTCCAACACAATATCCGAAGTCCCCTACCCCCATCCCCGAATTCAGCCCCTCCCCGCCCCACACCCAGAGCAACTGCAAAAAACAGGAGTGTGCCTTTCCTTCGCCTTGCAAGTAACAATAAAATTCAAACCAACAACCCAGTCCCCCCAACAATATCAAAACAACTATACCCCCCACCCCGCACCCCTGCTGAAGACCAAAGAGCCCCATAAACTTGCAGTGTGCCTGTCGCCCAACCACCCAACTAATCTACGAAAAGAAAACCCAGGAGGAGAAAGGACCCGTTCACCCCCATCCACCCCCAAAAAGACTATTACTTGCAAACATGAATGACACAGCATAGCACAGTTCAAAGCCAACGGGAAGGGCACGGGGTCAAAGTCGACATCTACTCCTGCTCCGTCGGGCCACCGTCCGCCCGATCCGACCTGCCAGAGTCCTCAAAAGGTTCTTGATCCGTAGGCAGCGTGTCAAGCCAGTCACTCAAGACCCCAGGATGGTCGAAGAAAAAAGTACGATCCCTATGAACCACCCGCAAACGGGCCGGGAAGAGCATGGCATACTTCATAGACCTTTCCCGGAGTCTCTTCTTGACCCCTTGAAACCCCAGCCTCTGTTTCTGGACCTGTTGTGTAAAGTCCGGGTAGAAGCTGACAGTAGAGTTCTCAAAGGCAATGGGACCAGACTGCCTCGAAGCCTGCAGGATAGCGTCTCTGTCCCGGAAATGAAAGATCCTCGCAATGATGGGTCGAGGGTTAGCACCCGATTTAGGTGTGCCGCCGGGGATCCTATGTGCACGCTCGACAGCGAAAAACTTGCTCGAGGAAACAACGACATCACCCCGTCGCAAGACCTCTGCAACTCCCTCGCGTCCTACTTCCACAACAAGATCGCGGACATACACAACAGCTTCAGCATCCAACCAACGCATGCCACAACCGCAGCAACGCCACCCACCACCACCCTCCGCGCCTGGAACCCGATCAGCACCGAAGACACCATCCGCACAATGAACTCCGTCCACTCCGGATCTCCGACCGACCCCTGCCCTCACCACGTCTTCAACAAGGCCGACGCTGTCATCGCACCCCACCTGCGGGACATTATGACCACCTCCTCCGACACCGCCACCTTCCCGGAGAGCTGGAAGCACGCAGAACTCAGCGCTCTACTCAAGAAACCTACAGCGGACCCCACCGAACTCAAGAACTACCGTCCCATCTCGCTCCTCCCGTTCCCGGCCAAAGTCATCGAAAAGACCGTCAACAAACAGCTGGCCGCCTTCCTCGAGACGAATGGATCCCTCGACCCCTCACAGTCTGGCTTCCGAGCCAACCACAGCACCGAGACCGCCCTCATCGCTGCCACCGATGACATCCGAACCCTGATGGACAACGGAGAAACAGCGGCCCTCATCCTCCTGGACCTCTCCGCGGCATTCGACACTGTCTGCCACCGCACCCAAGTGCAGCGCCTCGGCAACATCGGAATCCAGGAGAAGGCACTGGAATGGATCACCTCCTTCCTCGACGGAAGAACACAGAGAGTCCGCCTACCACCGTACAAGTCAGAGGCCACCGAAGTCATCTGCGGCGTCCCTCAAGGATCCTCGTTGAGTCCCACCCTCTTCAACGTCTACATGAGCCCCCTCGCGGCCATCGCACGCCAACACAACCTCAACATAATCTCCTACGCCGACGACACCCAGCTGATCCTCTCCCTGACCAACGACCCCGCCCCCGCCAGAGCCAACCTGCACGAAGGGATGAGAGATGTAGCCGAGTGGATGACAACCAGCCGCCTGAAACTGAACTCGGACAAGACGGAGGTCCTCATCCTGGGCTCCTCGCCCTCCGCCTGGGACGACTCCTGGTGGCCCCCCGCCCTGGGCAACGCACCCAAACCGACGGACCACGCACGCAACCTGGGCTTCATCCTGGACTCCTCCCTCTCCATGACCAGACAAGTCAACGCCGTCTCCTCGTCATGCTTCAACATCCTATGCATGCTACGGAAGATCTTCTGGTGGATCCCCACCGAGACCAGGAAGACTGTCACCCAGGCCCTCGTCACCAGCCGACTGGACTACGGCACGCCCTCTACGCCAGAACCACCGCCAAGCTCCAGAAGAGACTCCAGCGGATCCAGAACGCCTCAGCCAGACTCATCCTCGACATCCCACGAAACAGCCACATCTCCGGACATCTGAAAGACCTGCACTGGCTCCCCGTCAACAAAAGAATCACCTTCCGTCTCCTCACCCACGCACACAAAGCCCTACACGATCAAGGCCCGAGCTACCTCAACAACCGAATCAACTTCTACGCTCCCAAGCGCCACCTCAGATCAACCAGCCACGCCCTCGCCGCCGTCCCCCGCATCCGAAGAGCGACAACAGGAGGAAGGTCCTTCTCCTACCTTGCCGCCAAGACCTGGAACTCCCTCCCGACCGACCTGCGCCTGACCCAAGACCACCTTTCCTTCAGGAAGAAGCTCAAGACCTGGCTGTTCGAGCAGTAGCGGCACCCCGCCCCCCCCCCCCTAGCGCCTTGAGACCCTACGGGTGAGTAGTGCGCTCTATAAATATCTTGATTGATTGATTGATTGATTGAGACCCTTGGGCGCCAAATGATTCAGCACCAGGTCTTCCACCAATAAGTCCGTCGAGGCAGCAGTCGACGATTCCGGCACCCCAATCAGGCGGATGTTATTGCGCCTGGCACGGCTTTCATAGTCCTCTAGGCACCCAGAGAAATAGTCATTGGCTTTCCTCAGATTCCCGACTTCAGCCTGTAAGTCAGAGACGTCGGTGACCAGGCTAGTGGTCTTAAGATCCAGGGATTTGACCTTTTCGTTTGTCTTCGCCAAATCCGCCCTGATCAGATTGACATCAATCGACACAGTATCCAGTTTGAGAGTCAAGGCCTCATATTGTTGCCCCAATGAGGCCTTCATACCGGTGATGGCGCCCATGAGATCCCGCAGCGAGGGCTCTTCCTCAATCGATGAGTCCTCCGGCATTGTCGTCGAGGGTTTAGATGCTGCTCCCGGCGATCCTTTAGTAAGGGTGTACAGGTCCATAATGTTCGTTTGCAAAGCACTCCCTCACACGCCCGGTTTAGGCCCGCGCTTCCCACTCTCTGGCTTGGTGGCCATCTTGGATCCTGGACCCGTACGGGTCGCCTGTTGACGGGTAAAAATGGTGACTGCGGTGGCAAATGCAGGACCAAAAGGGCGAAGGTGATGCCAGTCTCAGAACTGAAAGCCACGACAGATCGGCAGCAGGAGCGGATAGACCAAAAGTGTAGGAGCGTCTGGCCGTCTACGCAGCTGACAAAGTCAGGTTAATCTCCGGACAGGAATCGAAACCAAAAGCAGTGCCAGCCCATGCAAGTCTGGCAGTCCGTTGTTGTTCACTTACTGGACGGCAGGCCAGACAAGATAGCTCGGGGCGTCACCATGGAGCAGGCCAGAAAACTGCGACAGTCTGTAGCTCTGGACCCCGAAGTCCATAAAAGTTGGCTGAAACAGATAAATGATCAGTAGAACTGTGTCAATAAACACCCGTCGTCCGAACCAGGATAAAGTACAGGATAGTCGATGGAGGTGGCGAGGGTCCGGGAGCCCTGTGCTCACGCGACCATCTTGGGTGCGCGCGAAGCTCCTCCTCCTAGTCGATATTTTTACGACGATATTCCCGCTCTGCACCGGTGGGGGGTAGGGTGTTGAAATATCGATTACAAAAATATAGTTTACAAAAACATAGTTGTAAAAATATCGTTTACAAAAATATCGACACCCTATACCTAAACAGGTAAGTACATAAATATCGACTCAAAAATATCGTTGTAATAAATATAGATGTAAAAAATATCGACTTTTTAAATTAATTAAAATTACATTAAATAATAAATAAATATACGTACTATTAACAAAATACATTACATTACTTTTATTTTTTGACTATTGAAAACAAATTAACTACACTTTTTCATTTTAAATTTAATAAATGTGTACATATACATATATTTAACACATTACTTTTTATAACAACAATAATACATACATATAATTAAAATATAAAATATATTATTAGTTAAAACATTTGATAGCGAAGGGGTAAAAATTACTATTCCCACTCCAGAGGGTGCAACAGTAGGGAAAACGTTGGATAGCGTAGGGGGTAACAATTACTATTCCCACTCCAGAGGGTGAAACAGTAGGGAAAGCGTTGGATAGCGTAGGGGTAAAAATTACTATTCCCACTCCAAAGGGTGCATCAGTAGGGAAAGCGTTGGATAGCGTAGGGGTAAAAATTACTATTCCCACTCCAGAGGGTGCAACAGTAGGGAAAGAGTTGGATAGCGTAGGAGTAAAAATTACTATTCCCACTCCAGAAGGTGCAACAGTAGGGAAAGCGTTGGATAGCGTAGGGGTAAAAATTACTATTCCCACTCCAGAGGGTGCAACAGTAGGGAAAGCGTTGGATAGCGTAGGGGTAAAAATTACTATTCCCACTCCAGAGGGTGCAACAGTAGGGAAAGCGTTGGATAGCGTAGGGGTAAAAATTACTATTCCCACTCCAGAGGGTGCAACAGTAGGGAAAGCGTTGGATAGCGTAGGGGTAAAAATTACTATTCCCACTCCAGAGGGTGCAACAGTAGGGAAAACGTTGGATAGCATAGGGGTAAAAATTACTATTCCCACTCCAGAGGTTGCAACAGTAGGGAAGGTGTTGGATAGTGTAGGGGTAAAAATTACTAAATGTATTTACATTGTTTAAAAATTAACAAATCTTTATTTTTATTTAATTAATCATTAATTAAATAATTATTCAATTAAAATGTAATTAATTCACTACTTTTTCAATTAAAAATTCCACTACACACACCTAAAATTAATTAAACAATTAACATAATTAATTTACATAATTATTCATCAATTAACTAATTGAAATGAATTAACTATTATTTATTACACTATTTATATTCAATTAACACATTAACTAATCAATTATTTTATTATATTTAAATTACTTCCCACCCTACTCCCCTATAAACCCACAACCCGCTACGGAACTATTAACACTAAATTCAACATAAAATACATTATTAACTAATAAAATACTACAAAAAATACTACTTTGACAACCAATACTCATTAAAAACACTTAATTACTTATTATTATTTAAAAAACGATATTTTTGTAAACTATGTTTTTGTAAACGATATTTATTACAACTATATTAATGTTAACGATATTACTTACCTGTCTGTCGATATTCTGGTCAAACTATAATTTTGACATCGATATTTCTTCTTGTAGATATTTCTGCGGCGATATTAAGGTTAGTCGATATTTTTACGACGATATTCCCGCTCTGCACCGGTGGGGTTTACCGGCTACAGCAGAGCATCAGAGAAGCAGACAAGCCTTTACAAAGAAAGTAATTCACCCCCTGCAATGCGTGTACTATTTAAAAAACCCTACCGGTCGCCATGAATATTATGAGCGACCACAAGGCAGCCGCCACTCTCCAAGCAGGCCCGAGAGGTGCAATAATTGTCCGGAATAACAATGATTAAGAGGTGATTCATTTATCCAGTAAGACTCGAACAGAGGATAAATGTAGGAAGAGTTCAACCTGCTTTGAAGCCCCGAGTGAAGTTCATATGAAGTGGGCACCTAAAGAATACAATAAGAGTAGAAAATGTTAGAAAGGGGGGATGGAATTAAAGTTTTAGAAACCAATTAAACACTCCTCGTAAACCTGCTACTATATTGCACTCCAAACTTAAAGACCTTACAGATATTGTTATTGTAGCAGTAAATCACGAGGTTTATATAGATACAGTGCGGTGGTGCTTACCAGTCTTCTCAGCTGCCTTTGTTCCTCATAACACTAGGCATCCATTGTCCCACTTCTGGCTGAGTGCAGCCAGCAACGTTAGTGTTTCGAAACTTTAGGTTTCTGCTTCTGTCCGTGCAGTCCCCAAGGTAAGAAACTAGTAATCATCACAAATTCCCGGTCCAACTTCCGGCTCATAAAAGTAAGCAGGCAATGAATGCAACTTAGAAGTGGTTGGTGCACGCCATGTAATTAAGTATTGTTGCTAAGGGCTTTCCTCTAATGCGCCCTGCACTCTACAGACTGAGTTTTTGGTTTCGGACTGCTGCGAGGACAGGCTGCCTGATGGCGAGAGAATAGTGAAGAGGTACAAAAAGATAACACAGCAGGGGGTGAGAGATGTAGAGAGTAAAAAGAGAGCAGAGGATGAAGACAGTCATAGGAGGGGGGAGAGAATGCCACAGGAAAGATGGGGATATATATTAGAGAATGTTGGGGAGAAAATTATGGTGAAATGTTTCGGATGAGGGGCAACACCGCACAATGACACATAATATCATTATATGCGGACAACGACCTAATTGACGTGTGTAAAACACACAAAAGGTAATGGAAGGCTGATTGCAATGAGTCTAACCACTGGCAATCACTCGGGGTAGCACTCCAACCCATTGTAATTTTGCTCACCATGCTATCTCAGTTTGGACCTAGCCACATGCAAATCAGTATTGACCCTGCTCCTCATGGGAACAGTCCAGCCCAAACTACCAAGCCATGTCCTACCTGAACTGAAACACGAGCAACCCAGGATCGGTTTCGCCCTAGCCAAGGTTTTCAGTATAGTTTAATAATTTACTTATGCTGAGCCTGTACCTCCCTCCTACCATTGATGGAGATGTTTAACAAGTTTGGAGAGATGTCATTCTCAAAATTAACTAGTCAAACTTTTGCCTGTTCCCGCTCCAACAGGTACCAGAACAATTGGAGAGAGTCAGTGATGACCACAAGACTCATATGATGTTTCGACACATTTACATACTTTGGGGGTGAACATTTATCACTCTAATACTGATTTAATAGAAGTAAGCTTGGACAGAGCGGTATCCTAGACAAGTTGTTCCCTCACCTTCTGCTTCTCGTTGCTATTATCCCCAATAGGCTGGGTGGCAATATCTAAAATGTTACTACCCGCTTACTGTATTTCTTTGCAGCCCAGCTGCTAATTCTTAGTAGGTGTTTATTCAATGACTTCATGGACTCCTGTCTGATTTGATTTGGGGGACAGGTAGGAAAAGGGTTGTACTACAGGTAATTTAATGTCACTTAATGGATGGGGACCCGGGCCCCAATTATGAGCTCTACTATGCAGAAGAATAACTACAGTGGCTGATTCTCTAGTTAGGGACTGCAAATGAGGAGAGGGAAGAAGTTAAATGCACCGTGCATGGAAAAAATATCCTTACCTTGCTGCTGCGCAATGCTCACCCATGAACACCAGAAACTAGGCAAATGGTAGTCGCGTGCAGATGTTGGCATAAATATATATGTGGTAAGGAGGGCCAGCCACATTATGCCCCCAACTACCAATTTGGTCACTACGACAATAAGAGACACTATAAGGCGGAGCAACACTCAGTCTTGGACAGAAGTGGGGGTACTACTCAGAGAGGGCCTCTATAATGAGGGAAAAGAAATTCGTTCCAAGAACTGGGGGACACAAATGGGATACTGGTGGGCCATTTCCTAGAGTACAACACTATACAACATGATATCATCACCCACTTCGGACACAGACGTTCTGGACCAACAGCATTATTGCCTCTGCAAATCATAATAACACATAGCAATTTGAGTAAAAGCTATTACTGTATTCTACAACACCTTGCACTCACAACAATACACAGTAGAATTGCTGGCTAGAGATATGTGGTGAACCGACCTCAGATTGGTACTAACCGATAAACATTGGGCAGGCGCTACACTACAGATAAAAGAGACCTCCAAAAATCCACGTTTCAGTTCCGCACAATGTAACTTTCTACACCAGGCCTACCTTACACCAAAGCACATTCAACATGTGCTCCCAGGAGCCCAATTGGAATGTCCTAAATGTCGTCATCATGATACCAGCTTCTATCACATGGTGAGGGAAATGGCAGGAATCCTATGAGACCTAGCAGAGCGCATAATACCACTCACCCCCGTATACTGCCTATTGGGTATGAGGCCCAAAATCAAGAGGTCAGATATATCCGCAGGTTCACAGACCTGTCCTCAATACTTTTTATGAAGCAGCTAGCAATGTTCTGGAACGAAGCGCTAGCAAGGGGAAATCTTAAAATGGGCTAAGGCGGAGTCGGTTGCAGTCACTAAGGGGCGACTTCTGAGTGGAAAGGGTCCAATTGGTATTATCTGGGACATATATTCCATGACATTTGAGGGCCAAGTGTGATGAGAGACCACCATAAGAAGGGTATCAGATCCTGTCCCGATTGTTATACACTGAACAATTGCATCCCAAATACCCATGAACACTATAATAAACTATGGGAGGGACCATACTACCACTCCCAAGTCATGGAAGGACAGAGAGGCGATCTGTTGTAAATGGCAGGGTCTCCCCCTGGGATTCACCCTCGGTAAGAAAATCATGTCCTGAGACACAAAACATCACAGCCTTAATTATGCACTGCAGATGTGACACAAAGTGCCTTTCAATACGTTATTCTACTGTATGTGTAAATACATTGGGGCATATTTACCAGCCCTTATCACCACAGGAACGTCACTTTTTACGACATTCATTTGGCGATAGGGGCTTCACCTTATTTATAAGGCGTCTTTAAGCCACTTAACGTGGCTTAACGAGACTTGTAAATGAGGTACCCTTTGGGAATTGGGTGTTGCGTGGGCATTCCACCGCTACACCCATTATTTTTCACGCTGCCCCATATTTACAAGGGTGGCGTACATATGGGGCAGCGCCAAAATTAAGACCAGGGTAAACCTGGTTTTAACATGGCGAAATGAAGAGAAATGCTTTATTTCTCCTCATTTTTGCATTCTGCAGAATACATAGAAACAGCAAAACACCATGAATGATTGTTTATGTGCAGGAAGGTGTCCCTTTCTGAAGATAAACAATCATTACAAAAAATGAAGATTTGCAACTTCCAAGTGTTCTGCACAATGCAGCACACATGGGGTTATAAATCACCACTTGTGATTTTTTATCTGCAGGGAGGGACACCTTCCTGCGCATAAAGAATCGTTCCCCCCAATGCAGACACCCTTGGACTATGGTGGAAGGTTAGAGCAGGATTGTGTGGTTGGAGCAGGACCTTTCCTTTAAGACGCACGCTAAAAAGACCGCAGGCGTGTGCTTTGGTCTGCTCCGATCAGCTCGGAAGATCTTACCTCTCCTCCCAGTCGCCTCTAGGAGGCTACTTATCCAGGGGCTTATCATCTCGCGGCTGGACTTCAGCAACGCGCTGTTTTTGGGTGCCCCAGAGTCCACCCTAACCAAATTGCAGCATGTGCAGAATGCGGCCGCCAGGCTCCTGACAGGCCTTCCCAGGCGTCAGTCAGCACGCCCTGCGCTGAAGGCGCTACACTGGCTCCCTGTGAGGGAGAGGGTGAGCTTTAAGGCACTTTGTTTGGCTCACAAAAGTTTGCAGGGGAAAGGCCCTCCGATCCTTCGGGATATGGTTCAACCTTACAAGGCCTTCCGTTCCCTCCGTTCTGATCATCAACACCTATTGCAGGTTTTGAGGGTAAGGAAGGCAAGAACTGGTGGTAGAAGGTTCTCCATAAACGTGGCCACCCTGTGGAACTCTCTCCCTTTTTACTTGCGTTCGGAACCGAGTTTTTTACGTTTCCGTAAACTTTTAAAAACCTATCTTTTTCCTGCCTAATTTTCTGTGCCTAGTAGGGTGGCGTTACCTCTCTGGATAAGCGCGGGGATGCCCAAGGGTAACCAGGCGCTATATAAAACTCAGTAATAATAATAATAATAATAATAAGGTTACCTGTGTTGCCTCTAGGCAGCTTAATTTAGCGCCAGCGCTAGGGGAACAAAGGGGCGCACCATTCTTTGTAAACACGGTACGTCCCTGCATTTTCAGAATGGCAGAGCGCGGCATTATCAAGTTTTGTTTAACGCCACCCTCCACCATTCTACATATACCCCTCTGTTTTTTGCATGCTCTCTGGTGGAATACACATTGGTGAGGCAACCAACCTACGCCCTGTAAGGATGACTGCTTTGAACGCGTGGTTCCAATATTGATGGCAATGTAAAGGCATGTGCCCGCTTTGTTTGTAGTTTTATTTTTACTTTAAGTTAAAACTTAATAAAGACATTTCTAAAAATGAAAGCTGTTTGACTAGATCATATATAGTTCTGGCTTTTTACCATGTGTTGGTTTTTCAGCAATTCCTTAGGCATCTGAAATAGACAATTTTGGAGCTCTCACTTTGCAAAATGCAATTTCGATAACATTGTTTTAGCACAGCCAGTATTTTACTAGTTGCATTATTAAAATGGTATCTCATTTTAAGAGCTACTTGCATTTTGATGGTAAAGCTATACCGAGGGAACCATATGCTCCCGTGTGCGAGGGATACAACGGTTTTTGAAACACAGTGTGCAAAAATTGTATCAAATCCTTTGGAAGATACTGGCTTTACTAACACTGAAACATTTGAAATAAATTCACCTAACTGTGCCATGCTTTGAAAGCGTGTCCGTCGCCTCTGGAAATAATTTGGCAAGATCGGGAAAATGTTGGAAGACAATTAAAATTATTAAAAAAATGTTAGCTAAACAATGTATATGCAGAGGTGTTGCAAGGACATCAGGGGTCCTGATGCAAGAAAGAAAAATGGCCCTTTCACACTCTTGGTAGGTGTTAAAGAAAGTCCTACATGGAGTGACGTGGTCCCTCACACACTACTGTTGATATACACTTTCCTGTGTTTTTTAATGCAGGGTTAATAAGGCAAGGTATTATATTTTCCCTTAATTGGCCTACATGTTATTATTTTGCAAACATCAAGCCTTATTACAGGTAAAAATATAGTCATTTGTCTAAAGCAAATTTATGTCAAAATGACTAACCTACTATTTAAAAACACGGAACATAGATTTCGTTTTTTACAATTACTCATTTTCTCTGAAACCAGTGATTTCCTAATTATCTAATACTATTGGTAACTATTTTGTGGTTTGCATTGGAATCTCAGAAATGATGAAAATAATGTTTAAATGATCACTTCTCCTAATGAGGACGTTGTTGAATTTTATCTTTGAAAGACCAGGTCAAACATGTATTGACTTCATGACACAGAGATGCTGAACCAGAAATGTTATCTTTGAATAGACAAGAGAGACAGAAGTGGTGGAAGTTGGTAGAGACTATCTAGAATGGAATGCTTTAGGAATACAGAATTTGTTTTCACGAGAAACCCACTCTTTCTGAGCAAATTCTTTGGAGCCAAGCACAAGAAAATGTGCGGCCACATTATGAATAAACTCCCTTGTGTGACTAGTGTCAACCACTTAATGGGCACAGTCCCTGATTGTGCTTTAGAGAAAGATCCTGTGGAATAGAAACTGGGTTCCCATTGTAAGGAGAAATTAAATGGCGTTAAAGAAACCAAAACACTTTAGAAAATAATGTCAGCTGGGTGATATTAGCATAAACACATTAACTGAGAATAAAACTTCGACTCTTAGAAACTGAATCATGCTGTAGAAATTGGTGCACAATAATACACAGTTCTATCTTCTGCATTGTGTATCATGCATAAGTAAATGCGTTTGTTTCTTATTCATCTCTAGGCTGCGCTCCTTATCATTCTTGTCTATTCTCGCCAGCCCCATGCTCATTTTGTTCCAGCAAGAGTCTGCTTCAGCCGCATAATGGATAAAGTGCTACAATGACTACAGTTCAAATGTCATCATTGCCCTAACTAAAGCGTAAGTCTCATTCAATACGTGTCCATCAGCTCCCTGCTACTCTAACTCCTTACTTGATAAACGCTCAAAACCCTAAACACAAAGGGGCATATTATCAAGGGGGTTTATCTCCGCTTTTTTGGCTTTAAAAGCCAAGAAAGCGGAGATAAAATTATCTCCCTATTACCAAGCTGTCGCTAACACCAGTTAGTGACAGCTAATAGGAGATAGCGACCATCTTGGGCCCCGCTTTGCATGTCAGTGATATTTATCACTAATGACATGCAAAGTGGGCGTGCCAAGATGATAGCGACTGGAAACAGTCGCTAACATCGTTATCTCCTATTACCAACTTTTGGAGATATTCGCGCTAAGCGCGAATATCTCCAAAAGCTAACACCTGCCCTGAGCAGTTCTTCACCATGTTATCCAATGGGAGGTGGATAACATGGCTAAGAGCATTTGCTCGATAATGCATGAATATCGCGGACTTTTCAGCGATATTCATGCATTGCGGCCGTTTTTTATCGCATTTGCGATAAACCTTGCTAATAGCAAGGTTTATCTGCGATAAAAATCGCCGATGTGCGGCGATAATTTTTGTCTCTAAACAAGTTAGAGACAAAAATTATCGCTAGTTGTTGGTAATATGCCCCAAAATCTCTAAAGTTATAGAAGACATTTTTAAATCACAAAGGTGTAGCTCCAGCATCTCAAATATTTGTAACAGGTTAGCTTCTTTTTCCACCAAAAAATATTCTACCATTCAGAAAGTTTTCGTCGTTCTTTTTGCAGATTACATTTTTCAAGTCTCTTCTTCCCATCTTCCAGTCATCAGTTTTTTAATTCAGCAGTCTGAGATTCTGTTCTCAAGAAGGCCTATATAGCAAAATCATGCTCACCTTTAGAGCCCTGTCCTGCATGATGCTGTCATCTTATCCATTCCCTGATTGCTCCTAGAATTGCCAATATTATAAATCAGTTTTCTCAGGAGCAACCATGCCAAGTTCTTGGGAGCCAACCATACTGGAGCCTTTGCTGTAGCAACCTTCTGCTTCTCTCTCAAAAACTATCGCCCCATGTCGCTTATACCTTTTGTGGCAAATGTGGTTGAGAGAGAGGTTAATTCACAAATTACTTGTTCCACCAGGACTAACAAGTTATTGGATCCTGCTCAAACCTGACTAGGAGCATCAGCTTGTACTGAGGTTGCTCTTGCCTCTGTTAAAAATTATGGTGACTCACACAAAACCTTTCAGTAGATTATTGGAGACATGTGCCAGAGTTAAAGCCTTACAGTCTCTTAAGTTGTTCTTATTAGATTTAATGAAGGATGTGAAAGTAGCAACTAACACATTTTACTTCCATGTACCTGAGCACTGCTTGTGAGTTCCTTATGGCTTACTTTGTTTTAACAGTGATAGAAATACTCTCAACGATTATCGGTTCTTTTATATTGTTTAGCTGAATATTATGCAGATAAAACTCAGGTTGAGTTAGGAATTGATGGGAAACAGGAACTACTCAAGTCCAATCTTTACATCTGCATTTTTGCTGTTTCTTAACTCCTTCCACGCTGATGACGAGCTGGGCTCGTCATGGCGTAGCCTCCTCGCACGCTGATGACGAGCCCAGCTCGTCACATAACATGCGCTTTGAAAAATCTCAGCGTACGAGCGGAATTCCGCCCGCACACATGCGGTTAAAGCCCACTCCGACTAAGGAGCCAATTCCGATGTCGTTCTGAAAGCATTCTGACCGAATCCTTTCCGGAATACTTCCCGAACGACTTGGATCGTGGAGTCCGACCGAGCGATTTGGATGCACCCGGATGCTTCCGGATACGAGTCGGTAGGACTCCGATAGACTTCTATGGGAACCTGTGTTCCGAACGCGAACACAGGCTCCCATTGAAGAAAGGGGTGGCTGGGGAAAAACATGCACCCTGTGGCGGGCACCCCAGGGTGCCTGCCACACTCTGCATGGTGGGGGAGGGTGGACCCATAGGTACCCACACAGGCCCGATTCAGAGGGCACCGGGTAAAGGGGGGCCTGCTACGGGCCTCCAAAGAGCGATTCCAGCAGCCGATTTGTTTCAGAGTAACCGAATCTGAACGACTCGCTCGCTCGGAAACTGAGTCCATAGAGCTGTATGATTCAGCTCTGAAAAAGACGCGACCTGTCTCAATGCCTTTCTGAACCGATTCGGACAGCGCTAAAGGTTTCCAGGCATCGGAATCAGTTGTTGGAAAGTGTGCACGATTCGGTTGAAAGCAAGGCTTCGGGATCAGATTCAGCAAATTCTAATCCGATTCAGAGCCCTTTCGAACGACATCCCAATCGACCCCTAGGCTGAGATCCTCGTATTCAGATATGCCACTTCCAGTGGTCAAACAATTGGAGGCCTAATGAGGTGGAAATTGACCTTCCCCAGTTTCATCTGGCAGTAATCTAGATGCTATCTTTCATGATTTACGTTCTTTTTCTGGTAATATCGCTAATCCACATCTTATTGTATGTCACTTTAAAAAATATTGAAGAACAACTAATTATTCATTTATTATTTAATTGATTTTATTTGTGTAATCTATAGACCATTTATTGATTTTATGTATATTTGAGTTGCGGGCTGCTAGATTTGTAGAGGTCTAGAGTGGGAAGTTAATTCATTTATAATTAATTAATAATTTGTATGTAATTATTTAATAAATTTTTAACTATGTCAATATGGAATATTGATTTACTTTACAGATATTTTAGTTGCTGAATGCTAGGTTTGTAGGTGTACACGGTGGGAAGTTAATTCATTAATAATTATTAATTGCAAATTAATTATATAATCCATTTTAAATATTTAAATTATGAAATATTTATTTTAATTATATTTTAGTTTTGGGCAGTTTGGTGTGTAGGGCTCTAGGCTGGTAAGGTAATTAAGTAATAATGATGTAACAATTATTAATTGTTAATTGACAATTTAATTAATTTTGAAATATGTATATTTTGGAATACCTATTTTTGTAAGTGCAAGCTGCTAAGTTTGTAGCGTTATAGGGTGAGAGCGTTGATTAATTAATAATTGAATAACAATTATTTTTTAATTGATAATTATTTTATTGAATAGTATTAGTAAATAGAAAATTGATTACTGTTTTGGCGAGTGCCACACCGTGAGAAAGGCTATAGTTGAAACGCATTGGTGACAAGGAGTGTCCTGGTCATCTCTATATGGATCAGATTTGTTGGTATATATATATATATATATATATATATATATATATATATCCCAGCCAAGTTTTTGGCGCTAAGCTGTGTTGGCCCCTTACAGGGGCGGGCTTTGGACGGGATCGCCAGTCCCTAAATACTCCAACCTTTCGTCCACGCTTCGAAGAACGACGTCCAAGCCACAAATGTAATTCAAACTGGATTTATTTCACATCCCACTCGACGCGTTTCGGGAATGGCCTTCTCGTGACAAAGGGAAGGCCATTCCCGAAACGCGTCGAGTGGGATGTGAAATAAATCCAGTTTGAATTACATTTGTGGCTTGGACGTCGTTCTTCGAAGCGTGGACGAAAGGTTGGAATATATATATATATATATATATATATATATATATATATATATATTCACTGAAAAAACCATAGGTTTCAGGAGTTATATAGTTAGGAATTAGCTTTTACAAAACCTTTGAAATTCACTCAAAAAACTATAAGTTTTAGTGGTGTTATAGTTAGCTGGACATTTTACTCATACAAAACCATTGAAATTGCTCCTATATAGTTAGTTGTACTAACTATATTTCGCGCACCCGCAATCCAATGCTGATGATGTCACATATTAGATCATTCATGACATGGTCAGTGACATCACTGATGACATCTCAAATGACATCACTGATGACATCACTGATGACATCATCCAGTGAATGTGGTTTGCTTCGTTATTTAAATATGCATTATATATATAGCAATTTGCATTGAAGAATGAGTGGATATATATAAATAAATATTTGGATGGAGGATTTAGTAGCAGTGTAATTGACTGTTTACTTGACCAATTTATAATGTCTCACTAAATATAGTGGATAGTGACTAAACTGTGTGAATATCTGTATCATTTTGTCAGTTGTTGTGTAAACTGATTCTACAGTTGGTTACTAGCTATGTGAAAGTCTATATTAGTTATTGATTAGTTAACTGAGTATTTGTATGGGAGTGTGAAAGTGTGTGTGGTTTGGTGGGGGGTGTGTGACTGTCCAAAGATGTGTGAATAGTTGATTCAGTAGATATATAAAGTTAAAACTACATGTTCTAACAGTTTGGGTGAGGGAATCTCTTTATGGGCGTGGTGATGAGCAAATATATTTCTCAAAGGCACAGGTCCAACAAACTAGAAAAATAAAAGGCAGTGTATGTGTCAGTTGTTGTATATAAATAAGTATACAGACACAATGATTGTGTGAGTGACTGTATGGATAACTGTATACTTGTAATAATGATTTTATAATTCACTAAGTATGACTTACAATCTAAATGAATAGAAGAAGTGGTGTTTGTATAAGTGTTTTTCTAAGTAAATATGTAAGTATGATCCATTGTTTGCATAAGTGAATAGGATGACTTCATATGTGAATAGGATGCGTGCTGTTGTTTAATGTCAATATAGATGTATAAGTATTTTTGATAGTGTTCTATTGTTCATTGACAGCATGTATGAGTGAATCCATAGGTAAGTGATTAGATGTGTGTATACATCTATGAATCACTGAGTGAATTTTTAGATACTTGTATTGCTGTGACAATGGATTTAAATATGATACTCTGTATTTTACAAAGAGTGATGAAAAATTGTAATAGTGTATGAAAAGGTGTATGTGATTGTCACGTGGATGATGTCATCAGTGATGTCATCAGTGATGTCATTTGAGATGTCATCAGTGATGTCACTGACCATGTCATGAATGATCTAATATGTGACATCATCAGCAGTGGATTGCGGGTGTGCGAAATATAGTTAGTACAACTAACTATGTAGGAGCAATTTCAATGGTTTTGTATGAGTAAAATGTCCAGCTAACTATAACACCACTAAAACTTATAGTTTTTTGAGTGAATTTCAAAGGTTTTGTAAAAGCTAATTCCTAACTATATAACTCCTGAAACCTATGGTTTTTTTCAGTGAATTTCAAAGGTTTTTTAAATGCTAATTCCTAACTATATAAGGCCTGAAACCTATGTTTTTTTCAGTGAATTTGCAAGTTTTTTTTAAATGCTAATTCCTAACTATATAAGGCCTGAAACCTATGGTTTTTTCAGTGAATTTCAAAGGTTTTTTAAATGCTAATTCCTAACTATGTAAGGCCTGAAACCTATGTTTTTTTCAGTGAATTCGCAAGGTTTTTTAAATGCTAATTCCTAACTATATAAGGCCTGAAATCTATGGTTTTTTCAGTGAATTTCAAAGGTTTTTTAAATGCTAATTCCTAACTATATAAGGCCTGAAACCTATGGTTTTTTCAGTGAATTTCAAAGGTTTTTTTAATGCTAATTCTATTAGCGGATAACGTTTAAATATATTAATATCCTAGTGGGACCACCTGAGCAGCCCTAAGGGGTCAGGGTGTTTCTACCCTGCCCCCTTTTTGTGTTCTACACGTTTGTTCTTCTGCTTTCTTGTGCCTCAGTCTACTAAGACCCAAGATGGATGCCAACACTTCCTGGTTAGAAGTGTTGACAGCCAATGAGCATGCAGCTTTCTCGGGAAGGCCTGCTGATTGGCTGTCACTGTCTGTCAACACTAGCACAAGATGGATGCCAACACCTCCTGGTTAGAAGTGTTGACAGCCAATGACCATGCAGCTTTCTCGGGAAGGCATGCTGATTGGCTGCCACTGTCTGTCAACACTCAAAACCAGGAAGTGTTGGCAGCCATCTTGTGCCTTGTTAGAACCAAGGCACAAGAAAGCAGTGAAACAAAGGTGTGAAACTCGCAAAGGGGCCTGAGTAGAAGCACCCTGACCCCCTAGGCCTGCTCAGGGGGTCCCACAAGGACCCCCAAGGCAAAAAAAAAAATACTTAAAAAAAATAAAAAGTCGCAGGGTACCTCCAATTTATATAAAAATGCTACATTTTAAAAAAACTCGGTCTTTCTTTTTTTCTCCAGGGTACGCGTACCGGTATGTGTACCGATACGTGTACCAGGGCGCGCACCCCCTCAAAAAAAGAAAAAAAAAATAATGAGTGTGTGTGTGTGTGGTGTGTGTGTGGGGGGGGGTGTGGGGTGTGTGTGTGTGGGGGGTATGCGTGTGGGGTGTGTGTGTGTAGGATGTGTGTGTGTGTGTGTGGGGTGTGTGTGTGTGTGTGTGTGTGTGGGTGTGTGTGTGGGTGTGTGTGTGTGAGGAGTGTGTGTGTGTGTGTGTGTGTGTGTGTGAAGTGTGTGTGTGGTGTGTGTGTGTGTGTGGGGGGGGGGTGTGTGTCAGAGGTGTGTGTGTGTGGGGGGGTGAGGTGTGTGTGATGGATGTGTGGGGTGAGTCTGTGAGGTGTGTGTGTGTGTGGGGGGGGAGTGAGGTGTGTGTGGGTGGGGGTGTGTGGGGTGTGTGGGTGTAGGTGGGGGTGTGTGTGTGTAAGGTGTGTGTGTGGGTGTGGGTGTGTGGGGTGTTTGGGTGTGGGTGGAGGTATGGGTGTGTGAGGTATGTGTGGGGGGTGTGTGTGGGGGGTGTGGGGGTGTGTGTGTGGGGGGGTATGTGTGTGGGGTGTGTGTGTGTATGAGTAAAATGTTCAGCTAAGTATAACTGGTGTCAAACCTATGTTTTTTGCAGTGAATTTAATAGGTTTTTTAAATGCTAATTCCTAACTATAGCTGGTGTGAAACCTATGTTTTTTTCAGTGAATTTCATAGGTTTTTTAAATGCTAATTCCTAACTATAACTGGTGTGAAACCTATGTTTTTTTCAGTGAATTTCAAAGGTTTTTTAAATGCTAATTCCTAACTATATAAGGCCTGAAACCTTTGGTTTTTTCCGTGAACTCGCAAGGTTTTTTAAATGCTAATTCTATTAGCGGATAACGTTTATATATGTTAATATCCTTGTGGGACCACCTGAACAGCCCTAGGGGGGTCAGGGTGTTTCTACAAGGCACCCAAATCTTTTTTTTTCTTTAAAAAAAATTAGGTACGCGCAACGTACGGGTACGCGTACCGTGCGCCTACGGTACGCGCACTGTAAGCGTACCCCGCAACTTTCCGAATTTTTTTGTTTTTTTTTTGGGCCTTGGGGGTCCTTGTGGGACCCCCTGAGCAGGCCTAGGGGGTCAGGATGCTTCTACCCTGCCCCCTTTTTGAGTTCTACACGTTTGTTTTTCTGCTTTCCTGTGCCTCAGTCTACCGAGGCACAAGATGGCTGGCAACAGTTTCTGTTTTGGAGTGTTGACAGACATTGGCAGCTAATGTTTTTTGAAAATAAAATCAATACGATCTATGATAAGATTAGGATAGCCTACAGTAAGATGAACAGCTCTCCTAGTCCACCTAAATCATCCACACTTGGGAACCATTCACTTACCACCTTTCCACCGATTAATGATACTGATTTTTTCAATCTTATCAGTCACATAAAATCTGGGTCCCCGGACGATTTTTTACCTGCCGAATTGATTGCTCCCTTGAGTACTTTGATTGGACCTGTGGTCACATCTGTATTAAATCTTTCACTCAAGGAAGGGCAGGTACCTATGGAATGGAAGAGAGCAGTGGTGAACCCTATTCGTAAGAACACGGGACACCCATGGACGGATCTTTCCAACCTCCGACCCATCTCCCTTTTACCATACTTTAGCAAGATGGCCGAGAAGCATGTGAACACCTGTCTGTCAAATTTCGTCGAGACAGCGGGCGGTCTGGACCCCTCGCAATCGGGATTCAGACCCAATCACAGCACCAAATCTGCCCTCCTCTCAGTGACCGATACGCTCAGGATGACACTAGATGGAGGGGGCTCAATGATTCTGGTGCTGTTAGATCTGTCCGCGGCTTTCGACACGGTGTCACATGAGATTCTTCTCGGCCGCCTGCGGGAGGTGGGCATAGGGGGTGTAGCACTGTCCTGGGTAGAGAGTTTTCTCACAGGCCGCTCACGAGGTGTCAGACTGGGCTCCCATCAATCCATCTCTAGGGAGCTCACCAAGGGAGTGCCACAAGGCTCATGCCTTAGCCCTACACTATTTAATGTGTATGTGGCACCCCTGGCTAACATTGTGAGAGAATATGGGTTCACCCCGGTGTCCTACGCTGATGACACCCAGCTCCTGCTTCCTTTCCATTCCCTCACTCCAGCAATAAGGAAATCTTTTGCGGATGGTATGAGGGCTGTTTCTAACTGGATGGCTGCAAATTGCCTTCAATGCAATGTAGGCAAAACAGAGGTGATGTTATTCGGAGAGGCCCCGCTTCTGTGATCCCCAGAATGGACTACTGCAATGGCCTGCTCATCTCGGCCAACGAGGAACAACTTAGTCGTTTGCAAGTGGTCCAGAACACCGCAGCAAGACTGGTACTCAATGCCCAGCCCAGAACCTCTTCCCGCCCGCTTCTGGATAGCCTTCATTGGCTACCGGTTCGGCAGCGGGTTAAACATAAAATCTGCTGCACCATCCACAAATGCCTTTTTGGTGTAGGCCCCAAATACCTAACAGATAAGCTCATCCCATATAGCCCCGGACATTCTCTCCGCTCTAGCAATCAGCAGCTGCTTCAGGTCCCCAGGATTAAGATAGTGAGACAGGGAGGACGGGCCCTCTCTTACAAGGGCCCCATTCTCTGGAATTCACTTCCACTTGTCTTAAAAACTAATTTAAATTTTCAATCATTTAGGACGGGCCTTAAAACCTATCTTTATTCGACCTCATAGTTCACTGGTAGCCCTACATCTTACTATCAGTCCAGCATTTGCACTCAGGCGCAAGCGCGGAGATATCCCTTTGGGGATCGAATCCTGCGCTATATAAGCAATAAAATAAATAAATAAATAAATCAGAATGCAGCTCGCGCACTAGAGGTACGCGTTTGGTACGCGTACGTGCGCGTACGGTACGCGTACGGTAAGCGTACCGTAAGCGTACGGGTAAGCTCACGGGTAAGCTGCCATAGATATATATATATTTTTTAACCTAAATTACTCAAAATCCACTGGAGCACATATCTTGAGACATAGCAAAGGCACATCGGGCTACCAGTCCCTACAATTTTGCCAAGTTTGGTGGAAAACCATTCAGCCGTTCGGGCTAAAAGTGAGTCCAACCGCCCTATGGAAATTAACATGGGGAAAACACATTTTGGGACCCCCCTTTTATCTCGGCCCCCGCTTGACGAATCCCCCCGAAACTTTTAGGCGCCAAAGTTATTCCCAATAGAATGTCCCTACAGAAAACAATCCTATCTATATATACCTACTGGCTACCGCCAGTAGGTAATATATATATATATATATATATATATATACATATATATATATATATTCTTTACCACACCAAACTTTTCCATTCAAAGAAGGCGCTGACTCCGTGAATCTTAGTTCAAAACGTTTATTCCATGTTCAGTTGCTGCTCAGACGCGTTTCGGCGGCTTGCTCCCGCCTTGCTCACTAACATCTGTATTGCTAAATCTTAGCCTCTTTATACATGTTAATTAAGTCATGTGATACATTTATCCGCCATTTGACTGGCTGTTACTCTGTCAAACATGGACCCACCCTGTGAATTACCATAACTAGTTAATGACTTGCACATTTCATTGTTACATGTTAGTCTTTCTTCACTAGTTATATGTAACATTTGAAAAAACATCCTTAGAAATTATACATTACAATAAATTAAATTAAAATAAATTAAAATATGCCTTCCCATTGCCACAATTTTTCAAAATAAACGATTTCGACCCATTAAACACAATTAATATTGCCCCTTAAAAGATGTCCTTTTGCACGTGATACCTCCTAGGATGAGTCTGTTTTTCATATATGTTTATTCCGTTTCTGCATACTCATCCCATGAGTCACTGTATGGGCCTATCCAATCCTCCCATGTTAACCTAAGCCCACAATACGACATGTGTCGCTCTGTAATTGGATGCGCACAATCGCGCTCCTGACACAAAGGTTTCTCTGGTTTAGGAAACCGGTGGTTAGTCTTTTCTCAACCTGTGCCGCTGAGACTACATGACACGTATACTCGCGGTGAGTGTGTGATTTGTGTCATCGTGTCTACTTGTATGAGCGCTCGGACATGCGGCCTGCATACTCTCATTATTCATTGTTTGTGGCCGTCTGAGCGAGTCACTCAATGTTAAATAATATTACCAGGCAAGTGCCAATAGCGATTTATCACCGTGAAGTTTCCTACGGCCCCAATTATGAGACCGTGCGGAATGCCTGTCCTAACCGGGAGGGGGGAGGATATTGGCTGGGATTTGACCGGAGTCGTGCTGATTCAGACAAGGGGACCTGTCAAACTATAGCGGCGGGAGGCAGTTGGGTGTGGTACCGTAGAGTGTGTAACCTCACTGGCACTGTTTAACATGTAAATTATAGAACGTGAGTGTATAATGCTTAGAGCATCAGATGGTTATGAGTGGTACTGAGTGAAGGGACAGAAGGAAGAACAAATCGATTTGCTATTCAAATATGGACACTTAAAGCCTCATCCGCGTTCAATCCAGACGGGATTTTAGAGTTTAGGAGAATAATGTACCTAGACTCCAGGCGGCGTAAAGCCAATTTGCAATTTCCGCCTCTGACATTCCTGGGTATACTGTCAATGACAAAATACGTAAGGCCTGTTGCATTACCACCATGGTTCTCGTGTATGTGTCTAGCTACTGGGTAAGCTGGATCTTCATTTGTAATTGCACGCAAGTGCTGCAAAATTCTTACGTGAGCAGGGTGGATAGTTGATCCCACATACCTTTTCCCACACTCACAGGTGAGCACGCATACTGCATACTCAGTTTTGCATGTATAGGCTTCCCTAATTTTGTAAGGGAAACGCCTAAAAGGTACATCCACACTCGACGTGTTTTTACCATGGTTGCAGGCTTTGCACTTACTGCATTTTCTGAATCCTTTCTATGCCTGGAACCAGTCCCTGGGTTTTTTGGATTTCACAACAGGGGCATTACAGACTAATTCGCTACGCATTGACTTGGCTTTTCTGAATGATACTAAGGGTGTTTTGCCCACCATATGACCTATTGTAGGGTCATTGCGGATAAGCGGCCAGTGCCTAATTAAGATTCTGCGGAGGTTCGCATGATACCGGTTGAATCCTGTTATCAACCTTGGCGGTTGCCTCTCTTGTTTGTCATGCACTTTCTCTGTTACCTTCGGGAACAATAATTAATTTCGGGTCTTTTTGTTACATTTAGCTTCTGCACTCTTTGCAGTAATCTCGAAAACAGGTTCTGTTTGGCTTCCTTTAATCCCTCATTTGTGCTACAGTTGCGTGTCATTCTCAGACATTCTGCATAGGGGATTGATTGTTTTAGTGGAGTTGGGTGAAAACTATGGGCGTGCAAGATAGCATTACCTGCTGTGGGCTTACGGTAGGTACGTGTTTGAACTTTATCATTTTCAACATACAGTTCTAGGTCTAAAAACTGAATACTTTCTCTGCTACTGCTGCAGGTAAACTTTAAATTCAAAGCATTTTCATTTAAGCTTTCAGCGAATTCCATCGCACTCTCCACACTTCCCTCCCACAAAATGAAAATATCATCAATAATCTTTTGTATATGATCACACTGTTGGTCAAAATTTCCGGGTATAGTGCCCACAGTACCTGCTCCTCCCACCAGCCCATATGTAGATTCGCATAGCTGGGGGAGAAGCAAGTACCCATGGCCGATCCTTGAACCTGCTTATAGTGTAATCTATCAAAAATGAATGTATTGTTCGTGAGGCACCATTCAGTCATTTCAAGTATCATTCTTGTATGTTCAAACAAATGTATTGGTCTTTTGCCCAGATAGTACTTGATGGCGTTGAGGCCGTCGCTGTGTCTGATGCTGGTGTAGAGGGATTGCACATCCATAGTCATGAAGAGATACTGTTCTTTCCACTTGACATCATATACTTTTTGGAGGAAGTCCCCTGTGTCCCTTATGTATGCTGGAAGTTTTTTAACCTCCGGTTGCAAAAAGTGATCCACAAAGATACTGGTGTTCTCAAACAAACTCCCAATCGCTGATATTATTGGTCTTCCAGGAGGTGTTTTGTCGTCTTTGTGTATCTTGGGAATAAGGTACAATTGCGCTGTCACAGGGTAATCATTTTTTAGGAACTCAAACTCTTTTTTACTCAGCAAGCCTTTTCCACGCCATTTGTACAGTTCGTGATGGTATTTCTCCTGTATACCTATCATGTTCGTTGGTGTTATCCTTGTGTAGCATTCGCGGTCTTGTAATTGGCTTTGAGCTTCTTTATTATACATTTCCAAAGGCCATAGGACCACGTTGCCCCCTTTGTCAGACCACCTTACCACAATGTCTGATCTTGCCTTAATTTTTGTGATTACTTCACTGTATTTCCGTGTGTGGTCTTGATTTTGGAGGTTTTGTTCCTTTGTGCTCAATATTGATAAGTCTTTCAGATCTTTGGTTACGCACTCTGAAAACAGGTCTAGTCCATCTTTTGGCATTGCTGGCATGAAGGTTGATTTCGGTTTGAAATCTGTTTCAATTTTTTGATAAATGTTTATGTCTGATCTCATGGCTGCCCCACTTGGTGTGACTGCATCATTCGTGTCCTCATTTAGGACTTCTAGGTCTATCATGACTTGTAAGGTCTCCATATGTGCCACACTCAGCATTCGATCTGTGTTAGTCGTTTCCGGCATTTCAGGGCTTTTTTGATTAGAATTGGTAAAATATTTTTGTAGTTTCAGTTTGCGAATATATAAGAACAGGTCAATTCGTGTTTGCGCATAATCAAAGTTCGTGTTTCTGCAGAACGTTAGACCTAGCGATAAAATTTCCATTTCTTCTGGGGATAGTGTCAAGTCTGATAGATTTATAACTGTGTTGTTGTTGGTTTTGTCTATCATCGGCGTCTGTTGCGTCTGTATGTTTGCTTGTTTGGTTTTTGTGCTTGATTTCCCCCATCTCCTGTTTTTTCTCCTCCTGCTTTTTGTTGGCGTTTTTCGTTCGGTCGATTCCTTCCCCCTCCATCTTCTTGGTTTGGCGGAATCCGTGGGCGCAATGTTCTGAGGCGCTGTGTGCGTAAAAAAGCCAATTCCTGAGCAGGGGTTGGAGTTGGACCAGATCTTTCCGTGCTTTGATTACTCTCATCCGTCTCATATTCTGAGCTTAATTCATTTTCACTTTGCTCTTTTTATATATATATATATGCAAACAAACGTCACAGCAGTCACGATGTAAAATGACGAGACGAACCCAGGAATCAGTGCTTGTTATTTTATTCTGCTCACCACCACACCACCATTACTCGTTTCGGCCGACCACGGCCTTGATCACATGACAACGTGTAGGGGCGTATGTGCTCAATTTAAAGTGCTAGTGCCAATTATTTTTACTAGACATAGACAACATACTGTCGTAACTCATTGCTGCATGAATGCAATTATCTACAAGCATGTCTATTTAGTGCAAATGCTCATGGAATCAATAGTCAAGCAAAAATCTTACTGTGTAAGTACACATGTAACTATTAGTGGTTTCTCATAGAAATACATTGTATAAATACATGGATATATAAATATATAAAATTATTTATAAAATTACAAAAATATATATACCATCTAAAATTAAATAGGTATACACATATGTATCAAAATAAATGAAATTTTTAGATCATGAATCTGAATATACACACAATCATAAATATAGCAGCAATTCTACAAGATAACATCATTGATGTACTTAAACCATACACAATAAATGTTGCTTTACCATATTTGATATAAATTCAGATTCTGTTTACAGGTAAGTATGACAGTCTTCACCTGCATTAAGACCATTAGGGGTCTTGGTATCCAATAAAATGATATGTCTAGTCTCGAGTCTACGCAACATTGCTTCACAATCACCTCCCCTCCTCTGCGGAGGCACAGTATCGATTACAAAATACCTTAATTCAGATGGATTTTTGCCATGCACTTCATCAAAATGCCTCGCCACAGGGTAAGCCATATCTCCATTCGTTATAGCCCTTAGGTGCTGCAGAATGCGCTTGTATACGTGTGGTCTTGTGCTACCAACATAGCGCAAACCACACGGGCATTCCAACACATACACCGCATATTCTGTACGGCAAGTTAGTTGGCATTTAATAGCAACAGGCTTCCTGCTGAATGGAGTGGTATATTCTTTTCTGCTAACTCCATTCTTGCAAGCTTTACACAAAGCACATTTACGGAAACCTCTGCTAGCATCCAACCATGTTGTTGTGCTTCTGGTTTCTGGGCTGCTGGAGACTAAACAATCACCCATGCTTCTTGCTCGTTTGTAGGTGATGTTGGGGCTCTCTTTAACAAGATTACATAATACTGGGTCACTGGAAATCAATGTCCAGTTACGTTTAATTATGTTTCTGATGACCTGGTGTTGGTTGTTAAAAGTTAGAATAAGAAGAGTCTCATTGTTGGTAATTGGAGAAGGCAAAGTTCTGTTTTGAGTCAAACTGGGCACCAAAGCTGTTCTGTCCCTGGAATTAGCTCTACTGATGGCTTTATTTATACAGTGCTGTGAGTATCCTCTCTTTAAAAATCTTAATTTGCATGCAAATTGAGCCTCCCTGCAATCACTTTCATCACTGCATATCCGTTTTATACGGAGCATTTCTCCATAAGGGATGCTCCTAATGAGATGGGCAGGGTGATGGCTACCTGCGTGGAGGATACTGTTGCCAGCAGTTGGTTTCCGGTATAGCTTTGTTTCAAGTTTCCCCCTCCGGGAAAAGACCTCTACATCCAGAAAACATACTGATGTCTCACTGATCTGTGCAGTGAACTGCAAGTTGAGATTGTTTACATTGAGCTGTGTGATGAAGGCCTTAGCATCACTAACTGACCCGTCCCAAATTATAAACAGGTCATCGATGGAATATGCAAGTATCTCGCCACCAAAGACTAGGCTCCTGCCTTAATAGTAAATGACGAAAAGCAGACCCAAATTCTGTGCTTCACTCAGAGTGCTTTATTTCTCAGCCAGCCAGCCGCCATAACGAATTTCGCTTCCAACGAAGCTTGATCACATAAATATATATATATCCGCTCAAAGTTTCCCCCCCCCCCCCCCCCCCCCCCGAGGAAGGAAGGAATGGCCGCACTCGCGTGGTCAAGTTTCAAGTTTCTTTATTCAGCAAACAAAAAAGCACAGAACACGTTTCGGCATACGTGCCTTCTTCCTACTGTGTATACATTCAAAACAAATAAGCGCCATTTTAGATACAAGTTATCGCGTTGTTTCTCGGCACCACCATTAATCAAGAGAAAATAACTTTCCTGAGTCCTGGGCAAGGTCTACTATTATTCCAATCTTTAAAAAGGGCCAAAGGGGTGATCATGCCTGTTATAGGCCTATTTCCCTAATAGACTCTGCCGTTAAAATCTTGGGCAGAGTCATCTTAGGTAGAATGACAACATGGCTAGAAGGCAGAGAAACCCTGTCTAATGCCCAGTACGGCTTCAGGGCTAAAAGGAGTACATTGGATCAATGTTTGAATCTTCATCTGATCATCAGCAAATATACAATAGCGAAAGAGGGGGCCTTGTACATGGCCTTCATGCACCTCTCCTCAGCATTCGATCTGGTCAACAGGTCGAGGCTGTGGAGGGTCCTCTTGGACATGGGCATCGACCCTCCGCTGGTTGGTTTTTTAGCTGACCTTCACCGCGGATTACAAGCCTCTGTCAGAGTTACTCGGGAGGGGAGGTGCACTAGCCACTTTAAATCGGAGAGGGGGGTGCGGCAAGGGTGCATCCTTGCCCCCCTCCTCTTTACACTATATATAAAGGCCCTCGAGCCAGCCTTGGCCACTTCAACGGTGGAAGTTTCGCGTGCGGGGGAGACCAATATCCCAGTCCTCTTGTACGCGGACGACGCCGTTCTCTTGCCACGTACAGGTGTGGCCCTTAATCGACTATTGGCCTCCTTCGGCGATTTCATGACCTCATTAGACCTGAAAATCAATACTCAAAAATCCCAGGTCATGATTGTCGGATCGACCAACAGGAAAAAGAAATCAATATCATTTTCTTGCACAGGCAAAGAAGTAAAGAGGGTCCCAATCTTTGCCTATCTGGGGGTCATTTCTGACGATAGAGGAACCTGGGGTGCCCAATATAGGTCAAAAACCAATGCAGTAGCAAGATCAGCTGCAGCCCTGTTGAGCTTTGCTAAAAGGATGGGGGCGCGACCAATGGGGGCTATCCTTAAAGTATATAAAGCCAAATGCTTGGCTATAGCCACCTATGGTTCTGCGATCTGGGGATATACAAAACCTGACAACATCCAGAAGGTGGAAAACAAATTTTTCAGATCTCTGCTCTCTGTTCCCCAGTCCACTCCCACTTTCACAATACACTCAGAGCTAGGCATGGGGTTTGTAACAGACTTAATAAAATCCGCTCCTGTCATTTGCTGGTTAAAAACCTGGCTTAACCAGGAAATTTCCTTAAATCATTCGATTCTTAAAGACTGCCTTGCCCTGGACAGAGCTTATAGAATCCCATGGCTGGTTTACGTTAAATCAATGCTTACGAATGTGGGGCGCACTGAGCTCTTTTATTTTCCTGAATGTATTAAAAAAGAGGATGTCATGGTGATAAAATCTGCACTGATAAACCTGTTCACGGCAGAGCGGGAGGAGATAGAGATGAGAAAACCACTTGTCAGAAGGAATTATGCACTCACAACTGTCCCTGACCTTGAACCTTATCTTGTTTTTGTAACTAGACCGTTTCATCGCTTTCTTTTAACCAGATTCCGTTTAAATCTGATACATTTTTTGCTTGGTTCCTATGCTACTTGGGATATCCCAGTTAACGCAAACCCATGTGATTGCGATCACTTTTCCACACAGGACACATTACATTTCACCATGTTTTGTGAACACTATGCACAAATTAGAAAAAAATATTTGTTACCTAGTCTGCGGGAGGCGGGCTTCCTACAGGTCAGGCCAGCGCTTCTGTTTTTACAACTTCTATCCAGTGCACGTGTAACATTTCATGTAGCAAGTTTTTTAGTGGCAGGTGTTCGCATAAATAAGAAGCGCTCTAATTTACGGCTCAGACATATTACAATCGAATCATGCTAGTAGTGCTGACGCCTTCTTAAAACCGTGAAGTAAACTGTTAAATGGAAATTTAAAAAAAAAACAAAAAAAAAAAACACAACTTTTAAAATGTTTTATTGAACCCATGAGATATGTTCATTTTAAACTTGAAATGTTATTTATATTCTCTATTTCTTATAATTAATTGTAATTGTATGTATTGTTGTATTGTATTGCTTGTGATTATTTGTATCCTGTGTCTTTTTCTGATTTTTATTAATCGAATAAAAGGGATTGACTGACTGACATAGAAAGTGGACTGCTGCTCCACCTTCATTTCGAGCGCCATATTAGAATATATATATGCCAGTATTACATGTGTTGATTTTGTAAGCAAAGTTACTTTAAAAAACTAATTAATTCAACTTTATAATGGCAATTAATTCCACCTTTTTGCAATATATATATATATCCAAAACCACTCACCTCCAATGAAGAAACGAAAGGGACACAGCGGGCAAATTGCAGGTAGGTTTATTAGCATGGCATAATGCGTTTCGGAACAACTTCCTTCGTCAGATGCCAAATATATAGTTCAGGTAGTTGCCACAGTCCCGCCTTTAAAGGCATCTACCTCCTCCCCATTGGTGAAACACGGAAGGACTGCAAGATCCAGCATCCATCTCGGCGGATGACAGAAAGGCTACCTGGATGGAAAAACCAGTTTTTACAAAAAACCACAGCACCTGAGCTGCCCAACGCCTTCTGCAGCCTCCGTTTTGGGCAAAGTTCGGGAAGACTTGCGACAATGCTGCGAGTCTCTCTGTGTAGTCACAGTCCCGTTGGGGCCGAACACATGCCCTCCCGTGGCCGCAGCGTCTCAAACACCATCCGCTCACACGAATCACATCCTCCAATTACCACTGATGTGCTTGAGTTGTCAGGGCGGGTCCCTTAACTTGCGCAGTGGAAACGCAAGAATACATCCAAAACCACTTGCCTTAAGTGAAGAAACGAAAGGGACAAGGCGGGCAAATTGCAGGTAGGTTTATTAGCATGGCATAACGCGTTTATGTATATATATGTACAACATCTGTCATCATATTCCAAAAGACGACAATCTACGGCACCCAATTGCTTTGAACTGATTTATTTCAGCAAATATTCACTCAATGCATTTCGAGAACATGAGTACTCTTGTTCACCAGAATGCATGCTCTCATTGTAAAGAGAAGATGTCCAGTTCATGCCTGCTCCCCGTGACAGGCACCTTGAGGTGCCTGCCATGGGGTGCAGGGATCAACAGGGGGGCACCATAGGTGCCCCCTCCTACTCCACATGGAGACCGTACACCAATGGGGGCCTTGCTGGGGGCCCACAAAGTTGACTTCCAACAGCTTTTCTGTGTTGGAATGGCCGGCACAGAAAGGCTGTCGGAATCCAACATTGTAATCCCTCGGGCGGAAAGAGCCACTCTTGGGATTACAGGAGGCTTTCTGAATGGCAGCGGGGCTCTCTGAGCCTGTCGGAAGCCATTCAGAAATCCGGTTTGGATTCCTTTCCGACCGACTCCATCCAAATGAGTCTGTAGGAAGGGTATCCGCACAGCCGATTACAATGCTGTAGGAAGGGCTGCGAGGGTTGGAGCCGTTTCCTATGGCATTGTAATCTGCCCCTAAATAGGACTGGTGAAGGGAGGACTGGGAAGGGGGTTTATGGAAGGAAGGCACCCACACACAAAAGGGTAACTCCTTCGCTATACACAAACTGTACTTATAAAGACATTACAGACAAAATTGGACACCCAAACTGTAGCAATTTATTTTAGCTCAGAACTCAAGCAGGTCCAGCACCACACTAGGCCAACCACTGGTACTGGTACAGCTTCCCATCGAAATAAAATAATGGAGGTAGAGATTCACATAATAACCCCATTGAAAATAATGTTGAATCAAATTCAATTATTTCAAATAAGTAAAAATCGAAATAAATATAATTTAATGTTAAATCAATATATAAAAATAAAACATTAGTATTAATTAAAAAAAATGTTAACAACCTTTTTCTGAACTTATAAATAAATGTAACAATTATTTTTACTAGGCAGTCGTTAAATTATTGTATTTTGGGATACATTACCTTTAATAAATATGAATGTATACTAAAACACATTTTTTCTTTAGGTGGGAATTTATTGTTTAATATAAACTTCAGAAAAATATATTAAAGGTATTCATATAAAGCAAAGATTTTATTAACCGCATCGCTGCTAGAGAGATTCCCCTGCTGTGCTGGACAGCAATAAAAACGGGTGTGGTCATGACGAGCTCAGCTCGTCATGAGCACACGAGCACTGTGCTGCATGACGAGCTGAGCTCGTCATGAGCATGGAAGGGGTTAAAACATGTCAATAATGTTGTACCATTTTTTAAGTTTTGTTCTGCCTTTGAAATAAATATATAGTTAATTTAGATTAATATTTAACATAAAAATATTGTAACATTTTTTAAAGTTAAATGAACATTTTTCTTTCCCTGATATTTTATCATACGGAGACTCCACTGTTGCTAATTTGTAAATAGGTAGATGCCAGAGCCCTCATCCAGAGGCCACAGCAGCTTGTGCTACCCATTTCCCATTCCAGCACTGGCAGTGATAATACCTGCTCAACTACTAGCAATCACACAGCTACAAGTGTGACAATTCAGAGGCCCCCACAGCAATAGGAATAGCTTGGTGCCAGGTGTTATTTGGTTTTAGTGTATATTGAATTGATAAACTGTTGTTCTGCTCATCTCTAAATTACATGAACAGCACAAACATGTGGCGCTGTCATAGGTGCTGGTGTTGACAAGAAGGGCACCAGAAACCACCGGCTCAAATTAAGCACTAGGTGGAGCTCTTTCTACGGTAACGTATAGGACAATCAGAAAAGTTTATTAAACGTTATATGAGATTAGTAAAAATATGTTTATGTGAAAGATTAATGTAAATAATACGATCAGCAGATGTGTTTTGTGCAACCCCCAATTTGGAGGTGGAATACTTAGGCAGACCCAAGTAAGGGAATGATAGTTGTCCACATGTGAAGAGATTAAGGCCTGGGCTGCACTGGTAATAAAAATGCTTATTACACTTTATAATACATTAGTAAAACATATTTAGTAAAGGGAATTGAGGTTGTCCGTCTGTGAACAGATTACGGACTGGACTGCTCTTTTCCAAAAAGAAGAAGAATGGGAAGAATTTTGTTCACATGTTTTAGCAGGTAACAGCAGTTACAGACTTTAGAAATATGACTGAGACAAAATCTCATAGTGCAGTCAAACAGAAATTCCCAAATCTCAGGCAGTGCCCAGTGGAAATGGAGGAGAACCAAGAGTGGATGACCACTAGGTGTGGATCCAGCTGGTGTTAAAAAACGTACTGAGCATATGAAGATATGAATCTTGGGCTAGTCTGGATTCCGCTGTAATAAATTTAGTTACATCCAGTGTGTGATGCCAGCGAGACTTTCCAAAAACCCTTTTCTAAATGGAAAAGATATCCTGGTCCATGTAAATGTCATGTTGAGTATCATCACCATAAGAATTAAAGATGAGATAAGATGTAATGCATACACATTGGATAGGGTCTGGCTAAGGCCAGAGTCCTGTGGCACCCCATAAGTGGGAGACATAAACGTAGAAGCAAAAGGAGGTATGGAGGCTGCCTGACAATGGCTTAATTGAATAGTGCACAATCAAAAGATCAATGTCTTACTCCATACTCGTACAAGTGATTTAGGAAAATTGAGATGGAGAGCATGTTGAAGCTGAAAAGGCAAATAGGATTAGGGTAGCCACACTTCCCAAATTAAAATGGACTCTGATGCCATTCAATACAAAGACAAGCGCAACCTCATGTGCATGAGCATAGCATACCCCAACTTGAGAATCATCAGGGAAAAAAGAATTCTTCAAGCAGATCACATGGCTGGCATTGGCTATACACGCTGTGATTTTGAATAGAAAGTGCAGCGGAGAATAGATGAGATTCAGACCAGAACATCTGCACCTGCACAGAGACTCTTAAAGAGAGGGGCCATCAATGCCCTTTCCCAACTGGCAGGCGCTGAGCACTCAGCTTGAAAAAGATCTAAAATTGATGTAAGAAGAGTCGTTCCTGTCTTTTGAAACATATTTCTGAGCGACACAGGACATGGAATCAAGAATAGATGCCACTTATATTTTTCTGAATCACGGCTTGTTGGAGAAGTCAGAACTGGGTCAGAGTGAATTAATGATGAGCGTCTGGGATTCCTCAAAAATTGATGTTTGAGAGTACAGAAGTTGAGAGTTACAGTTTCTGAAGTATACTAAGGGGCCAATACCATGTGGCTCTGAAGGCTCTTACCATTGGTCAGAGCCTTCGGAGCTGCTTTGTAATAGGCCGGTTGGATTCCTTTCCGACCACCTCATTTTGCTGAAAGCGGTCGGAAGGGAATCCAACCGGTCATTCTGGCTGGCTTCCGATGGGCTTGGATAGTCTGTCCTCCAGTTGGAATGTGGCAAGTAATCTCAAGGGCTGACCTTTCCACCCTTGAAATTACAATGACGGTTTCCGACATTGTTTCCATGCCCGTCTGTCTGACATGGAACCCATGGGCCACTTTGGGTGCACAGTCTCTGGTTGGAGGCCAAGTGGGCACCAATGACACCCCCTGATGATACTTGTACCTTCTGGCAGGCACCTTGAGGTGGCTGCCACATGGTGCAGGGATGAACCGCACCTCCCACTGTACTATGGGATCATGCAATATGGCTGGTTTACGTCCGGAATGCCTGCTGCCATAGTAAAATGTAGGAGACCGAACAGTGTTCGGTTGCATTCTAATGAGGCGGTCGGGACCGCTAACAGGGTGCTAGTCGGTCCTATGACCGATGCGATATCGGGTGGGAGCAATTCCGCCCGACATCTTAATGCCAGCCGAAATGTGTATAAGCGTGGCACGTTGGGGACAAAGGGTTTTCACTAGTGGGAACATCATGAGAAAGCCAAAGATCAGATTTATTTGTGTTAAAAGAGATCTTCCCTATGCCCTCAAAGGAGGGTCACAAATAAATGTGAAGACTGTAACTTAGTTGAAATCTAGCTAAAATCCATTCTCGGACGGGAGGGTACAGTGAGAGCAACTGAACTAATGAAGAGAGAGAAGCAATTGGATGATAATATGGCTTTTCTAGCTTAGTGAATAAGCTTGATGATGAGATCTAATAAACAGCCCACCAGATTAGTTGGTTCAGTTTTGCTAAGAATTAGTCAAAATAAGCATGGCATGTAAGGGGTTAGTGCTGTTGAATTTCACATTAAAATCACTGAGCAAAATAAAGTCTGCATCGCTAAAAGGATAATCATGTGGGTCAGATGTTTAGCCAGGGAGAGGAAGGACCAGGAGGTTGGTAAATTAAGAACTATTTCAAATAACAGAGTAGTGTGGCAGTGATATCAATTTTGTTGAAGTAAAAGAAATATGAGGGGAGGGAAAATGGAGATTTCTAAAGATCATTTGCATACATTTCTGAAACATTATTCAGCTTTAGGCGGGCAATCAAGACGCATGCCCTGGCTATGGCATATGTAAGTGCACCATACATATGTAGAAATCCATCACTCCTGGTTATGTGAGCAAAAGGAATTTACATTTGTAAAGTGCTGTTTTTGTGCATGCATGTTTATGTTTGTGACGATATTCGAACAATATATAAAAAATCTATTTTTGAACTACATAAATATCGAGTTGGAAATATGATACAGCAATATCATGTGAAAGAAGATCATTGACAGGAATATCGATTTTAAGGTAAGTAATATTGACTAAAAAAATATAGAAAGTATTAATACTGTTTACAAAAATATCCATGTTGTTAATATCGATGTTAAAAATATCTATGTTGTTAATATCGTTTACAAAAATATTGTCATTAATAATATTTGTTGGTATTATTTGTATGTATTTTACTAAATATTTTAATTGTATGTATTATAAAGTGTTTGTACAATTACTAGCATTAGTTTTTGGATTTAATGTAATATTTGTCTGCCATTTATAGTACCATAGCGGGCTGTGGGGTTTAAAGAATTACAGGGTGGAAAGTAAATTAATTAAATTAATTAATAATTAATTTAATTTTAATATGAAATATTTAATTTATAAATATTTATTTCAATTGTATAATTGTTTTTTTATTTTAGGATTTAAGTGTGGGTAGTGGGTTTTGTAGGGGTATAAGGTGGAAAGTAAATTATGTATAATCAATTCATGAATATTTATTATTATAAATAACGAATCATTTGATAATTAAATATTTTCATTTTTTAATAATCTCTTTTTAAAATGTTTTGTTTGTGTTGGTTGTTGTTTTTGTATAGTTAAAGGGTGTGCAGAAGATTAATCCTAATAATTAATAATCAATGTTAATTATTTAATTGATAATTATTTATCTAAATTGTAATTAAGTTATTGTTTAAGTTATATATTAGGTGTGAGTTATTGGATTTCTAGGGGTAAAGGGTGGGACGTTAATTAAATACAATATTATCAGTTCATCAATATTTATGGTTTAACTGATAATTAATTATGATTTTTTAAATTGATATATTAGGTGCAGGTTGCTGGTTTTGTAGGGAATATGGTGGGAAGGTAATTAAATATAAATATTTTAGTATTAGTTAATATTACAAATTAAATTAATAATCATGCAATGTATAAATATAATTTCAAAAATACATTTTAGATATGTCTGTATAGGTATAGGGTAGGAAGTTATTTAAGTAATAACAAATGTAAAAAAAGAAAAAAGAAAAAAATGGTGTTATTTATTATGTTACGTGTTGATTGCGTTGTGTTTTTGTTGTTGTAAATAACGCTGTATTTATTGGTTGTTAATATTTTGAAAATATAGGGCCTTGATACGATGGCAGTGGGAGCGCCACTTTAAGTCTCCCGGTGGTGGTCCCACAGCCATCGGACCCTTCCTCATCCCCTGCCACATTTTGATGATGGGCGGATGGTTGGAGATCGGAGAGACAGACTGCCACGGATGCGTTGGGCTCAAGGAGCCTGTCGGATTGTCGGAGGGAACCGCAATCCCTACAATGGTGGTGGTGCCTGCCAGGCACTGCTGTAGGGATTACCATGTACCTTTCTGCCGGCCATTTCATGGCGGTTTACAGGCCATGAAAAGGCAGGGGGGAAGGTACATTGGGGGCCCGTAGCAGGCCCCCTCTCTTCCTGGCCCTCAGGCATGAGACCTTGGGGGCATCTATGGTGCCCCCTGCATATCCCTTCACCATGTAGCAGGCACTGCATGGTGCCTGCCACATAGTGCAGGGATAAGCAAAATGTGTATTTTTTATACTGTGGCGTGTGCTGTAGCCCGCTGCACACACGGCAATACAAAAATATACTTTGCCACCTCCTTGAAGGCAGTTGCATTGTAATTCCCATGGATGGACCGCCAACAGCAAGTTGGGCGATCCCATTCCGATATGATGGCTGTCGACGTCCATAGTTTTTGTATTTGTATTAGAATACAAATATTTGTATTCATTTATAATATAAAATTGTAATTTGTTTATTTAAGAAAAGAAGTTATATATACAATTTTTATAATTAAATATTTTTTTTTTTATTATTTAATATAGTTTTAAAAACATTTTTTTAAGTGAACTACTGTGTGTCTAATGTTGCACAGCGTTTGGTGATAATAGTACATTTTACCGCCGCAATCCAACACTTTCCCTACTGTTAAACTGACCGTAGTGAGAATAGTACATTTTACCCCTCCACAATCCAATACTTACCCTACTGTGGTACTGACTGGAGTGGGAATAGTAAATTCTAACCCTCCACAGTCCAACACTTTCTCTACTGTTGCACTGAGTGGAGTGGGAATCATAAATGTTACCCATCTGCTATCAAACAGGAATAGTAAATTTTAACCCCCCGCAAACCAACACTTTCCCTACTGGCACTCAGAGTGGATTTGGAATAGTAATTTTTACCCGTTCCTGAGTCCAACTCTTTCCATACTATTGGACTGACTGGAGTGGAAGTAGTAATTTTTCCCCCATCTCAGTCCAATGCTTTTCCAATTGTTGTATAGATTGTTGTGGGAATAGTAAATGTGGTCCCTACCGAGTCCAATGCTTTGGTACTGTTGCAGAGATTGAAATGGGTATAGTAATTTTTACCCTTTTTGAGTCTAACCTTTTCTCTACTATTGCACCAACTGCAGTGGGACTAGCAATTATTCACCTATCTCGGTCCAACATTTTCCCTACTGTTGCATAGTTTAGAGTGGGAATAGCGAATTTTACCTCTAGTGAGTCTAACGCTTTCCCTACTTACACAGTGTTGCATGGATTCTGCCCAAAAGCAGAACCATGCACAGGATTATAGGAACTTGGTGTATAGGGACTGAGTCATCCTACCACCTTAGTACCCATAAACCTAGGACTGACTAGCTATAGTGTCTCACTTGCTCTCCTACTCACTCACAGAGAAGCAACTGATTAGACACCCCAGAACACAACACTCCCGGATATCTCAGGAATCGCAGTTACAAGACACACCCTTTCGCTTGCACTCTTGTACTTTTCCACAATGTGATCTGACAGAGACATGAAATAGTTAAAAGTATTTATTTTAATTAACGAGCCCTAACATAAAGTATACGTTCCGCAACTAGCAGGAAAATGCATAGTACAAGTATAGTCAGCATAGCAGCTAGTTCATAAATCATGAAGGGAGATATCATCATGGAAAGACAATAGAGCCTAACCCCCTCCCCTTGCAAAGAAGCAGTATTATTGTACAGTGGAAGTTCTCTGGGCTTTGTCAGCAGACCCCATACCTTAGCTTATAGATGGTAGATCTGCATCATGGGTGCTGTTCCGCTCTTCTCCCTGAAAAGGTCCCTCTCCAAGTGTCCGCTACCTGTTCATGTATTCTAATAAAACCCAAGTACATTTAACCAAACAACAGCTGCATTGGTATGTTCTGTCTAAGGGCTAAGGCTTGGCCAGTACAAAATAACAAGGGGCAATGTTGTTCGAACTTGCACATAATGTTCCGTCAAAATCCAAGGAACATGCAGAGAGTGAACACAGCGATGAGTTCTCATGTGAAAGCAATCAAAGAAAATATTGCAACCATAAAGATGTGTAGTAACGTGTGCAAAGAAGCAGGTTGACTGCAACATGCTCAATCTAACTTAGTGAAGACAGCAATGTCCCTATGGGCCACGTGACAACAGATTGGAGTGGGAATAGTACATTTTACCCCTCTACAATCCAACACTTTCACTACTGTTGTAGTTATTGGGGTGGGAATAGTAATTTTTAATTTGTACTTCTCCTGAGTCTAATGCTTTCCCTACTGTTGTATACATTGGAGTGGGTATACTATATGTATTATTTGTAGAATGCTATAGTTTATATTGTTTACATATATATTATTATGTTTTTATGTATTTAAAATTATATTAATTTAATAAGTCATATTTTTAATATGTAATATAGTTGTAGTACATTATTTGTTTTTTATTTTCTATGTTATTCCGTGAAGAAGGAGTGAAGTATACTCCGAAACGCGTTGGACGTTGTGTCTTGAATAAACTGCACAAAGAATTGAGGCCGCGGCTCCTATGTTGTTCTTTCTTTGGATCGAAGACTAACAACTTGGGTGACTCAGTGTTCGTGTTTAGGGGGTGGCTACCCCTGCCGTGTGCCCGCCGTATCAAGTGGCTTGGGACACAGCCAACATCGGTGGACTTATATATATATATATATATATATATATATATATATATATATAACATATATTATTATATTAAAAAATATATATAATATAAATTCAAATTCTTAGTCAAATAATGTTTTTTAATTATATATATGTAAATAAGCATATATATATATATGAGCAAGGGCGGATGCCCGAAACGCGTCAGATTTTGTTGGACTCAAGCTTTTAATAAACTCTGTGCCTTTATCTACGTTTGGATTCGTGTGGTTTTCCTGGGTCGATGTAATGCGGAGCCTTTGATAACTGCTGTTGCTGCATATATATATATATATATATATATATATATATATATATATATATATATATATATAATATTGCTGGCAAAGATATCATATCATATATATGTATATATATATATATATATATATATATATATATATATATATATATATATATATATATATATGATATCTTTGCCAGCAATATCATTGACAATGATTTTTTCAAATATTTTTGTCATTTACAGTAAAAGTATAGGAAAACAACATTTTTGAGTTCTATATTTTTGACACAATATTTTTGTATGGCGATATTGTTGTTATTGATATTTTGTCAGTGAACCCTTTTTAGAGTGAAACATGCCATGGTCATCAATAACATATTGCTAGATGGAAATTCAGACTTATCGGGCCAGTTAATGGATATCCGAGATCCTATTAAAACTTGTCTCGCCTTTCAGCATCAGCCATTGCAATACCAGAAAAGGCAGATCCTGTGCAGAAAGGAGGAGAGAAATGTTTCCCAGGAGACTGGCTGTTAGCCATGCCTTACAACAGCTGGTGAAATTCTCGCCTTGAAGTTTCCCACTGTTCTTTTCATTAATAGACTATAACATCCGTATGCATTTTTCTCTGAACAGCACTGTGCACTGCAAACTGAAATTAATATTTTGTCCTTCAGAGGGAACATGAAAGCTTCCTTTTGCACTGCTTCAATTAAGCAAGAGATGAGGTATTCCTTCTGTCTAAAATTTTTTACTTAAAAGGCCAGCCTAGTGTTCAGCATTGGTAGATGTTGTTCTAATAAATATGCGTTTACTTCCTGATGTACATAACGTATAGTTTATAGTAGTATTTATTGCACTGTGTTTGCTTTAGGGAGCTATCCATTAAATGAAAACAACCATCACAATACAAAACGCATAATTCAGGATACAGACACAGGGAATATCTACTAGAAAATGTCGGAGCTGCGCCAAATTTGGCAGCGCAGTGCTCTGATATTTTCAAAAGGCAGGGATGCGCTGTATTTTTTACAATATGGTGCACCCCTGAGTTTTCTCTAGTGCTGCTGCTAAAATTAGCTGCTTAGCATCAATGCAGGCACCCTTATACCATGGTGCAACAGTGCCTGCGTTGCAGGAAATTATTGTTTATGTGCTGGAAGGTGTCCCTTCATGCACATAAACAATCCATAATGGCTATTTGTTACTTCTATGTGTGTGGCATTCAGCAACACACATACAAGTAGCACATCGTCATTATTTAATGAGTGGTTATGTGCAGGAAGGGGCATTTTCCTGCACATATAACAGTAATTACTGGCTTTTTGCTCTTTCTACGTGTACAGCAGAATATAGCAGACATAGAAAGAGCAAAACTGTGGAGAAATAAAAGCATTTCTCCTTGTGCACCATTCTAACCCCTGCTCTTGTATGGCATTAGTTTTTTTGCTGCCACAGATTTACACCTCCTTGTAAATCTGGGGGAACTTCAAAAAGGAATTGGTGTTGCGGTGGAATGCCCACAGCAACACCCTATTGCACGCCCCTTTCACACAGATACCTGCATGAAAGGGTAGTATATACAAAAAGCTGTATTAAGCCTCAGAAAGTGGCTTAATGCCAGTTTGTAAATTTGGTGCAGGGCATACTACCACCGGAGCATCTAAAAAGGTTATGCTCTGGTGGTATTAGGGGCTTGTACATATGCCCCCCAGCTTGTTGTATGCTTTAATTGTTTTTGCAGAATTTGAGAGACCCTTTTTGGGAAGGGGATATTCAATTGGCACACCTTTGCTCCTCGATGCGCTTCTTGGAACATGCTTTGGGGGCCTTATTCACAATTATTTAGTGTAGGACAGCACCGCAAATCTTTTTTGGAGCTTCCCGATGCCAAATCGCAAGGACTGGAATGCACCATATTTATGAGATACGCTGCATTCTTGTCCGTTCAGCCAGCCCAGGTGTACAATATGGTGCCTAGCGCCAATGCAGGCACCTTTTTGCACCATGGTGCAAGGGTGTCTGCATTGTTTGCAGGATTGTTTTTGTGCAGGAAGGGACAATTTCCTGCACAAAGGCAAACCATGGAGGCATTTTTCTCTTTCTATGTGTACTGCAGAATGCAGCACCCATAGAAAGAAGAAAAAAGCGAGGATAAATAAACATATGTCCTCTCGTTATGCCTGCCCTGGGAGGCGTACAGTTTTAACACATTCCCAGGTTCACAGATTCTTGTAAATCTGGGAATGCATCAAAACCCATTGGTGTTGCGTGGGAACAACCACTGCATCACCCATGAAATGCCTCCCTGACGCAGTGTATGGCAACGCAGCGGCTTGCGCTGCATTGCCTTACACCATATTTACGAGGCCACGAACAGCCACTTAAAGTGCCTTAGCTTGGCCTTGCAGATAAGATTCTGTCCTCTGCACTACCAGAGTGTCCTAAAAAGTGACTCACTGGCAGGGCAAGGGGCTTTGGAAATAAGACCCTGTGTTTCAAGGAGGTGGACACATCCGAAAATATATCATTTCATGGTCTGGAGTAAGAGAAGTTGAAAGGCTGATCTAATCTTGCTGACCTAGCCCCTTTCATACCATCAGGAAACCTACATTTCAAAGATTTAAGGAATTTGTTTAGCTAAAGTGGATATTAAAACCTGCATTGCATTCATCAGGACAGATCCAAGATGAAACTAATGATGCTGTTCCTATACTTTAGCCAGAGGGGGTAGACAAATGAGACAGACAGAGTTTACAAAGGCATTAGCTTGAGGCTGAAATAACTCATCAGCCCCTGACATGATTGTGGCCTAAAAAGATAATTGGAACTATACTCTCTGATGCAAAATTGGCACAAATGTCAAACTAGTTAACCTGAATATATGGGATAATATAGAGTCTGTGCATCTTCAGCAGCACAGAATAAATAGAATGCACCATCTGATGCTTTCCACCTGTGCAAATGCAAGTATGTATTTTTTAAGTGTAAGAAAATCCGCTCAATGAGGCAAAATCCTCTGTGATTCCCCCCTTGTAAATTGATTTAATCATATTGCACTTGCAAGTAACTCCGCTCTAATGGACGGGTTGTTGCTTTTCCATGTGAGGGAGACCTGAAAAAGGGATTGAATTCCCATTAACTTCTATAATCAGTTCCATACTGAAAACTGATAGAGATTTACTGTGATCAAGGGAAATAATAAATAACTTTTTTGGTTGGAAAAAAAAATGAACACATCTAAAACGTAGTAGGGGTATAGGTTTTCAATGGCACACTATTTTCCCAGTGGAGAAACTAGAAAAAATTACGCAAATCATTAAATATGAATTTCTGGGAAATGTAGATTTGATATTTTGCTGTATGCATAAATATTTACTGAAGTCAGGTCTCCTGGGTGACTGTGATATTCACAGCATTCTCTGAGTATTGATGAAATTCTTTGAGAACCTAATACATCCAGCGAAGTCTTTAAAAGTCTAGGCAAAACATTGACATAGGCCTTGAAGTCTAAATTTCCGACATCCCTTTTGGAAGTTTAGTGTTTTGAACCTGTGGAGATTGGAGCAAAAAGGATCCACATTGTGAGGATAAGGCAAAGTAAATAACCATAAGTAGTTTATTGACTTTGCACCTCTTTAGCCAATGCGAAAGGTGGTGCCCAAGCATATATAGCATATGTGCAATAGAGGAATGATCAGCGTTTACACCATCAGGACCATGTTATGTTATTAGAAAACAACACCTCCTCCTCCTGTACACACCTCCTCCTGTAGTACAGTATGAATACCTCAACAAGGTTCAGCGGATACACACCACCTCCTGTAGTACAGTATGAATACCTCAACAAGGTTCAGCGGATACACACCACCTCCTGTAGTACAGTATGAATACCTCAACAAGGTTCAGTGGGTACACACCCCCTCCTGTAGTACAGTATGACTACCTCAACAAGGTTCAGCGGATACACCACATCCTGTAGTACAGTAGGACTACCTCAACAAGGTTCAGCGGATACACCACATCCTGTGGTACAGTATGAATACCTCAACTAGGTTCAGCGGATACACACCACCTCATGTAGCACAGTATGAACACCTCAACAAGGTTCAGCGGATACACACCCCCTCCTGTAGTACAGTATGAATACCTCAACAAGGTTCAGCGGATACACACCCCCTCCTGTAGTACAGTATGAATACCTCAACAAGGTTCAGCAGATACACACCACCTCCTGTAGTACAGTATTAATACCTCAACAAGGTTCAGCAGATACACACCACCTCCTGTAGTACAGTATTAATACCTCAACAAGGTTCAGCGGATACACCACATCCTGTAGTACAGTAGGACTACCTCAACAAGGTTCAGCGGATACACCACATCCTGTGGTACAGTATGAATACCTCAACTAGGTTCAGCGGATACACACCACCTCATGTAGCACAGTATGAACACCTCAACAAGGTTCAGCAGATACACATATCACCTCCTGTCGTACAGTATGAACACCTCAACAAGGTTCAGGGGTACACATCACCTCCTGTAGTACAGTATAAATATGTCAACATCTGTAAGAAGTGTGATCTAGAAGAAGTGTGATCACTGTATTAAGGCATATACACATCGACACAGTAAGAAGAGCGATCTACAGCATTTCTGGAGGCATGTCTCTGGGTCTGAACACAAACCAACACGCCAACAAAGTACTTTTCTGTGGGAAGGTTATAAGTGGCTGGCACACAGAAACCAGAAGATTAAATTACCATCTGGTACTACTTTACATTATTCGGCAGATGTACAATTTTCTCAACATGTTGTGCAGCAGCACCAATGTCACCCAAAAATAATTCTGAAGGAGGCCTGATTGAGCTTATACTGCTGCATATTGTGGCGTCTGATTTTCTTTTTTTGATTAATACAATTAAAAGATACTGTATTAAGAAAAATATGCTAATCTAGTGCAGATAGAGGCAAAGAGAGAGTGAAGAGAGAGAAAGACAAGCGAGAAAGAGATACAGCTAGAGAGAGAGCTAGAGAGAGAGAGAGAGAGAGAGAGAGAGAGAGAGTTTTCAGGAGCGGCCTGTGCAAGCAGGAGTGGTGCGGCGGGGTGGGGGGGATATTCAATAGACAACCGGAGGTGAAATTAAATAAATAATTACATTTCCTGCGTCTTATTTTCTTTTTTTGATTAATACAATTAAAAGATACTGTATTAAGAAAAATATGCTAATCTAGTGCAAATAGAGACAAAGAGAGAGTGAAGAGAGAGAGACAAGCGAGAAAGAGATACAGCTAGAGAGAGAGCGAGAGAGAGAGAGAGAGAGAGAGAGAGAGAGAGAGAGAGAGAGAGAGAGAGAGTTTTCAGGAGCGGCCTGTTCAAGCAGGAGTGGTGAGGCGGGGTGAGGGATATTCAACAGACAACCAGAGGTGAAATTAAATAAATAATTAATTTTCCCTCTTCCCTCGTCGTCGTTTGTCGAATCCCCCGCCTCACCGCTCTTACCTGTACAGGCCGCTCCTGGTTAGCTCACCTGGAAGGTGGAAGGTGGTGCTCCTGTTTAAATTTCAGGCTTTCATATGAGTTATCAACAGTCCTGACACCCAGTTCCACAGATCACAGTGCTGCTGATTTTACAGACTCGATAGATACTCACTCTTTTGATAATTCGAATGTTAGGATTGTTGTTTTTGATAATTTAAAGGAGTAGAGGTTACTCTAAACAGGCCGTGGAGGTGACAGAATTAATGCAAATAAAATCAGAAAGAAACTATTATCCCCAAAAAAGCCATGACTTTCAGTTTTTTGGCAGACCTGGCTAGAAATAAAAGATGCAAAAGAGTTAGAGAGCAACTGTGTGTTTTTCCCTCAGTCTATTCCACCCCTGTATGTTCTCTTCAACTCTGACCAAATTAGGATAACCACATTTTGAACACCAAAAACCAGGACATTCCACAAATATAGAAGAACGACTAGAATGTTGCATTGAACGGGGGGGGGGCACAGAACAACTTCATTGACAGGGCTCCCCAGCATAGACAAAACAGACAACAATGAACTGAGGGAAAGTAGACAACACGTGTATACACAGCGTCATCTGATAAGGCCTTCTAACCAAACCTGCGCTGTTACACATGAAAACGGACCGCCCTCTGTTTTCTGCCGATCCTTTTTGAAAACCGGGACATGTGCCATACATGCTGAACTTTGCAAGGACAGATGGTGGAAAACCAAGACTGTCCCTGTAAATCAGGGACAGATGGTGGTGATGTTTTGTCACTTTTTTCACTTTGCTTTACATATATTAATCTGCACATTATGTGTATCTATATTCAAGGTGTGATTTATCAAGTCATAAATACCCATCATTTAAGAGTGTTCATGTTAAATTAGCCGTAGTTAATGTAGGCCTCAGTAAAAAGACTTATGCTAACTTGTAAAATTCCTTTTGGCTCTTGTGTATCTTTCTCTTGTTTCAGGAGCCAAGCAATGGTAGTTATAATTTCTGCAATTGCCGTTTTTGTCAGAATTGTTTAATAATGCGAGGTTCACCAGAAGCTGAACAATGAGGATTCTACAGCTGTACCTGAGATATGCTGGTCACAATTCACCATCCTTTATGAGATATCTCCTGAAGTCCATGCAGCAGTCAGCTTCCTTTGTGTGATGCCTGTGAAAGAAGTTGAAGCCACCTTAACAGAAAATGCTGACTTTTGATTGGTCTTCCAATCTTGGGAACCATAGGGAGTATGTAGATGTGTATGTTTAAAAGTGTGTTCCTGAGCTAGTTAGTTCAGATATGCTTTCACACTTTCTTGAAAGCAGCTGCCCCTTTCCATGCTCTTGAGACCTGTTACTTGCATTTGCCCCTGCTCAAGAATTAGACTCATGGGCAAATCCTTTCCAGTTTCCCTAGCTGAATCTTCATTTGGTTCTGCTGTCAGAAGCATAACCTGCTGATTAACTTCCTTTAATTTGATGCCTCAGCTTAGAGTGGTTGCCGGTAGGTTTTGGAGGGAGGGGGGCAGACTGGACACACAGGCACACATACACATAACACTCACAGCCATGCATTCACAAATACACACACAGAAACACATCCATTCACAACACTCTTTACCAAACATTCATACATACATGCACGCACCAAACATGAATCAGCCAGCACTGCCTCAGTGGTTCCAGGAGGCTTGGAACTGCTGCCTTTTGTCAGCCAATGAGGGAAGGCAGCAGTCCCAATGTCATCACAGAGTGGGATGGGTTCAGTGAGACTGCTGACCCCACCCCACTCTGTGATGAAGTGTCCCTGATTGACACTCGACCCTGGGCGCTTCAGGGCTTATAACTGAAGCACCCAGATGCAAGGCAATCAGTGACACAACACCTGTCACTGAGGGGAGGGTCTCAGGGACATTTGCTGAGCTGAGGAGGTCACACCCACAGGAACTGTGACTTCCTCAGCCCAGCAAACTTCAGCTTTGGCTGCCAGGAGCCTGCACATTTAGAGCATGTCTGGCTCCTGGCTGCCTGACCTGAAATGAACAGTGTCAGTCAGGCTGACCTTTGTTCAGCCTGAAAGATACTGTTCATGAGGGTCAAAAGGTAGAGGGGCGTGGCCCCTCAGCCCCAATGGACCAGCCACTCCTGCCAGCTTAGTATTAGGTGAATTCGATTTGCACATGACTATCTGTAAATAACTTGCCTTTGAATTTGCTATTTGGACTTGCTTTGGATTGTTCTGAACAACTCTTTATGTGATGATTATTGATTTGTGACTAATCTGAATGATTTGAGTTTGTAACTTTTTTTAATCTGCTAATAAGCCTTAATGGTTTTCAAATCTACTACTCTCTATAATTATTGTGGAGTCTAAAGCACTTCACTGCCATTGCTATACTGTTGATGATTTGATCTAAAGCCTCAATTTGAGACAAAGGTCCATCCTCTCGAGTGCTGCGTGTACTTGAACTTACACCTATGATTTACACGGTGCAAACCCCATTCCATGCTGCTTCCATGAGGTAGCAGGTAATGGTTCTCATTGAGAATCTGCTACAGGAACTTGGAGACTCTGCCCCCGCAAAGTCTATGTCCCAGAGGTTGCATGTTACTGTTTGGTTGTGTTCCAGCCTTCCAGAAGTGTTGTAGTGTCCTAGGAGTGTGAGAATAGTCAGGTTATGTGTCTTTGATGGTTTGTTGTAGAGTGTTGTGGTGTTTGCGTTTTTGAGGATTAGTGCGTTTAAGGGTGCAGTATCCATTTGAGTCCAGAAGGGCTCCGTGTTGAAGTGCGACCTGGAATGCTGTTTCAAATATTTTGCTTTCACTTATGAAGAGAAACAAGCTTTTTGCAAAAGTTGAAGTTTGGTTATCAAATTTGGCATAGTCTTTGATTCCAGGATTGATATTGAATATATTAAGCTGTAACTTGTTTGTTATGGTTTGCGGTGTCAGACAGTGAAGCTCTATTGGCTGCACAAAAAGATAGGGACTTATTAAACTGCTGGTGTAAGGGTGTACTAACGGACATTGGCTTTTGGTTACTCCTTTTGCGTAAAGGAGTAGAACACACTAATCTCAGGGTGATTTTCCGCCGACTGGGAATTCTCTCCATGTGTGTGATTCCCCCATAAAGGCATTATTTTCTATTTCCTCCAGAATGATTGGTGACTTTGAATTTATGATTAGAGGAACAGACAAGAGTTATCATTTTACTTTGGGGTTTTGTAATAATTTGCTATTGCAAAGTTGATTGCAGGTTGAGTGAGAGCTGCTGTGAGGTGCTGTGAGTTGCGTCACCGGGTATCACACTGATATTGGTTGGTTGATGTGTGTTCTGTGCCCGGATTGATCATTACACCAGGATGTACTGCGCTATGAGTGGTCAATTCAGTTGTGTGACACTGAGATTGTATAGTAGTGTTGATGTATATTGCTTTGTGATTTGCTGGGAATTACCGGTTATTTCAATTGAAGTTTATTGATTTGTGTAAAGAGTAAACATTTCCAGAAATTGGGAGCTTTGTTTAGCCATGATGCTAGAATACCTGTCTGTGAGGCAGAGGAGGCATGCCCACACGTTACACAGTTACCAAGGTCAGTTTACACATGTGTATCTAGAACAGTGGAATAAGATCACAGCAAATAAGGGGTCCTTTCAGTTTCACCACATTGTAACATTAACTTGAGAATATTTGAGAATTTGATGCAAATGTTATATGAGATGAAATCCCCTCTCAGACCTGCACAATATGAGGATTTCAATGCATGGCTGAGAGTGGTTCATATGAAAGAGAAGGAGAAATATCAGACCAAAAACAAAGAATAAGGTCCATAGTTGAATCGAAGTGAGATTAGATGCAGAACAAAAGGAGTGGAGGGAGAATGTAATTGGGGGCATAAGGATGTCTCTAGCATAAACAAGAGACAATGCAGAGATGAAGACAGTATGTGAGGAAGGTGGATTTCAAGGTAAGAAAGATGGGACTAGAGACATTGATTCTAGTGCCAATATTTTGGATGATCTATTGGATCTCGACCTCCTCCATATAATATTGTCCATCAGGCTGGAGAGCCTCAACAGGCTGGAAGGATCTCATCTATTATTCATGTAGACTCAAGTGTTGATCCCCGACCGTGGTTTGCTCCCTTTACATCAGCTCCACTCTACGTAACCCTGAGTACTACTGTAAGTGGCCCAGCCACAGTTACATCCACTGTTACAACAGTTCCCACTACACTATGGAGCCAATAAAGATGCAGACTGGAAATGGATACCTGTACTTTGAGTGATCTGCTTTATCGTGAAATTCAGCCAGATGTCTTTGATTTATTTGACACGTAATGGATGCTGCATCTAAATTAAATGCACATCTCCTTGCCCAAAGGTTCCCTCAGTGGCATAAAACATTAGTACCACGAGGTTCTTCCATACATTATCCTGACTTTGAGTTGGTCGTGAACTTTTCCTACTGACTTATAAAAAAATCACCATATATGACACATATGGTCGATATTCATCTAATTTATTTGGATGAAAAAACTCTACCTACACATACTTTGAAGGGTTAACCATTGTTATTAACAATCCTGAAGATGGTCTAGCAGACGAAAGCCTTAAGTAGACCGAAACGTCGACAATAACACCTATTTCTTTTTACTGTTGTATAATTAATTCAGAAAAGGTGTTCACAATTGTAACCAGGAAGAATATTGATTTGTATAGGGGTTAAACTTCCAGTTTCATTGTGTAATGTAATAATTTTGTGCCCTCTATAAAGTAATCTACTTTGTGTTAATATAAAACTCTTTTGAATACATACACAGGTGTCTTTATGATATGCTATGTCTGTTTAAAAATTACCAAGTGTTTTTGTGATACAAACATTTATTGTGAAAGGCAAATCAAGGAGGCCTATCAAGACTAAGTCATATTAATCAGTTCAAATGCTACAGATAACAAATCCCTTGTAGGCGCTTTACCTGCTAATACTACTTGCCCAAGCCGTCAAGGGTGGATTGGGTTGCCCATTGTTGTTGAAACGCATTTGAAATCAGCATTCAGCAAGATGAAGGTATATTCATGGGATACCCTCTTAAATAACCCTGGGAATAATTTGCGAAGTAGCGCTGCGCACAGCTATGCGGAGTGCACTTCGCACTGCGCGAGCTACGCGTGGCTTCGCAAACTGCATAGTGCACTGTGTAAGATGCTGTTCGCACTGATTGCACAGTGCCAGATGCTTGTCCGCATTGTGCAATCAGTGCAAACTGCATCTTGCACAGTGCAAGGGGTCGTTTTCTGCCGCTCGAGTAGATTTCTACTCGAGCAGCAGCTTTCTCAATGCGTACTGGAAGTTTCTCATCGCGAGCGGTCACAAGCATGCGCGACCACTCACAATGAGAAACCTGACCTCCCCACGTTGAGGAGCACACCGGGAGGTTTATTTTTCACGCACGCGATTGGCAACTTGATGATCAACACTTGAGTCTACATGAATAATAGATGAGGTCCTTCCAGCCTGTTGAGGCTCTCCAGCCTGATGGACAATATTATATGGAGGAGGTCGAGAGCCAATAGATCATCCAAAATATTGGCACTAGAATCAATGTCATTTTGCTTGCCCGCGGTTGCCAACTTGACGTTGAGAATCACGAGCAAGCAAAAAATTGACAGCTGCACTACGCTACGCTTTGCTATGCGTGTTTACACTGTGCTACGCACAATTCGCGTAGAGCAAAGTAGCGCAAACGTCGCAAACTATGCAAGCGTAGCGTACTGCTTTGCCAAGGCTTACTCTTAAAGTCATGGATCGACAGTCTTGTGAGATCTTGCTCACTCGCACTCAAAGCTATTCCACTACACGCTATTCATCTCCACTTCAGTCACTCTATGACCCTCCACTGTACAACGATCCTCTATAAGCTATTCCACTCAACACCACTGCAATGTATGACACTCCACTCTATGCTATTGTATTGCATTGCACTACACTGTACCTCATTCCCCTATACGCTGCTCCACTCTATGCTACTGCACTCTAATCTACTCTGCTGTGCGCTATTACACTCTGTTAAACTACACTCTATGCCACTCCAGTCTTCACCACTCCATTCTACGCTACTCCACTCTATGCCACTCCACAATAGGCCATGTACCGCACTCAACTCTACAACACTCCAATTTAAGCCACTCCACTCTACACCATTCCGTTGTATCCTATTCTACTGTACACCACTCCCTTGTACCACATTCAACTCAACTCCCCTCCACTCTACTGTAACACACTCCACTTGATGACAGTAAACTGTACAATTTCAGTAAACGCTTTTGATTAACAAATTGCAATTCAATTAAAATAACAAAGGTGAAGGCTAAATTATAGTTAGGAAAACTTAAAAAAATCTTTTTATACAAATCAAACTTAAACTATACAAACAATAGAAACTCTAAAGTTATAGTTATAACTTCCATTTAGAATTTACGTGGCACCTTTAAACTACTATAATTCGGGCACCTCTGTAAACAGTCTTGTCTCCCTACTTGCCAGAATACATTACTTTACTCGCCACTTCACCATGCACTGTGTTCTCCCAAATCATGTAATTTGAGATGTCATAGGTGTTGTTATCAATGTTATTTTTTCGCATGGTACAAATGATGTAATATGCAAGGGTGTAACTAGTGCATGGAGAAGGGGCAAGAATAAAAGACTGACTGGCACAACTTTCAAATTAAGTGCAAGCAACAGGTGGTGAGCCAAAGATGCAGGATTGTCTGAGTTCAAGGAGGAAAAACATGTAGAAACCACAATTGCACCAATATTGGGGCGAAATAATGATGTGAGAAGGAAGCAACAGGAGATAGGAAAATGTAGACATGCATATGCGCACACACACAGCTATCACGGTTTTATGCGTAAAAGTATTAAACGAATCCAACAGAAACCCTGAATACTTCTCAAGTAAAGAGTGAGCACCTCTTGGCGCAAATGTTATTCATTTAATCTGCATGGCATTAAACACAGGCAACTCATTTCGGTCTAAACACGGCCTTCCTCTGAACACTATTTTGCACGTTCCCCCAAACTTTATCAAGTTCAACCATATTACTTCTCAGTAAAAAAAGATAGGACTTTAAACATTATTTAAACAGTTGCTATTTTGGGGTAGGGTTCTCCACTACAGTTAATTTATTGCTGCCAGTAGGATACACAAAAGATTTGTACATTAAGCCAATACAAACATTATTTTTGAAAGGGATTTGGAGGATAATCAATATCTCAAATCCCCCTTTGAATATTTGGATATTGTACCACTCTGGTCCAAGTGGACATTTTCTCACTGTGAATGGATTGTACTCCATTGTCACCAAGTCATATAAGTGAACATCTACATTTTACTGATTTAATTAATATATGTGTAAAACTATATTATTCACTCATGTCCCTTAAAAAATTACAAATGGAAAAACTGGCAGTCTTTTTTTTATGCATAAGTGAGTAAAATAATTTAAAAAAAACAAAGAAAAACAGTTTCTAATACAGACAGCTTGTCCAACCAATTTTTCGTTGCTATGGTGCTGCTGGTAAAATATATTTATACAACATTATTGTTCAAAATAAACTTACAGTTCTTTGGCCTGATTAATACCTACCAGATATTTGGTTTCAAGTGAGATAATGCACTCTGATTCCAACCTTCTCATGCTTTTTAATCTGTCACCTTTTCTCGGTTTCCTTTCCACGCAATCAATGCCCACAAAAGTAGGTTTACATGCATCATTGTCATATTCTTTTGCAAAATGTTTCTGTGAAATCACAAGAAGTAATTGCCCTTTCATGTTCTAAAATACCTTCCTTCATGTTTATGTTTGTACTTCCAACATATCTTTGTTTGCAAGGGCACTCCAGTACGTACACCACATAGCTCATTTGACTGGTAATACATTTTAGTATTTGAAAACGTCTTTTTCTGTAAGGCACTAATATTTCTTTGCAGTTACTTGATTTCCAGCTTTGCAGTTCTTGCAAAGAAAAAGCCCTTCTGAGTTACTCTGCCCTGATTTGGCTCATCAAATAAGTAACTGTGCCCTAAATCATCCATCTGTGATTTAGCTTTTTTATATGTTATTCTTGGCTTTGAGTTAATGATCCCCCTGAGAATATTGTTTGTTGGTAAAATATTCCTATGTTTTTTGGAAAGATTTATTAATTCGCAACACATCACTACTCTATTTCATAATAATTATCAACGAGTCTCGTTCCTCCAAATTAGTTGCCAATTTTTTACATTGAGTACTTTATATCAGTTAATTTTTGGTTTTACTTTAGACTATGTTCTTAACTCTTTCTAACACTGGCTTCGGGTAACAACGGTCCAAAAACCTTTGGTACCATACTACTATTCCTATTACAAAACCAAAAGACAGGAAGCTGTCATTGCACTTTTAAGTACTGACAGAGGTACATATTCTGAGCAGAGAGGATTGAGTAGAGCATTCACAGATGAGGGTGAGACAGTAAAGACAGAAGCTATTATTAGAAAAACTTGAAGATGGGCCTAGAGAGAGTGAAACAAACACTTCGATTGCAGACTTTGATCACAAAAAGAGAATAGGAAAATGAAACATCTATAAATACAGACATCAGATTCGTGTTAACCTATGGTAAAGTAAGTGACAATATCCCCAAAAAGTTTCAATAAGTATTGGAGTTCAATAAGCCAAGACCCTGGTATTGGGGAAAGATTGGGCAAGAGACTTGAGGAAAGCACCTTACTTAAAGGATACATTGGTGAGAAGTAATTTTTGTGAACAAGGGTCCACTACCTGGTTAAACAAGTTACAGACTGGCTTTAGTAAGAATAATAACTGCAAGACCTGCATGATTGGCAAGAGTATGACATGTATAACAGATAAAAGGAATCATTCAATTACAATCCGGCATAGAAAAATCACATGTGAGTCTTGATTTGTAGTATTTTCAAATTGAAAATGAATGTGGATTAAGATATATCAGAAACACAAACTGTATGTTAAAAAAGAGAATTTTGTAACAGATACATTCAGTACAAAACAGAAATGTGAACTATGTCATTGCAAAACATTATATGTAAGAACATGATATAAACTAGAAAATAATGAGATTCTATGGCAAAGTTATTGTGTTGCCACATGAAAGAGTGGTGATAAAACTATAATGTGCAGGTTTGAATTAAAGTATATAATTTGACTAAGAACAAAGAAGCTGTCTGACCTTAATAATGATGAACATGTACATTTGTAGCGTAATAATCATGATTATGAGTTAGTGTTTTTGATAGAAGTAAGGCCTTAATTTCAGTATGAGCAGAGAATAAAATTGGATTGAATGTTGCGCTCTAAAAACAAATTGAAAGAGTGAAAATTGAATTCCAGAGTTAAAGATTGATGGTTGATTTCAAAGTGACGGGACAATTTTGGATGCAAATAGGCCACTGAAGCCATACATTTCTCATACCAGTTATGGACAATCCATTATAAAAAATTTTTATGTAAACCTTAATGGATAATCAGTTAAAACTTGATTTAAAAAAAAATTCTGGGTGCATGCATTCTGAAAAGGTGAAATCCCAGACTACTGAAGCTAGTAAAAAACATTGTAGTTAGATTTGGGTCAATTGCAGTATCTATCTATCTATCTATCTATCTATCTATCTATCTATCTATCTATCTATCTATCTATCTATCTATCTATCTATCTATCTATCTATCTATCTATCTATCTATCTATCTATCTATCTATCTATCTATCTATCTATCTATCTATCTATCTATCTATCTGTCTGTCTCTCCATCCGTCCGTCCATCCATCCATCCATCCATCCATCCCTCTCTCTCTCTCTCTCTCTCTCTCTCTCTCTCTCTCTCTCTCTCTCTCTCTCTATATATATATATATATATATATATATATATATATATATATATATATATATATATATATATATATAAAAAACATCCAAGTTGCCCAGGTGAGGAACCACACACGTCAGGAATCACACCACATCGTAGGCGGCAGTGTCAGCAGCATGCACCACGCATTCCTGAAGCCACACGCGTTTCGAGCTAAGACGCTCTAGTTCACTGGCATAGAGAGGCAGGAAACAGGTTACAAAGAACAGGGGTTTGTTTAAACAAACGGAGTCCCGCCCCAGTGGGCGTGTCAAAAGGCATGCTGGTTAAGGTAGTCCAATATACTGCCTATGACTCACGAAGTTCTCTTGCCAAGTGGCCCCTGTCCTGCCACTCAATATGATAACAAATCCCTGTAGGGGGAAAGGCTGTGAGCGCACAGCTGCTGTACTCTGCCAATGCCTCTACGGGCGAGGCTCCATCAGTCCAAGGAGTGCTGGTGATTCACATTTCACATGGACATTTGGTTGGTCTCCACATGGAGAGAGAAACGCTGAGTCTGGGGGCATTAATTTAAGGACTACCATAACCATAATGCCTGCGCCCACTGGGGGGGGGGGACTGTGAATCGCAATAAAGCATTGTTTTGAATCAGACCGCCTAGCGTCCATATTGCCAGTGATCAAGAGCACGTTTGATGCTTGAAACGTGTTTGGCTTTCTGGGATGCCTGCTACTTGCTGCAATTCATGCTGCCTGTGATGGTTTGTGCAGTAACCCTACCTGTGCGACTTCTTCTTGGGGGCAACCTTTGTGGGAAGATATATATATATATATATATATATATATACATATATATATATATATATATATATATATATATATATATATATATATATATATATATATATATATATATATATATATATATATATATATATATATATATATATATATATATTCACTTAAAAAACCATAGGTTTCAGGCCTTATATAGTTAGGAATTAGCATTTTAAAAACCTTGCAAATTCACTTAAAAAACCATAGGTTTCAGGCCTTATATAGTTAGGAATTAGCATTTAAAAAACCATTGAAATTGCTCCTATATAGTTAGCTGTACTAACTATATTTCGCGCACCCGCAATCCACTGCTGATGATGTCACATATTACATCATTCATGACATGGTCAGTGACATCACTGATGACATCTCAAATGACATCACTGATGACATCACTGATGACATCTCATTTGACATCACCGATGACATCACTGATGACATCATCCAGTGACTGTGTGTTTCTGTAAAGTTTAAATATGTTTTACATATTGAAGAATGAGTGGAGGTATAAGTGTCTGGATGAAGGATTTAGTAGGTGCGTGACTGACTGTATGAGTGAGTGATTAAATGTGTCTTACTAAATGCATGTGTTGATCAGTAGCTATATGAGTGGCTATTTGGGTTATTGATTGGTTGCCCAAGTATTTGAATGGGAGACTGAGTGTGTGTGTGGGTGGCTGGGAGGTGTGTGACCCTGTGCATAGATGTGTGAGCAGTTGATTCACTAGGTGTATGAGTTCAAGAGTGCATGTGGAAACAGCTATATGGGCGGTTGACTGTGTGCATGGTTGTGTTGGTGAGTGAATGGATATCTCAGTGCTACATGTGCAAGTAAGTACATATGTAAAACACAGTGCATGTGAGAGTTGGCATATATAAATGACTATACATTAGAGCCAGTGAATGTGCGAGTGGCTATATGGATCATTGACTGTGTACTTGTATCAGTGATTGTATAAGAGAGTAAGTATGTGTTAGTATATGTTTGAATAAGTAAGGTGTTGTGTGTATAACTGTATAGTTGAGGAAATGGAAGTGTGATTGATTCTTTGCATGACTGACTAGGTGTGTGAGTAACTCCATGGATGAGTGGCAGTGTGTGAGTGTCTGTATAGGTGTATGAGTGCATATGATAGTGTTGCATTGATGAGTGACTGTATGTATGAGTGGTTCTATGGGTGAATGAGTGAATGTGTGTGTAGACCTAGGAATCAGTGAGTGCGTATGTAGTAACTGGTATTGGTGTGTCAATGGTTTCAAGAATGGTAGTCTGTATTTAACACTGGGTGTATCAAAGGTTATATTAGAGTGTGAGGAGGTGCATCGTATTATCACATGAATCATATCATCAGTGATGTGATCAGTGATGTCAAATGAGATGTCATCAGTGATGTCAAATGAGATGTCATCAGTGATGTCATTTGAGATGTCATCAGTGATGTCATCAGTGATGTCACTGACCATGTCATGAATGATGTAATATGTGACATCATCAGCAGTGGATTGCGGGTGCGCGAAATATAGTTAGTACAACTAACTATATAGGAGCAATTTCAATGGTTTTTTAAATGCTAATTCCTAACTATATAAGGCCTGAAACCTATGGTTTTGTTAGTGAATTTGCAAGGTTTTTTAAATGCTAATTCCTAACTATATAAGGCTTGAAACCTATGGGGTTTTCAGTGAATTTGCAAGGTTTATTAAATGCTAATTCCTAACTATATCAGGCGTGAAACCTATATTTTTTTCCAATACATTTCAAAGGTTTTGTAAATGCTAATTCTATTAGCGGATAACGTTTATATATGTTATTATCCTTCTGGGACCACTTGAGCAGCCATCTTGTTTCTCAGGAGAAGTGAGACACAAGAGAGCACAAAACAAGAGTGGAAAACGTGAAAAGGGGGCAAGGTTGAGACCCCCTGACCCCCTAGCCCTTCTCAGGGGGTCCCAGAAGGACCACCAAGTGCAAAAAAAATGTTTTTTTTAAATCTCGGGGTACGCGCACGGTACGCGTACCCTACGCGTACGGTGTGTGTACCCAGCGATTTTTTTGTGATTTTTTTTCCTTCTTTGCCCTTGGGGGTCCTTTTGGGACCCCCTGAGAAGGGCTAGAGGGTTGGGGGGTCTCTACCCTGCCCCCTTTTCGTGTTTTCCACTCTTGTTTTGGGCTCTCTTGTGTCTCAGTTCTCCTGAAAAACAAGATGGTGGCCAACACTTCCTGCTCCTTCTTACATAACCCACCTACAACAATAACACCACTCTAAACCTGTCCACTTTAAATGCTATCCATGCTGAGCCTGAGATAGAAAAATGGGACAGTCTTTCATTAATCATGGTTTTTGTGGGATAAAGAGTAGACTACCTCAAACCTTGCCCCACCCTTAGAGGCTAGAGGACAGGTAAGGGAAACAAGGTTTTTCTTTCTCTACATTTAGTCTGTTGCACAGCAGTGTGAGTAAAATCATCAATGAAGCCTGCCCCAGTTCTTTTTTAAGAACTTCACATAGGGTTTGGGCGGAATGCCGCTTCAACTTTTTGGTAAGAATTACGTCCTACCATAAAAGTGGATGTCATATAATTACTAAATTTCCTATCATATAATCCAGAGCCCAGATATCATGAACACCGTGCACAGATTATATACTATGGGAGACAGTGTTTACAACGCTGTCAGTACCACGCGCATTGGTAACAATGCAGACGTTACATCATCCACGTTGTTACCACGCATGGCATTACATCGCAAGTCGTTTCAACGACTTGCGCTAGATGGCATTGCACACCAGGTAATGTGTTGGATTTTAAGTCCAACACATTCCCTGCTGTTGCTCTAATTGGAGCAGGAATAGTAATTTATACTATGCCTAAGTCCAGCGCGCCATCTAGTGCAAGTCGTAGAAATGACGTGCATTGTAATGCCATGCGTGGTAACAACGCGGACGATGTTACGTCTGCTTTGTTACCTACCGCAATGTAATATGTGGCGTTGTAACATCACATATTCATATACTATGGCCATTCTTGACATAATTCTGACTATTTCTGCCATAGTGGTGGTGAAAATCCGTGGGCCCCAAATATGGATAGGATACAGATTCATTCAAGGAAAGTGCACCCTAATGTGAAGTATGGGCTGCCCTCAGGGCAGTTGTGAACTCATACTGCCCCAGAGCAGTGCGTTCAAGAGAAATATGGAGCGGCAGTTTAAATGCTGCTCCATGTTTCCATGTGCAGACCGCAACCTGCCTGCACTTTGAAGAGGAGCAAGATCTCCCCTTGCAGGCGGGTGCAGTGAGCAACTGCACCTGACTGCAAGGGGAAGTCAGGAGGGGTTCCTGGGACCCTTTTTCTCCCCTCCAGTGGGCTGCCTTTAGGAGGTGCACTCAAAGTGTGCTCACTTTTTGTGGCACACTTCCATTGCGCTGACTGAAGGCATGTTTACCTCTGTGCCCATATCAGTAATACGACAAGGTGCAGAGGCAAAGAGATTCCCTTATATGCATGGGTCCATGACACCATGCAAATGAGGGAACGCCTTTTAATTATAGCGCTGGTGCTACATGTATGTCAGTGCTATCTGTATTACATAAGGGACTGCAAAAGCGTTTGCAGACCCTTCTGTAATGCCTAAGTTCCTCAGGGTGCACAAAGAGGGTTGACACACACATTGCTCTCCTGGGTTACTTTATGTAATACTGCCCCTGGTGTATGATGTATGTCTCTAAATGGGAGTGAAAGGCAGAATCTGTCTGTGTTGGTGAAAATTACATGCATCTGGAAGAATTAAGCTACTTTATGTAAAATTAACATTCTGGGCCCGAGTCACAAAAGTAAACTAAGACAAAAGTCTAACTTTATGACTTTCGGCATTCACAAAGGGCATTTACAAGTAGTAAAGTTAGACTTTGTCTCAGGTAAACTTACGCTTTGGTCTTAAGTTGATCTGATACCAACACTGAGACAAAAGTCTAACTTTACAATTCGTAAATGCCATTTGTGAATCCCGAGAGTCGTAAAATGTGACTTTCATCTAAGTTTACCTTTGTGAATCGGCACCTCTGTATTTAAGTGTAAAATGTCCTTGTTTCCCGAAATTGGCAGCACAGTGTTTCAGACATAATGATTGCAGTCATAACATATAATTTAAATCTAGCATTTGAGGGATACCTCACACTTCCTTCACAATGTTTATTGCTGATTTGGTTTTGCTAAGAACAAGATTGGACTTTTTTATGACTGTTATTTTTTCATTTGCATTTATAAAGCTTTCTCTGATATTAGCCTTAGTTGGATTTGAGGCCTGCGTAAGTGAATTTAGTGGAATCTGCCTGAGTCTTTAAGTTCTGAGCAATTAAGCTGTAGCATTGCAATGTGAGCTTGTTGAATATGGCTTGCACTGAAGTTTGTGGCCTGCAATTATAATTTTTGTGTTACTTTTAATTTTTCCACCCTGGCTCTTCATAGAAGGATCTCTGTACTGTATAATCAATGACTGAGAATCTCCCAGTCATTATGAGAAAATGTAGTTAAACATGATGCTATATACATGTTGGATGGGCCATGTGGCATTGCATAATGAGATTTGTCTCATTGCCTTCACTACAGTTCTTTAGCCAATGTGTATGGAATTGTGCTGGAAAATCCACCATTTTGCATGAATATTTTCAATTTTTTCTTGGGAGGGTGAGCTCCAACACCTCTGGTGAGGATAAGACATCCTGACACCTCATATATATATTGCTTGAGGGCATTCAGAACATCTGTACTTTTATCCATTATACGTCGAACCTGCTGCAGCATGTATCCATTTCTTAATGGGATTCAGCCTCACTCACTTCACTCATTCGCTTGATAGTGTTTCAGGTAGGTGTTTATGCCCCGCCACAAAGTTCACCAAACGCCACTGCTTCCGTTAAGCGCCTATTCCTCCTTTCTGGGTAACCTTGACGTTCCTGTTGTGTTTATGCTCTTTACCATTCCCCTTATTTTCACTTCAGAAGTCACATACATGTAATCCCTTCTCCCTGTGTGAGAACACCCACTTCATAGTTTGAAGTCATACTCAAACTGTGGCATGAAATTAATCTTTTAGGGAAGAGAGGTGTATAAATGTTGAGACCAATGTGCTTCACCAATGGATACATTCAAGGTAAAAAGAAGAATACACAAGTCAGCCTGTGACACGATGATCCACATTTTCTAACAATGTAAGCTACGTATTTATTACACATCATGGATTGCTCCAGCACTCCACGTCTTCTAAACTAACTCTTGTGGATTGTCCGGCTCACTAGAGCAGATGTTGCGGAATTGTGAATTTGCTAACCCTACTTTTTCACTGGAAAAAATTTTCATGGTGAATACATTATTTTATTTATACCAGCAGGAAATGTGCAGATTTTTAGTGAATCTCATCATGACATTGTGGTCGTTGTAACCCCTCCAACCTTTGTGTATTGGGAGTTAAAAAAAATCATGATATCATCCTGTCTGTTGCATTCATGATTTTATCCGATTAGTACTGTCTGAAAATAGAAGAAATCATTGTGCTCCTCTCTGATACTGTTATCACAGAATCTATTTGTCACCCATCTCTGAGTTTTTGAGGAGTGGCTCCCACCTTGGGTGAGGTGTAGTAATTTTGGGCATTTCCTTAAGTAGTTGGGTGAGAGCACACGGGCAACTTTGGATGAGCATGTGTGCCCTGGAGAATCTCTACCAAGATATTTCACTGCTTTGTAGCTCTACTGCCCTCACCTTCCTCTCTACTTTCAGCACCCACAGAGAGCATACATTCTCACTTCTCTCTTATCACACACATAAACATGTGCAGCAATATATTTAACTATAATACGTGGAATTCTATAATCCCTGTATAAATAGACATCTCTGATGTCTTTATAGTCACCGATTATAAAGAAAAGACATCAGAACACGACTATTATAAGGTTATTACAGTCAAGTTCTGATGTCACAATGCCTGCTGCCACTACCACAGCCAGCAGCCGAGGTGAAAGGTAGGTCAGGTCTCAGAGCATAACTGAAGCAGCAGTTTAAAGCAACAAAAACAGAATGTTGCTTTTCTTCCTTCGGCTCTAGTTTATTAGCTTACAAGGACAAGTTTAAAATGACAAGAGTATGTTTATATTTTGCACTGCTTAGCTATAGAAACACTGGAATCTTTCTGTATAATTGTACACATTCCGAGCTGCTGCCGCCTTTTTTATTTAACTGCCCTTAATTGACCTGTTTCTAATACCTGTTTGCCACAAATATGTAACAGGCTTTTGATGTGTTGAATTTTACACTAGAGTTTTTTTTCTATTCTTGATGTTTGTAAATATGCTCAGTCTTTCTTTTGAAAGAGCAATGCACCAATGTTTGAAGTGGTTTGTGGGAAAGGTGATGGTGTGACGATTTATTAACTGGCATAAAGTAGTCTCTGTTGTAAATAATGAGGATATTGCAAGTCACCTTGGAGTTTCATAACTTTGTCCTCGTTCCTCAATATGGTTAATGAACTCCTCCTTGATTTGCAATATCCTTATAATGTATGGAATGGGAGACTTTTTCCATTATATAATACATGGGATTCTGTAATCCTTTTTATAAATGCACCCAGTTGCTGATTATAAAGAAAAGTAGTCAGAACTTGACTATTATATTTTATTACAGTCGAGTTCTGATGTCACAATGCCTGCTGCCAGAGCCAGTAGCTGAGGTGAAAGGCAAATCAGGTCACGGAGCATAATGGAAACAGTTGTTTAAAGCGACAAAAACAGAAAGTTGCTTTTCTTTCTTCAGCTGTACTTATTAGCTTACAATGACATACAAAGAGAATATGTTTATTTTTGCATTTCATAGCTAGAGAAAAGCTATAATCTTTCTGCATGTTTCTACACATTCCGAGCTGCTGCAGCTTTATTTTTTTAATAAACTGGCTTGTATTGAACTGTTTCTACTGTTTGTCTGCCACAAATATCATTCATATGAAAGAGCTATGCACCAATGTTTTGAGCGGTATGTGGGAAAGGTGATGTATGGCCATCTATTATATTGGATAAAGTACCCTATGGCGTACATGAGAAGGATATTGCGAGTCCCCTCAAAGTTCTATAACCTTAGAAGGAACTCGTCCTTTGGCCTCATTCCGCTATGTAGTTCTATAACTCCTCAGGAACTTGCACTATCCTTATAATGTACGCAGCGGGTCCTTTATCCCTTACATCTCTCTCAACAGCCAAATAAAATATTGACACTGCAAATATTATGCATGCAAGCTGCATGTGTTCTCCTTAGCTTGGTCAATTTATTTCTGGTACTCACCTCTAATCTTCCAGTTTGCTTCATGAAGACGGAGAAAGAATGAGAGAGGGAGAGAGCGGCAGACAAACAGAAGTTGAGAGCAAGACGTATAGAGAAGGGAGAAGATACAGGAAAAGAAAGGAAAAGAAATGAGATCAAGATAATTATAGAGATTGAAATAGAGGTAGAGAGATAGGGACACATAGAGAAAGAGATGAAGACTGAGATAGAGATTGAGATTTAGATAATGTGGAGTGCTATAGAAAGAAAGAGATAAATATAGATAGAAATAGAGATGTATAGAGAGAGATAGAGGCAGATAGAAATGAAGATACAGATAGAGATATAGATAGAGGTGCAGTACTATAGGGAGGGATAGAGAGAAACAGAGATAGGTATATAGATAGAAATAGAAATAGAAAAAGAGACAGATATAGACATGGAGAGCTAGAGCGAAAGACAGAGCTGGGGAAAGGGATAGCAATGCATATAGACAGCTATAGAAAGAGAGATAGAGAGGAATAGAGATAGATATAGAGATAAATAGACAGATACAAATATTGAGAGTTTGAAGATGTGACAGAGCTTGACAGAAGGATAGCCATAGGGACAGAGAGCTTTCAAGAGACAGAGATAGAGAGATAGAGATAGATACAGAGATAGAGCTAGAAAGAAAAAAAGAGCTAGAGATAGATGTTGAAAATTAGAACAAGAGATAGAGCTTGGGAAAGGGATAGCGGTCAGGTCTGGACTGGCCGTAGCAGGCACTGGGTGTTCTCCCAGTGGGCTGGAAGGGTGGTGGCCAGTTTTAAGACCCGTGGGGGGCAGTTTTGTTACTGGGGTCAGGTTTTTCAGCAGTGCTGCAATATTGGGGGATGTATGACGTTTCAGCGCATGCTTTTACAACGCATGCCTTTACGACGCAAGTTTTACAACGCAAGTCGTTACAACGACTTCCGTTGAGGGGCGCTGGATAGTGAATAGTTTAATTTACTCTTCCAACTCCAGTCCCCGTGGATAGTAGGGAAGGTGTTGTATAGTAAATTAAAACTATTCCCTATCCTAGAGCGCCCCCCAGCGCAAGTCGTTGTAAAAGTTGCGTTGTAATGGTTGCGTCGTAAAGGTACTTCGTTGTAAAAGTTGCGTTGAAAAGGATGTTCCCCATATTGGGCCCCTGTAATAAAAGCGGGAGCAGTGCTTTCACTATCACTCCCCCCAGCCTTCCCCTGCTTTCCGGGCCGGTCGAACAGATTGCCATGGCTGATTGCTGTCGCCAATCCGGCCGTGATAGTGGTAGAGACAGTGAGCTATTGAGAGATCGAGAATCAAAGAGATGTTTTGAGAAAGATGTCAAACAGGATAGAGAAAACGAAGGAAAAAGCAGAGATGGAGATAAAGTGAGAGAGAGACAGATGAGGAGGGAATGGGTTGTTGAATTTTGTGTTATCTGTTGAACTAGATATATGTGTTCCACTCAATTACCGGCACATAGTTTACCTGACACAAACTAACTATAACCATTTATAAATAGTCTTACTGCATTTTTTAGAAAAATCGACGTAATTGCTCCTTTTTTTAACACAAAGTCCCCTAAATTTTTGCTGACGGTGCTATCCTCGACACATATAGTTAAGTATCATTCTATTATTCTAGGCATATCCGTCAGGAAAGGCTCGCTTTATGCCCACGTGGTTTCTCTGCATCTCAGAACATCTTGTTTCTTTGGAGTCAGAGCACAATGAGATAATGTTCAGAACAAGACACCCTCTCTCAGCCAGCTGTGCATAAATGCTTTCTTTTCATATAAACCTTCAAATTAGGTGTGTTCAAACAATGCGCAAATGTGTTCCTCGCATTAAGATCTCACATTAGAATTTTTTCTAACAAGAAGCATAATAGAAAGGAAATTAACTAACCAAATACGTATACATTAGAGTTTTTAAATTCCGCATTTTAGCAGCAGTTTGTAATTTTGAGTCACCATTTAATTTTCGTCTGAAAGGCTTTAACATGGAAGTCAGCTCTGTAAAGGTATGTGCTTTGCCGCTCTTCATTTGTACACCATTTCTGTTTATTTTTTCTGAAAACAGCCCAGACCCCTTGACAAATGCCTTAGCAGATGTGTGTTGACAAGCAAGCACACAGCCCGTTCTTTGTGGAGCAGGCTGCCTAATGAAAGGCCTCTCACTTTATCTTGTAAATCGAACCCCTTTATTCCAGCGTTTAATCTAATTTGCTAAAATGACCCAGAGCTAATACAATAAGAAGCATAAAGTGATTTTATTGTTTGATTTCGCAAGGAGATGGAAGGTGATCTCCCGAGGCGCCCTTTCCTTCTGAGTGCCAAGTGTTTGCTGTTGTAACTATCTTGGGTCCTGCACAAAAGGGTCCTTTTAAATATGTTTAGGATAATGTTTCTAAACCTCGGTAGGAATTTCGGATAAGGCTGAGTATGTGTAACTTCAATTACAGATCTAAAAACGAATCTTTATCCGTGCTGAAAGGTTGGATGTGTACCTCGACTACCTATTACAGTGTATCCGGAAGCACCGGAAGTCAGCTCTTTGGAGCACACTCAACAAATATAACTTGTAACGATACATGGAACACGTGCAACATAAACCTTTGTGCATCTGACATTTTAGTTATCAAGCCAGTAGGCAAAGATGAGATAATGTTGCACCCAGTTCTCAAAGAGGGACAAAGGGCTTTTGGGTAGGTCCAGCATCAATGCCCTAACAGAAGTCTAGAAAAGATTAATGCTGTTCCCTTGAGTCAGATAAAGGGAATACAAGCCAACCCAATCAGAGTGGTTCAAAGTTGGGAATCCATTGTGCTGGATTATAATGCCCCAATACACCAGGTAGGGTGTCATGCTTTATCAGCGGGCTGCTCCTCGTCGGGTCGGCGGTGCAATTCCCGACGGGCTCCCTATAGTCGGGGCACTTTAGCGGAGATCTTTTACCAACGGCCGTTAGGTGATGTGGGGGTGAGGGATCTAGTGGGTGTAGATGAATGTGGTTTGATAGGGAATCTAAAATAGGGTTGAGAGTACCAGCGACCATAACTTTAATCCTACCCTAAGTAAAAACAATTGGTATAAGGTGCTAGGCTGAGGATTATGTCTCTAGTTATGGCGCAGTTATAGGTGAAAGGTCAACATGTTTCTCGCCATATTACTAATATGCGGGCGATTCGTCACAGCCAAAAATGGGGAGTGTTTCTTTATCTATCTACAACTAAAAACTCAAATGGTGTTGTGGCTGCACACACATCAACCATACGACTCACTAGTCAGATACCTGGTAGTACTGGAACTACCCCAAGTTGTGAACTAACCAGGCATCACAGTACCCAGTAGGTTTCAACACGAGGAGTTCCTCATGTATTTTGTGCAAGTAGCACGTAGCCAGCTGACCTACCCTCTACAACCGGGACGGGACAGGACAGGTTTAATTGAATACTTTCCTGAATCACGTCTTCTAATGGAGTTTTGTAAATGTAGATTGGCCGTTACTCCTGTGTCTGATTCATTGTTCCAGACCTTTGCTCCTGGCCAGGCAGGATCTTACTCTGTGGAATTCATCAGGCAGATGCGCAGATTAATTACTTTCATGTAACTTGGTAGTGGTTTGACGCAGCAGCCATGACAATTTCCTGGACTTTGCTTGACACTGCCACTGTGAAGAAGAGGTTACACACCTGGGTCCCCAGAGCATCACAATTGGGCCTCTCAAACTTCAGATCACGTTAAAAGTCTCATATTCGACCCTGATTCGCACTCCACATTCATCCTATGCTGAGGGACATAAGTGAACACCTCAAGATCCAGTCACTATCCCAGTTCACTCTATTACCTCAACAGAGCCCTGCAAGGTCCCTAACCAGCCAGCTGATCCCTGAATATAATTCACGTGAGATGGAGGACCCTGTTTTAAGGGATGTATTTGTTCGTTTTTCCCAGCGCCAGACTGAGAAGTCAGGTCATTGCCTCCCTCATTCTTTTGGAAGCCCCATGTAATCTATTTTGCCCATCCTCAGTGTGGGACATGCAATAGAAGGAGAACAGAAGGCTTCACGACTTTTCTGGACTGAGTGAACCTGATGGTCCTCTTAAGGAAGGGAGGGTTCTCAATAAAGCAGGTGTTTATTTCTGTTGGCCTCTCCTGTCCACCACCTCCAATGTTCTCTGCTTCACTTCACTTTCTCGCTTTTCCACCTTCTTCACTGTGCTCTGGTCTGTCCTCTGCTTGCCTTCATCTCGTGTGCCATCCATTTTGCTTGCAAACAGGTGTATCCTGTCTGTTGTATCGAATGCTGGAATATCTAGAGAGGAATTTAGCTTGCTGGCAGCTATCGCCATTTGTTTATGGGATCTGTAGCATACAATATCATACAGAATCACAACAAAAAGTAACATCACAAATACATCCTGGAGTAACATCGTTGCATTTTATGTGCTGGTAATAGGAATGATTTCAATTAATAATCCACCAAGCCAACCTAACAAAGCAAATAGGTAGCCAAATTATCAGAAGAATGACTAGACCCAACCTTTGCCACTGGCACTTTAATATTCGCCATGAGCATCTCTAATGTGTGTGTCGTTGTTTATCTGATGACGGATTTGTTGGCGTTCTTGCAGGTACGTGGGGGCTCATTTATAGTTTAGCAAACTGGAGACCCGCCGTAAATGTCGAATGCCCCATTCTCACACGGGTAAACTACTGATTGTAAACTGGCGGCGTGACAGCGGTCCCCAGAACTGCCTTTAGTATATTGGAAATTTCCCCCTATTCAGACAACCTCTCATGCAGAATGTCTCTATCTGATCTTCCATGTGTGTCATGACAGACCCAGGGAGAAATTTACCACTCATGTAAGAAATAACTCTCTCTTCTGATGCGTTCATATTCTTTTCTATTTCAGAAACACTTCTTCCCTTGGGGAGGTTGCTACTGAAATAAAACCACGTCTTCATTTATTCCAAGTGACAAACAAATTCCCCACACATTTGTGTGTACCAAAAACATGTCCAGCTTCCATTCACAGGTAATATCCAAAAGATGTTTTTCCTTTCCATACCAATGGTATTTTCCTTTACACTTCGGATATTCTTTCCACCTTAGTACTTTAACCATTCAAAAAGACTTCATTATTTACTATTCTTCAAACCTTGTCTCGCACTACTGATAGAGCGCGCAGGTCACCCAACTATAAAATTTACCATCTACGCATCAGGCCCATAAATTCAATTCACCATATTCATTAATCGGGTAACCTTACACTCTACTACCAGTAACCGTGCTCCTTCCTATTTTATTTCCAGTGTACCCGACTCACCAATCCACTGTTACGGGTACCTATGATCACAATGGATCAGGGAGCTAGCTGTAAAAGAAAGGCAGACACCACAATACACTTTTCATTTACTATGTTTGCACTCATATAATAACCACAGACTCGGGAAGATTTAAAAGTCTTTATCTAGTTTTCTTCTAATTCAATGAGTAAAAGATTTACAGCAATTAAACTGTCAATAACTAAGATTATAAAGAGCACATATCCATATAGAAAGTGAATAAGACCAACCATTTATGAGTCTAAAGGGAAGGTAAGAACAGGGAACATACTAATAAGAAATTTCAGATCTTAAACTCAGTGTGATATCTAAAGGACGGGAGAAATAAGGAACATACTAGAAATTTACAGTTTGAATAAATCCCATGAAAGTGGGTACGAAAAAGGACCTTAATCTGTACTATGATAATTTTGAGATACCAAGTAGCTATAGGGAAGGTAAGACTGGAACATGCTAAAATTCAGAGTTATGACTTCAAATTTCAGTAAAGGGTGGGTAAAGAGAAGGAACATCTATTTATTCAGAGACAGTGTTTGATCACCTATAAGGTAGCGGAAAAAATGGAACAAGCTAATAAAAGCACTTTCACGATTTCAGTAGTTTATGAAAAGGGTAGGGTAAGAACAAGGAACATGTGCAATTATGATTTAGCAAAAGTTCAGGCAGAGATAAGAATAAAGAATGCAAGTGTGTTTCCCTAAAAGCTATATTTACCTAGCACGGTGTGAAGACCAACCCTGGCCACGGGTCAGATAAGGACAGTAGGAACCCCAAGGAAGATAGACGCCAGTAGGCCACCCGGTGCAGAATCGACACCCCAGGACAGGACAGGAAAACCAGATTAGGATCAGGACAGGATCACCAAGGCAAGACCAGCACCCGCAGTTCGGTAGCAACGCCTGCGCTACGCCCTCTCTGCAGCTATCAGCCAGAACCCCGATTGGGTTATCGAATTCCCCAGCAAAGTGCTCCGCCGGCACTTCAGGTTTCAGAACCCCGCTTGAGTCTCTGGAAATTATGGACAGAGTGCTCCGCAGCTCTCTGTATCAGTCACCTATTGAGTGCCTTGGGTCAGTGACAGGTCAGCTATTCGGACAAGTTGGACAATTTCTCTAGCTAAACCTAGGCTAGTTATACTGTTTTCGGGTCAGTGTACCACCCCCCAAATGTTGCAAGTGTAAGAATCCCCAATTTCGATTGGTCCACAAGTAGGACAGGTCAACACACCAACCAGGATTAACTTTTACAATCCTTAATTTGCATCTTTGGGGACCGCCTATTGAATTTGGGGTTCCCATGACATGTCTCAGAATGACAATAGCGCATCTATCAATTTTCACATTATGATACATTTAGTACATTTCAGCTTCTTCTGCTAGGCGAAGGCGCATCTTCCCAGGCACATCTTGGCTGGGACCTCGGGTTGGCAGGCGTTCAATGTCATAGAGTTCATCCTCTGGCAGAAGACTGTCATGCGCAGAAAGGCCGTTCAATATGGAGTATTCCCATCCCTCATGCCCACGGATTACGATACATGAAAAGTAAAGGAAAACAATTTAGAATACAAAAAATAAATGATTACACTGTATACCAGGAATCCCTATATGACTCCCCTTACTTTATACTAACTTATAGCATTAAAATTAGTGCAAACAAACAGAAATGCAGAAAGCAATAGTGCAAGCTTCGGCATGTGAGAACAAAAAGCGGCCATCTTAATGCTAATGCGCAAGCGCCAAGATTCCCACCAGAACTGCGAGTACGTCACATCACGTGAGTGTGATCGACGCATACGCAGACGAACTCCCGCCAAGCAGCGGCCATTTTTAGTGACAAGCGGTTTAGGATAAGTAAACACATAGGCAAGCGTCACTGGGACACCCCGTGTAATGTAAAATGTGCAATATTAGTAACACAAACAGGTTGAATTAGTTCATTAGGGTTATTCGAGGTTCATGAATACAAGCAAGCCGCTTTACGTGCGAATTCTTGCTCCATCAATCCCCTCTTTGATGATATTTTAAATCATCACAAATCAATAGAACCAGATGCCAACTTTAAATTTTACAATCCTTAATTTGCATCTTTGGGGACCGCCTATTGAATTTGGGGTTCCCATGACATGTCTCAGAATGACAATAGCGCATCTATCAATTTTCACATTATGATACATTTAGTACATTTCAGCTTCTTCTGCTAGGCGAAGGCGCATCTTCCCAGGCACATCTTGGCTGGGACCTCGGGTTGGCAGGCGTTCAATGTCATAGAGTTCATCCTCTGGCAGAAGACTGTCATGCGCAGAAAGGCCGTTCAATATGGAGTATTCCCATCCCTCATGCCCACGGATTACGATACATGAAAAGTAAAGGAAAACAATTTAGAATACAAAAAATAAATGATTACACTGTATACCAGGAATCCCTATATGACTCCCCTTACTTTATACTAACTTATAGCATTAAAATTAGTGCAAACAAACAGAAATGCAGAAAGCAATAGTGCAAGCTTCGGCATGTGAGAACAAAAAGCGGCCATCTTAATGCTAATGCGCAAGCGCCAAGATTCCCACCAGAACTGCGAGTACGTCACATCACGTGAGTGTGATCGACGCATACGCAGACGAACTCCCGCCAAGCAGCGGCCATTTTTAGTGACAAGCGGTTTAGGATAAGTAAACACATAGGCAAGCGTCACTGGGACACCCCGTGTAATGTAAAATGTGCAATATTAGTAACACAAACAGGTTGAATTAGTTCATTAGGGTTATTCGAGGTTCATGAATACAAGCAAGCCGCTTTACGTGCGAATTCTTGCTCCATCAATCCCCTCTTTGATGATATTTTAAATCATCACAAATCAATAGAACCAGATGCCAACTTAAAATTTTTCCCAATTCAATCTCTTCCAACATTCGATTCAGTTTCTCTTTTGTTTCTTTATTAGGGTGAGAATTTTTCACCCTTTTATAAATCTGATTATTCAGTTCCTCTAATTCAAGTTCATCCACATTTCTCTTCACTCCTCTCTTGTTCACAGTGTACTTCTTTTGGTGCTTTTGACATTTACAACAAATGAATATGATGAATATTACTAAACCTATTCCCGCATCAGTACTTTAACCAACAAACTTCTACCTAAATTAGCAAACCAATGACCTACGGCGGGGAGACCATCAGTAAGTCTCTTCCAGGCACTGTCAACCTCCAGTGGTTTGAGTTCTTTCGCCAAATTAGTAATGTTCCTTACATACCTTTGGATTTCCACACTTTTATCAGGTATGTAAGTGCAACAATGTTGCACTTTCAACATTCTGCAGACTCCGCCCTCTTTTGCCAATAGAGTATCAAGGGCAAGTCTGTTCTGTAAAACCATTGATCTGACCGCAACCATTTCGGTATTGACCATCAGGAAACCTCCAGCAGTGTCGATAGATAACCGATCTACTACTGCTGACAATTTGCAAATTTTGTGTGTGTTCAGAACCTCTCCCACTATGTAAAGTAACAGGAGCCCCCTGGTGCAAATAGCAATCCTGGGTCAGGGTAGAGAATATATGTGAACAAAAATTCCCAGGCATGCACAAACGTTACTAGCAAGTACACATGCAGATAAAGTTATCTACAAGAACTGCTTTCTCCAATAAAATTGGTTTTAATTTCTTTCAGGTAGTCATAAAAATTCATACGATAAAAATGTATTACAATGTTCAGTGAAAATGCAAACTTCATTGTAAATATACATGATTTGTCAAGGTTAAAATTTCAATAAACACTATAAAAATTGATGGTTTCCTGTCGACGCGTTTCGACACGTGAGTTGTGTCTTCTTCAGGACTGTACCATCGATATTCTTCTAGTGTGTCAGACAATGACGTGGATGTATTAAGGTTTAATTTCCTAACAGCGGTTAAGACCATCCGAGTACACCAGTCACAGAGATAGTTAATATCTTACGTTCGGTGACTCAAATCAAATCAAATCAAAAAAGCTTTATTCGATTTTCGAGAAATCATAAAAGCATACAAATAAAATTTATACAAACGATAAAAGAATATTCATATTGACAAAGTTTCCAAGATAAATTCCTCAAGGGATCATAAAACCAGAAATAGAGTCTCTACATAAAGAATATATATAAAAATATTAAAGAAATATTTAATGGAATGCATGATTTCAACAATAGATAATACATTTCTCCTAGGGTGAGAGACTAATTCAGTGCTAAAAAGCATGACATCATTTTGCCCTGGTCTATTTAAGCAGCCCATAACAGTTTAACTCATGGTATTTCTGAATTTCATCACTGCCATTAAAAAACGAGAGACAGCAAAGATAACATTCACATCTTCTAGGAGCAATAATTTTGAAAATGCAAGTTTACATGTTCTTATTCCTAACCGTTTAAGTAAGGGTAAGAGGAATAATTTTCTCGGGCTAGTATACAGTTTGCAGAAGAACATAATATGTATGTTACTCTGTAAAGAGTGGTCATCACATGGGCAAATTAGCTTCGATGAGGCCCAATCGTTCTGTATTGGCAGAGTGACCAAACGAAAAAAGATCCCTAGGCGCAGCCTAGTTAAGAGAAAACGAGCATAGGTTGCATTTTCAATCCCTAGGTACAATTGCAAACCTTCCGTTGGAGTAATTTGCTGGTAGGTTAGAATGTTGTCATTGTGTTTCTTAGTGTCCCATCGTACGCTCTCTAAGTGTGTAAATAATAATTTTTTAAGGGCAGATCTAGTCATGGTTTGTGTAGACTCTGGTTCGTCATAAAATTCCGGGTGACCAATATTAGAGAACATCGTTTGAACATATCGTAACCATTTGATTTTTGATACCCCATCCAAGGCCATACAGTCTTTAATGAGGGTTCTATTCAATTTGCATTGTTCTGTGGTCCAGATCTTATGCCAGAGCAAACAGGGTGATATTTTTATGGTATCGCTAAGGTATTTAACACCGACCTCGATGTGGGTCATAAATGTCGACGTTGTTTTTGGCACACCTAATAGGTAACAAATGAAGGTGTTCTCACGTGTTTGAATTGAGGACACATTCTCGACACCCCATATACCTGCGCCATATGTGGCTGTGGCTATACACTTTGCCTGGTAAATCTGCAGCATTTCCCTAGTGGGTTTACCCCCGATTTTTGCAGCAAAGGTTCTTAGAGCGCCTATAGCGCGAACAAAGGCAAGATTCCTGGCTGATACTGCATGTTTCCACCTACCCCACCTATCGAACACAATGCCCAAGTAGCAAAAAGAATCAGTAACTGCAATCCTTTGCTGGTCTAAGTATATTGTACATGCTGGTCTATTTTTCTTTTGGGAGCAGGGCATGGAGAAAGTTTTGGATATGTTCACCTTTAAATTTCTTTTACCCATAAAAGATGAAAATTCATTTACAGCCTTCTGCAGGCCTACCTTAGTTCTAGACATGATGGCCGCGTCATCGGCGTATAAAAGAATGGGTATAGGCCTTCCATTTATAGTGGGGAAATCGCATGACAGAGTTGTTAAACTGTCGGCGATAGAGTTTATATACAATGTGAATAGCAAGGGGGCAAGTATGCAACCCTGCCTAACCCCTCTATTTATTGAAAATTTCTGTGAACATTGCCCCTGGGTCCCGAACCTGACTCTGGCCCCTGCCTCTCTGTATAATTCTTTGATGAATGTGAGGATGATATGGTCCACCCCAATGTCTTCCAGTGTCGACCAAAGCAACGCATGGTCCACGCAATCAAATGCGGAGCTGAGGTCGACAAAGGTGACAAAGAGGTGCCCTTCTTTGGCCTGCGTGTATTTAGAGACCAAAAGGGACAGGTTTAAGCATTGCTCCAATGTCCCCAGGCCCTTTCTGAACCCATATTGGCACTCCGAAATAACCATCTTCCCCTCTTCCCAGTGTTGGATCCTCTTAAGGACTATCCTTCCAGCTATTTTCATAAGGCCGTCCAATAAAGATATTGGGCGGTAGCAAGCAGGATCGTCCCTATTCCCCTTTTTAAAGATGGGTACTACGATCGCATCAGACCAGGTGGGAATGAGGCCACACTTATTTCCCATGTTTAATACATTGGTTAACAGGGGGACCCAAAAGTCTGGTTCTGATTTATAGACATCCACTGGTGTAAGATCCGGGCCTGGGGCTTTACCTGATGGGCTTTCTCTAAGGGCATCTTCCACTTCTGATATAGTAAATACTAAATCAATGGGATAAGGAGATACTGGGGAGGCGGTGGGTTTGTCATCCTGGTTTAAACTATCTATGAGGGAGATCCCCTTAGAAAGTTTCAAGGGATTACCCTGTATCTTGTTTGAATAAAGGTTGCCATAGTGTTCTACCCAGAGGTCAGCCGTTATCGCCACCTCTATGGAGTTATCCCTGTCTTTTGAATTATACACGGATCTAATGACTTTCCAGAAAGCATTACTATCCTTAGACCTGGCTGCCTCCCCCAAGGATTCCCATGCCTCTTGCTTCAAAGTCGCCCGCCGTTGATTAATTGCCAGCTTGTAATCACGTCTTGCTTGGCGAATTTGTACCCTGTCTTTCGGGTTCGCAGACAAAACTTTCTTTAGATTTTTCAGCGTGGAGGTACATCCAGAGTCAAACCACCCTCTGGTCTGGGTCCCCTCGGGTTTGTAGTTTCTTGTCAGTGCATTCTTTATGTGGCGCTGAATGTTAGAGAAAGCAGCCATAAGGCTCGCTGCGTCCATGTCTTCCTGTAGGCAGGTAGATATGTCGTTAGGACAAGCGGACATAAGATTACGGAGGAAGGATGCAGGATCCACTTTCTCCCACTTAATTACATACCCGTTGGTTCTAACTAGAGAAATCTCAATATGGTGTGAGGGCCCACTGGATTCCTTTTCCTTGGTATCAGTCAGGTTTACCCCAAAGGTAATTGGATAGTGGTCAGTCATCGGGTCATCCCCCGTTTCCCAGAAGGTTACAAAGTCTGGGTCGGTTGATGATATAAGGGCAAAGTCAATTGTGGATCCGCAGCCTCTGCCATTGAACGTTGGGGCAAAGGGGACCGGGGGGGAGCATACTTGATTAATAAAGTTGAGATCAAAGGTGAAAATAACGTTATTAAGGAGGGACCCCACAGTGGAATGGGAGAAGTGTAAGGGACCGTCCTCTCCTACATCTGATAGGCCGCACAAACCTAGCTCGGATGACGGACAGACGGTACAGTTAAAATCGCCCACCCACAATATTATGTGTACCCCAGAGGCTTGGTCTCTCATTTTATGGATGTGGTGGATCATGGTATTCAAAGTTGATTCCACTTCATTAGACGGCAGGTTATTGTAAAAATTCACGAGGATTACCTTTTGCGAATTGCCCCATTTAAATGATATAATTTGAAAATATTGGTTAGATATGAATTTACAGAGTTTGATATCCCCTATATTCGAGATATATGTGCACAGGCCCCCCTTATTGCGCCCCTGAACTGATGGCGCCGCTGGTGAATGGAGGGTTCGGTAACCTAGCATATGTGCTTCCTCTATAAGCCATGACTCTTGTAGGCATATAATGCCATGCTTCTGCACGGTTTCTAGCCAAGGTTTATGGGTGATCTTACTGGCTAGGCCTGCTACATTCCAGGAAATAAGAGAGTGCATGGGTTTTCCAGTTTCCTTTGAATGTAGCTTTTGCCCACTGGTCCTCCTTGTACCTTTCAGATCTCTCAAAAGCATAGGATCTGCCTGTGTAATAACCTGAGCGGGGAGAGTGTGCTCTTTTAATAATTCTAAATCCGTCCCCTTGGTACTAGAGACGTCGGGTGGGGGGTTTAGTTTTTCATTCCGAGTAGTCTCTGTTAGGGGATCTAGGGTGTTGGTTTGAAGAGCAACAAGCCTTTTTCCCAGTCAATCCACCTGGTCGAGACATTCAAACCTATTCCTCGTGGGCGCTCCTTCCCACCAGTTGTTGGTTGGTTGCCAGCCATCCCCATATCCTTTCCCTCTACGGTTGTGGACTAATGTCCATGTCCCAAATGGATCAATGGTCTGTTTTGGGGGGTAGAAAAAGGTTAAGGGTCTGGTGACGATGGAATGGTCAGTTTCCTGGTTTTCCCATCTAGTGATATATTGGGCTGTATGGGGGTCTGCAAATGAGATCACTATGCAGTCTCCAGGAATAGACTTATTGGTACGACCCACCCATGGTACTCTCCTGGCCATTAGAACCCCTGTCCTGCCGGGGTTGGGAGGACGCCTATTCGTATTGAGCCAGTGAATCACCTTATTCTTTAGAGACCATTGGGTCTCCACAGAATGCGGATCAAGTGGTGGAACACCAGCCAAGATGGCCACATAGGGGCCCGCTTCAGGAGGGAGATCAATATATCCCCCCCGGAAATTCTGACGACCATAGTGCTGGTTAGCTATGTGGTCAGTAGAGGGGACAGTGGTCTTGGTGGACTTAAAGGCAGCATTAGTGGTAGGCTTGGATGAAGTCTGGGTTACTGGACGTTTTGGCATTGGTATGGAGAGCCTTGGTGTTATTGCAGGAGGGACATTTAACTTAGACCGTGGTTTGGGTATTGGATTTGGTTTTGGTAGTGGTAAAGGTGGAGGCAGGACCGAAGGTATTGTTTGTAGGGGGGGGGGACTCACATTGGGTAGAGGGGCCGGAAGAATTCCATCGTCCTCAACCTGATTACTTCCCTCGACGATGTTAGGATAAGTTGATTCCAGATGTTTTAGAGTGAGGGTAGCCAGGGAGACTAGAGTCTTATCCATATCGAGTAAGTTATTCTCGATACGCGAAAGTCTCAGTTCTAGAGGTGACAATAGCTGTTTTAATGTGGCCCAGACTTTTTTAAGGAAATCTTCGTCTTCATCCCCCTTGCTATTGCCCTTTCCAGTCTCAGATTGTACACTCTCCATTTGGCTCTCGCTATGTGTGGGGGAAAGCCCCTGGGTGGGGACAGGGAGCACATCTAGTGCAATGTGCGCCTCGGCCCCCCCAGTTGGGTTAATATCCTGATTGGGCGTTTGTGTAGTGTCCCCCAAGATTGGTAGTATTCGCCTTTTATTGAAAAACTGGAGCCTTGCACTTTTAGCTTTTTTACGGGCATAAGCATTTCTTTTACGGGCATAGGCAGATCTGATACTATTTTTCTTTTGTGAAGTTGTACCGGCAAAATTTTTAACATGACCAAAACAGTTGGGAAGTTTAACAGTGTCCGAGGGGTTACTCGCCATTCTTGCTCCAAGCCCACTGCCAGTTCCAGTGAGGGCTGTTCCCTCAAAGATGTTAGGGGATGTAATGACCGGGGTGGGTATTGGCTCTAGGGGGAGAGGGGCCAGTAGGGGAACAGAATGAATATCAGCATGTATTAACAATAAAGGAGGACAAGGCGGATGTTGTGGGGATACAGCTGACGCGATTTTCCCTAGGGAAGATTTTTTAGAATTTGCAAAGGTCTGAGAAAGCCTGCGTGCGGCATCAAGCTCAAGTGACACCCTGGTCTGCAGTTTGGTAATCTCATTGTCGATTGCTAAATTTGTCTTTACAAGGAAATCATCTAATGTCCCGCTAGGCTTGCTGAGCCCCATAGCAGTTTTACTACGACTCCCCCGGGTATTCATTTTGTGTTTAAGTGTCAATCCCGGCAATGTACTTACTACTACAAAGAGGAGCTAGTCAGGGCGCACGGTCCAGGGGGAGTGGGCCAGTCCAGTCCTCGGCCGTCCTCGAACGGCCCCAAACGGCCCAGTCTTTGCCCTGTCTTAGCCCGGGCTGCGTCCCGCGCTGCGGGAGTGATGTGTTGTTTTGAAGCCTCAGGAGGGCGGGGGGCGGGCCAGCAGGGAGAGCGGACCGGAAGTTCACACTCGGTCTAGCAGGGACTTCTGGGAATTGAAGTCCCCGCACGCTCGCAGCCCCGCTGCAGCCACACGCCCGGTTCCGCTCCCTCCTTACCGCTTCTGTGCTCCTCTCAACGGCAGGTGTATTTCCCTCCTGGTGCAGGCGATGGGGCACCCGCGAAGCGGGTGCGCCGAGAAGTGAAGTTGCGCTTGGCTTGCGCTTGGCTGAAGACAGGTGAGCCGCTAGGGCAATGCGTTCCTCCGTTCGCTGTGCAAATAAGATTAAAAAGGTCCCACTTGCTTTGGCCTGTAGGTGTGGTTTTGAAGCCTCAGGAGGGCGGGGGGCGGGCCAGCAGGGAGAGCGGACCGGAAGTTCACACTCGGTCTAGCAGGGACTTCTGGGAATTGAAGTCCCCGCACGCTCGCAGCCCCGCTGCAGCCACACGCCCGGTTCCGCTCCCTCCTTACCGCTTCTGTGCTCCTCTCAACGGCAGGTGTATTTCCCTCCTGGTGCAGGCGATGGGGCACCCGCGAAGCGGGTGCGCCGAGAAGTGAAGTTGCGCTTGGCTTGCGCTTGGCTGAAGACAGGTGAGCCGCTAGGGCAATGCGTTCCTCCGTTCGCTGTGCAAATAAGATTAAAAAGGTGACTCGTAACTAGTTGCATATATTGGCATAGTAGTAAGTAAAATATCTTCTCTTCAGGCCGTGGTTTATCAGAACGCTGGGGACGCTGTCGTTTTGCCGACCCGACTTGGTATTGAGAACCAATATACTCAGAGGTTATAGTATGACGTGTGGCTGTGCAGGGGAACTGCCAGGCTTGACGGAATGGAGTTCGTCAGTCTCGTGGCGGATAAAGTGAAGAGACGTTCTTATGGTGAAACAGGCAGCGGCAAACTTTCACAGATTTAGTTGTTTGTCTGAAGCGGTGCAGCGTGTGAATTGATAGCGATGGCGGTTATCGTTATCCCAGGTCTGTAAACCGCGTGGGCTATAACCTCTGAGTATATTGGTTCTCAATACCAAGTCGGGTCGGCAAAACGACAGCGTCCCCAGCGTTCTGATAAACCACGGCCTGAAGAGAAGATATTTTACTTACTACTATGCCAATATATGCAACTAGTTACGAGTCACCGAACGTAAGATATTAACTATCTCTGTGACTGGTGTACTCGGACGGTCTTAACCGCTGTTAGGAAATTAAACCTTAATACATCCACGTCATTGTCTGACACACTAGAAGAATATCGATGGTACAGTCCTGAAGAAGACACAACTCACGTGTCGAAACGCGTCGACAGGAAACCATCAATTTTTATAGTGTTTATTGAAATTTTAACCATGGCAAATCATGTATATTTACAATGAAGTTTGCATTTTCACTGAACATTGTAATACATTTTTATCGTATGAATTTTTATGACTACCTGAAAGAAATTAAAACCAATTTTATTGGAGAAAGCAGTTGCCTAATGTTCTTGTAGATAACTTTATCTGCATGTGTACTTGCTAGTAACGTTTGTGCATGCCTGGGAATTTTTGTTCACATACAGAACCTCTCCCACTGCAGGTATTATTGCGCTAAAAATATCTCCTACAATTTCACCAGCACTTTCTCTTTTATTGCGTACTAATTGGTTAGTTTCTTCATTGCTTCCAGTGATTTTCCCCACATGGTATATCTTTGGGAAGACAATACCAAAATAGCAACTCCCGTACCAATGGTCGGGCAATGTGAAATAAGCCTTGTTCCCACATATCAAATAAATTCCAGGAAACACAGGCTCTGTCCCTTCTTTGAAACCCCAACCTCCAATTACCTTGTAATTATGTTCGCATTCACTGGAACCAATGAAAATATTGTTATAATAAATAGTAATTTCCCTTTTAAGACAGAGTTTCCCCTTCTTTTTGAAATCCAGAAGCATCGCAGCATTAGCTCCACCATTTTGGGTGCTCCCTATACTCTCTGCCCATTTAGGAACTTTATGGTTCTTATCTTTGGCTTTCTTTTGGAAACTCTTCTCTTCTCTACCATGTCCAGAAATTCTTTTTCCTTTTCATGTAAAGAACAGGTCAGGTTATTTTTATGTGCATCATCTATATTAATTTTACCTACAGTTAGAAAATAATCACTCATGTATTTAGCTACATCTCTAGTCGTATGTACAGGGTTTAGGTTTCTTCGAACAGGAAGTTCAGAAAACGTTACGTCGGAGTTTGAATAATAATACTGTAAAGGTCCTCTTTTGTAAAATAAGCTAGTTAGTATACTACAGGAAATTCCATATGTTAAGGGCAGGTGATGATAAGTCACGCCTTCGGCCACAGAAGTAGGTAGCTTCATGCAGACATAACAGTCGTCTATTTCCATAGTTTCTACATAATGCAATAACAGGTTTGCGAAAACATTTAAATGTGTCTAGTTCTTTATTTTGTGAAAGTGTAATCCTTCCTTGTCTGGTGCTTCTAAATTTAACTGTCTCCGTTTCAGGCTAAGTGGTTTGTCCAAAATGTCTACTCTTCGTGGTGTAATTCTTGTGTGCGTTTCTACAGTGTCATCAGGTAAGTTATTGTTTGGGTACAAACTCGGGTTTTTACTCATCATAAAAGGAAGGCTTACTGTTAGTCCTATCCAAAGGATCAATACTATTGCTACACTACATAAATATACTTGGCAGCATGTTTTACAACAACTTCGTCTCGGTCTCCCATTCTCAGAAGAATCAGACATTTTTGGCTCAAAAGAAGCTTCAACCCCTCTTTGTAACTCTGCACAGCTTTCTTACTCGAGTAACTTTTCAGGTTGTGTTTGCTTCTTCAATGGTCTGTTCAGCAATCAATTCTTCATCACTTTCGTCACTTATTTCCAGATTCTCAAACTCTTCCAATACAAAGTAGGTCCACTCAGGACTCGCGTACTTGTTATTCAGTTTCTTGATGCGAGCACTTCTTCTCTTTATTTTTGTGTGCACTGGGTCAGTTTGACTTGAAACCTCGTTTATTTGTTCAGACTCCTCGTTTATCGTCTTTCGACGCAACCTCAGCCTTTTCACAATTCGAGGTACTGCATCACCTTTTCTGAGTCTGTTAACTGGCACTGTGTCTTGGCCTTCGTCCAATATTCTTTTGTTTTCGTTTAATTGTGGCACATTGGGATCAAGTTTGTCTTCAGTATTGTTCCCTAACTTACTATTTCCAGGTCTTTCATCTGTTTCTTCTGCCTGGTCCCTAAACTGGCCTTGTTCAGGTGTATGCTGAGTTTGGCTTTGATCTGTTTCGATCTCTTCTTCCTGAACACAATTGTCTAATCCTATCTGTTCTTGTACAAGCTCTTGGAACTCTTGATTTTCTTCCGCTTGAACTTCCGCCCTAATTTCTATCTGTCCCTTTTCTGGTGTAGGTGTTCTTGGTGGAGTGTCAACTTCCTGCTCTTTCCCTATCTGGTCCTCCTCAGAATCAGATCTAACGTGGATTTTGATGATCTGAGTAGCTTCTTCTTCATCTGTCTCGTCCTCACTATCCCACTGTCTATCTAACTGGGCTTGACTTCTGGTTCGTATAGGGTCGATTGTCAGATCAATCAGTGGTACCCAATCTTCTTGACTGGAGCTCGGTTGTTCTTCATCAGCTACTTCAGGACCGATGTCTTGGGATCCTTCAGCTGGGCAACCTTCAGCCTCAGTTTGATCAGGTTCAGTCACTTTCTTTGTGTGGCTGGCATGGATCCAGCGAGGTACTCCTGCATACTTTACAGCTGTGGTGGTAACCAGGATCATCTGTCGTGGATTTCCCCACCTGGGTTCGAGGCAACTTTTCAGAGTGTGCTTCTTTATTACGACCCAGTCACCTGGATTCAGGCCATGGGCTGGAGTCGTTGATCTGGCGGCGTCTTCTTCCCCAACCTGGCGAGAAATAGAACGTACTTGGTCAGCCAGCTTTTTACAGTATTCCAGTACCAAATTATCAGATATGCTTATTATTTTGTATCCTGGCACCCATGCTTGCCGCATTGCTCTTCCCATTAGGATTTCATGTGGACTCAAGCCTGTGTTCCGATCTGGAATACTTCTGAGTCCCATCAACACAAGAGGCAGAGCATCTGGCCATTCCAGTTGAGTGTATTCACACATTTTTCCCAATCTTGACTTGATTGTGCCATTTATCTGTTCAACCACTCCAGAAGCCTCTGGACGATATGCACAGTGCAGATGTTGCCTGATTTTGAATGCTTCACAGATTTGTTTTATTATTTCATTCTGGAAATGACTTCCTCTGTCAGATTCAATTAAGACTGGGAAACCGTAACGAGGTATAAGTTCCCTAAGCAATAAGTTTGCTACTGTGATGCTGTCATTTCTACGTGCAGGGAAAGCTTCCACCCATTTTGAAAACAGGCAGACAATGACAAATAGGTATTTCATTCCTCGACAAGGGGGCAACTGAATAAAGTCAAGTTGTAGTCTAATAAAAGGGCCTTCTGCCTTTCCAATTTTCCCTGGCAAGACTATTGTTTTCTTTCCAGGATTAAATTGCTGGCAGGTCAAACACCTCTGGCAGAGTGCTTCTGCTACGCTTCTGAATTTCGAATTGAACCATGTCTGGCGGAACATGCGAATCATCGCATCTCTGCCCACATGTGTGTCTCCATGTATTACCCTAGCCATAGGAGCAAGCATACAGTCTGGCAACACAGGCATATCATCAAGGTAAACAATGACACCATCTGCACCCCTCCTACAACAACCAAAGCTTCTCCATCTTTGTTTTTCCTGTGGCTCTGCTGCTTCCTGTAAGTCTCTCACTTCCTCCCATGTATTCACACCCTCTAGCATCAAAAGTTGGCAGCTGTTTCCGTTTCCTCCCACCTTTATATTGATTGAGATTTTGTACTTTGCACAATGTTGGACTAACTGGTCAGCATATTGATTACCTGCTGTCACCACCAGATTTGTGAGCAGCACACTTGACCACAGCCAATTCTTTTGGTAACTGGATTGATTCCAGTAAATCCTGCACATATTTTCCATTTCGGATAGGGGTGCCTGAAGAAGTCAGGAACTCCCTCTGTAGCCACAATTGGCCAAAGTCATGCACAACCCCATAACCATACTGGCTATCAGTATATATGGTTATTCTCAAATTTCTTCAAAATTTACAAGCTTTTGTCAATGCAATTAATTCGGCTATTTGTGCAGACTTGACTCCATACAAATAGGATGCTTCCACTGGACGATCTAGAGTGCACACTGAGTAGGCAGCACTAAGGCCACCGTCCTCATGTCTCATGCATGAGCCATCTACAAACAACTCATAATCCTCACTGTACAGAGGGTTCTCTTTTATATCTGGGCGTGGTTTTGTACTGAATTCAGTCAAGTCAATGCAATCATGTGCAAATTCTTCACTTGCTTCATCTGCAAATGAGCTAGGTAGTAAGGTAGCTGGATTCAAAATGTTACATCTTTCGATGGTCACATTTCCTACACCTACAAGGATTCTCTCATACTTAGTCAGCCAACTAGGAGTGAGATACTGGGTTTTTGTTTGTGTCAGTAAAATCACAACAGAATGTGGAACATATACAGTTACTGGATGTTCCATCACAATGGACTCACTCTGTTCAAGACTCATGCAAGTTGCAGCTACAGCCTTCAAACACCCAGGTAATCCAGCTGCTACTGGGTCCAATGTGGAAGAAAAGTATGCCACTGGACGTCGAGTCAAACCATGAATTTGGGTCAGAACTGAAAGTGCACAATTGTCTCGTGTGTCACAGAACAGTGCAAAATCTTTGGAATAATCAGGCATTCCTAATGCAGGAGCAGTACAGAGACAGTCTCGCAATTTGATAAAAGCTGTCATGCTTTCGTCATCCCACTCCACTGGATCCTTCTCACCTTTCTTTGTCATTTTTATCAATGGTCTTGCAAGGACTGCAAATCCCACAATCCATTGCCTGCAGTACCCTACCACTCCAAGGAACATTCAGATTTCTTTCTGGGTATTTGGTAATTCCATGTTTCGAATTATCCTGATTCTTTCTGTGGTGACTTTCCTGATACCTCTCTCTATCTGGTGCCCCAGATATTTTTACTGATGTGGTACAGAATTGCAGCTTTTCAGGTGATACTTTATGCCCTCCTTCACCTAAATGGTTCAGCAAGGCAATGGTGTCAGTTACACAGTCTCTTCGACTCTTAGACGCCACCAAGAGGTCGTCTATGTATTGCACCAAAACTGATTTTCCGGGCAAGATTAGGCTCTCAAGGCACTTTTTCAGAATCTGATTAAAAATTGAGGGGCTTTCTGTATACCCCTGAGGGACGCGATTCCAGACATACACGTGACTGTCGAATTCAAATGAGAAAATAAATTTGCTGTCTGGATGCAATGGAATTGAAAAGAATGCATGACATAAGTCAATGACGGTAAACCATCCAGGGAATTTGATATAAAATCACTGCAGGGTTTGGTACAACAGGACAACAAGGAACCACAATTTTGTTAACCCTTCGCAGGTCCTGTACTACCCTGTACTTACCACTAGGTTTCTTGATTCCAACTATGGGCGAATTGCATGGACTGCTTATCACTTCTTTAATGATTTTGGCTTCTAACAATCTTTTTATTTCAGTGGCAACCCCTGCGTTCACCTCTGCACTCATTTTGTACTGTTTAATATTTGGGTATACTGCATTTTATTTTATGGCTATTTTGATTGGGTCTACATTTTCCATTAATCCTACATCTTTTCCAGTAAAATCCCATACTTCTGGTTTCACTGTTTCTTGGAGTTCTTCAGGTAAGTCTTGTATTGTCAGTCTTTTAATTTCTGAGTCAGGTCTTGCTAGCATTAATTTGTAAATTCCATCTTCGTCTGGGGTCTGAATTTCGACTCCATTTGGTGTGCAAAAGATAGTACAGTTCATTTTACACAACAAATCCCTTCCTAGCAGGTTTACAGGACTAGAGTCGCAAACGACAAATCTATGCATCTCTTTAAAATTCCCAATTTTAATCTCCATAGATTTTGTAACTGGGGTACTAATTAGCTGATTAGAAACGCCCACTACTTGGATCGCTTCTCCCGAGAGGGGTAGGTTTGGAACATCTGCTGTTCTCACAGTAGAACGGGTAGCACCAGTGTCCAACAGAAAGGTGACGTCATTTCCCTCAACCTTTCCTTCAATGTATGGCCCTGACTGGTCCACCGGCAAGGAGGCGCCAAGCACGCACTCCTCCTCCTCCCCCCTCAGGCACCGTCAGTAGGTGTCATCACAGAGAAACATGTCATTTAACAGAAATTGTGAAGCGGCTGGGTTTCTATCATCTCTTCCTTCCCACACTTCGGTGTCTTCACCCTGCTGTGCTTTGCTCCTATAATTTTGTCTAGGCGCACAAGGCAACTGATTCTGCTTTACCTGTGGCTGGGCCTTTCGTGGTTTTTCAGTCTGCGTCTGCGGATTTAAATCATTAATTTGAACATTACCATTCTGTACATGTGGACATTCGTCTCTCCAGTGACCCACCTGGCCGCATCCGTGACAGGGGAATTTCTTTTTGGCCTCCTCTCGGCTCATCTTTACTCGTGGCTTTCCCCCACCCCCGGAGCCTTTATTCTGATTACTAGTTAATTTATTTAACTGCTGTTCTTGGTGTTCGGCTAATTTTACCTGAGCCCACATGACTTTTTCCTTTAACTCTTTTCGTTTATCTGCCAATTCATCCTCACAATATTTTGCATATTTTAAAACTTCATCAATTGGTTTAGACTGCCAGCAGATCTTATTGTCTTTGATCCACTGGGAAATTTCAGGTCTTAATCCTAGCACAAATCTGTAGATAAAATGAGTCATGTCCTTCAATTCAATGTTGTCTAGACCACTGTATGTTTTGAACACCTGTAACAATCGTTCATAATAGGAATGCACAGTTTCATCCCTATTCTGGGTAGTTCTGTCTATTCGAGTCCAATCAGTTTCTTTGGCAGGCACCTTCCCCTTCAAATGTAACATTACCTGATTGTACTTTTTCATCACATCTGCTGAAGGCGCCCCTGTATTTGGATCTCTCGGGTACTCCTCACTAGGCCAATCAATTGCGATTTTACATTCTGTCCACAGATCTACAGGCACCACAATGTCAAAAAACCCATCCAAATCTTTCCAGAGACATTTCTGGACCTTCACAAATCTCTCGACCTTTCTGTACCAGTCTACAGGTTTTTCACGCAGCTTTGGGAAGTCATTAGTAAAGGACACAATATCCTGTCGGGACCATGGAACATGCACATACTTTCCACCTGGCACTTCTCGCATAGGATATAATTTTTCTGCCTTGTCAGCTTCTTTTAATACATACTCGGAAGTCATCTGTTTTGATCTAATCTCCTCCTTTTTCTTTGCCCATCTGGCTTTCCATTTTTCTAATTCTCCCCATTTCTGCAACAGGTTTAACAATTCCCTGACCTGTACCTTTTTCCCTGACACATTCATGTTTTCCAAATCTCTGTCAGAGAACTCTGCTCTATAGGGCTTTTGCAATAAACTACGGGAAGTTGCTGGCCCCACACTTTTATTTTTTGTCTCCAGAATTAAGAGAAAACGAACAAAGATTAATCTTCTGTTTGTTGGGTATATTTATTTTTACCCTTATGAATTTGTCAATACTGTTTTCAAATTTTCATGAGTGAGAAAAACACTGTACAATAAATACACATTTATACATATATACACAACTTCTTCACAATATACATATATACATTTTATAGACTATCTTCTTCTATGAGGCGATAGTTTTTATCCACAAATAATTACTCTTTGCAAGATAAATGTCAAGAATGGGATAACCACAAAAAGAATAAGCAAAGAAATTGCTAAAAGGAAGATCAAAATCAAACTTTGAAAACTGAATCAAAGTAGCAATTAATTTTATGCCTGCCTGCCGACGCGTTTCGAATCCGGTGTTTACAATTGCCAGATTCTCATCATTGCTCTTTCGTTGTGGGTACTCTTCATTCATGGACGGGCGGTCCCGCGGGTCCACTTCTTCTAGTAGTGCCAAAACAGTCCTCAACCTTTAGTGGGGACGGATCACCCTATTTCTTTTAGGCAAAACGTATGTGCAAAGACTTCGGTTCTTCATATATCGCACTCGTCGCAATCTGACTCGCTCGTTATGAACGCAGGGTTTATAGTTGTTTGGCACTTTTTCTCCTCCGCGCTGCTGTCATCAGCATTACTTGGTCATGGGGATTGATTCGCACTGAACAATACAGTCCACTTAAAGTCGTGATCTCCATGTTTATTTTCTAAAAAATGCTGTACAAGGGGCACTGTTAGGACCTTATTTTTGAGCCGTGATCTGTGTTGGGTCATTCGGGCGTTAACTTGTTGATTCGTCTTACCAACATAAATTTTGGGGCATGGACACACAATGGCATAAACCACGTTCTTGGTCCTACAATTGGAAAAGCCCTCATGCTTCCAAGTGACATTCGCATGTTGAAATGTTTTGCCCTCGATGGTGGTATCACAAGCCACGCAGTTGCCACACCTGTGGTGTCCTTCTATAGGTTTCATCCCCCACTGTGATAGGAGATCATTTTTGGGTTTTGGTAACCTTATGTCAGCTCAGACAATCTGCTGGCCAATGTTTTGTTTCTTCCTATATGCAAATATAGGACGAGGGAATGGCACTTCCGATTTTTCCAGAAGGTGCTAGTTTTTCAGGACCATTTGTCTTATTTTATGGGTGTCCGGACAAAATGTGGTGACACATACCATGTTTTCAAGCTCACGTTTTTCTTTGACTTCAAGGAGGCACTCTCTTGGAGTATAGCGTGCCCTCTTGTAGGAATGTTTGAGTAACTTCCTCGGATACCCCCTTTGGATCATCTCCTCACTAAAATTCTTCCATATTGGTCATACTGGCCTACCTCAGAACAGTTTCTTCGTATACGAAGAAGTTGCCCATATGGCAGGTTGGCCCTCAAGTTCCTTGGATGTGAACTCTTGTAGTGGAGGATGGTGTTTTTGTCAGTTCTTTTCTTATACAGAGAGGAATTTAATTTGCCATCAACGTTTGATATTTCGACGTCCAGATATTCCGGTGTATACGAATGCCACATATACTTTCCCGCAAGCGACTTTGTTTACAAAAATCACTTCCAATACAAAAGCATCTTTCGTGCAACCAATCAAATGCGCGAATTCAAATTAATTCAGCCAATGGGTGCGCGGCGTTTCTCGCAAACAAGTTCTCACGCTCTTGTGCTCACCCCTCCTTTACAATTCCGCCTCAGCTACACGCCCGCTGTCTCGACCAATACCAGCGCGGCACTGAGTGACATCCGCGCAGCTCCGCAACTGACTCCCTCCTTCACAAGGTAAGGAAAATGCAATTTCTACCTTTTAAAGTGCAAGTGCTCTGTTTAATTCACAACGTAAACACATTCGCCACTGTACTCGAGTGTCTAGAAAGAAAAGATGTGTTTCACTGCAAGTAAATCTCTTCTATTTACTTTTCAAATACTGCGAGTAGATCCCTTCTGCCTACTCTTCACACAAGCATTAGTGAACCTGCTACTCCTTCGACTCAATCACTGCGGGATATATACTAAGCCAAAGATTTCACTAGTGAACTCCTTTGCTACCAATCAAGCTTAGACGAACCTGCTACTCCTTCCGTGTGACCCTTACTAGGTTATATCACAATAGAAGTTTTGCCAGCGAACTCTTTGCTACCATTTATTCAGAAAACCCTAATTAGTGCTTCCAGTTCTGCCTAACCTGCACCAATTTTCCTCGAGCCACTGACCTCACTACGGCGTGGGTTCTCCTCACCACCCGCTATTCTGCCCCCAGGGATTCCAGACAAAACATGTAACAATCACTAACGAGTATTATTAGTACATTTATCAATATAACAGCAAGAAAATCAATTTAAAACATATCATAATTTTCAAAGCAATAAAACAGCAATTTTACAGTCGATCGATCAATTAGCAAAAAAATGTTCACAATTAGCAGCAAATAACCTATTTACCTATCTTAACTAGTCCTACCTAACTTTAACTAGTCCCTAACCATTTCCTCTGCTACCAGAAAATTACTGAAAGAGCGCGCAGGTCACCCAACTATAAAATTTACCATCTACGCATCGGGCCCATAAATTCAATTCACCATATTCATTAATCGGGTAACCTTACACTCTACTACCAGTAACCCTGCTCCTTCCTATTTTATTTCCAGTGTACCCGACTCACCAATCCACTGTTACGGGTACCTATGATCACAATGGATCAGGGAGCTAGCTGTAAAAGAAAGGCAGACACCACAATACACTTTTCATTTACTATGTTTGCACTCGTATAATAACCACAGACTCGGGAAGATTTAAAAGTCTTTATCTAGTTTTCTTCTAATTCAATGAGTAAAAGATTTACAGCAATTAAACTGTCAATAACTAAGATTGTAAAGAGCACATATCCATATAGAAAGTGAATAATACCAACCATTTATGAGTCTAAAGGGAAGGTAAGAACAGGGAACATACTAATAAGAAATTTCAGATCTTAAACTCAGTGTGATATCTAAAGGACAGAAGAAATAAGGAACATACTAGAAATTTACAGTTTGAATAAATCCCATGAAAGTGGGTACGAAAAAGGACCTTAATCTGTACTATGATAATTTTGAGATACCAAGTAGCTATAGGGAAGGTAAGACTGGAACATGCTAATATTCAGAGTTATGACTTCAAATTTCAGTAAAGGGTGGGTAAAGAGAAGGAACATCTATTTATTCAGAGACAGTGTTTGATCACCTATAAGGTAGCGGAAAAAATGGAACAAGCTAATAAAAGCACTTTCACGATTTCAGTAGTTTATGAAAAGGGTAGGGTAAGAACAAGGAACATGTGCAATTATGATTTAGCAAAAGTTCAGTCAGAGATAAGAATAAAGAATGCAAGTGTGTTTCCCTATCAGCTATATTTACCTAGCACAGTGTGAAGACCAACCCTGGCCACAGGTCAGATAAGGACAGTAGGAACCCCAAGGAAGATAGACGCCAGTAGGCCACCCGGTGCAGAATGGACACCCCAGGACAGGACAGGAAAACCAGATTAGGATCAGGACAGGATCACCAAGGCAAGACCAGCACCCGCAGTTTGGTAGCAACGCCTGCGCTACGCCCTCTCTGCAGCTATCAGCCAGAACCCCGATTGGGTTATCGAATTCCCCAGCAAAGTGCTCCGCCGGCACTTAAGGTTTCAGAACCCCGCTTGAGTCTCTGGAAATTATGGACAGAGTTCTCCGCAGCTCTCTGTATCAGTCACCTATTGAGTGCGTTGGGTCAGTGACAGGTCAGCTATTCGGACAAGTCGGACAATTTCTCTAGCTAAACCTAGGCTAGTTATACTGTTTTCGGGTCAGTGTACCACCCCCCAAATGTTGCAAGTGTAAGAATCCCCAATTTCGATTGGTCCACAAGTAGGACAGGTCAACACACCAACCAGGATTAACTTCTACAATCCTTAATTTGCATCTTTGGGGACCGCCTATTGAATTTGGGGTTCCCATGACATAAGTCTCAGAATTACAATAGCACATCTATCAATTTTCACATTATGATACATTTAGTACATTTCAGCTTCTTCTGCTAGGCGAAGGTGCATCTTCCCAGGCACATCTTGGCTGGGACCTCGGGTTGGCAGGCGTTCAATGTCATAGAGTTCATCCTCTGGCAGAAGACTGTCATGCGCAGAAAGGCCGTTCAATATGGAGTATTCCCATCCCTCATGCCCACGGATTACGATACATGAAAAGTAAAGGAAAACAATTTAGAATACAAAAAATAAATGATTACACTGTATACCAGGAATCCCTATATGACTCCCCTTACTTTATACTAACTTATAGCATTAAAATTAGTGCAAACGAACAGAAATGCAGAAAGCGATAGTGCAAGCTTCGGCATGTGAGAACAAAAAGCGGCCATCTTAATGCTAATGCGCAAGCGCAAAGATTCCCACCAGAACTGCGAGTATGTCACATCACGTGAGTGTGATCGACCCATGCGCAGACGAACTCCCGCCAAGCAGCGGCCATTTTTAGTGACAAGCGGTTTAGGATAAGTAAACACATAGGCAAGCGTCACTGGGACACCCCGTGTAATGTAAAATGTTCAATATTAGTAACACAAACAGGTTGAATTAGTTCATTAGGGTTATTCGAGGTTCATGAATACAAGCAAGCCGCTTTACGTGCGAATTCTTGCTCCATCACTACTCTTCTGCTACTGAGGGTTGTTCATACCAAACATATCTAGATATTTAACAGCACATATGTCATCACCCCAACTTCATCAAGCTATACTGTCAATGCAGAAAGAAATCATCCCACACATTGTTCCCTTCAAATAAATGTTTTACTCTAAAGAGATCTTAATGCATTTTCAAATGTGCTGAAACTGTTTCTGTTACTTCACTAAGGGCTGAACATACAATTTCTCATTTACAAAAATGTTTTCATGCTTTTACTCCTTGAGAACAGGTCAGGATATTCCACTCAAAAGGTAAATAATTTCCTTTTGCAGATCATAGCATGTGGGAGGCAAGAAATATAGATTCAGATTCATATTCAAAATTTTGTTTTTTTAGACAATGATCTATAAACAATTTACATGATTACATACAAAACTACTTTTTAAAACATCCACTTAAAATATAAATTTTTAAATGCTACATCAATGTGAGTACAATTATTGATAAAAAAAAGTCTCATGCCAACCCCCTAGTCCCTTGCATTTTAGTTGGGAACCCTTTTAAGGACCCCCCATTGCACAACTCATATTTGCCAACACGTTTGTGAATTTGACAGGAATCTTGATTCTAGTTTAATTCCCTCTTTTGTCAATTTCAATTAGCTTTCTAATATTTTTCCAGTTTGATTTGACTACCTTTTAGTAGGAATGTAGATACATTGTCATTGGATTCTGTTTTAAATTGAAATGTAACCTTAAATAACCTCTCTAACAAGTCCTTTGAATTAGAAGAACTAGAGTAATCAAATTAATGTCCAAGTTGTTTGATATTGTCTAAAATCAACTTACATTTATTTTCAGTGTTTTTTTCTTTCTTACATACAAAGTTAATTATGAATCCACATGCAATTCCTTTCAAAGAATTCCAAACATTTTGTATTGGTGGGTCAATTTGAAAGCAGTTGTGAAAGAGAGATCAGTCAACAGGGATGCTGGACTTGGACCTCTCTGCTGGGCTGTCCCCCAATTATTTTCCTTTATCCTTCACTTTTTGCTTAAATGTGTTTTGTTGACCCTAGGAATCTATGAACTTTACCACTGCTAACCCGCTTGTGCTGTCTCCTTTAAACATGGTGACACTGGCTTAAACCTGATTGGCATAGTTAATTTACTTATAAGTCCCTTGTAGAGTTGCATACAATATACCCAGGGTATGTAAATTAAATGCTACTGGTTAACCTGCAACACTTATTGTGCCACCCACTTACATAGCCCCTTTAAATATGCCATAGGCCTGCCATTGCAGCCTGAATGCAGTTTTAAACTGCCAATTCGACTTGGCAATATATCCCCTTGGTCAAGCCTGAAAATCACCTTTTATTACACATAAGTCACCCCTAAGGAAGGACCTAGGTAGCCCATAGGGCAGTCTGCATTGTAAATAAAAGGTTGGACAGTATTATTACTGTGGGACTTGGCCCTTTTTAGCTAAAGCACCGTAAACCTTTTGCTTTTTCCCCTAGACCTTTTTTCTGACATGTGTTGCCAACTTAGATGCTTTGGACACTTTGCCACTGCTAAACAGTGTCAAAGTGCAAGTGCTCCCTGTGTAGAGTGTAATGGAGATTGGCTGTCCATTATTGGTATGGTTGCTTTACTAGTAAAGTCCCTAGTGAAGTGCAGTATGTGTGCCAGGGCTAGTAATGCAAAGGCTACTGGTGGGCCTGCAGCAGGGCCGGACTGGCCGTAGTGGGCACCGGGCAATCCCCGGTGCGCGGCATGGTTGGGGGGCTGGTTTGGGGCACCTGGGGGCCGTTTTTGTTACAGGGCCGTTTTTGCAGGATAGCTGCAAAATGGGCCCTGTAACAAAATCGTCCGAAAACCGGCCCTGGCAAAGGGCTTGGCGGCACCCACAAACCCCCAGGGGGGGCGAGCACTTTGCCAGGGCCAGTTGTGGTTCCCAGTCCGGCCCTGGCCTGCAGCACTTATTGTGCCACCCACTCAAGTAGCCTTGAGAAGGAAGCTCAGGCCTGCCATTGCATGGCCTGCGCACAGTTTCCTAAACTGCCATGTTGTTCTGGTAAGGGCATACACTTACCAGACCCTGCCCTTCCCTTTCCATATACATCAGGCACCCCTATGGTAGGTCTAGGGTCCCCCCTGGACAGGGTGCAGTGCATCTGAAAGGTGGGACATGTACAAAGGTGTGTGCCATGTCCTGGCAGTGAAACAATCTCCATTTCATTTTCGCTGCTGAACGGCAATCTTGCCATTAGAATAGAATGGAAAGGCTGTGTAATATGTTTTCCAGCCTATATTCTCAAAAGCTTAAGATGGAAGGGTGAAGTTTAGTATGCCTGAACTCACCCTGCAATAATACATCTTTTTATATAGATGGTTTTTGCATTATGTGTTTTTAAGCCACTCTTTCAGAAGACGCTGGGTTTTTGTGCTTTAATAATTTCTGTGTGTCTGGGCCTGGTTGTGGATTGACTGGCTGGATTTGAAAGCAATAGGATCTGGGGAATGTCTTTACCCAGGGAAGGAGGTGAGTCAGCACGGATCACTGAAAGAATATCGACTACCAAAATATCGACTACCCAAAATATCGAGGAAAAATATCTACAGCAAAAATATCGAGTTTGTATGTACAAACAGGTAAGTACAAAAATATCGAGTACAAAATATCGTTTAAAAAAATATAGTTGTAAAAAATATCGTATTTACTAAAAACAGTGTTAAATTAAATTAATATTAATAATTAATTACTAAAATATACTTAAAATTACTTAAATTAACTTATAATAATTAAATAATTAATGAAAGTTAAATAAATATTTTTTTATTTCATATTTATTAAACATATATATATAGTAATAAAATATAATAAAATAATACCCAAAAACTGAAAACTGACCCTGAACCCTAAAAATACCCCTTTACCCAAAAACTGAAAACTGACCCTGAACCCTAAAAATACCCCTTTACCCAAAAACTGAAAACTGACCCTGAACCCTAAAAATACCCCTTTACCCAAAAACTGAAAACTGACCCTGAACCCTAAAAAATACCCCTTTACCCAAAAACTGAAAACTGACCCTGAACCCTAAAAATACCCCTTTACCCAAAAACTGAAAACTGACCCTGAACCCTAAAAATACCCCTTTGCCCAAAAACTGAAAACTGACCCTGAACCCTAAAAATACCCCTTTACCCAAAAACCCAAAACTGACCCTGAACCCTAAAAATACCCCTTTACCCAAAAACCCCAAACTGACCCTGAACCCTAAAAATAAAAACGATATTACTTCACTTACCTTAAAAACGATATTACTTCACTTACCTTAAAAACGATATTTTGGCTGTCGATATTCTGTCCTGTCGATATTTTCTCCAAACGATATTTTGGAGTCGATATTATGTCCAGACGATATTTTGGAGTCGATATTATGTCTGTGCACCGAGTCAGCACAGGTTGACCTGCATCAAGAGTGTGTAGGGGGAGGAGTAGACCTAGAGGTGAAGAGGCCTGGGCTGGTGCTATAAAAAAATTGTCCCATTTCCTGCTGAGTGATTGAGAATCCAGACCCCCCACTAATCAAAGGAAGAAGGTGTCACTGGTACGGAGGCAGCTACAACTGGTTTCAGCAGGGGTAAGTGCCCCCTGTAACACAAAGACTTCAAAGCCATTGAGGGGTATAACTATGCGGGCTGAAGCCCCTGAACTTTGGAGAATGGCTTGAGCAAGTGTGAACAAGACTGGAGCTACTTCGTGTATCAAGAGGATCCTTTGCCAAGGAAGAAGCAACTGAAGACACTGACGGATAGGACTGCGCTTGCTGTGTGATCTTGGGCTGACCTGCAGTTTGCTGTTTCAACTAAGGAAATGCTGTAAGGACTTTGCTGTGTGCTGTGTCCCCCTGCTTGAAGGACTGTGCGGTGTGCTGTGTCCTGAAGTAACTATCCCCAAGGGCCCGAGGTGAGCTGGAAACACAGGAACACAAAAGTTTCCAGAGAAGACTCTCAGATACACAGTGGGTGTGGGTGCTCTGTCTAGCCTGAGACCTTGGCAAGTTGTGCCCTATGATCTTGGGCACCTGGAGATTCAAATGAGACTCGGAGACGTGGTGTGCGTGTGGTCTGTGTAGCCTGAGTCCTTCAAAAGGATCGTCCTGTGAACGTGTGTGCCGGCGAGCAAAGTAAGTCCCAGTGACGCAGTGTGCATGTGCATGGGGGCAGCCTGAGACTTTCGTGTGGATTGGCTCGTGATCGTGTACACCACAAGAGCAAGTGTGTCTCAGCGATGCTGTGTGTGTGTACTTTACACTGCCTGAGACCTGCGCAAGAGGTGCCCTGTGACCGGGGGCACCGGAAGATAAGGTGTGTCTCAGCGACGCTGTGTGTGTGTACTCTCTACCAACTGAGACCTGCGCAAAGTTGTGCCCTGTGATCGTGGGCACCTGAGGATCATGGCAGGAAAATTCAACCTAGCATGGTTTCAACATGGTCAAATGGTCGCCAAGTTTCAGCCTAAATGCCCTCCGCAGAGGTGACGTGGCTTTCGTCAGGACCAGGTGAAAATATGAGACAGTGTGTGTGCGTAAATATTACCAGCATTTCAGATCTGGACAGTGGGAAAAAGGATACAGCCAACTAATAGGTTGATGCATCAATTGGAAATGTCTGCTAGGAATGTGTCGTCCCTATTAAGAGACAAGTGTCTCAAACCAAAATTTGATAATCATTTCCACATGCAGTCCTTAGTTATCGTGCCACAAGTATATGATGTATATAAATCTTTAGTTTGGCTATGGAAATAATGAGGAGAATTTTCCTTCAAGTGCTTACCCGTCTTGAGATTTATATGCAACATATACTTGTGGCATGATAACTAAGGAGAGCATGTGGAAACGTGTATCAAATTTTTGTTTGTAACACTTGTCTCTAATTGGGGTGACTTTTACTTAGCAGACTTTCACAATTGATGCATCAGTCTATTAGTTGGCTGTATTCCTTTTCTCACCATCCAGATCTGGTATGGTGGTAAGATTTACACATCCACACTGTCTCACATTTTCACCTGGTTCTGAAGAAAGCAACGTCACCTCCGCGGAGGACATTAAGGCTGAAACATATCGACCACTTCAAAACCATGCTAGGTTGAAATTTCCTGCCATGGCCCACATACATCATTTAATCCTGACCCCAGTATGTTTAATTAAAATTAACCATTAACATACCAGGTAGTCAGTTTTATTGTCACTGTCACTCATTTCACATACTCCCTCCACACTCGGCTCATCTGAAGGTTTTAGTATAACTCCCAACAAACATAAAGAAAACATCCCTGAGCTCCTCCCTCACAGTGAGGGGGTTGTAGCCTGCACTGCGACTAGGTTCGCAGTTTGAGGAGGTTCCAGTTGATGAAGCATGCCACCTACGGGTGGGTGAGGGAATTCGTCTTTTAAAAGGGACTCCCCTGCAATCCGCTGCCATAATTTTGACCCAGGGTGAGCGCAGCAGTCCACCCTCCTGGAAGAGTTTCATCACAGGTCCAGTAGTGACTGATTTGGTGGGGTCAAAGACCCAGCACTCATGCAAAAAGAACAATTGATGGACAGAATGCAGAACATTGTCATGCATTCACCCCAGTACAGAGATCTGGGCCTATTTCCATAGTTTTTTTGCTTTTTGCTCACCATGCCATTCCAGTTTAAACCCAGCTAATTGCAAATCAGTCTTGACCCTGCACCCAATGGGAACAGTCCAGCCCGAACTGCTAGGCCAGGTCCTCCCTGGAAACAAGCATCCTAGGACTGGTTTTGGGGTTTCACCCCTCATAAGCCAGGAAAGCTTGACGCCAGTGGCATGGAGAGCACAGGACCCACGTCTGGGCATACCTGTCCCACTCGGGGTGACAACTGCAAAATGAACAATTGATGGACAGAATGCAGAACATTGTCATGCATTCACCCCAGTACAGAGATCTGGTCCTAAATCCATTGTTTTCTTTGCTCACCATGCCATTCCTCCCATGAGGCACGCGGTCAAGACTGATTTGCACGTAACTGGGGCTGAACTGCGGTGGCTAAGTGAGCTAAAGAATTATGATGGATTCAACCCAGATCTGTGACAGGGGTGTCTGAAAAGTTTCAGCGCTCTGTCCATCATCTCCTTGTGTTGACTTTGTTTTCCCTGAGTTGGCAGGGTATGCCCAGACGTGGGTCCCCTGCTCACTTTGCCACTGGTTTCAAGCGAGCCTGGCTGAAGAAGGGTTTTACTCAGAAACGGGTCCCAGGATGCTTGTTTCCGGTTCAGGGAAGACCTGGCTTGGCAGAGGTAAGGGAATCCTCTATATTTATTTTTATTCTGGAGAGGTCACAACCTGTTAACCACTAAGGGGTAGAGCGTAATATTTGTCAGATTAAAACAAAGTAGTCACCCTCCTTTCTACTTTTTAATCAGATTGTGACCTCTCCAGAATAAAAATAATTATAGAGGATTCCCTTACCTGTTTTAACCCACACACCACATCTACATCTTACCAGGCCCCTCACACCAACCGCACCTATACAGCAAGGAACAAAAGATCTCCGATAAAGAGCCCCTTCATGGGTGCCCATCGAGCATTGCAGCGCCGGCTCGACGAGGAGCAGACCCATATGATGATTCAGAAAAGGGGGTGGTGATGAACAGAGTGCCTGAATTAAGCAGACCACTCTTACCCAGTCCTAAGATCAGGGCTTGATCCATCACCGTTTTTTAGCTCACTGCACCATCCCAGCTCAGAACTTGGCTATATGCAAATTAGTCTGTTCCTGTCCCAGTGCATGATGGGAACAGGGCAAACCAAACTACCAAGCCAATTCTTATACTGGGAAGGAAACAAGCTTCCGGGGACTGGTTTCTGCCATTTCAGGCGTCGTCGGCCCGGCTTGCTTGAATCCTGATGGTGCAATGAGCAAGGGACTCACATCTGAGTATACCCTTCCACGCTTATGGTGGACATAATGATTCAGAAATGGGGGTGGTGATGAACAGAGTGCCTGAATTAAGCAGACCACTCTTACCCAGTCCAAAGATCAGGGCTTGATCCATCACCGTTTTTTAGCTCACTGCACCATCCCAGCTCAGAACTTGGCTATATGCAAATTAGTCTGTTCCTGTCCCAGTGCATGATGGGAACAGGGCAAACCAAACTACCAAGCCAGTTCTTATACTGGGAAGGAAACAAGCTTCCGGGGACCGGTTTCTGCCATTTCAGGCTTCGTCGGCCCGGCTTGCTTGAATCCTGATGGTGCAATGAGCAAGGGACTCACATCTGAGTATACCCTTCCACGCTTATGGTGGACAAAATGATTCAGAAAAGGGGGTGTTGATGAACAGAGTGCCTGAATTAAGCAGACCACTCTTACCCAGTCCAAAGATCAGGGCTTGATCCATCACCGTTTTTTAGCTCACTGCACCATCCCAGCTCAGAACTTGGCTATATGCAAATTAGTCTGTTCCTGTCCCAGTGCATGATGGGAACAGGGCAAACCAAACTACCAAGCCAATTCTTATACTGGGAAGGAAACAAGCTTCCGGGGACCGGTTTCTGCCATTTCAGGCGTCGTCGGCCCGGCTTGCTTGAATCCTGATGGTGCAATGAGCAAGGGACTCACATCTGAGTATACCCTTCCACGCTTATGGTGGACAAAATGATTCAGAAAAGGGGGTGGTGACGAACAGAGTGCCTGAATTAAGCAGACCACTCTTACCCAATGCAAAGATCAGGGCTTGATCCATCACCGTTTTTTAGCTCACTGCACCATCCCAGCTCAGAACTTGGCTATATGCAAATTAGTCTGTTCCTGTCCCAGTGCATGATGGGAACAGGGCAAACCAAACTACCAAGCCAATTCTTATACTGGGAAGGAAACAAGCTTCCGGGGACCGGTTTCTGCCATTTCAGGCGTCGTCGGCCCGGCGTGCTTGAATCCTGATGGTGCAATGAGCAAGGGACTCACATCTGAGTATACCCTTCCACGCTTATGGTGGACAAAATGATTAAGAAAAGGGGGTGGTGATGAACAGAGTGCCTGAATTAAGCAGACCACTCTTACCCAGTCCAAAGATCAGGGCTTGATCCATCACCGTTTTTTAGCTCACTGCACCATCCCAGCTCAGAACTTGGCTATATGCAAATTATTCTTTTCCTGTCCCAGTGCATGATGGGAACAGGGCAAACCAAACTACCAAGCCAATTCTTATACTGGGAAGGAAAAAAGCTTCCGGGGACCGGTTTCTGCCATTTCAGGCGTCGTCGGCCCGGCTTGCTTGAATCCTGATGGTGCAATGAGCAAGGGACTCACATCTGAGTATACCCTTCCACGCTTATGGTGGATAAAATGATTCAGAAAAGGGGGTGGTGATGAACAGAGTGCCTGAATTAAGCAGACCACTCTTACCCAGTCCAAACATCAGGGCTTGATCCATCACCGTTTTTTAGCTCACTGCACCATCCCAGCTCAGAACTTGGCTATATGCAAATTAGTCTGTTCCTGTCCCAGTGCATGATGGGAACAGGGCAAACCAAACTACCAAGCCAATTCTTATACTGGAAAGGAAACAAGCTTCCGGGGACCGGTTTCTGCCATTTCAGGCGTCGTCGGCCCGGCTTGCTTGAATCCTGATGGTGCAATGAGCAAGGGACTCACATCTGAGTATACCCTTCCACGCTTATGGTGGACAAAATGATTCAGAAAAGGGGGTGGTGATGAACAGAGTGCCTGAATTAAGCAGACCACTCTTACCCAGTCCAAAGATCAGGGCTTGATCCATCACCGTTTTTTAGCTCACTGCACCATCCCAGCTCAGAACTTGGCTATATGCAAATTAGTCCGTTCCTGTCCCAGTGCATGATGGGAACAGGGCAAACCAAACTACCAAGCCAATTCTTATACTGGGAAGGAAACAAGCTTCCGGGGACCGGTTTCTGCCATTTCAGGCGTCGTCGGCCCGGCTTGCTTGAATCCTGATGGTGCAATGAGCAAGGGACTCACATCTGAGTATACCCTTCCACGCTTATGGTGGACAAAATGATTCAGAAAAGGGGGTGGTGATGAACAGAGTGCCTGAATTAAGCAGACCACTTTTACCCAGTCCAAAGATCAGGGCTTGATCCATCACCGTTTTTTAGCTCACTGCACCATCCCAGCTCAGAACTTGGCTATATGCAAATTAGTCTTTTCCTGTCCCAGTGCATGATGGGAACAGGGCAAACCAAACTACCAAGCCAATTCTTATACTGGGAAGGAAACAAGCTTCCGGGGACCGGTTTCTGCAATTTCAGGCGTCGTCGGCCCGGCTTGCTTGAATCCTGATGGTGCAATGAGCAAGGGACTCACATCTGAGTATACCCTTCCACGCTTATGGTGGACAAAATGATTCAGAAAAGGGGGTGGTGATGAACAGAGTGCCTGAATTAAGCAGACCACTCTTACCCAGTCCAAAGATCAGGGCTTGATCCATCACCGTTTTTTAGCTCACTGCACCATCCCAGCTCAGAACTTGGCTATATGCAAATTAGTCTGTTCCTGTCCCAGTGCATGATGGGAACAGGGCAAACCAAACTACCAAGCCAATTCTTATACTGGGAAGGAAACAAGCTTCCGGGGACCGGTTTCTGCCATTTCAGGCGTCGTCGGCCCGGCTTGCTTGAATCCTGATGGTGCAATGAGCAAGGGACTCACATCTGAGTATACCCTTCCACGCTTATGGTGGACAAAATGATTCAGAAAAGGGGTTGGTGATGAACAGAGTGCCTGAATTAAGCAGACCACTTTTACCCAGTCCAAAGATCAGGGCTTGATCCATCACCGTTTTTTAGCTCACTGCACCATCCCAGCTCAGAACTTGGCTATATGCAAATTAGTCTGTTCCTGTCCCAGTGCATGATGGGAACAGGGCAAACCAAACTACCAAGCCAATTCTTATACTGGAAAGGAAACAAGCTTCCGGGGACTGGTTTCTGCCATTTCAGGCGTCGTCGGCCCGGCTTGCTTGAATCCTGATGGTGCAATGAGCAAGGGACTCACATCTGAGTATACCCTTCCACGCTTATGGTGGACAAAATGATTCAGAAAAGGGGGTGGTGATGAACAGAGTGCCTGAATTAAGCAGACCACTCTTACCCAGTCCAAAGATCAGGGCTTGATCCATCACCGTTTTTTAGCTCACTGCACCATCCCAGCTCAGAACTTGGCTATATGCAAATTAGTCTGTTCCTGTCGCAGTGCATGATGGGAACAGGGCAAACCAAACTACCAAGCCAATTCTTATACTGGGAAGGAAACAAGCTTCCGGGGACCGGTTTCTGCCATTTCAGGCGTCGTCGGCCCGGCTTGCTTGAATCCTGATGGTGCAATGAGCAAGGGACTCACATCTGAGTATACCCTTCCACGCTTATGGTGGACAAAATGATTCAGAAAAGGGGGTGGTGATGAACAGAGTGCCTGAATTAAGCAGACCACTTTTACCCAGTCCAAAGATCAGGGCTTGATCCATCACCGTTTTTTAGCTCACTGCACCATCCCAGCTCAGAACTTGGCTATATGCAAATTAGTCTTTTCCTGTCCCAGTGCATGATGGGAACAGGGCAAACCAAACTACCAAGCCAATTCTTATACTGGGAAGGAAACAAGCTTCCGGGGACCGGTTTCTGCCATTTCAGGCGTCGTCGGCCCGGCTTGCTTGAATCCTGATGGTGCAATGAGCAAGGGACTCACATCTGAGTATACCCTTCCACGCTTATGGTGGACAAAATGATTCAGAAAAGGGGGTGGTGATGAACAGAGTGCCTGAATTAAGCAAACCACTCTTACCCAGTCCAAAGATCAGGGCTTGATCCATCACCGTTTTTTAGCTCACTGCACCATCCCAGCTCAGAACTTGGCTATATGCAAATTAGTCTGTTCCTGTCCCAGTGCATGATGGGAACAGGGCAAACCAAACTACCAAGCCAATTCTTATACTGGGAAGGAAACAAGCTTCCGGGGACCGGTTTCTGCCATTTCAGGCGTCGTCGGCCCGGCTTGCTTGAATCCTGATGGTGCAATGAGCAAGGGACTCACATCTGAGTATACCCTTCCACGCTTATGGTGGACAAAATGATTCAGAAAAGGGGGTGGTGATGAACAGAGTGCCTGAATTAAGCAGACCACTCTTACCCAGTCCAAAGATCAGGGCTTGATCCATCACCGTTTTTTAGCTCACTGCACCATCCCAGCTCAGAACTTGGCTATATGCAAATTAGTCTGTTCCTGTCCCAGTGCATGATGAGAACAGGGCAAACCAAACTACCAAGCCAATTCTTATACTGGGAAGGAAACAAGCTTCCGGGGACCGGTTTCTGCCATTTCAGGCGTCGTCGGCCCGGCTTGCTTGAATCCTGATGGTGCAATGAGCAAGGGACTCACATCTGAGTATACCCTTCCACGCTTATGGTGGACAAAATGATTCAGAAAAGGGGTTGGTGATGAACAGAGTGCCTGAATTAAGCAGACCACTTTTACCCAGTCCAAAGATCAGGGCTTGATCCATCACCGTTTTTTAGCTCACTGCACCATCCCAGCTCAGAACTTGGCTATATGCAAATTAGTCTTTTCCTGTCCCAGTGCATGATGGGAACAGGGCAAACCAAACTACCAAGCCAATTCTTATACTGGGAAGGAAACAAGCTTCCGGGGACCGGTTTCTGCCATTTCAGGCGTCGTTGGCCCGGCTTGCTTGAATCCTGATGGTGCAATGAGCAAGGGACTCACATCTGAGTATACCCTTCCACGCTTATGGTGGACAAAATGATTCAGAAAAGGGGGTGGTGATGAACAGAGTGCCTGAATTAAGCAGACCACTCTTACCCAGTCCAAAGATCAGGGCTTGATCCATCACCGTTTTTTAGCTCACTGCACCATCCCAGCTCAGAACTTGGCTATATGCAAATTAGTCTGTTCCTGTCCCAGTGCATGATGGGAACAGGGCAAACCAAACTACCAAGCCAATTCTTATACTGGGAAGGAAACAAGCTTCCGGGGACCGGTTTCTGCCATTTCAGGCGTCGTCGGCCCGGCTTGCTTGAATCCTGATGGTGCAATGAGCAAGGGACTCACATCTGAGTATACCCTTCCACGCTTATGGTGGACAAAATGATTCAGAAAACGGGGTGGTGATGAACAGAGTGCCTGAATTAAGCAGACCACTCTTACCCAGTCCAAAGATCAGGGCTTGATCCATCACCGTTTTTTAGCTCACTGCACCATCCCAGCTCAGAACTTGGCTATATGCAAATTAGTCTGTTCCTGTCCCAGTGCATGATGGGAACAGGGCAAACCAAACTACCAAGCCAATTCTTATACTGGGAAGGAAACAAGCTTCCGGGGACCGGTTTCTGCCATTTCAGGCGTCGTCGGCCCGGCTTGCTTGAATCCTGATGGTGCAATGAGCAAGGGACTCACATCTGAGTATACCCTTCCACGCTTATGGTGGACAAAATGATTCAGAAAAGGGGGTGGTGATGAACAGAGTGCCTGAATTAAGGGTAAGAGTGGTCTGCTTAATTCAGACACTCTGTTCATCACCACCCCCTTTTCTGAATCGTTTTTGGCCACTATAGGTGTTGCAGGGTATACTCAGACATGAGTCCCTTGCTCACTGCTCCATCAGGATTCAAGCAAGCCGGGCCGCGAGGCTGAAATGCCAGAAACCGGTCCCCGGTAGCTTGTCTCCTTTCGGGTGAAGAATTGGCTTGGTAGTTTGGTCTGCCCTGTTCCCATGATGCACTGGGCCAGGGACAGACTAATTTGCATATAGCCAGGTTCTGAGCTGGGATGGGGCAGTGAGCTAAATAACGGTGATGGATCAAGCCCTGATCTTTGGAATGGGTAAGAGTGGTCTGCTTAATTCAGACACTCTGTTCATCACCACCCCCTTTTCTGAATCGTTTTTGGCCACTATAGGTGTGGCAGGGTATACTCAGACATGAGTCCCTTGCTCACTGCTCCATCAGGATTCAAGCAAGCCGGGCCGACGAGGCTGAAATGCCAGAAACCGGTCCCCGGTAGCTTGTCTCCTTTCTGGTGAAGAATTGGCTTGGTAGTTTGGTCTGCCCTGTTCCCATGATGCACTGGGCCAGGGACAGACTAATTTGCATATAGCCAGGTTCTGAGCTGGGATGGGGCAGTGAGCTAAATAACGGTGATGGATAAAGCCCTGATCTTTGGACTGGGTAAGAGTGTTCTGCTTAATTCAGACACTCAGTTCATCACCACCCCCTTTTCTGAATCGTTTTTGGCCACTATAGGTGTGGCAGGGTATACTCAGACATGAGTCCCTTGCTCACTGCTCCATCAGGATTCAAGCAAGCCGGGCCGACGAGGCTGAAATGCCAGAAACCGGTCCCCGGTAGCTTGTCTCCTTTCTGGTGAAGAATTGGCTTGGTAGTTTGGTCTGCCCTGTTCCCATGATGCACTGGGCCAGGGACAGACTAATTTGCAAATAGCCAGGTTCTGAGCTGGGATGGGGCAGTGAGCTAAATAACGGTGATGGATAAAGCCCTGATCTTTGGACTGGGTAAGAGTGTTCTGCTTAATTCAGACACTCAGTTCATCACCACCCCCTTTTCTGAATCGTTTTTGGCCACTATAGGTGTGGCAGGGTATACTCAGACATGAGTCCCTTGCTCACTGCTCCATCAGGATTCAAGCAAGCCGGGCCGACGAGGCTGAAATGCCAGAAACCGGTCCCCGGTAGCTTGTCTCCTTTCTGGTGAAGAATTGGCTTGGTAGTTTGGTCTGCCCTGTTCCCATGATGCACTGGGCCAGGGACAGACTAATTTGCAAATAGCCAGGTTCTGAGCTGGGATGGGGCAGTGAGCTAAATAACGGTGATGGATCAAGCCCTGATCTTTGGACTGGGTAAGAGTGGTCTGCTTAATTCAGACACTCTGTTCATCACCACCCCCTTTTCTGAATCGTTTTTGGCCACTATAGGTGTGGCAGGGTATACTCAGACATGAGTCCCTTGCTCACTGCTCCATCAGGATTCAAGCAAGCCGGGCCGACGAGGCTGAAATGCCAGAAACCGGTCCCCGGTAGCTTGTCTCCTTTCTGGTGAAGAATTGGCTTGGTAGTTTGGTCTGCCCTGTTCCCATGATGCACTGGGCCAGGGACAGACTAATTTGCATATAGCCAGGTTCTGAGCTGGGATGGGGCAGTGAGCTAAATAACGGTGATGGATCAAGCCCTGATCTTTGGACTGGGTAAGAGTGGTCTGCTTAATTCAGACACTCTGTTCATCACCACCCCCTTTTCTGAATCGTTTTTGGCCACTATAGGTGTGGCAGGGTATACTCAGACATGAGTCCCTTGCTCACTGCTCCATCAGGATTCAAGCAAGCCGGGCCGACGAGGCTGAAATGCCAGAAACCGGTCCCCGGTAGCTTGTCTCCTTTCTGGTGAAGAATTGGCTTGGTAGTTTGGTCTGCCCTGTTCCCATGATGCACTGGGCCAGGGACAGACTAATTTGCATATAGCCAGGTTCTGAGCTGGGATGGGGCAGTGAGCTAAATAACGGTGATGGATCAAGCCCTGATCTTTGGAGAGGGTAAGAGTGGTCTGCTTAATTCAGACACTCTGTTCATCACCACCCTCTTTTCTGAATCGACCCATATGATGAAGCATGACACCTAGCTTGCTGGGTGTGTGAGGGTCCTAGTTCCGAAAAGAGGTATTCCCCACCTCCCCACCACTCTGAGTACTCACCAGGCGGCCAACTTGCCACCCAGGAACACTGTACCTATTTTGTCTTCTACTTCTACCTAGAAACCGGTCCCAGGATGCTTGTTTCCGGTCAGGGAAGACATGGCTTGGCAGTTCGGGCTGGACTGTTCCCATGAGGCACAGGGTCAGACTGATTTGCTTGCATATGGCCATGTCTGAACTGGGGTGGTGGAGCTAAAGAATGATGATGGATTAAACCCAGATCAGTTGACTGGGGGTGAGGGTTTGATTTGCTCAAGCGCTCCGTCTATCATCCCCTTTGGTATCATCTTTCTAAAGCAACACAAAAAGATGATGGACGGAGTGCACGTACATTGTCAAACATTCATCCCCACTCGTAGATCTGGGTTAATTTATTTGTTTTCTTGCTCCCCCTGCAAACCCAGACGTGAGTCCCATGTGCTCCATGCCACTAGAGTCAAGCTAGCCCAGGAGCTTTTATTCTAGTACAGGAGGGTTCCCATGGGGAGCAGGGTCAAGACTGATTTGCATATGGCTGGGTCTAAACTGAGGTGGCATAGTGAGCAAAAGAACAATGGATTCAACCCAGATCTCTTGGCAAAGGGGTGAATGTTTGACGTTGTTCAGCATTCCGTCCATCAATTGTTATTTATACATCTTTCTAAAAGTGGCATTTAAAAAAAATTGTAATTATAAATTCAACTTTCCCAGCAAAAGGATTTATCACCAACATTCCAATGATATGAAACCTGATAGAGCACTCCTTCTCATTACGGAATTACAGCGTATAAGTCTAATAAGGAATTCCCTATGTTAATCTATGAGAGGGGTAGGTCTCACAGTAGTGAAATAGTATACATATATTTTTTTTAACTACAAGGAAATGCAAAACGTAATGATACATGTCCTACCTTATAATTACACCCCGCCCTATGGGTTAGCTAGGGCCTAACTTAAGGGTGACGTATATGTAATAAAAGGGGAGTATAAGGCTTGGCAGGGGGCTTTAAATGCCAAGTAGACACGGCAGTGAAACTGAACACACAAGCTCTGCAGTGGCAGGCCTGCAACATGTTTTAAGTGCCACTTGTGTGGGTGGCAAAATCAGTGCTTCAGGCCAGGCCACTAGTGGCATTTAATTTACAGGGATTACCACAGGTAGTGCACTGTACTAGCGATTTATAGATACATAAAAAATGCCAAATATGGCTAAGTCAATCAAACAACGTTTTAGGGGAGAAGCACAGTCACTTTAGCACTGGTTGGCAGTGGTAAAGTGCTCAGTGTTCTAGGATCAACAAAAAGAAATCAGCAAAAATGTGAGGTAGACAGTCAAACAGTTTGAGGGAACCACCCTAAGGCTGGCAGGTCTAACACTTCCATTAGTTGATAATGAACTGAATCTTTTTACTTATGTTGTGTTCTAGACAGTGATTCATGTTAACTCTCTGTGTGATTTTAATGTATAGGCTGAACAAATAGAGAGGGCCCCTAAAGAAAACTCGAGTTTAACCTAAAGAGCCTAGTATATACTCAGATGGAGAGAGGCCTTACCGACACCAAGCCCACATGCTTGACGTTCTTTTTGATAGGTTTAGGAGGAGGAAATCCAAAAATATGGTAGCATAATAGCAAAGTAAAGCAAATTAATGCTGAAGGGCGATTAGTGCGTAGGGCTTAGTCATTATTTTATGACAGGCTTATCATCCAAACAGCAAGTAGTAAACCTATAAATTAGCAATTAAATTGTCATTGTGCCCCAAAAAGTAAATGTATCAAAGAACACAGACCGGGTTTTATTTCAATGTGAATGTCATATCTTATCTACAGCTTAACAAAAGGGCTTCTTGACTGATCATCAAAATCTTATAGTAACACAAATCATACAATATAGCCATCTTCAAAATGCCATGGCCTTGAACAGGAAGTCCATTTAAAAAATGGCAAACCATGGGAAGCATATGTAAACTGGTGTCTGAATAGGGCTAACCTAAGGTGCACTGCCTCTATATGCTTCTTTTGATATAACGATAACAAGAACTTTTAAAACAGATCACTAAAGCTGCCTGCAGTGAGAACAAAAAAAGGGAAATGAAGAAATTTAAGAAGAAAAACATGGCATAGGAAAGGATGAAAAAATAGAGATTGTCCTTACATAAGAAGTCCAATGTTTCATATCTAAAGCTGCACATTCGTTTACCACGTAATTCATTTTCTGAAAACAACATGGGCGGCTATTATAAAAATACCATTTCGATGTGACAATGAAACGGTTTCTACAGCTAATTTCTCCTCATCATGAGAAATCAAACTTCTTATTGCAAATTCTGTGTTTAACCTGGCGTCCTGCTGAGCGACAACAGTTGCAGAATTACCTCGAACTATAAGGATTTTGTTATATTAATGATTGCTTTCCCAATCCTATTTATTAAATGAGTGCGCAACCAATAACTATTGTATCCAAAACAGTAGGCAATTAAGAAAGTTACACTATTAACATTTTAAGTGCTTTAACTTTGGTATCAAGACCTTCCAGCAAAGTCGAAACAAATTGTTTTAGAATCTTTTTCTCATTAGACTTGCACATAGCACAATCTGCCTTACGGTGGACTATCACCATTCAAGCTACAATTGTTTCTGTTCATTCCATTGGTAATTTTACTATGCAAAGACATAATCATAAAATAGATCAAACACCGATCAGACAAACATGAACCACAAACAAGAACCATAACAAATAAGCGATTCGAAAGAACTATTTATGTGCTCGAGAAAGATCCCATTGTTTTTCTATTGTTCCAATCTTGAAGTGGGAGTTGGAAGAATGGGGAGGTGTGACAATCAAACCAAACTGTCTAAAACTGGTGTTTAGATGCAAGAAATTACAATACAAACATCTTACCAGACTGGGAGATATGAATATCACATTTACTGCACTTATCACTGTCATAAATGTAGTTATTAATTTGGTGGGGTGCCCTGCTAACTTAATAAACACAATCTGGTAAGACTAAAACACAGTTCGCAGAGAATCTCTTCTCAACCTTTAATAGCTTTGGTGCAAGCAGCAGGCAATTCTGAGAGTAATGCGTGTTAAGTTCAACCCTAATCAACAATTGTAAAGTCAAGAAAACAATCCTTTGAAATTTTAAAGGAATTTTTATTAGAGAAAGTAACACACTAATGAAAGTATCATTTTGCTGTTACCAGGACCTGGGTGCGATTCCGGGCGGGAAACATCCATTACAACACAGTCATTACAACGACCTACCTTTGCAATGCAACTGCCTTTACGTCGCATGCCATCCCAATGCATGCCATTACAATGCATGTCACTTCAACGCATGCCATTACGACACATACCATTACAACGCATGCCACTGCATTGTCCTGGTTGTTTTAAAAAATGCGTTGTAATGGCATGCGTTGTAAAATCATGCAATGTAATGGTAGTTGCAATGTAAAGACTGCGTTGTAAAAGCATGCGTTGTAATGGCATGCGTTGTAATGTCATATATTCTTTCAGGCAGACTGCAATTGACTGTAGGTTATATACCCAAGCTGGTCACCAATGTCAAAGCTTTTACCCTGCAATTAAGGGCCTGATTACAAGTTTAGGTGTTCTTAAACGGACCTGATAAATAACGATACAACGGGGTATGTTATTTATTGGGTGGAATAAATACCACTTGTAGGAGTTTGTGAGGATTAACATGCAAATGCTTGTCCTTCATCACCAAAATTGGAATGATACGTTAAATACTGTATGCTTCGCCCCCCATAACATGTTGGCAGGTTTGATATGGTGACTGTTAATGAATCATTAGTTGTTTAATGCATCCGTTAATTATCAGATGCGTTAAAAACCTTCAAACTCGTAATTCAGACCCACAATTAACCAATCCACTCATAATTAGGCCCTGTGGGCCAGCTGTAGGTAAATACCATGTACCGATTCTAAAATAACAAATTTTACCTATTCGGTATTTTAGAATGGGTAAATGGTATGCAGGTATTAATTTTACCGAATCTGTAAAATTCGGTAAATACCGATTCGGTGTTTACCCAATCAGTATTCCCCATTCATTCCCATGGGCCTCCAGGAATGAATGGGGTATACCGATAATACCTACAAGGGTGTCAGGGTGTCACATTGACACCCTATTGCACCCCTGAATAGTGCATGGGTGCACATGTGGCACACATACAGGGCATGTATGTCTGCCACATGGCACTGTTAAAAAAGCACAAATTTGCTTTTTTAACGTTTTTTGTTATTTACCACCAACTTGAGTTGGCGGTAAATAACGAATCCTTACAGGTGAAAAACACTCACTTGAGTGCTTTCTACATTTCAAATACGTTAATTTACCGAATCGGTATTTAAGAATTCGGTAATTTACCAAATTCTTAAATACCGATTCGGTAAATTACCGAATCTGAAATGTAGCCACCTACATCCCAATTGCCTAATACCGGTCGGTAATGGCCGAAATTCGGTAATTTCGGTCGGTAATGGCTGAAATTCGATAATTTCTGCCGTTACTGACCGGTATTAGGGTTCCTAAATCTGGCCCTGTGTCTTTGGAGGTCAAAGTCTTCCAGTGGGGCAAGTTTGAAGGCTGAAGGCAGACAGGATCTGTTGAAGTCAGATACATTATCATTGAGCTCCTGCTGAAGCCATTGGTTTTGACATCAAAAGCTCAGAGTGGGACTTAGCTGGATTTCATAGCCCATAAGGTCGCTACACCACTAGGATAGATTTGTCACCTCAAGCTAGAGGTGTCCCCCCAGCCATGTCCCATGCAAGGTCCTGCCAACACTGACCAGAAAGATGTTGTTGGAGTCAGAAGTCCTTCTGCTTTTTGCATGAATGAATGCGATTTATAAAGTGCAAACAATCACTCCAAGGGGTATCCTGGTGCTACAATCTGAGAATAAAGAAAATCTGTCCAGCAACCACTAAAAAGACAAGAAGAGGAAATGCTTGAAGCCGACGAAAAGGTGGTCAACCACATGATGCTTGGAGAGCTGTTCCTGTCCCTATATGCCAGCAGAAGTCAGGTGGCTCTGAATTGCTCTAAATAGCTGGTGGTGAGATCTATAGTACCAATTTAAGGGCTGAGCACCCACTGCACTGTGTATAGAGTGCTAATACCATCAAATTTGCTCCTTGAAAAAAAGTGAGAAATCATTGGATAGTATGCAGAAAAGGCAGATTTTCAACAATCACCATGATTAAAGATAACACCATCCCCGATGACCTAGGTTTTAGGTCAGTGGAAATGAAATAGCTACTCACAGATTCTCAATACAGAACTCTAAGACATTCAGAACATTGTTGGCTAAAATTGAATTATCGTATGCTTTTTGTCAAAGTTCAAGACTAACACCATGTGTGCGCCTTAAATGTAGTGGCAAACACCCAGTTTAACAAATTATTGATTAATTGATATAACAAATAATGCAATGAGAGACTCTGCCAGTTTCATCTGAGGAGATGAAAGAGAAGAGGATATGGGCTCTAAAATGTAAAAAAAAAGTCTCTCAAAGATATAATTGCATTAATGTGCAGCACTGATGATTGCGCTTTCCATGGCATCTCCCCAAAACATCCAAACTTTGAAGTTTCTCAAACATATGGGTAAGAGCACCAGTCTCTATCATCCTTCACTGCAACATTTTTGCTTAACCTGGTGTTTTTCTCCATGGACTTGAAAAGTAGTTCAATCAATGTTTTTTTCACCTTCAGAGCATTGCTCTGATATTAAGAAAACATGCAAAAGTGCCCCCTTTCTTAGTGTTAATGGTTGACCAGTAACATAGCCTTTATCAGTGAAGCAGGTGCATGAGGAACAGGTTCCAGAGGTGTGTGAAGGACCCTCTGCAGCTCAAACATGTTTATCATTCTCCGCAAACTAAGGGGCAAGAGGAACATTTCTTTGCTTGCATTATGGTCTATGGACCATTATTGTGACGCCATGACTAGTGCTCCCCCAGCACCATACATTTGAAGAATTGACGGTGGTGGCATTGAATTTTGCCTTGGGTACATATCAAATATGTCCTTTGCAAAGGTTGGTTATTTGCTTGTAGGACATGGGAGCGTGCATTTTCTTCCTCTTCAGTCCATCTGAAAGATATTAAACCTTCTGGGTGGATAAGCCACTAAACAATTCTGTTTGTTAAGAGTAAGTTTTCAAAACCCTAAGTGAAATTCTACTTCCCTCCAACCTCCCACCTTGACCATGAAAGGGGTAGAACTACAAACCACTCAGCCAATAGTTGGGCCGTTATTGCTTGTCAAGGCATTGACGAAACCTGCTCTTCTATTTAGGAATAAGACATGAGTCCAGGAATGGAACCACTGCTGAAAAACAACTTTCCATCAAGTGCAGAAAGCTTGGAAATCTGGAAACCTTGCATTCAGTCTTGCTGCTGTGGCCTGCAGAGAAAAGGAGAGTTCACCTGCAAGAGAAGCTAAGCTGCAACTGACAGGTTAGTCTGACCTGATCCCATGAATAAGAGCACATGATCCAACTGAATGAATTACCTGAGTGCAGGTAGACGATAAACTGAGGTCACCTGTGAACACAATCCCACAGTACAACTGCTCGGGAGAAGGAAGGACATCATTGGGGCTCTGGAGCAACATTGATGCTGGCTGTCACAAGAGCAAGTGATTCAGCATCATCAATGCCCTGCCATGTGCGGCAGATTATGTCTGCACCTCATTTATTAGACTGAACTTAGACGGACAACTCCAGCATGTTGCCTGGTTCTATTGCCTGGAGAAAACTAATATAATTATGGAACTGGAAAACTCTGGTCTGTGCTCTGGTTCTATTTGATGGAGAAGGTTATTATAATTATGACATAATTACAATAACCTTCAAACTATTCGTCTAGCCTATACCATTCCGAATACAACCACATATAAGGTCACATTGAAACTTGAATAAAAGGACACCAGCTCCGTGATATAACCATAAACAACCATGACCTCAATGTGTGTCCTGAGACATGTGAGCAAGGTTAATAGATACAAAAGATACAGGTGACTTACACACTATTGGGAACTCAGAATAGGTAGAGGCCATTGCTACACATGCACCATCACAAAGATATTATTAGTTGTATTCAAACTGGTTGTGTAACTCTAGTAACTCTTGAATTGTGTTCCTAAATGGATGCCAATACCCACATCTAGGGTCACAATGATCACTATTAAATCTTTGAGAGGGCACAATTGACTCCACCGGTGTGGGATCTATGGATTTTGTGACTGGTGTTTCTGGGATTCTGGATGTGTAGTGTGTCACCTTCATTTTAACCTTGAGTATTGAAAATTAAGGGCCATATTTAGGTAGCCCAATTGCGATCGCAAATGCTGAAATTCGCAGAATTTCAGCGTTTGCGATCACAATTTGGGCAGTGTGCTATGTAGCACACAAAAAGTCACATGCAAAATAAGGAATTGCACATTTTGCGATTCCTTATTTTGCGTGTGGCTTTTTGTTTGCTACATAGCACACAGTCCAAATTGTGCGAATTGTGGCTTAAGGAATCGCAAAATACCACCAACTTCAGGTTGGTGGTAAATTGCGATTTCTTTGAAAAATGCACTTTTTGGCATTTTTCAAAGTGCCATGTGGGCCACATGTGCACACATGTTAATTTCAGAGGTGCAAAAGGGTGTCCTATTAACACCCTTGCATCCCTGAAATTGCATTCTCAATTTACGATTCTCTAATTGAGAATCGCAAATTGAGAATGTCTTCCAATTCATTCCTATAGGCCTTCTAGCCCATAGGAATGAATGAGAAGGTATTCCTTATTAGCGAATCTCAATTTGCGATTTGCAAATAAGGAATAATTGGGGTTCGCAAAAAGAATTGCTAATTCTACCTACATTTCGTTTTGCGATTCTCTAATTTCGATTCCCAAAAAATCGCAATTTGAGAATCGCAAAACAAAAATTACCTACATATGGCCCTTAGATCCAAAGGCAGAATTGTCCAGTGTGCCATCATAGGCTGGTTTAGGACCAGAGTTCGGTGGTTTATATCAGAACATCGTGGACAAAATCATTGACCTTCTAAATTATTGTGGTCAAAATATCGGCAACAACTATTTCGCGAATGTTAGAACATGTATGCAAATACTGAATTACCATTCTTAACTCCACACCTATATACCTTTAGTATACATATGTCATCAAGGTAGATATATGCAGAGTTAAGAACAGAACATCTACACTTAACTACACATGCTTAACTTCATTAGGGTACCCCATATCCTAGGTCGATATTAAAATCTTGATATTCTGATAGTTCTGCTTTCAAATGTCTTGCAAAAACCTGAGACTTCTTTGCAGTAGAAAATCATGTTGAAAAAGATTAAAGATCCTAGCCCTCTCATCCATCATCTGACCTGAACACAGCCCCATGCAACATCATCACCCACAGGGCTATTATGAGACATTTAACATTAAGGAATAGGAACTATTTTAATACTTTGGATCATACCTTGTTCTGAGAAGGTGCTGTCAGTCTAGTTTTCTTTGTGTTTCCTATTCAAAGTGTTCTATATCTACCTTTTAATAAAGATCCTCCTTTGCTCTTTGAAAAGGTGGGATCTCATGTATGAAGGTAGTGTTATACTGGTTGTTCCAAAGTGTGGTAAAACTGTGCGTGTGTCGTACAACATAAACATTGGGATGGTGCGAGTCTGATTCCCCGTACCCCCTCAAGACAGTTGCCCTTTAATCCTGTTAGCTCACAGTGCCCCATCTGAACCCCTAACCTTACATGGTAACAAATGTGTGTGCAACCTTGGGACATGACAACCCTGATCCCCCAAGGAAATCGTGGAAACAGATCTAAAACCTTTTCGTTTGGTTTTTGTGCATATCCAAAGAAGAATACAAGAAACACTCAGCAAGCCTTTGCAATATTTATTGTGGCATTCTGATTCTTGTATGAAATATGTGTGCTGCGATTAAGAGTAGAATGGAACAGATTAGCATCATTAGCATTACAAGAATAGGGAAAAGTATAACCATTTCCACCACTGTGCTGACAGTGTATATATGCACTCCTAACAAGCGCTCCCTAACCTAGTCTTGCCTAGGGTGGGTCATTTGCCAAATCCCTGTAAGGTGGACTAACTCCCTCTTACATGTCATCAGGCTGTCCTTCTTGGTGTAGAGCTGAACATCCCTCGTGTTGGTACGCAGGAATCCGCTGAACTGGAATTCCAACATGTGGTAACCCTGCAGTGTCAACTGAGCGCTCCTCTGCCTAAACTAGGAAGTGGTTGTGTATTTATAACAATAGAACCCATGATCCCATGTCGTAGAATGGGCATAGTTTTGGAACCCGGGAGATGTCCTACCACAAAGACAGTTCATAGTTGATTGTTGAAGAAAAAGCTGAACCATTTGGCTACTCCATTCCAAACTAACCGGTTGGTCAACTGATGAAGATATTGGTCTTATTAAAGGTGCAAAGTTCCATCACCAATGATCACTTAATTAAGCTTGCCTAGGAATGTAATTAAGTCAGGCACTATGCCACTTACTAATCAAAGTCCATTCTAGAATGGACACAATAAAATCATAGATTAATCTGAGTACTCAATTTGTGCAGGTGCAGCCTTTTCCACAATGCAAATACAAAGACTATTGGCGATTAACATTTTATTCTGGTGTTGATACGAAGCTTTTTACTCACTGGAATGGCCATGTCTCTTTTTCACTTCCACTGCTCCTAAATTCACTTAGGTAAATTCACTTGCAAACTATTTAGGTTGCTGCTTTTTGTTTTTTATAGTAATGGTTTTAAAGGGTAAATCCAAAGATCTAGACTCGGAATCAATCCAATAAAGTATGTTTAAATGGTTACCAGATTCTGGATCAGATTCTAAAGAAGTGAAAAAGCCTTTATTCGGCAAGTAAGTTATTTAAACCAAGCTGCAGAGGTAGATTTGGTTAAAATAAATATTTAGGCATAAAAGGCAATGGGCCTCATGCAATGTATTATTGCATGTTGCACACTAGCCTGCCAAGTCAATTAAGGTCCAGCTCGTGCTTCATTGGCAGAAGTGGAAAATCAAGTCAAACAAATAAGGAGTTTCTCTGGGTAAAACAAATAGAATCAGTGGTACTCGTGCAAAGTGAGTTTCCTCCAGGTGCACTGAGGTTGTTGTACTTTTCTCTGGTCAAGCTGCAATGCTTTGAGTGGCACAAAGGAAAAGGTACAGCCAAGGATAGTCACCACATCATAAATAAAGAAGGTGACTATCACTTTGACATTGGGGCTTAGTATCAAACATGTCATTAGAACAAGGTTTTCAACTCCAGAGACAGCAGCGCTACCTTCTGATCCCCATCTCTAAATGAGGTAGGTGAACCATAACATTTTCTAGCTGATGCATCCTTTATATCTGCCTCCCTCTAAATGGGATCCTATGTAGTAACTTTCCACAAATTCTCTGCAGATATTCCTTGTCTAGAAGGAATGCGAGGAACAGAACAGTCTTTAATAACTGCAGGAAAATATCCATGTGAATGATATATCCAGAGGCACAATAGTTCCATCTCACCCAGCGCCAATACACTTGGTGATCCGGTCTGTGCCCATCATATTTATTTGACCCAGGTAAAAGGATGTTTAGGTATAATGCTTGGGGACTTGAAGGCATATTGACAGTTCGTGGAGTCGAGCAATGTATCCATACAAGTAACACAATTATTATTATTATGATAATTATTATTATTTTAGACTTATATTGCGCAACAAATCATCCCGACAGGGATCTCTCGGCGCATTTGGTAAACACAGTGCTGAGGACTAGGACAGAGCTTACAGCAGTTAGAAGAGCCAAGTTTTTAGGAGCTTCTTAAATTGTTGCACTCTGTGGCCGGCCCGTAGCTCATCTGGCAGCCCATTCCAAGATATGAAAATGCACGTCCTCCCGATTTGGCTTTCTTGATTTTACAGGGGAGAAGCAAATTCCAGTTGCTAGATCTTAATGCCCGGGCCGCATTATAGGCTGTTGTTTTCCTCCTTAGATAGAGTTGACCGATCCCTTGTCGCGCTCTAAACACCATCACCAGTAATTTAAACACGGCTCTCTTTCTCACAGGAAGCCAGTGCAATTGTTGTAACAGAGGGTGGGAGGGGGTACTTCTGGGTTTATTCAGGACTAACCGTCCTGCTGTATTTTGGACTACCTGTAGTCTTGCTGCAAGGTCATCCCTGATTCCTACTAAAAGCGCATTGCCCTAATTAAGGGGCCCATTACGATCGCGGACAGGCCTGAGTAGGAGGGAACGTCCGCATGTGCTGCGGCGTTCCCTCATGTGCAATTAGGATGTGACCGCCACTCTGGCGGTCACATCCTCTATTTTTAACATTGCGGCGGGTGCTGATTGAAGCAGCACCCGCCGCAATGTTAAAAATGAAAGCTATGCATTTGTGTGCACTAAGCGGCAGGCACCGTGCGGTGCCTGCCGCTCTGTGCACGCAAATGCAGGGGGGTACCATAGGTACCCCCCATGTGCACCCCCCACCCCCCCCTTCACCCCTGGGGGCCCGCAACGGGCCCCCATACAAAAATCCGTATGCCTTTGCACGGCGGAAATGCCGCCGTGTAAAAGCATAGAAATTCAGACATCCTAATATGGCTGGCGGTGTCTGAGAGACACCGCCACCATATTAGGCCTTTTCCGCCGCGGTTGTAAGCCAACCGTGGCGGAAAAGCAGCGGACTTAAACCAGGTCCCACCAGCCATCCTAATGTGGCGGTGGGTCTTTGGTGGGTCCGCAGAGGATTTTCCGTATCCGCCGGGCCGGCGGTGGCTTCCGCCGGCCCGGAGGATGCGGAAAATCCTCCATCATAATGTGCCCCTAAGTCTTTTGACTAGTAGGGCCTGTACTAAGGTCTGTCTGTCCTGCATAGGGATCCATGGGAAGATTTTCCGCACCATTCGTATGATGCCAAAACAGGTTCCCGATACTGCTTTTTTCTGCACCTCCAGCGAGAGCTTGTTGTCTATCAGAATACCCAGGTTCCGAGCCCGGCCCGTAGGGTTAGGAGCCTCACCTAATTCCGGTGGCCACCAGTCGGCAGACCAAATCTCTATGGCTTTTCGAACAGAAGGATCTCAGTGTTGTTGGACTTTAACTGCAGAAAGTTCTTGCTCATCCAGGTGGCGATTTGTAGCATACAGTACCTAAATTTGAGTCTAGACTTTTCTGGGCCTTCTCGAAGGGGACTATCACCTGCGTGTCGTTCGCATACGAGATTGTCTCAAAACCACTGGATCTTATGATGGCTGCAAGCGGGGCCACTTAGATGTTGAATAAGGTGGGGCTAAGAATTGAGCCCTGCATCACCCCCTTGTCCACTACTGTGGTTTGGGAGACAAAGGTGTCTAAATTGGACACATTGAGTTCTGTTGTTAAGGAAACTCTGCATCCAGGCCCAGGCTCGTCTTCTGACACCAATCTCCCGCAACCTGTCCAATAAGACATGGTGGAAGATGGTGTTGAAGGCCGCAGACAGATCTAGTAGCACTAGCAAGGAGGGGAACCTTCTATCCTGTAGCATCCTGATGGTGTCGACCACTTCAACCAGAGCCGCTTCCGTGCTACGAGCTGCCCGGAATTCTGACTGCGAGGGGTCTAGTAAATTATGCCGTTCTAAGTATCCCATCAGTTGCCTATTAACCAGTGTCTCCATGACCTTTTTGCTGCTAGGAAGGAGGGAGATTGGTCTATAATTTTGCAGCTCTGTGGGGGTCTGACAGCACCTTTTTAAGTAGAGGTGTTCTATATGCCCTTTTCTAGCATCTGGGGAAGGTGGCAGGAGCCAAGGAAATGTTGCACACCTCGGTTAGTGATGGGGCAAGGATAGGGGCCAGTTCAGCCATTATAAATGGCAGCACCGGATCCGTGGGAGCACCAGATTTTGTGAGCTCCAACATGCTTTGTACTTGCTCTATGGTGATGGTAGTAAAGGAGTCAAGTCTTGGAAGTGAGGGGTCTCTCTCAACAGGGGTTTACTCCTCAACGACTATTCCTACCGCTAGAGATCGATAAATTTTGTCTATCTTGTCCTTAAAAGGGTTTGCCAAATCATTGCACAGCGTTTGTGTAGGAGTGATAGAGGGAGTATTTGTTTTAGGGTTTGTAAACTCCTTCAGAATTTTAAAGAGCTCCCTGGAGGAGTTCTTTGCCTCCCGGATTCGCAGACCAAGATGGTCTCTTCTGGCTTGGTTACAATTTTTTAGGTTTACTTTATGTAGTGCTGAAAAGGCCTCCTTGTCCTCTGATTTCTTAGTTTTCTTCCATTTCTTTTCTTGACATCTGCACTGAGTTTTTTCTTTTTTGAAAGTCTCCTAATACCAAGGGGCACTGGCTCTTTCCTGCGTGCGTGTGACTCGAAGTGGAGAAATAAGATTTAAAGTGTCTTCAATGGACGCCTCCCATATTTCTATGGCTTTGTCACTTGCCTCTGCTTTATCAAATGAGGGAGGTTTGAAAACTTGGCTAATCGACCCCAGAGTAACTTTCCTCCATGCTCTCCGAGGGGTCAGTCTACCTTGGGGTTTTCTGCCTCTTCCAATCATCTTAATAGTAGATTTGAGAGCAAAATGATCAGTCCAGGACAGTGCCCTTGGGGGCTCTACTGAAAGGGCCAATGTCCTGCTATATGGGTGGATTCATGGATCATTTGTGTGAGCCCCAATGCCTCCATGGCAAATGCCAAGCAATTCGTATCAATGTTTGCAGGGTCATCTAGGTAATGGTTAAAATCGCCCACAAGGAAGAAGAGTTCTGATTGTGGGATATATGGAGCGAGGGACTCCAGTAATGAGGTGCAGAAGACTTTGTTACTTTCTCCTGGGGGGTGGTAAACTACTGCCCCTGTCACACTCAGACCTTCCTGTGAGTGTAACCGGAAGACTAGGAGTTCCAGACCATCGGTCATCACTGTATCGAGTAGTTTAATGCAATGGGGGGCCTGATAAGCTATTGCCAGGCCACCTCCCCTCTTGCTCACCCTGTCTAATCCTAAAATAGTGTAATCATCAGGGAGTGCAAGGGTTAGCACTGATGTAGTATGACCTCAGCTCCCCTCCCCGCTCCCGCTTCCCAGCTGTCCAGCTCTCCCGACCCCTACTTAATGGCGGCCACTGCGGGGACAGGCGAGCAAGACCACTGACTCATTGTCAGTGAAATTGCTCTCCCACCCTCGCAGCTCCACCATTAAGTGAGGTGGCCCTGCCCCTGAACTCTTGAGTGTTGGTGATCGAGGCCCTCTCCACCCGCAGGTTTCCCTGCGCCTCATCCCTAGTGGTCCAGTGGACCTCTGTCTCCTTTCTCTCACTCTGCTCCTTCACTCGTTTTTCTACCCTTTCTATCTTTCACCTTTCTGCACCTTTCTGCATCTCTGCTCTTTTGTGCCTTATTTCTGCCCATTTTCCCTTTCTCTCCCTCTGCTCCTTCACTCGTTTTCACTCGTTTTTCTACCCTTTCTATCTTTCACCTTTCTGCACCTCTGCTCTTTTGTGCCTTATTTCTGCCCATTTTCCATTTCTCTCCCTCTGCTCCTTCACTCTTTTTCACTCGTTTTTCTACCCTTTCTATCTTTCACCTTTCTGCTCTTTTTTGCATCTCTGCTCTTTTGTACCTTATTTCTGCTTATTTTCCCTTTTTTCTTTATCCCTTCTTTCCTCCCTTTACCTTTCCCTGCCGCTGCTGCCCCCGCAGCCCCTCCCCCCAGCGCGACTGGCCCAATCCAGCTCCCCTCCCCGCTCCCGCCTCCCAGCTGTCCAACCCTCCCCGACCCCTACTTAATGGCGGCCACTGCGCGGCTGCGGGCGCGCCGCTGGTGCACCGAAGGCGCGTCAAAGGCAAGCACGTCTGCGCCCGTCTGCGACCCGTCCGCGACCAGCACCAGGAACCCTGGACCTCCGCCCCGCCAACCCTACGACCCAGCAGCACTCCACGCACTCAACCCAGGCTGCAACAACAACTGCAAGCTAGCATCACCAGCCGACACCCATGGACCCTTCAGCTGTCACCGCTGACGGCACACCTGCAGCACCGCCAAGAACACGGATCCAGCACAACCCGCCCACAAGAACACAACTGAACCGAAGACCCTGCAATGCATCCTCCTCAATGTCCGATCCCTCCACAAACACGCCACAGAAATCTGGGACCTCCTCGACAGCACCACCCCGGACGTAGCATTCTTCACCGAAACCTGGACCAACACCACCTCGGGACCGGACATCGCCATGGCCATCCCCCAAGGATACAAGATCTCCAGGAAGGACCGCCCCACCCACCCAGGAGGAGGAATCGCCATCGTCCACAAATCCAGCCTCCGCCTGAGCACACTCCCTGACGAGTCCACAGAACTGATGGAACACCTTCACTTCAAGATACTGGCCAGCCCCACCGCCGCCTCTGAGGAACCCTCATCTACTGACCCCCTGGACCCCGCGGACCCTTCGCCAACTCCATCATGGACATTATCTCCCCGCAGGCCATCGCATCCACCAACTACACCCTGCTGGGAGACCTCAACTTCCACATCGACAATCAACTGGACCCCAACACCACATGCCTCCTGGACAACCTCCACAACATTGGACTCCGCCAGATCGTGACCGAGCCCACACACTCAGCAGGACACACCCTCGACCCCCTCTTCACTACAGGAAACTCCATCACCTTCAGCCACACCACCGAACTCCCATGGACCGACCATCGTTGCGTCCACTTCACCTTCAGAACACCCACCATCCACAGACACCAGCACCTGCTTCCACAAAGAAACTGGACCAAAATCACCGACGACCAGCTCACCTCCTCACTCAACAACTCCACCCCAACCATCGCGGAAAACGACGACCCCAACACCGCAGTCCGAACCCTGCATAGATGGATCTCGGACAGCACCAACACCATAGCCCCCCTCAAGAAAAACAACAATACCCGTGCCAAGAAAGCCAGATGGTTTACCACCGAACTTAGAGAATCCAGGCGCACATGCCGCCGCCTCGAAAAGGCCTGGAGAAACACCAAATCCACAGAAGCCCACAACAACTTCAGAGCCGCCACCAACGCCCACCATCAACTCATCAGAGAAACGAGGAAAAAAGCGATTGAAGACAGAATCTCCACCCACGCACACAACAGCAAGGAACTCTTCAGCATCATCAAGGAGTTTGCCCAACCCACCAGCGAGTCTACCGACATCCCTCCCTCACAAGACGTCTGCGACAAACTCAGCACCTTTTTCCACCACAAAATCAAGAGCATCTACGACAACTTCGACGAAGACAACCAACACACTGACCCTCACCAACCACCCCCAACACCCGGAAACCAGCGATTGATGACTGGACAGCCCTCACCACCGAAGACACACTGAAGACAATGAAGTCAATCCACTCAGGGGCCCCCACGGACCCCTGCCCCCACCACATCTTCAACAGAGCCGCCGACACCATCGCACCCATGCTCCGCCACACCATCAACCGCTCCCTGGCGACCGCCTCGTTCCCCGACGACTGGAAACACGCCGAGGTGAACCCCCTCCTAAAGAAACCCTCAGCGGACCCCACCGACCTCAAAAACTACAGACCCATCTCCCTGCTCCCGTTCCCAGCGAAAGTCATCGAGAAAGCCATCAACAGCCAACTTGCCACATTCATTGAAGAACACAACATCCTCGACTCCTCCCAATCCGGCTTCAGAAAAAACCACAGTACGGAAACCGCCCTCCTCGCCGCAACAGACGACATCCGCACCCTACTGGACAAAGGAGAAACAGTAGCCCTCATCCCCCTCGACCTATCAGCGGCGTTCGACACAGTCTCCCACCGCACCCTAATACGCAGACTCTACGACGCAGGAATCCAGGACAAGGCTCTCGACTGGATCTGCTCCTTCCTCTCCGGCAGGACGCAGCGGGTCAGACTCCCCCCTTTCCTCTCGGACCCCACACCTACCACCTGCGGAGTCCCCCAGGGCTCCTCCCTCAGCCCGACGCTCTTCAACGTCTACATGGCTCCACTTGCCCCCATTGTCAGAACCTACGGACTCAACATCGTGTCATACGCAGACGACACCCAGCTCATCCTCTCCCTATCCAACAAGCCCAACACCGCCAGACGCAACTTTCGAGAAGGCATGGAAGCCGTCGCCAAATGGATGAAAAACAGCTGCCTACAACTAAACACCAACAAAACCGAAGTACTCATCATGGGCCCCAACCCCGACGCCTGGAGCGCCACCTGGTGGCCCACCGCCCTCGGAAACCCGCCTACCCCCACAGACCACGCACGCAACCTGGGAATCATCCTGGACTCCGAGCTCAAAATGGACCGCCAGATCAACTCTGTCTCATCTTCCTGCTTCCACACCCTCCGCCTCCTTCGTAAGACCGTCAAATGGATCCCCCTCGAACACGGAAAGACAGTCACTCACGCCCTGGTCACCAGCAGACTCGACTACGGCAACGCACTCTACGCCAGAATAAACAAAAACCTCATCCGCAAGCTACAGAACATCCAGAACGCCGCCGCAAGACTGGTCCTCAACCTGCTGAAACACTGCCACATCTCCCAGCACCTGCGCACACTCCACTGGCTCCCCGTCGAGGCGAGAATCACCTTTAAGATGCTCACCCACGCACACAAGGCCCTCCACGGCACCGGACCAGCATACCTGAACAGCCGACTCAAATTCCACGCACCCCAAAGGACCCTACGATCAGCCCAGCTCTCCTACGCCGTGGTCCCCCGCACCAGAAAGACCAGATCGGGAGGCAACTCCTTCTCCTTCCTCTCGGCCAAAGCATGGAACGCCCTTCTGCTCCACCTCAGACAGACAACATCGCTCCCCATCTTCTCAAGAAACCTCAAAACCTGGCTCTTCGACAGACCCCCTCCTTGATGGAATGGAACCTGCACCCCCCCCCCCACCCCTAGCGCCTTGAGACCCTTACGGGTGAGTAGTCGCGCTTTAACAAACCCCTGATTGATTGATTGACTCTGTCGCCAGGTCTCTGTAATAAGGCATATGTCTGGTTTTATATCTTCCAATATATCCCAGATTTCTGCAAAGTGCTTAGGAATAGATCTCACATTAAAATACAGGACTTGAGAGGGCTCATATTTAGCTTTACACACAGAGTTAGTCCCCACCCTGTGGTCCTTGATAGATCTATTGCCTGGCTTGCCATAGAGATGATGGTGGGGTAGGTTGGTACCTTGCCTGGGTAATGTACCTGTCCACTCACAATGGCCACACGTCTTGTCTCGAGGTCCCAACTCCCCTGAAAGGTTTATCTTACTGCATCATCTCAAAGTGCTGCTCCTTAGGTCCAGTAGCCTTTCTTCAGAATATTTTATCCCCGTCATTACTGCCAGTGCAACTGAGCAGCGATCCCCGGCAGCCGGCAGCATTCAGGCGCGGACGAGCGCAGATGGCTTGCCTTGGGCGCGCCTTCGGCTTAATCTTAAATAATAATAAAAGAAAAATAAGCATTATTATCCATGCAGTATTAGTCAATTACACTAGTTACCTATACGTCTGTGTCATACATGTAACTAAACTCAAGTTTACATAGTAAAGGTAAACACTCTTTGATTGTGGAGGACTAAGGTGTCTATGCTACTAATAAAAGTTTGAAAAGTGTTCTGACAAGAAATATGGGTTTCTACTGTGTGTCTAATCTTGATTTATTCTAAATAGCATCTGAGATAAACAAAGACTTCACTTCCCATGAGGCACTAGGAAAAGAACTCCCAGTGAAAAGGGAAGTATCATCGAATAGAAGATTGTGGCAGTTATCTATTGGTGTAGCAACCCCCCTTTTCTTGCTCTTGCACCAAGATAATTAATATTTCATTCTGTCATGTACACTGTGTTGTTTGGTTGTTACAATGATTGAATATTGAGGAAACAATATGAAATACACAAATGTTGGTAAATAATTTCAACAACCTTAATATTGTGACCCTATGCTGAAAACCATAAATGTCCTAATATCAACTACAAAAATAATGATGTTAAAGAAAAAAACGAAAATACCGAAAAAAAAGATACCCAAACCACCTTAACCACATTAAAAGATATAAAATGCAACAAAAATCATTAAAAACTGAATTATCAACAATGAAAATATAATTAATATCAAATAAAAACTTTTAAATCAAATACACTACTAATACTTTAAAAGATTGGCAAGTACATCAACATGTATAGTACAATTTCTTTTTAAAGAAAAACAAAATAAAAATCTGAAATCATTATATTATGTACATAAAAATATTCAACTTTAATATATTAAAAGTGATATTAAAACATGTATAATAGGAAAATGAAAATATAGGAAAGTAAAAATAATAATAGTTATCAATCATAGTTAATATCCAATCAAATTGATCTCCTTTAAACAAAATATTTGAAAATAGATCAAAATCTTGGTGACAAATGAAACACCTGTAAACAAATTCAAAATACCCACTCACACAATACAAAAAATGTTCACAAAGCTTCACAATTTAAATAATATTAAATCACAAACACATGGTTTTCATGTATTACAAACAAACAATGACTAATACCCAACCAATAAATAATACCATATACAAACTAAATTAATCATAAACACATTTTTTCCCAAATACTAAAACCCCAAAAAGTAACTTAAAATCAATCAGATCTGACCCGGAGAGCAGGAAGCGACAAAGTAAAATGAAGAAGTAAGTCTAAAAAGTAAGGAAACAGGTAATCAAACTGGCAGCTTTACGAATAAGATTTTTTTAAATAAAAGTTAGTTATATTTCTAAAAATGTACCTAATCAAAAATATATAAAAAATGAATATAAACATTTTAATGTATTAATTAATGGATTTTATTAATATATTAGCAACCCGTCCCGACGTTGTCCGGGTATGAATTGCTGCCGGCCAGTAGTATATTGTTTTGTAGGATTTCGTTTTGATAGCATTTCTTATCTGTGACAGGCCTGTGAAATGCTCCGAGTAGTGTGTGAACTCGAGTTTCCCTACTTTATTTTTCCTTGCAATATTATATAGCGCGAACTCGACAACATGGCATGAGCACAATTTACATTGCAGAAGAACACATTCATTTGTGGTAGGCACGGGGAGACAAAGCGATTTGCCTGGAATCACAGGATGTTGAGCTGATGCCGAGATTCGAACGTAGCTCCCCAGCTCTAAAGTTCGCAATCCTAGAACTTGTGGCGGGAGGTGTGTCTAAAAGTGTATGTCGGTGCTGGCCATCAATGAGAGACACCTGTGCATTTTTCAAATCCGTGGTGAAAAAGTATGAGTATGTTGCTGTAGATGTGGGCCGCCGTGCCACCAATGTACTTACCGGGGGAGGGTAAGCACCCATTATTCCGCAACTTTCTTTCCGCATACCATCACTCCGCATACTTTCATTACAAAAGTACCTTGACTCCGCAAAGCCATTATAACCAAAGGCATTACATTTTATATGCTTTTACCATGCATACATTTACAACGAAATTCGTTGTAAATGCATGAATGGTAAAAGCATGTTTTTTTTTTATGTTTGGGTAAGGTAAGTATGGGTATGGGGTTATATGTTTTGGGGCACTGGGGTATATGTTTTGGGGTGTTTGGGTATTTTAAGGGTTCAGATATAGTTTTGGTTTATGGGGTACAGGGGTAGTTTTAGGGCTTAGGGATAGGTATGAGTTTTGGGGTACAGGGGTATTTTTAGGGTTCAGGGCTAGGTTTGGGTTTTGGGGTACAGGGGTATTTTTAGGGTTCAGGGGTAGGTTTGGGTTTTGGGGTACAGGGGTATTTTTAGGGTTCAGGGCTAGGTTTGGGTTTTGGGGTACAGGGGTATTTTAGGGTTCAGGGGTAGGTTTGGGTTTTGGGGTACAGGGTTGTTTTATGGTTCAGGGCTAGGTTTGGGTTTTGGGGTACAGGGGTATTTTAAGGGTTCGGGCTAGGTTTGGGTTTTGGGGTACAGGGGTATTTTTAGGGTTCTGGGTTAGGTTTGGGGTACAGGGGTATTTTTAGGGTTCTGGGCTAGGTTTGGGGTACAGGGATATTTTTAGGGTTCAGGGGTAGGTGTGGGTTTTGAGGTAAAGGGGTATTTATAGGGTTCAGGGCTAGGTGTCGGTTTTTGGGTACAGGGGTATTTTTAGGGTTTAGGGATAGGTTTGGGTTTTGGGGTACAGGGTATATTTATAGGGTTAAAATGGGTTAGTGTTTAAGGGTGTTGGGGTATTTTAAGGAGTATGGGTGGGTTATGATTATGGGGTGCAGGGGTATTTAAAGGGAGCAGGGTGGACACCCGGAGCTGGAATGTACAGAACCTGGGAAGAAAAAAACAATGAAATATTGGGCACAACGTTAGCTTTTTTTCCGTATTCCCGCGCCCCGCACACGCCCACGCCCCCAGCACATACCCACAGCACACGATATGAGACATGGCATGAAGGGCGGAACGTACCACACACCCGCAGCGTTTGTCACGCCCCCAGCACACGCCCACAGCACAATGCAGACACGCCCACAAGGGACTACTTTGCTGCCCTTTCCAACGCTGTATTGGGGGTTGTGATTGGTGCTTTGGTTCCTGAGATTACCCGCCTCAAAGGTTTGGGCTCTCTCTTTATTATATTAGTATAGATAGAGAGAGCAATTTATGATAGAAAGGGTAGAAAAACGAAATTATTGGGACAATGTATCTGGGCTCCTTTAATAAAATGGCAAGAAAAAGAACATTAATGAAGGTTGGGGAAGAATTTAAGGATGATAATATTCTTCTTCAAGCGCTGTCGTAATTGTGTTTTTTTTTTTGGTTTCTTGTTTTTTTAATGTTTTGAAATATAATTCTGTGTTTTACGAAGTAGAGTGTAGATCGCTGATCACTAGTAAGATGTGGAGCTTTATTTTTTGTTCTTTTTATGCATGGCTGTTTCTTCACTTTGTCTGATGTACATATATGCTGATATGCTTGCGGGGTGGGGAAATTCTTTGAAAAACTCAATAAAGATATTAAAAAAAAAAAGAAATTATGAGTGTCAACACAGAGAATAAATAAAGAGTTCTACCATCTTGTTGAGACAGGTTATATATGCATACATATAATAGATGATATTAATTGAGCGTACCCCTACGATGCTACCCCTAACTGTGTCTAGGGTGTGAATGTATGGTCTGCCAAGAAACCCCCCATCTGGATGATCTAACCCCTTTACCTGGCGGGTAAGAGTGTATGACCCCCTTTTTGGTCACGAACTGGACACCCCTCCCGGAGATGTCAGTCTGCTGCAGGCAAAAGCTTCAACATGCAGGGACCATTAGAGATCAGCAGAAGTGTCTCCTCTGATTATGTTAGGAAACGAAAGGTTATATATAAAAAATGGCATCCTTTCCTCAGGTCCAGATTGTAATCAGGCAACCATTGTTTGTGTTCTACAGATGGCTGTGTCATCATATGGATGTAATAATAAAACACGTTTGTACTATGCATGTGAGAGGGGATGTATGACGTTACAACGCATGCTTTTACCACGCATGCTGTTACAACGCAAGTATTACAACGCAAACCTTTACAACGCATTACACTTGGGGGTGCTGGATAGTGAATAGTTTAATTTACTATTCCAACTCCAGTCCCCGTGGACACTAGGGAAGGTGTTGGATAGTAAATTAAAACTATTCCCTATCCTAGAGCGCCCCCCAGTGTAATGCGCTGTAAAAGTTTTCGTTGTAATACTTGCGTTGTAACAGCACTGCGTGGTAAAAGTTTCGTTGTAAAGGATGTTTCCCGTGAGAGGCCTTGCACTAAATGCCAATGCAGTGTGATAGGATTCTCACAAAGTGATCTGTGTCAGCAAGGTCAGTGTTTCTGGTAAACCAATCCAAGCATCATGAGTGCAAAATGTGTGGCAAATGTTGATGTGGCAAAGAGAAGGCAACTTTAGTAAAAAAACATTTGTGTGCATGCAAGAATGATACTAATTCCTACCGGTCCTAACTTAGGAACGTGACAGTTCACTGCCCTTCATTCAGTGACCATGTATGCTAGCTCCACTCCAAGCAGTTCTAGCTCCTGTGATCTGTGTTCACCTGTCCATGTTTGAATATAATGAGTTTGGACCACCACCTTCATCACCTCCCATTTTAACGCCTTGCATGCTCCCGTCGCCGTTGGCCGACGGGAGCACTACCTCCCTAGTGCTGCCATCGGCCAACGGCCAACGGAGCCCCGCCCACCCTTTAGAACACCCACACCGTGGCAAAAAAACAGCCGCGGTTAAGGCGTTAAGGCTCTTGAGGAGGCAGTATTCTCATTTCAGTCGGGTGGTCAGGGACTCTGGAGGGACACAAGCCTCGAGCTGCGAGGTGGAGGGTTGCCAGATCTGACTGGCTGGCCTAGGCCATCTATAATTCAGTTCCAGGATCAGTTACCTATAGTCAGGGATATCCTACCTCAGATATTTAATCTGTGTGGTGCTGTGGCATATCATCAAGGAGCATACCACCCTATTCAACCTTATATTGAGAGTCAAGTACCAGAGAATGTAAAGAGTAAATATGCAGGGTTGAATTTTGTACCCTCCATACATCTAAGAGAGACACCACTACTTTAAAACTTCACCAGTTGAGGTTGTCTATGTGCTAGGAAGGGGAGGATAGTTTCTATGCATGCATATATCCACAACGTTATCACAATCACTCTCAAACAACCAAAGGATATGTGCCCAGATATAAAGGTAATGTAGCAAGGAGCTACTGTTGTTGGACATGTCGTGCATATATATTTTACAGATAACAAGAGAGATTCCCATCTTGTCTACCCTCTAGAAGTAGGAACCTGCCCTCTGGGCCAAGAATTACTCGGTTAGCGTTAAATAGGACCCCTGCTCTTATCAGGCTCAAAACCAATAGACTGAACTTTAAGAGCTACACTCTTTCATGGGAATGAAAATTCTGCAATTGCCACAGAAAGAAGAAAGGGCTGTCTCTTAAAAAATGTGTGCACAGTATCCAAATAATGACGCCAGAAGTGGGCCTAAGTCTCAAGGACTTTAATTTGGTAATCAAATGTTAGAAACCTGGGAATGTATGCTGCTGCATATAGTTTCAAAGCCAAGCCAGTCTTACCTTAATAGACTGTTTAGCCATTCTATTTTTTGACTGGTAGGTTGAGCGTTGCCAGAGGATGTCACTCCTAAAAATGGGGCACAAGGAAGAACTCCTGTAGAGGAAGGGTACACATAACAGAAACTATGGCTAGAGGGGTAAGGACATCTAACTTTTTACACCAAGCAATACATATTCCAGAAACTCCTTGGATAGTTTAGATTTTAAAAAGCTTCAAAAGCTGCCCGTACAGATACCTACTACCTCTGATCGACCAGTTTTCACCCAAACTTCTTCAAATCTCACCAAGCCTCAACCCTAACAGAGCAAGGGGTTATGAAACACCTCCCAATTGAGCTTTACAATTTACCTAACTGAACAATACTAGTTTTCTAAGCAAATTTTCCTTGGTCATTAAGAAAACCAAAAATGTTCACCCAACCATAAACATTCATGATTTTAACATCTTTGAACGATGTCTTTCCAAATGGACACTATTTTTCATCTCGGTTCACTGACAAAATATTGACTGTCAAAGTATCCCCATACCAAAATAATAATATGACCAAAATATCAATGTCAAAAATAGTGTCATCATATACTTATAATGTTAAGTACAAAAATATTTAAAAAAATAATATCATGTAATGAATATCGTTGTATTAAATATTGGTTTTTAAATATATATAAATTAAAATAATAAATATTAAATATATTAAATAGTAACATTAGTTATAAGAATAAATACAATTAATATAATGTAAAGTTTTTTTATGCAAATAAAACAAAATAAATGTAATGTATATTTTATTAAATATAGCAAATAAACGTGATTAAAAAAAGTTAAACACATATATATATAACAACTAATAAATATATATTGACATATATCTACTAAAAACAATTATTAAACTAATATCTTTAATGCGTATTATAATTTCCAATTTTTTTAACTAATATAACATTTTCACAAATATATATGTATATATATAGGAGATGTGGGTACACCTGTAGATGCAATAGAGTTGCTCTCCTATGGTTCAGTACTGTAAAACAATAACAGAAGACATCTTGACTGTATTTTAAAAAACTCCTAAGAATATAACATTGTATGAACTTAGATATGTATTTTTTCCAAGTATAAGCAGGAAATCAGCCCATACAGGGCGAGACAACCAGTCCCAGAATAAATCATGGAGGCACTGTGGTTTTAAAAGAACTGTTAAGGGGATACACCCCATGATAGTAAGAATAGTGATCTAAAAACATAAAAGTTGAACCATGCAATGATGGGACCATCTTAATACTTGATGAATTCAATGTAATGAAGCATGCACATTAATAATGATATGTTTGCTCCTGTCATTGTTTTTAAATTTGCACTAGAGCACTTTATATTCGCCGTTATAATCAATGAAATATATGTGTAACACTACACTTCAAAATGGCCACCACGTTTACCAAGTCTACCATCATCTATGCTGTTGTAAAAATGCAATGCAAGGTGGGGTTTAAAATGGCGATCATTGTGATGCACAAACTGACACTGATGAAGCTCATAGCGAAACGCGTCTGTCAAGGGTGAAGGGGGTTTGAAATAAATATTTTTCAACTGGATATCTGTGTGCTTGCTGTTTATCGACCAAGACTGGTTGATTGTTCTGCTATATATATATATATATATATATATATATATATATATATATATATATATATATATATATATATATATACATATATATATATATATATATATATATATATATATATATATATATATATATATTCACTGAAAAAAACATAGGTTATAGACCATATATAGTTAGGAATTAGCATTTACAAAACCTTGAAAATTCACTGAAAAAAACCATAGGTTATAGACCATACATCGTTAGGAATTAGCATTTACAAAACCTTATTTTACTCACACAAAACCATTGAAATTCCATATATAGTTAGTTGCACTAACTATATATCGCGCACCCGCAATCCACTGCTGATGATGTCACATATTACATCATTCATGACATGGCCAGTGACATCACTGATGACATCACTGATGACATCTCAAATGACATCACTGATGACATGACTGATAACAACATCCAGTGATTTTTTGTTTCTGTAAAGTTTAAATATGTCTTACATATTGAAGATTGAGTGGATGTGTAAGTGTCTGGACGAAGGATTTAGTAGGTGCATGACTAACTGTATGAGTGAGTGATTAAATGTGTCTCACTGAGTGCATGGGTTAGTGACTAAACTGTCTTAATTTGTGCATCATTATGTCTGTTGTTCTGTAAACTGCTGCATGTGTTGATCAGTAGCTGTATGAGTAACTATATGGGTTATTGATTGATTTCCCAAGTATTTGTATGGGAGACTGAGTGTGTGTGTGGCTGGCTGGGAGGTGTGTGACTCTGTGCAGATCAATGTGTACTTGTATCAATGATTGTATAAGAAGGTAAGTATGTGTTGAAATGTAAGGTGCTCTATGTTTAACTGTATAGACAAGAAAATGGAAGTGTCATTGATTCTTTACATGACTGACTAGGTGAGTGAGTAACTCCATGGATGAGTGGCAGACTGTGAGTGTCTGTATAGGTGCATGAGTGCATATGATAGTGTTGTAAAGATGAGTGATTGTATGTATGAATGATTGTATGGGTGAATGAGTGAAGGTGTGTGTAGACGTAGGAATCAGTGAGTGCGTATGTAGTAACTAGTATTGGTGTGTCAATGGTTTCAAAAATTATACTCTGTATTTAACACTGGGTGAAACAGAGGTTATATTAAAATGTGAGGAGATGCATTGTATTGTCACATGAATGATATCATCAGTGATGTGGTCATTGATGTCAAATGAGATGTCATCAGTGATGTCATCAGTGATGTCATTTGAGATGTCATCAGTGATGTCACTGACCATGTCATGAATGATGTAATATGTGACATCATCAGCAGTGGATTGCGGGTGCGCGATATATAGTTAGTGCAACTAACTATATATGGAATTTCAATGGTTTTGTGTGAGTAAAATAAGGTTTTGTAAATGCTAATTCCTAACGATATATGGTCTATAACCTATGGTTTTTCAGTGAATTTTCAAGGTTTTGTAAATGCTAATTCCTAACTATATATGGTCTATAACCTATGATTTTTTCAGTGAATTTTCAAGGTTTTGTAAATGCTAATTCCTAACTATATATGGTCTATAACCTATCGTTTTTTCAGTGAATTCCAATGGTTTTTTAATAGCAAATATCATAAGCTGTCGAATGTCAAGGTTGCCCTTGAGGATGAGCCACACAAACAGGGGTTGCTGCACTCGTCGCCCCAGGAGGAAAAGTATCAGCATACCTCCAAGCCTTTAGACTCTGCCATACGCGTTTCGAGCCGTAAAAAGCTCTTGTTCACTGGCTCAAATGAATGACGGAAACAGGTGAGTATGGAACAGCTAATTTATTCAATTTTGAAGTCCCGCCCAAGTGGGCGTTTCGTAAGGCATTCTGGATAATATAGTCCGCTGGTATGCCTAATGACTCTGAACAAGTTCCTTCGTGCAAGTGCGCTGTTTCCGCATACACTGTTTAAATATAAGACCCGGTTGGGTAAAAGGCCTCGGCTGCACCGCTGGTTGATTGTTCTGCTATATATATATATATATATATATATTACCTACTGGCGGTCGCCAGTAGGTATATATAGTTAGGATTTTTTCTCTATGGGTTTTTTGAAAATTCTATGTCTAATAACTTTGGCGTTTGTGGACGGAATTGGCTGAAATTTTCAGGAAAATGGCACATTTTGTTTCTGAGCAGCCCCTGGAAATTTGGGGGGGGGTTCGTCAAGGGGGGGCCGAGAAAAAAGGGGGGTCCGAGAAAAAAGGGGGGTCCCAAAACGTGTTTTTAACATTGAGTTTTCCATAGGGCGGTTGGCCTCACTTTTAGGCCGAACGGCTGAATGGATTTCCACGAAACTTGGCAAAATTGTAGGGACTGGTAGCCCGATGTGCCTTTGCTAGGTCTCAATATATGTGCTTCAGTGGATTTTGAGAAATTAACGTTCAAAAAAAGATATATATCTGTAACAGCGGACCAGGCAGCGCTCCGGTTCGCGGACTTTACGCGTTACGGAGCTTTGTGAAGCGAAGCTGATTGGTTCTCCGGCGTCTGTAAACATTCCAAACAGTCCGTAGCGGCCGCCATCTTGTCTCTCGGTAGGATCGAGAGACAAGAGGAGGCCAAAGCGAAGGGGCAAATGACCATAAGGGGGCATAGTAGATCCTCCCTGACCCTCTAGGTTTGATGTGGAGGTTTTAAAAGGGCCCCGCGTGGCAAAAAAAATAAAATAATAATAATCGAACGGCTGAATGGATTTGCACGAAACTTGGCAAAATTGTAGGGACTGGTAGCCCGATGTGCCTTTGCTAGGTCTCAATATATGTGCTTCAGTGGATTTTGAGAAATGAACGTTCAAAAAAAGATATATATCTGTAACAGCGCTCCGCTTCGCGTACTTTTCGCGTTACGGAGCTTTGCGAAGCTGATTGGTTCTCCGGCGTCTGTAAACATTGCAAACAGTCTGTAGCGGCCGCCATCTTGTCTCTCGGTAGGATCGAGAGACAAGAGGAGGCCAAAGCGAAGGGGCAAATGACCATAAGGGGGCATAGTAGATCCTCCTTGACCTCTTAGGTTTGATGTGGAGGTTTTAAAAGGGCCCCGCGGGGCAAAAAAAAAATAATAATAATAATCGAACGGCTGAATGGATTTGCACGAAACTTGGCAAAATTGTAGGGACTGGCAGCTCGATGTGCCTTTGCTAGGTCTCAATGTATGTGCTTCAGTGGATTTTGAGAAATTAACGTTCAAAAAAAGATATATATCTGTAACAGCGCTCCGCTTCGCGTAGATAAAATTATCTCTGTATTACCTAGCTGTTGCTAACACCAGTTAGCGACCGCTAGTAGGAGATAGCGACCATCTTGGGCCCCACTTTGCATGTGAGTAATATTTATCACTAATGACATGCAAAGTGGGCATGCCAAGATGTTAGCGACTGGAAACAGTCGCTAACATCGCTATCTCCTATTACCAACTTTTGGAAATATTCGCGATAAGCGCGAATATCTCCAAAAGCTACCACCTGCCCTGAGCAGTTCTTAGCCATGTTATCCAATGGGAGGTGGATAACATGGCTAAGAGCATTAGCTCGGTAATGCATGAATATCGCTGAGTTTTCAGCGATATTAATGCATTGCGGTCGTTTTTTATCGTATTTGCGATAAACCTTGATAATAGCAAGGTTTATCTGCGATAATTTCTGACGATGCTTAGCGGTAAAAAATTCGTTGCTAAGCATCGTTAGGGATAAATATCGCTTAACTTTGGTAATATGCCCCAACGTCTGTTAACGTTCGATTCGAAGGAAATCAGGAAGTGTTGAAAAACATTGTCTGCGCCATCTTGCCTTTTTTCAAATGCCACACTTTTGTCGTGCACGGCAGTCATTTTAGATGCCTTGACCAGACCCACTCTCTGCACGCTGTCGATCCTTAGCATGGCTCCCCACCCTCGCAAGCATCTCCCCCAGGCAGTGGTTACCCCCGCTCTCTGTCTTATGCATGGGTAATAAACCTCCCTCCATCTGCGCTGCTCTTCCCTGAGAATCACACCCTGTGCCCGCCCGACACCTCCCTTTCGCCCTATTCACTACCGCACCCTCTGACACTTCTTTTCCTCTGTGTCCGATTGTCCAGGCCGGTCCTAGGCTATCAGCTAGCCCTGCAGATGTAGTTTATGGCCCCAGCTGTAATGAATCACCCCTCTTCAAAGGAGTTATAGTAGATCAAGGCCCACACTCGATGAGATCCGTCACAGCAGACGCGTTCCTATTATCTGAAAACCATCCTGTATTGTGATTGGGGAGGGGACCGAGCCTGAAGCGGAAGATTCCAGGGATGACTCTTTGTACATCAAAGATTTTACAATTATGTGTCACATTAAAAATATATAGCACTCCAACAAAGTAGTAAGATTATAAAACTTTAATAACTTATAAATATATACAACAAAACAAAAACAGTAATAACATATAAACATTTTTAGGGAAAAACAACGAAGTAGCGGTCGGCTGTGCGAATAGTCCCAACGCAGCACAACGTCCAGATTTCTGGACGGCACCCAGGTGATGTTGCCTGGGTGCCGCACTGATTTCGGCATCCGGCGTGGGGCGTCGCGGGGGGTGGGTCATCAGTAGCAAACTGTTGTGCGAATAGTTCAAAGGCAGCAGAACGATGGCACCAAGGTGATGTCCAGTAAGTTGCCGCACTGGTTTTGGTATCCTACAATGCTGCTCCGAATAACGGCGTGGGGCGCCCCAGGGGGGGGGGGAGGCGGCATGAACGGGCCTCTCCAGGTGGAGTCTCGTCTGTTGTAGTGGGGCGCCCCTTTACCGTTTCAGTTGCCATTCCGTCCGCTTTTGGTCCACTGTGTCAAAAGCCGCAATTCAGCTGAGTTGCGCCCACTCTTGCGGTGCAGCGATAGGCGGCTGTCACAGGACTCTCAAAATGGCGGCAGGCTGTTTCCTTTTTGGGCCAGGTCCACTGAAATGGCCCTGGGACACCTTGGAAATCGGACGCTTGTCTGCTAGGTCTTGGACCCCATTCTCGAAAGCGTCCCCTCCGCCTTGAGGATTCATCAAACGTTTTGGGGGCCCCCGACTCCTGCAGGCTTCTGGTGGGGAGCGGCTGCCATGATTGCTCGCGGAATGACCACGACGATGTGCGAATAGGCCGAAGGCAACACAACGCGCCAAGATCCGGATGGCACCGAGGTGGTGTCCAGCAAGTTGCGGCACTGGTGTGGCCATCCTACAATGGTAAAAGTCGGCGTGGGGCGCCCTGTTGGCCTGTGAGATGGTGTCAGTAGCGGACTGATGTGCGAATGGGGCCAAAGGCAGCGCAACAATATTTTCTGACTAGAAGACACCACAAGGCGCTGAGATGCCAAGATCCGGATGGCACCGAGGTGATGTCTAGCAAGTTGCTGTACTGGTGTGGCCATCCTACAATGCTGAAACTCGGCGTGGGGCGCCCCATTAGCCTGTGAGATGGCGTCAGTAGCGGACCGATGCGCGAATGGGGCCAAAGGCAGCGCAACAATATTTTCTGAAGAGAAGACACCACAAGGCGCTGAGATTCGGTTACCACCGAGGTGATGTCTAGCAAGTTGCCGCACTGGTGTGGCCATCCTACAATACTGCTCCGAATAACGGCGTGGGGTGCCCGAAGGGGGGGGGGAGGCGGCGTGAACGGGCCTTCCTAGGTGGAGGCTCGTCTGCTGTAGTGGGGCGCCCATTTACCGTTTCAGTTGCCATTCAGCTGAGTTTCGGCTGCTCTTGATGCTACAGCGACAGGCGGCTGCAACAGGACTCTCAAAATGGCGGCCTGTTCTTTGGATTTGGGCCTGGTCCACTAAAATGGCCCTGGGACACCTTAGAACTCGGACGCTCGATTTTATTTTCCTTTCCTGTACATGCAAAAAAAGGTAAATGCCCGGTACGTTACACACTTCATCTGCCACGATGTACTCTCCAGAGGAACCGAAAAAAAATATAGTTATGGTAACTATACCATGCATCGTCATATGGAGAGGTGGCACCAATTAATTATAGTGCTGCATAAAAGAGAGATTTGGAGGAGAACCCCCGACCTGCCAGTACATTCATCAAAGAAGTGGCACTGACAGCATCAGAGGCAAGGGAAACGGTCCCAAATATTTAGAAGAACTTTGGAAAGATTAAAATGACATGTTTAGATTGTGGCAAATTAATTTCATGTGGACAGATGAGTGTTACTCTAATAAATACAGCATATGAACATCATCATAGTCGATGGTTGCTAGAGACATTTTGACTATATCCTGGACCTGCCCGTCCTCGCCCAAAATGGCGCCGGAATAAATGGGACTCGTAACTCCTTGTTGTGTACTGGTTGCAGAACCTTGAAATCACGAGATACGTATGCAGTTTTGAAGCACATGGCGGGCGGGGACGAGAATTGATTGAATATTTCGACATCCCTATTGATATTAAGTTCTGATGTGTTATTGATTACTGTACTATTGAAAGTTCGAATTAACGTCACCCATGGTACTTGCCCGCAAATGTATATCTAGATAATTTTATTGTAACTGGCCCTGTCGTATTTTAATTATAAAATGTACGTCCACCAATTCCGCAACTGTTAGACACCTTAGTTCTTGCAACCTAATGGCCCGCCCGTTACGTTCCTCTACAGTGTAAATGTTTACTCATCATATACGATTACAGTTTGCTCTGTGGCCGGCCCACGTGGTTATAGGCTCGTATTTGTATAATGAAATTTTCACAATAAAGGTTTTTAAAAGAAAACATGGTAGTAGTATATACATTGGTAAAGTTTTTAATAATAGTCACGGTTTTAGAATCATTAAAAGGCAAGTGAAATAAAGCAGACCAATTACATGAAGGGTAAAAGGTATAATACGCAGGAACGCAGTAAAGATAAATGGTCAAGGGCTGTTGTGTTTTCTACTCCTGCAACATAAAGTGATCGATAAGAATCTCATATTCAGGCGTATCGGCGACTAAGACAGCAGGTCGACCCTCTTTTGCTCAACGGCTCCGTCATGGGACGAAGAAACGCTCTTTTTCTCGAAAAAAGAATATATTTTACTTGCAGGACAGTTGTAAATTTTCCGGGAAAGTACATTAGCCTGGAACATTATAACATATATTTAAGAAAAAATAATGTTCGGAAGTAATAAAAAGCGTAATTTTTAGGTCATATGACCAAGCCTTTCATCATTAGAATAAGAAAAGTAAAATGAACCAATGAAAAGTTTTATTAACAAGTCACATGACTTGTTATGCTTACGTTACGCGCTGCGCGTCGCGCCCCGGATGACTTCCGGATGCGCTAACGCGGCGCGTCATATGACGCATTACGCGACAACGCAGGTCCAGAATATAGTCAAAATGTCGCCACCAACCAGCGGTCGGAACACAACCCCTTTCAGCAGGCTAAATAGTTCTGTTAAATGACAACAGAAGGGACAGGCAACAAGAACCATCAGTCAAAGAGGGGAGGGCTAGTTCTTCTCTACCGGGTTACATTGGGGCGCTACCGGAACTGATCGAATTGGTAGTCTACAGTGTTTCTGGATGTTTCAGACTGAAGCTGGGATTAGCATGAGAGCACCACCATTTCGTAGCTCCGTTGTGGCCATTCCGCAACCAATCATGGCAGCCGCTCTTTATCGTTATTTTGGGCGGGGTGGGTGGCGGAGCCGAGCTGTTTTGCAGCCATCATTGTGTGGAGTTCAGTTCATCTCACTAGTTTCGTATTTGTCATGAGGGGTTGTTCCTAATGTTTCTATTTTAGCGAGGTCAAAAAGAGATCCCATTAGTGGCCTACTGATTTTGCTCGATTCCTTTTGTTTTTTTACACGATTTTTCGTTATCTGCAAAGACTAAACAGAGTATTGCGACTCTGTGTTTGTTTGTAAATAGAGAATGAACCAAAGAGAACCAATTCTAAAACAGTAAATGCTTGGATAACAATCAATCAAATGGAGAGAGAAGCAGGCACGACGTATTACAACGGGGGCAAAGGCCTGCGTTAACTACCTTTCACTATCTGCAAAGAGAGAGTACTCCTAATAGAAATGAGGGGGGGGGGCAGCATTCAAAGCAGATCAGTGTGCATAAACACGAAAATGTTTTACTTACCACGTACTTGACATTCGACAGCTTATGATATTTGCTATTAAAAAACCATTGAAATTCACTGAAAAAACCATAGGTTATAGACCATATATAGTTAGGAATTAGCATTTACAAAACCTTGAAAATTCACTGAAAAAACCATAGGTTATAGACCATATATAGTTAGGAATTAGCATTTACAAAACCTTGAAAATTCACTGAAAAACCATAGGTTATAGACCATATATCGTTAGGAATTAGCATTTACAAAACCTTATTTTACTCACACAAAACCATTGAAATTCCATATATAGTTAGTTGCACTAACTATATATCGCGCACCCGCAATCCACTGCTGATGATGTCACATATTACATCATTCATGACATGGTCAGTGACATCACTGATGACATCACTGATGACATCTCAAATGACATCACTGATGACATCACTGATGACATCTCATTTGACATCAATGACCACATCACTGATGATATCATTCATGTGACAATACAATGCATCTCCTCACATTTTAATATAACCTCTGTTTCACCCAGTGTTAAATACAGAGTATAATTTTTGAAACCATTGACACACCAATACTAGTTACTACATACGCACTCACTGATTCCTACGTCTACACACACCTTCACTCATTCACCCATACAATCATTCATACATACAATCACTCATCTTTACAACACTATCATATGCACTCATACACCTATACAGACACTCACAGTCTGCCACTCATCCATGGAGTTACTCACTCACCTAGTCAGTCATGTAAAGAATCAATGACACTTCCATTTTCTTGTCTATACAGTTAAACATAGAGCACCTTACATTTTCAAACATATACTAACACATACTTACCTTCTTATACAATCATTGATACAAGTACACATTGATCTGCACAGAGTCACACACCTCCCAGCCAGCCACACACACACTCAGTCTCCCATACAAATACTTGGGCAATCAATCAATAACCCATATAGTTACTCATACAGCTACTGATCAACACATGCAGCAGTTTACAGAACAACAGACATAATGATGCACAAATTAAGACAGTTTAGTCACTAACCCATGCACTCAGTGAGACACATTTAATCACTCACTCATACAGTTAGTCATGCACCTACTAAATCCTTCGTCCAGACACTTACACATCCACTCAATCTTCAATATGTAAGACATATTTAAACTTTACAGAAACAAAAAATCACTGGATGTTGTTATCAGTCATGTCATCAGTGATGTCATTTGAGATGTCATCAGTGATGTCATCAGTGATGTCACTGACCATGTCATGAATGATGTAATATGTGACATCATCAGCAGTGGATTGCGGGTGCGCGATATATAGTTAGTGCAACTAACTATATATGGAATTTCAATGGTTTTGTGTGAGTAAAATAAGGTTTTGTAAATGCTAATTCCTAACGATATATGGTCTATAACCTATGGTTTTTTCAGTGAATTTTCAAGGTTTTGTAAATGCTAATTCCTAACTATATATGGTCTATAACCTATGGTTTTTTCAGTGAATATATATATATATATATATATATATATATATATATATATATATATATATATATATATATATAAACAATATAAAATAAATTATAAAATATAAAATGTAATACTTCCACCATTCCCACTACAACATACAAACTATGCAAACTATTATAGTAAATATATAAAAATGTACTACTTTCACTTCACACAGCGCAAAAATGATAAAACTGGGTAAAATGTATAAATCTCCCTCCTGTAAATGTAACAGTAGTGAAGGGGCTGGATTGTAGAGGGGTAAAATGAACTCTTCCCACTCCAGTAAGTAGAGCAGTATGGAAAATATTGGACTATGGAGGGGTTACATTTACTACCCCCAATCCAGTCTGTGCAACAGTAGGGAAAATACTTCACTTCAGACACATCCCATATTTGAACGACCCTATTAATTTATAACAGATCTAAAAAATTGTATCTGAACATTATTAATTAACCACAACAATTATATATATAAAATAAAAGACAAACAATTTACATGAATATTAAACATTTTAATAATTAATTATCAATTTCAAAACTTTGTCATTTATTCATTAATTAGTTATCTTCCCACACTTTACTTCCACAAACCTAGCAGCCCACACTTAAAATATAATACGTGTTGGATTACTATTCCCTCTCCAATTAGTGTTGGATTGTGAAGGGATAACATTGACTATTCCCACTCCAGTCAGTACAACAGTTAGGGAAAGTGTAGGATTGCAGAGTGGTAAAATGTACTATTCCCATTCCTGTCATTACAACAGTACGACCGACATCAAAATCTGGGCCTAAATATTGATTCATTAAAATGAATGAACTTCCGACCCCTTTAAACCCCACAACCCATACCTAAAATTGTAATTTTAAAAATGTAATTACACAATTAATATAATTAATTATCAGTCAATTAATAATAATTAGCAACTATTTTTTAATTAATTAAAAATAAATTGCTTCCCACCCTTTACCCCTATAAACCCCACAGCCTGCCCAATAAAAAAGTACATCAAAAATATTAATTGCACAATAACATAATTAATTATTAATTAAATAAATAATATTAGCTAACAAATAATCATTAATGTATCATAATGAAATTACTTCCCACCCTGTACCCCTATAAACGCACAACCTGGTACGGCACTAAAAATCACAAAAATTAATTACAATAAATGTAATAACTACTAAAAATGTAATAACTATATTAAAAAGATAAACAATAATTATACAAAAACTTTATGTCATATACACTTAAAATATGTACCAAAATACATAACAATAATTTAAAAAACGATATTTTAAACAACTGCATTCTTCCAAACGATATTAATGACTTCAGTATTTAAAAAATCGATATTACTTACCTTACAGTCGACATTCTTGTGAACAATATTCTTGCTGAAGACATTTCTATATAATGATATTTTGGACACAATATTTTGGTTTGGCAATATTTTTTTTCGATAGTCTGAATGCCTTCAGAGATCTCAGGAAGGTCCTTCTATTACTGTAACTGGGCCAAACTATCATCATCCTCATGATCACTTCATAATTCACTCCACAATCAAAAAGGAAACACTTCCTAATCCAGTTCCCCTATTCAAATATATGCCAAACAAGCATGGATATTTAGGAATAGATATGCTGGTTTTCTGTAGAGCGTTAAGATTAAACACAATGGCCCTCATTATGATTTCGGTGAGAGAACCTCCTGATCATAGGTCGACGGTTCCGCATACCAAATTAGGATGCAACTGCAAATGGCGTGGTTACAAACTCCCATTTTTCAGTGGAAGCTTGTGCAGCGGGCCGAAAACGCCTCCGGCCCAAGCTCACATTTAAAAATGGAGGTTTTTGCACATACCTGCACCATGTGGCAGGCACTCACATGGTGCAGGCATGTGAAGGGGGCACCTAGGGCTACGACCGGAGAGCTATGTAGGAAGGGGCCCCTGCTAGGGCCCCCAAAGGTACTTTCTGACAGCAGTTCCATGTCAGAAAGGCCTACATGGAACTGCTGTTGGAAAGTGCCATCATAATCCCGATGGCGGAAATGCTGTTGTTTAGGGATTATGAGGCCCTTCCGACTGGCCAACGGTCTCCTTGAGCCCCTTGGAACACAGTCGGATGATCTACTTCTATTTTCCAGTGGGAACTTGTGCAGGGGGCCGAAACCGCCTGGAGCACAAGCTGCCATTGAAAAATTGAAGTTTTTGCACATCCCTGCTCCGTGTGGCAGGCACCGCACACAGTGCAGGGATGTGAATGGGGCACCATAGGTGCCCCCTGGGGCCACAACTGGAGAGCCAGGAGGGAGGAAATCCCTGCTAGGGGCCACCAAAGGCACTTTCCAACATGGAACTGCTGTTGGAAAATGCCATCATGATCCAGACGGTGGAAATGCTGTCTGTTAGGTATTATGATGAGGCCCTCCCGACTGTCTGACGTGCTCCTTGAGCTCGTCAGAACCCAGTCGGATTAACCGGCTGATTTAAACTCCAATCGGCATCTTTTTAATACGGCGGTCTGAGTTTAAACCTTAGATGTTGGTTGGAAAGCTTTCTGACCAACATCCCAAAAAATTGCCCATTGTGCATAATTGTATTGCCTATACTTGGATACAGGTACTTCAGCAAAAGGAATAAAGCATGGTAATCAAGTAAATGAACTAGAAACACTTCCACTATTTATTTAAAAAAGGTTACTCTTTTGACAGATTATTTGTGAATTGGATGTGTATGTGCTTTTTCTCACACACATCTAATTCACAAGAATTCTGTTGAAAGACCACCTCTGTTCTCCCATATTGTGTGGGAGATGCATTAACCATTTTGGAATGAATAGTGACTGTGCTTCTACTTCATTTATCCAATTCCCATCCCGTTTGGGGAACAACATGTATGAGTGATAAACTGAGAAACTTATGATATCTATACTAAAGAGAGAGAACAATCATGATTCACATTGTGTTTACTCTTGAGGCTCAATAAGATGATTTAGCCTTCAGAAAGGGGGTTGTTTATGAAACAAGTGCTAGCTGTAGAAATCCATATTAAAAATGTGAAATATGTGGATGCATTACAAGAATGAGAATTTGTTCAACTTGGCATGGTCCTTTAATCGAGGTAAGTGGGGCTTGTTGCAAATGTTCCCAGAAGGATAGACTTTGTCAAATTTACTGGGCAGACATGTAACCAGTGCAATTTGTGGTTTTGGATTGCTGCTAGTTGAAATATTTAAGGAACATTTTCTCCACCCATCCTCAATCACCTGTGAATATTCAATCGCAAGTGTATGCAGTTATCTAAATACTTAAGTGCAGTCCTTATTTTGTGTGTAAAAGTATGAGAAGTGCGTGATAGCAATGAGCACTTATGTTACTAATATGCAATAAGCTTGAGTGATTAAACTTTAGATCTCTTTTCTATCGTTTTGTGTTAGGTATCAAATTGATGTATATCGTTTGATGTATAAAACAAGAAAAAGTTTCCATATTCCACATCATCTGCTCATTGTGGCATATTTGCTCTCTGCAAGGAGTCTCAAATGTGTGATTCTTCCTCGCATTGAGAATTGCTCATTGGAAAGATATATACATCATCTAAAAGGATCTACATTAAAACTCTGGTGGAACCTCTAGAAGCCTTTTGGGATTTGTCTCTCTACCATTGGATTTGCATTCAAGCTCAACATCAACCAATGAACGACAACATAGTTGAGGAGTCACACTCCTGACATCTTCTAGATTACAGCGGTTGGCACCTCCACACCAGGGTATTTCAAGTTAAAAAATAACCTAGATTTATTTGCATAATGTTTTATCAAGTAATTTCCCCAGATCTTCAGTTGGAGCCCAGACCCATTGCCACTGTGTAGGTAGGAGCTGATTTCCCCCATTATAGGTTTAAAGGCCTTCCTTATGATTTTGTTCCATTAGGTGTCTGGATTGTTTTGTCATAAGGAAGCATCATTGCTGTTTTTGCTCTTAATGACTGCACTGCGTTCTTGAAGTAATCACCTGTTAATTTCTCAGTACGGGAAATGCTATTTTTTTTTTACCTTGAGTACTATTTAGAGTAACTCAAAATAAGTACTACAGTACTAGCCTGGATGTTTTTAGGAAAATCAGGACACTCCTTTACGGAGCAAGTTTGGAAAATCTGACTCAAACGAACACACGTTTGATATAATAGCTATGCACACAAAAAATGTTTCCCTGCTTCTACGTTTTCTAGTAACCTTCACGCCTCACCTCGGAGAATGTCTTCTGCAATGATGTGTTTGTCACCAAGTACCACGTGTCCTCACCATGACGCAGGATGTACTTCACACACTGCATTGTAATGTGTGTAATAATCTACAAAAAGCACGACAAACCAAAACACGGTAGATTTAATCGGTTTAGCCCTCACGTGTCCTTTGAGTAAATACCTTAAAGAATAAAGAAATAACCGAAGCCAAATGAAGCAAAATAGATGCCCGCGAGCCCTATCTTTCCTGCCACCAGAGATAGGAGAATGGGAAATAGACATTTGTCATGTCGCCTGCCCTTTAAGTGAGGTTGAAGGTAGGCGCACATCTGGTGCTCCCATTTTGCGCTTTGCCAGCATCACAAAGTCACCAGCTAATTTGTCAAGTGAGACAGTATCTGTTTAGCAGACGCTAGGGACAGAAATAGATGTGGTGCAGAGGATTCGACTGTAAGGGTGTTTGGATGGAGGATATCTTCCCGTGCTCCCTGCGGAATACTTGTCCTTGTCCACCAGGTGTTATTGATTGTGTGCGTCCATGCACAAGGTTCCTAAGCACTGCTTTCCTTTTTGTGAGTCTCTGATTACAGTGGAAACCTCTGAACTCCATCAACAGCGGGACTTTGATGTAAGGACAATTTAGTTCTACTTATGTATTTGTCTTTGGACACAAAGAAAGATGTACACAAAAAAAGATGTACCTCTGTACACAGAAAACGCAAAATATTTGTGAGAATGGGAGAGGCTTACAAAGATGGAAGGTTATATGCAAAAAGCTAACTGCTGACCCTCTCTGCCCAAGTCGTTATTCTACTGCTGACTACTGAATGTTGGTTGTGGCAGCATATTGTATCTCTCTGGCTGTTTTCATTATCTCAGATTTTAGTTCTGCTTATGATGGTAGATATTATGTTTACAGTAAATCTGGGCTAAACTAGCATCATTTTTAGGACCACTTAACAACGGATCTCTCCAACATCAGAAATTGCAATACTTGCCTATTCAAATGTAATCCCAATAGGCATGGAACCATAGAAGGATGCATGCTGGTGTCTGGATCATTCCTGGAGAGGGAGGAACATTTTTTAGATCCTCCCAGATCTAATATTAGAGCAGGCAGGGTTGGCGAGGATGATGTGGCCAGTTCTTGACTGCAATGGGGTACTCTCTGAGGAAGTCCATGTTCCCTAATGGTATGCCTTCAACTTTTTTTCGGTACTGTCCTATATTACCCCAATTCAGATAGGAGGAGTGAGCCATGATTGTGATGTAGAGCAGGGTTGTCCAAAGTTGCCGGATCCATGCCAGATTTTTAGCATATCCCTATTTAGGTAAACGTAGTTCTCTTAAAATCTGGCATGGATCTGGCACTCCAGGAATAACTTTGGAGAACTCCGATTTAGAGGAACGCCGGCAATAGAGACATAGTCATTGGACTGAATCATACACTTATGTGAGAATAGGATGCTGTATGTCTTCTTAAACTTTGAGCACTGTGTATCTTCGACTCCATCGTGAACTCGTTTGTCTCTCCTATGAAACGAACAGCATGGTGGATGTGATATGATGAGTGGGGGAAGAATTCATTACTTGCACATGATAGCAGATTACCTAGAATTGAGAGGATCATTGCTTCAGACTGCCTTTTGTGACTTCTTGGGAGTAGGCCTGTGAAACTGTGACATTTGCATTGTTCTAGGAGTACTCACATATGGAAGATTTTACACATCTGTAAATGTAATCCTGATACATTTATGTATAAGTATTACACAAAAGCGAAGTCTTTCTTGATGTTACTCCATGTGGAATAACCTCTTTACCTACAACCCAACAATTTTGTTGGTGTTCCCTCTACTTTTTTGAACTGGATTCTGAATTATTGCTGCCGGGATCGAAGTTAATCCCTAACCACACAAAGTGGGCAGTGTTACTTCCAACGGTTTATGAAAGCACACAAGGCTGAATGTTTGTGGGTGTGTGTCTATAAAGGCTGCCCGTGGTACACCCATGTGCAACCCCAGAAGCCAAATCTAATGCAAAGTAAAATGTTGCCATACTGGAGCAATTAGAAACATAAACTCACATGTTGCTATAATAGATATGAACTTACCCTTTTGAAATGTGGTAAAGTATGGTATTTGATAATTCAAGCTCAATTTAAGTGTATTAATCCCTTTGTGAATTGAGCTTGGCATGTGGGGGGGGGGGGGTCTCCACTTTATAGGATGTTCTCTCTGGCTTTCTCCAGTTTTTCTCATCTCATCCTGATTTGTCGCTTCCTACTTCTTTGCTCTTCTGATTGAGCATGCTTCTTCTCTAACCAGTTAGCAAGATGTCTAATGTCAGCAATCTAGAAAGCACTATTTGTGCAAGGTGATTCATTAGCAATTTCGGATAGATCATTCAAGTCACAAGGCTCCTTCTTCTTCCTTCTTTATCCATGATGGTCGTTATTGGTGTGCAATGAAACATCAGTGAAGAAGCTTCTTCCCACAGAGTCCCAGCTTGGTTCTGCTCTCTGTTTATGTCAAAAGTTGCTCTAAAGTGAACAAAAAAGTGATGGCTGGAATGTTTGAATTAATCTCAGCCACTGGTAATTACCCAAAGCTGCATCCATGCCCATCATTATTTTTGCAAATAATGCCACTTCAGCTTGGATGCTGCCATATGTAAATCTGTTTTGACCCTGCTCCAATCAGAACAGTCCACTCCCAGTTCTTAACACTGTTCCTGCGGCCTGCTCTCCAATAATGGACACCATATTCCAGACAGGGCCTCACAGGTATGTGTGTCTAAGGCATCAGCTATGTCTTATGGGGATTCTACAATCTAGAGCACGGTTCTCCCAAGTCAGTCCTGGACGGCCAGATCCATGCCACATTTTTGAGATAACTACATGTATCTAAATGAGAATATGCTAGAATTCTGGCATGGATCCTGCCTTCCAGGACCAACTTTGGAGAAACCTGCTCTCGAGACCTCTTGACAGGTGAAGATAAAGGCATTATAATTTAATCTTTCTAGTTGGTTAATTGTTATTAGCATTTATTTTACAATCTTCAATTGACCCAACCAGATGAACGCTAGGAGGAAAATAATACAAAATGGTATGTGGCTTAGTGAGCATTTGCCACATAACAAACCCTATGGTTGTATCTACAATTCTACAGAGCGCCTGAGTTGTAGAGTTGAATTTAAGTTTGCATTCACATGATGTGAATTTATATTGAAAAACTGATATAGGGTTTAGGTTAAGGATCTGTGGGTGTCACCAAATTAACTGAATGTGTTTATTTTATTTTCAATATTTTCCACTTATGTTTGTTAGATCAGCAGAAATGGATATAATTTCTCTCCAAATGCCATCTATCGCAACAGAGATATGTTTAAGTAGCTCAATATTTAGTGTAAAGTCATTATAAATGAAATTGGAAGGCTTGTTGATGGGTTAGTGACTGCATCAAGGTTATTTGTAATATTTAAGAAGACAAAAAAGTTTGGAGAATCAATTCTGGCACATTGGATAATCCCAATTTCTTGTTATTTTGATTTCCTGATCTAGCAGGTTTTCTCCCTGTTCATTGTTTCCATTTTCCAAGAGATCCTGCGGGGAAGAATTGGGAGAAGAGTCTATCTAACCCCTGGGGAAGGAGGTGAGATACACAAAGGGTACCTTGGAATAGCACAGAGAGGGTTGTGTCATCAGTGTTTGTAAGGCCAGATGAAGGAGGGATTACAAGAAATGATCTTTCCTTTGTTGCAAGAAATCATCTCATTGTGATGCGCGTCACGGTGCAAGGCTGATACTATCTCTATTTTGAGCTTCATCTCCTTCATTAGCAGGACTAAAGGGTTCATTCTCCCTCCACATCATTCTTCTGTAGCCTACCAGCCTACCAAACTCAGACCAAGCAGGACAACCATTTAATGGTTGGCGACTCATAGTCTTGTCATCCTTTATTTGCATGTCTTCTCTGGGCCTCCTTATTAGCACCCCGTCAGCAAGGAATGAGTGCAATGTGTGATAAAGAATCAGTCTGGCTTGGATTAAACCAGGCAAGATGGAAATGCCTGGACCTGAAATCTCACCTGTGACAGAACCAAGGCAATTAGTGAAAAGTTGTATAATACCAATCTAAAGAATATGCACTTCTATGGAAGGAAATTAAATTAATACAGAGCCCAAAATACAAAACCTATGGAGACAGCTCATCTTTAATCATAAATCCAGCAGGAATAAGGCAATTGGGGAAAATGCACATGAAGCTCTTTAATAATATACAACATTATGATGAATGCACACAGTAGGGAAAATCTGAAGTGCTCGAGTAAGTGCCATTGGCACATGGAGTTAGGGTGGTTAATTGAGAAGTAGCAGTAATGACAAAAAAAAATATTACAGATATGAAGCGAAATATGGAGTGATTAAAAAAGTGTTGGCATTACGAGCAGCAATTGCTGGAGTAATTACTATTGCTCCTAAATGTCCCACAAGAACGCAGGATTAGATAAATTACATGATACACTACTTATCTTTAAAAACCATACATAATAGCAGCAGATTTCTGGATTGCTGAAGGGTGAGTCTCTGAAATATATTAAGTAATCCCAGCTAAAATACTATCCAAGGTAATAGTCTGGTTGAGGTATGTAGCTAATTTAAACCTTTTAAATATTGAAGGGGTAAGACTTTTTTTTAAAATCTTAAATCCACTCATCATTAATTGAGGGATGAGAGATAAAGTATATCAACAATGACACTGAGCAGACTACCCTCGAGAAAAGACCACAACAGTACACTATTGATGGAAAGCTTTTATCAAATATAGTTTTTCGAAAGATATGAAAGAAAATGAGTGAAAATACTTTTAAACAAAGATTCAAATCAAAAGAGCAGGGCAAACGTAAAATACATGCATGACATAAACACTACTTTCTAACATGCTAAAAAACAGTTGAATAATGTGTTCTATCAAAATATTGCCTCAAGTATAGTCATTTGTGAATGGGGAGAAATTGACCCAAATATATATAAGGAACAAATTGATGGTAAAGTTATATTAACCAACAGTGGGGGTGAAATTCTATGTTTTCTTTATAAAAAATAGATTGGACCAAATTTCAGAAATTTACAAATAAATGCTGAGTTTCAGGGGGCATTAAATGTTTGACTGTAAGGTCTCCAAAATGCTAGATCAAGTCTCAACCTGACCTGCAACTACTTGAGTATAAAACCTATAGTCCTCCAACATTGTTGAGAATATGCCAGGTAGGCCATCATGACATGGCAACATGCTTAGTTTTTCATAATTTGTACAAAAAACCCCCCAAAATAGGTATTTATTCCTACAAAAAGGAGGTCTGTATAGCTATGTTTTTAGCAGTTTCCTGAACTGTATGGAGATTTAGTCAGTATGCAAGAGTCTAGGGTCTTGTATATCCTGAGATTTTCCACTATGTTTCAGTTTCTTGAATAACCACTTAGTGATCTGATGGACAGATATTGAGTGAAGGGATCTAATTGGGGTGTAGTTTATTAAGAGGTTTGGTACATATGCAGCGCTTTGCCCCAGTATGCTTCTTGGACAGTGCATCAGATTGCAAGAGGTCTTTAGTCTGTTTTTAAAATGCCGAGAACATATTCACCATGTTACCTTGGAAAAACATTATCAATAATGGTAAAAGACAAAGCACATGATTCACAATGCCATTTATAAAGAGTCAGAAATGTACTGCACGTTTGGTCATACATTTGGTAAAACAAGGTGATGTCCTTTTTGGCAGAGTGCAATGTTGTGGTTTGCTTCTGTAGACCATTGATGAGTCATATTGCATAGTATGCTCTTCAGTGGAGGCAATTGTAGTCATGGATTCCTTCTGATAGGATATTACCAACATTTAGATGAATGAGGACCAAAGCTTCCATTGTGGTTTTATGGTAAGCTTTGGGAATTGATGCTTTTTCTGTTGTAGAATGCCAGCAAGAATCTGGATGTCTGAGGTTTCTTGAGGACGTGCTTTATGAATTTTCTTTTGATGAAGAATACAAGAGATTTTGTATTTGCTATGAGTTTTGGGGTTAATCGGTTCAGGTTTACTACAAATGGCCACTCTTGAGTTTGGGCTGATTAGGGGTTGTTGGTGAAGAGGAAAAATTGTTCTTGATAAAGTTCAATTTCAAGTGGTCACTTTAAATGCATATATATATCGATCTGAGGCCATCTTTGATCTGCATTTACTGACTCTCCTGTAGTTTTGAATCCGTGAATGGGAAGTACTCCAAGAGGCTCCATGTATAGGTTGGGAATCAAAGGAAAGAAGATGGTTTCTTGTGGCACTCCCCATACTACTTGTAGTTACTAGGATCCTGAGGTGTACACCTAGAAACACTGAGCGGTATAATAAAACACCATCAAATACCATGTTTGTTGATGAGTTTTTTATCAAGACATGATTCTTTTGGTTTTGAAAACAACTCCATGATCAAAGATGGCAAAAGGAAATAGTCAATGTTGTCTGTGATCTCAGTGGTTGTCGTCTCTCTACTGCAGTGTGGCCTGGTTGATCATTTAGTAGAAGTGCATTGTGTGGATGTATTTTTGTATTTTGGATAACAACAGTTTTTCTATTAAAAGCCTGAGTAAGGGTTGATGATTGATAGGTTCATAAGTTGTGATGCCAACACATTTGGGGCCAGATCTACGACCATGTCATTTTGCGAGTCTCAAATTGCGCTCAATTGCGAGTCACAATTTGCGACTGGCAAAATGACATGTACAACAGTGTCAGAGACACTATTTGCGATTCTCAAAGGGGTGGCAAATTACATGCCTCATCAATATTCATGAGGCACTCGCAATTTGCAACCCCATTGATAACGGCTGACCCTCCCAGGTATGGTGGCCTGTTGGGCTCAGCAGATCTCCATGTCTGGAACTGCTTTTAAATAAAGCATTTTTTTAAAAATACATCCCGTTTTCATAAAGGAAAACGGAATGCATATTTTTAAAAAAAGAAAAGTTTTTGTTTCATTTTTTAAGGGGAGGTAGTGGTCCCTGGGACCATGGGACCACTGCCTGCTGCCCAAAAATATTTTCCCCCGCATTTGCAAAGGGGAAGGGGTCCTCTAGGGACCCTCTCCCTTTTGTGATTGCATTACCACCCTCTTGAAAAGGGTGGTAAATTGTGAGTGTTTTGCAACCGCAATTGCAGTTGCAAAACATTCGTACATGGCTTGTGCTGTTGCTATTAGGAAGGGAACGTCCCTTCCTAATAGCAAGTTGCTAAACACTATTTTGTAAGTCACAATTTATTTGCGACTCGCTAAATAGTGTTAGTACATGGCCCACAGGATTTTTGCATGTGCAAAAGGGTCGCCAACCCGTTTGGGTATGCAAAATCCCGTCGTACATCTGGCCCGCAGAGTTTTTTTCATAGTACCTGATGGACCTGTCCCCTTTTAAGGGATTCATAATCAGCTACATACTCTGTGCATGTGAGGCATTCATTTGAAGGGGCATATGAAGGGAATCCTCTAGATATGGATATCAGTGGATGAAAATGAGATATCTTCTTTCTAAGTGCTGTCCTTGAACCATTGAAAACTTTAGTGAGTATAAGCGGTGCATTTATTTAAAATGTTGGTAGGGATGTGAGGACAGTGATTGGTTGCTTGGTATTGTCAATACAGTTTTTTGCCAAATGACAGTGTTTGTGAAGTGGTGGCTCCATCAAAATGAGTCTGAAGGTTTCTTTTAACATTAGGCTAAACATCCATGTCCTTTCAAACTTTCTGCATTTATTACTTATACTATATTCTCTACATTTTAAAAGTTTCTGAAAGGAAGGTGACCTACATTAAAGTGATTTAGCAATTTTCCTCCATTTCCCCTGTAACAGTTTTCTGCAAGAACAATGATGGTTGTTAGCTATTTCTTTGTTTTCATGAACTTGGATTTAACCTGTCCTGTAGAGCTTTTGAGGTGTTGTTCTTTGTGAGAAGGAGCTGCTGTCAGCAGCTGGCTGCAGCATTTTTCTGTATTGGACACATCTGAAACTCAAAGTAGGATGCTACTGCCACCTACGTCAGCTGAAGAGCTTGGAGAGCCAGCAATTAGGTACTATATCCGGTACAGGTTTTTCTTAATCTGGCACTGTGCTTTGCCCTTTCAGATTGGTTCTTTTGAGAGCTTAACATATATCTGTTGCTCATTTTAACTTATATTTGGTGTGGCCTAAGCTGTGTGTGTGCCCACTATGCTAATTCCATGCTACTTGGGCAGTACCTAGTTTATGAGTTCAATGGCCCCCTCTGTGTATACTTGCTGCAAACATCCTACCATATTACTTACACTATTACCTCAATTTGTGTTGTATGTTGCCCAGTGGAGGGTATTTTGAGGATTTAGCATGCAAGCACTACTAATGTAATTTCTTTTAGCGATAGTTCATAATTCATGTGGAATTTCTAGGTTGTGCTCTTGTTCTGTGTACAAGACAATTAAGACTAATTTCCATGCCTTTTAGGATAGGATTAGGGAAGAATCCCAGAAGTTAGTTTTATGCAATCATTGCGTGTATGGAATTGACTCAACCCCACCAAGGTCATCACAAGACACTGCTGAGAGAGTCATATAGATGGAAGATAGACTCCTTAATTGCAGTTAAATACTGTACTCATCCGGGTACCTGATCCTGTATCTCTACTCCCATTTGCATGGTTTCCCTTTTGTATTGTCATTTTGGGGCCAAGTATGTTTTAGGTGGGATCCATGCCGACGTACCGTCGGTGTCGGTCTCATCAACATTTCTAGCCACAGTCAGACCGCCGCATTGGCCAAGGAGCCACACAACAGCTTCCAACAGGCTCAAGAGCCCGTCAGATGGTTGGTCTGATTGCATTTCCCAAAATGGAGGCGGTGCCTTCTCAGGCACCGCTGCAGGGATTACAATCCACATTTCCACCAGCCATTTCACGTTGGTTCTTCTGACGTGAAAAGGCTGGATGAAAGCTTTTTAGGGGACCCTAGAAGGGCCCCTGGCCCCATGGCCCTCCAACATGGGCCCTTGGGGGCACCCTAAACATCCCTGCCTCGTGTGGCAGGCACCATTTTGTGCCTGCCACAGGTTGCAGGGATGTTCGAAAATATGCAACTTTGCATTGGGGCTTGTGCTGCGGCCTTTTCTGGGCCGCAGCACAAGCCTTAATACAAATAGGCATATTTCCGACCGCCGTCATAATTTGGCGGATGGGGCCACCGACTACCTGTCGATTGGTCTCGTTTCCACAATGATGGCAGTCGAACGCTCCTCCGACTGCCATCATAATCTGCCCCTTATTTTACTTGATATTTGCCTGAGAGGACGGTTGTACATACATATTTTATCTATATGTGCAATAAAGTACACCTTGTGATTCCCTCTAAGGATACTGCAAGTCACTGAGAACTTCTATAACCATATAGAGGACCATAGAGGACCAACGTTGAAGGCAGAGTTTCCTTAAAAGGTCATAGAACTGCTGGATGACTTGCAGTATCTTTTTATCATTTAGAAGAGGATATTTGATTCCTTGCAATACAAGGTCACACCACCAATCTTCCACAAACATCTTTAGCTCTTGGGGTCTTGCTCCTTATTAAAAATACAATAATGTTGCATAGATGAGGATGAAAGCAGAATCTGTAATACTAAATTAAGCACGCCAAAAAACAGTGAGTCATTTGTTGTAAAAACATATTACACTGAGTTTAGTATAAATGAGATTACAAATCGCTATAGATTAGAAAGAGTAGTAACATGTAGATTCTGTCTTTCCTGCAAATATATACGTTAAAAACACCTTGCTATAAATCTCTTTTTACTGATGATCAGTATTTATTTTAGAAAAAACAGATCTGAAGAATGACAATACAGTTCTCTTTTTCATTGTTTATATTGCAGACGTAGTTATGTTATGTTATGTTATGTTATGTTATTTATTCATTTTTATAGCGCGCGGCTACTCAAAAGAGTGTCCCGGCGCTTTTCTTGGAGAAGGCAAACAAGCTGCAACATAATAACATAACACCAACTAAAAGACCAAAAGAGCAGTGAGCCAGGAGTTCAAGAGAGAGCGGCTACTGAGTAAAAAGCCACGTTTTAAGGCCTTTCCTAAAAGCCAGCAAGCTAGTGGCTCCCCGCAGGGCCAGCGGCAAAGAGTTCCATAGCTGAGATGCCAGCAATCCAAAAGAGCGCCCACCAAGGCGCGCTTTCTTTACCCGAGGGACAACAGCAAGGTGCAGGGCTTCTGACCTCAGAGACCTGGTCGGATGATAGAAGACCAGTCTCTTTTGGAGGTACTTAGCTCCCCCCTTGTGAAGAGCTTTATAGACCAAGGTCAGAGCCTTAAAGGCAATCCTCTTGCGGATGGGCAACCAATGTAACGTTACCAGCAAGCCCGAGGCACTGGAGCGCCTACTAAGGCCGAAGATTGCCCTGGCCGCGGCGTTCTGCACCACTTGAAGGCGCTGCAGCAAGTACTCTGGAAGGCCCAGGTAGAGAATGTTGGAATAATCCAACCTGGACCCAATCAGAGCCTGAACTGTCAGCGTCCTATGTTCCACGGATAACAGAGGAAGGAACCTCCGCAGCATCCTGAGGATGCCAAAGCACATACCCGACACCCCCAGGATCTGAGATTTCAGGGTTAACCTGTTATCCAACTTCACCCCTAGATTCTTTGCAACCTGAGAGGAGCAGGATGGAGGGAACATATCCCGTGGCCACCAAGTCTGCCAGTCAGGTTCGGTGTCACACCCAAAGAAAAGTACTTCGGACTTGTCGGAATTGCACTTAAGGCTGTTTAGATGGAACCAATGAAAAACAGCCCCAAGGCAATCCCGAATACTCTCCCCATCAAAGTCGCCTCCTCTCGTGCAAGAGAAGAGGAGCTGGGTGTCATCCGCATAAGATACGATCTGGGCACCATGCGACTCCACCAGTGCCGCCAACGGGGTCATAATGATGTTAAAGAGGGTCGGGCTCAAAATAGAGCCCTGAGGGACCCCGACTCCCAGAGGCGGCATCACGGCGGAATCAGGCGGAGCCCAGATCGTTTGCCGGCGGTCGGCAAGAAAGGAGGAAAACCAGTCGAACACCGTCCCCCGTATGCCTATCTCGCGAAGTCTTGCGAGAAGACCATCATGGGGAACGGTGTCGAAAGCCGCCGACAGGTCTAACATCACCAGCATGACTTTGCCCCCAGAGTCCAGAACCCCTTTAATGGTTTCCGACACCTCCAGGAGCGCAGTCTCCGTGCTAAGATGGGGACGAAAGCCCGATTGGGTGGCGTGCAAGATCTCATTAGATTCAAGGAAATTGGAAAGCACGCCTTGAACGTGCTTTTCCAGAATCTTCATGAGGGCCGGCAGCAGGGAGATGGGCCTATAATTGACTGGGGCCTTCGGGTCTAGGCCAGATTTTTTAAGCAAGGGAATCACCATCGCCTGCTTCCAGGTTTGCGGGACCTCACCTAGCCTCAACGAAAGATTCAAAAGCGGATTAGCCAACGGGTTGATCACCTCCGCGACTTTCGCTAGAAATTTAGCCGGGCATGGGTCAAGGGGAGAACCCGATTTTAAATTGCCCATTAGAGCCAGGGAGTCCGGAGCAGAGATTGGAGGAAACACACTCAACGTCGCCCTAGGCCCCGCCTGTGGCAGTGTGATGATGTCACGTTCAATTTGACCCACAGACATTGGTACCAGGAATGACTCCTGGATGCGTTGGATCTTGCTCGTAAAGAAGTCAGCAAGATCCGCAGCCCAGGTACCAGATGGTTTTTGGTCCGAAGTGTTCGACCAAGGTGAGGTGAATTCTCTCACGATGGAGAATATCTCCTTGCAGGAGTTGGAAGCAGCGTCAATTCTCCTGGCTAGATACGCTTTTTTTTCCAGGCGAATGTCCCGGTGATAAGCCTTGACCACCGTTTTATAGGTCAGCTTGGCAACAGTGTCATATTGTGCCCGCCAAGCTCTTTCGGCTACCTTGCACTGCTGCCGCGTAGCCGACAGTGCAGCGGTAAACCAAGGCGCGGAGACCCGTTTCGGTGTCGGGCGAGATGTTACTTCCGGGGCAAGATCGTTTAGCCTGTCCAAAAACCAGTCCTGCATGGTCTGCAAATCCCTGTCTAGATCGCCTGAAAGGAGACAGGGATAGGCCACAGCTGCTTGCGCCAGCATCTCTGGGGTTACTTGATGGAAAGCCCTATGAACACGACCCTGTTGATGTGCCGGGGTAGGCACTGACTTACCTATGCCCTTGATCACAAATTTGGCAAGGAAGTGGTCTGACCAAAGGACAGGAGCAACCTCTATACCCTCAAGAGGTACAGACGAGAAAACTTGGTCAAGGGTGTGCCCCTTCTCATGCGTAGGCTCCCGAAGGTAAGGGATAAGTCCCAGAGGGGTTAGCGCCTCAGAGAGTTTGGTAGCAGCCGGATCGGATGGATCATCCAACCGAAAGTTGAGATCGCCAGCCACAACAAAATGTTCAGCTTTCAGGGCCAACTCAACCAGCACCAAATCCAGATCTTCAAAGAAGGTGCCGGGTGCACCAGGTGGCCTGTATATGAGCAGTCCCTTAAAGGATTGGTGGGGCGATAGAGTGATAGAAAAGGCTAGGGTCTCAGAGCCTCGAATGTCAATAGCTGGCAGGATCACACAGGGGGTTCCTTTCCGGACCACTAACGCCACTCCACCTCCCCTTCCCTTGGCTCTATCCTTTCTGAAGATGTTATAATCAGGCGGGATTGCCATAGCAACGTCAGGGTTAGAAGAGTCGGTCCACCATGTCTCAGTAAGCATGAGGCATAGTGGCTTCTCTATGTCGAGAAGCTCATAGATGTCCTGCGCATGTTTGCATGCTGACCTGGTGTTTAATAGCATGCATCCGAAGCCCATCCTGAAGGTGTCATTGCTCGGCCGTGAGGTGAGCGGGCGGGTCGGATACCAGCCACAACCCGGGCAGCGGGACTTCCCATGATATCGACCGGGAAAAACAGTGCGACAGCCAGAGACATGAGGATGGAAAGTGCGAAGTTCGCTAGGGGAATAGCGCAAAACGGGGGTCCCAGGGGGACACATCCCTGATGGTAGAGTCCCACCCGCCGCTCCGCCCGCCTCCGGGACGCTGACGGGCGCAGACGGGCAGGACTCTGGCTTGACTCCGGCGCGAGTCCGGCGCTACCGCTGCGCGTCACCGCTGCGCGAGTAGAGCGAGCATTAAATAGTCTCTGACCTGTGCTCCTATGAAGCGCTAGAGCGCTCAAACACACTCCACGCTCGCCACCCCCAAGATGGCGACCAGGCGCCAAACACCCAGGTAAGAAAGTGAAAAGTCCGCTCAAAACGCGGTGGGGGGCCCGATTATAGTGCAAGTGTGGGGGCACACAAATAACACTGTAGAACAGAGAAAAATACAATTTAGGCAGAGATAAGTATAAAAACGAAAATTTTTAAAATAGGCAGCGCTGTGCAATAAAATTACAGCAGCAATGCGCGCAAGCATGCAGTTACCTTTCCAAGGGTCGAGCAAATGAAATGCTCGCCCTAAATAGTCTCTGACCTGTGCTCCTATGAAGCGCTAGAGCGCTCAAACACACTCCACGCTCGCCACCCCCAAGATGGCGACCAGGCGCCAAACACCCAGGTAAGAAAGTGAAAAGTCCGCTCAAAACGCGGTGGGGGGCCCGATTATAGTGCAAGTGTGGGGGCACACAAATAACACTATGCTATGTGACCTGTGTTTCAGCTTGGCTGAAGACTCTGGCAGCACGCATTGTTATGTCACAACTTTGTGTAATAACTTATTACAGTAGAATAACTAAATATTTTGATTAAATGTGACTAGAGATGTCACAACTTACCTGTAATAAGGACTTTAGAGATATGGTTTTATACTAGGATTACAGTTTTCCATGTATTATATGACTATTTTCCAACAACATGGTTATAATTTTGAAATTCTCTAACACCATTGAACTGTGCTTCTGCTATATAAAGCTGCAAAAATAAGGGAATATGTAGTCTATTTAAATGAATAAACATAATGATGTGTTTCCATTTTTCCCTTACTGTGGTCCTACCACATCTCTGTTATGAAATATATTTTCTGTTAGTTCCCTTTGTGTTAATTCCTTGAAGGATACTTTATCTGCAAATTCAATATGGATGATGCTTGCTAGATAAAGTCTATTTTTAATTCTTGAATTTGAAACGCAAATGTGTTTGTTTTTTTCGTTAAAGAACTGTATTTTGTGCATTGACGGCAAGTAAAACAGGGTCGAGCTACTGGAAAACTATGTGCAGAGTAGTGGACAAAAATCTTAATAGATCTTTTAACTCAGGGAAGGACATTAACTTCCAAAAGAAACGTTTAATTTTGTTATGGGATTAAAACCTTCAATTCTAAATAGTGCAAGAGCGTTCTTAAAGCGGGTCAAAACACATATGAGGCTATTTAAGCTTTTCCACAGAACCTGCTGTACAGATGTTGAGGATGGAAAAGGCCATTGGTTATTTTAATCCCCCTGCCTGCTGCTGTTCATGTGGCTATAAGCGAATAGGATTTTCTTCAAAACATGTTTGCATGTATTTCCTAGCGGTGCCTTTTGAAACTCCAATGACAAATTCGTCCATGGATTAACTGCTGTGCCTTTCAGGACTTGCAATTTTATCCTTTCTAAATCCCCATTCCACCCCTCCCCTCCACTTTTTAGTATATACCCAGGTGGCAAAACATGCAAATCAATTTCGAATTGATGCTTTGGGTAGGCTATCAACTCGAATATTTGAATGAAAGAGAATAACTCTTGTGGCTGCTGAAAAAAATACATAAGTGAAACATGTGCAAAAAGAAAAAAGAAAAGAGAATGCGACCACATTTTAATTATATCCCAGACAAAACGAACTTCCTCGAACAATGCGTTCTACTGACCAAAAATATATTTTTTAAACTCTTTTTATTGCATTTCCAAAACAGAAATAGGCAGCAACGCTACCGTGCAAGGTAGCTCAAAAACAGAAACCAACATACACAATATGTGATTGATCAGTACAGAGTCCCATGAATGACAGATATCAGATCAGTGACCTTAGTTGGCACTACAGTGACGTTTTAATGTTATACAATGTGTCAAATCGCTGTGCCTGGAGATCTGGTTAGGGCTTGTTAAAGAAATTGACGGAGTGGTTCCCAAATGTCCTTGGGTTTGGATGATGTCGGTAGCTCCTCCACGTACAGTTCCAATTTTTCCTTACAATACACCATGTCGTTAATCCAATGTTCATCCTTCGGTGCATGAGTGCCCTCCCATGTTACAGCAACCTGGCGTTTAGCCATTAGCAGTGCAATGGGTATAAATGTACCCAAGGTCCCTTTCACAAGTGGAACATAACACAGTAAGCATATCAACGGTGACATTGCAACTCTATCCCGGGCATTTTTCGTACATGCTGCACTACTTGTTCCCAGAATGGAGCCACCAGCCCACACTCCCATGCGAGGATCCAGAAATCTGCTTCCAGGGGCCCCTTCGCTTACATCTGCTAGACTCACGTAGTCCATATTTGTGCAACCTAAGGGGTGTGTGATATTTCTGATGGAGGTACTTAAAGTGTATGATTCGTAGATTGCCATTGGGTGTAAGTTTGCTAGTAAGGTTGCAAATATGTTCCCACTCTGAGAGCGTCGGGGGGGAGAGAGCTTATCATTCCAACGGGCAAGGCTCTTATCCGGTACACTGTTTTTTTCTACTCGTATTGCCCTGTATAGTTGGTGACTAGCTTACTCCATGTAGGAGTAGTTAACAATATCTGTAGGGATTGTAGAGCAGGTGGTGCATCTGGGTACATAATATAATGTGATTTAACAGCGTGTCTCAGCTTATGGATAGTAAACTGGAATGGTGGCGTGGGGTTAGTGATGTATTGGAGGTCTTCAGAAGGGATGAACTTGCAATCTGGGTAAAGATCCTGCATAGTAACTAAGCCTGCCTCCCTGAGCGATCTCACCGGGATGTCTTCCTGTGTCACTGATAGAGTGGCATGATGTGCCAGGGGCAGCGCGGGGGCATATATGCAAAGTTTACAGGCAAGCTGGCCTATCAATTGCCATGGATTGCCATGCTGCGATTGTTGTGTTCAGTGTGTTCATTTCAGTTTTTGGGGTACCTCGCCATGTATGAGTGATAGTACCTGGTAGGGGGATCGGATGGGCATCGCCGTCTTCCACTGCTACGTGTGGAGTGTAGGCATGTGGATTAAACCAATAATATTTATACTGTGTTTGGGCATTTAGACAATATGTATACGGGTCTGGCGCACTGAATCCTCCTTTGGCATAGTCAAGTGTGAGGGTTGCCCAGCCCAAGCGAGCCTATTTGCCTCCCCAAATTAATCTGATTAAGGCTGTTTGCATAGCATTAAAAATGTTTGATCAGTTTTATTGGAATATTGGAGAATAGATACGAAAATCGAGGCAAAGTAACCATTTTGTTAATTGCAATGCAATCGGCCAGGGATAGCAGTAAAGCGCTCCATCTTTCGCTCTGCTGATCGAGTGCGGTACACACTCGTCCGTAATTTTCTTTTATAACAACTTCAGGATTGCGATGGATCCAGACCCCTAGGTATTTACCAGGATCTGAGGTCCATACTAGGGGATATTCCATGGACTGCGGAGGGGTGATAGCTGTCAAAAGCATAATCACTGATTTGTCCCAGTTGATAGTAAGACCAGAGAACAACCCAAATCTGAAATACTCTCTCAGCACCTGTGTCAGATAGTGACTGGGTTCCCTGATGAATACAACCATGTCGTCAGCATAGAGGGATATGCCTACCGGGCGGTGTATAAAATTAAGTGCTGTCTCTCTATGTCTTTGTCAGATCACACACACCAGAGGCTCGAGTGCAAGAGCAAACAGCAGGGGCGATAAGGGGCAGCCCTGCCAGTTTGGTGCCTTGTTGGGAATGGCTCTGATGTTAGACCCCCCATCGACACTCGTGCTGACGGATCGTTATATAGCAGGCTCACCCAGCCCAAATATATCGGTGGGAACCCCATCCGCTTCAGGATTTTGAACATGTAACTCCACTCTATAGAGTTGAATGCTTTAGCCGCATCTAGCATTATGGCTGCAGCGTGTAGGCTCGGGTCAAGAACATGCATCATTGCAAAAATGGTTCTGAGATTATGGGAGGTTGACCTCGCCGGGATGAAGCCAGATTGGTCTTAAAGGACCAAACAGGGCATCAAAGGTTGGAATCTGGTGGCTAGAATTTTTGTGAGTATTTTGGCATCCAGATTGATCAGGGATAGGGGCCTATACGATTCTCAAATATCAGATGCTTTGTCATTTTTTAGGAGAGTGATGATTAATGCTTGACGAAGTGACAGTGGCAGAATACCTGACTCATGTGCACTCATTTCTAATAAGTGCAGTGTGAATATGTCTGCAAATTCCTTATAGAATTTGGCCATGAGGCTATCCAGCCCTGGTGCCTTCGTATTTGGTAAGTCACGTATTGCCGCTTTTATATCTGAGTCATCAATTGGTTGATTTAAATAGTCACAGTGACTATCCGCCAGCCACGTGCAAGCAATGTCCGCCAGATATTCTTCTATGTCTAGCGCAGGCGAAGTCACTTGCGACTTGTACATCGCGGCATAATAGTCTTGAAATTGGCTACTATTTCTAGAGGAGAATAGTGTTCCACCCTTTGGGAATCAGTTATTTTGTCTATGTGATGATGTTCGGTGCGAGGTTTGAGTTTTGCTGCTAGACTGCGGCTTGGTCTACCACCCTCCCCATATGCTCTGGCTATATGTCTGCGTGACAGATAACGGATTTCATATTCTGCTAGTGTGTCGCATTCAAGAACCAATTTGTGGATGCGAGATAGCATGACTTGGTTTGGTTTCACCGTGTAGTTACTCTCCAGGGTCGTTAGTGTGGTTCCTATCTTAGTGAGTTAACTTCGTGAAATATTTTAATATTCCGGCTGTGGTACTGATGCAGACCCCTCGATTTGTCACCTTAAAGGCCTCCCATAAGGTGGCAGCACTGCCAACTGTGCCAGTATTTTTTTTTAATTTGTTTATTGGAATTTGCAGGGTAAATATTCAGCAGTTTGCACATTCATCATTACATGTTTGTAAAATGATAAGCACCATAATATCCACTGCATTACATTTGGAAGGATATGCAATTTTTGTAAACTAACAACAAACTAGGCAACAGTCAGTACAATTGAGAAACAAATCTGATTTGTCTAGCATGGATAAGCAATAACATGGTTCAACTTTCCATAGATCTAAGTCTATAGGGTCAGTGCAGTGTAGGGCAGATATATTACATATACACTAGCTTAGATACAAGTAAAGGTATGCCTCATGTAGCAGCAAAGTGTAGCCAGATCATATTTGATCCTAATCTCAGCTCTGTTACAATAGTTCGCAGTGCAAGCATTTTCCAAGCTGTTTCACTTGACCTTTCAAATTTTAGGGGAACGCATTTCCACCCAATACCTAGGACTTACTTCTCAGGTTCATCTGGCTCCGAAGTCAGGGATTCTGCTCTATCCCGTATCCACTGCAGGAATGGCTACCAGATATGCCGCGGTCGGGAGGCAGTCGGCATCATTTCCCAATATGTACCAAGTTGGGTATGGCCATACGTTACATCCGACAACCAGTCTGTAAATGTAGGCAGGGTTCTGCGTCCCCATTTAATAGCCAGCTGACGTTTAGCATATAGTAACAATAGGGCATGTAATTTGCGACTTTTAGGTTCCGTGCCTGCTACCCATCCAAGGATTCCAAGTAGCGGGGAGGGATCGCCTGTTCTACTAAGAATTTGATTTATTGCATTAAATATGGCAGTCCAGTAGTCAATAAGGGACGGGCAGCTCCAAGCTACATGTAAAAAGGAAGCACCCTCCGCTCCACACTTCCAGCACCTGTCATCCTCTCTTATGCCCATTCGGTGGAGAGCTATTGGGGTGCGGTAGAACCTATGTAAAAATTTGAAGTGTATTAAACGAAGTTTGTAATTGGGGGAGAGTTCCAATAGTTGTCTACAACAGAAGGACCATTGGTCGTCAGTTAGTGGTGTCTCTAGTTCTACATTCCATAATTGCATAGAGTTAGGCACTATAATAGGAGTTTGTTCTTGCATAGAATTGTACAAGCGAGACACCAACTTTTTCGGGGACGCCCTCGCTAGTATGTTTTGGAGTGCGTGTAGTTGCGGGGGCTCATCTGGAAACTGGTCCCAGAATGCTCTACAGGATGATTTTAATTTGTGGTATGTGAACATGTCATTGAAAGATGTAGTTAGCTCATCCTCCATGATCTGTAAATCTCGGAACTTACCATCTGGATACAAATCAGCAAAGGTACGTAATGCTGCTCCAGCCAGGGATATTTCTCCTCTACTTTCCTTCAAGCAAGGGAGCATAGGGTTTTGTTTGAGAGGGATCGCTGGCGCATATAAAAGGGGAAGATTAGCTCTTTTTTTGTAATTCGCGCCATGCCCAGCGGAGCATATTTCCTGAGTCTATATCCCGCGTTGGTCTCGGAGTCCCGCGATAAAGGGCAGCCCCAAGGGGCAGCGGAGCTACTGAGTCCAGCTCTACCGCTACATGTGGCTGATAGGGTGTGGGGAAGGACCAAAAATGTAAGAATTAGGCCTGCGCACATAACGCATATTGTTGCATGTCAGGAGCTCCCATTCCCCCCCTGTCTCAGCGGTAGCGTCAATAATGCCCAAGATAGTCTAGCCTGACCCCCTGCCCAGACCAGTGACAATAGATGAGAGCGTAAACAGGTGAAAAAAGAGCTTCGTTAGTGGGATCGGTATGTTTACAAACAGGTACAGGAACTTTGGTAATACTATCATTTTTGCAAGTGCAATCCTACCGGCTATGGATAAAGGTAGTTTCGTCCATATTGCCACCTTGCTTTCAAGCCAATTCACCGCTCTTCCAAAATTTAAAGCCCAGATATCTTGAAGGTTGCGACTTATCCAGACGCCTAGGTATTTAACTTCATCGGCTTCCCAGCGCAAAGGAAACTCAGAGTGCACTTCGGGAGTGTTATCAGTTAGGGGAAATATGACCGATTTAGCCCAGTTAATTGAAACACCCGATAGCCCTCCAAATTTTACAAACTCACGCAGCAATGGGTTCAAATTTTCAGCTGGGTTTAGAACATAAAGAGTGACATCATCGGCGTATAAAGAAATCAATAAACTACGGGTGCTAAATCCTATACCCCTTGCTGTGTGATGTTGCCTAATCCTGGCCGCTAATGGTTCCATTGCAATCGAAAATAGTAGTGGGGATAAAGGGCAACCCTGTCTGGTACCTCGGGATATTTCAAAAGGGTCTGATATTAGGCCATTCACTCTCACTCTCGCCTTGGGTGCGGTGTATAGCAGACGTATTTGTTCTATAAATAATGGGCTAAATCCCATACGCTCCAATATATTGAATAGATAAGGCCACACAAGAGAGTCAAATGCCTTTGTGGCATCCAAAAATACCACGGCAGCCTGCACATCTGGGTGGAGGTAATGTAGCACTGAAAATATAGTTCTCAAGTTATGCGAGGTTGCACGGCCCGGTATGAACCCTGATTGGTCCGGGAGGGCCACCATTGGGAGTAGTGGTTGTAATCGATCTGCTATTATTTTTGCATATATTTTTACGTCCACATTTATGAGAGATAAAGGCCTGTAAGAGTCCAGCGATTGACTATCTTTGTCCGGTTTCAGAAGCGTAACAATTAGGGCCTCCCTCATGGACTCCGGTAGCACCCCCACTTCTAGAGCCTCAGCAAATACAGGGTGTAGCCTTGGTGCAAGTTCTTCCAAATGTCGTGGTGAGCCCATCGGGTCCTGGGGCCTTGTTCAATGGCAATATCTTGGATCGTAACTGGAAGGTCCATGTACCTGTGATGTATATCATTGAACCACACCAGGGCGATGGAATCTAAATATATTTTAAGGGAGTCTTGTGTCATTACATGCGTGGATTTATATAAGTTGGAGTAGTATGTTGCAAATGTCTGCAAAATCTCATCTTGTCCTATAATCACGTCTCCTTCGGGGTTAACTATTGTGTGGACGTATGTGGTCGGTGCTTTAGTGTTAATGAGTCTAGCTAGGGTCCGACTAGGTCTATCGCCCTCTCCGTACCTCCGAGCCTCAGTCTGTTTACTCAGGAATTTCAGCTCGCGTTGGGCTTCCTCATTAAAGTCTAACAATTTAGCTTTAATTTGTGTTGCAAGTTCGGGTGTGGGGTTATCACAAAATGATTTCTCCAGGTCTTTAAGTTCCCTCTCCATTGTGCTCATGGTGCCCCTAATTGCCTTAGGTACTCTTGCTTGGCGTGCTATACATTGCCCTCTAATGATCACTTTGAATGCATCCCATAGTACTGATTCTGTAGATACAGATCCCGCATTATTTTCAAAGTAATCTGTTATATCCTTCCTAATCTCTTCAGTAAATGCTGCATGTGGCGGTAGGCGCCAGGTGAAGGCTCTAGTGGGGGCATTTGGGATCTCCAGTTCCAAAAGGCAGGGGGCATGGTCTGATAGTGAGCGGGCTAGATTTCCCACATTAACTGTCCAAGCAGCCACAACCAGGGATACTAGCCAGAAGTCTAACCTGGACCAGGCTGCATTGTGGGTGGATATACATGTACCTTCTCTAACATTTTTTTTTTTTAATTTAATTTTTATTTTAGAGGTTTTATATAGCGCTGGCTGGACCCAGAGGTATCAAAGCGCTTTGCAATTGTAACAGAAAGGTGGTTAAATACAGGTACAGTGTGTATAAGTACAGAAAGTTGATTCAAAAATAAGCAGTCCACATAGGATAAAGGTAACACTAGATGAAAAGTAAAAAACAATTGCTGAACACCATAAGCTATACAATAAAGAGGTCGCAGTTTGGTGGGAAGGTTCGATAAAATATATCTAGGAGCAAGAAGGACAAAACAAATGTGAAAGAAAAACTGATGGTCATAAGGTGTAGTAAGAAACGGGAGGTAAAGGAGAGGCAAGGAGGGGAGGGAAGGTGATAAGATTGAAGGGGAAGGGAAGGAGAGGGGGGCAGGAGGGGGTTCACTAGCCGTAGGCGGAGCAGCTGGGTGGGGGGATGCTGAGGAAGGCGAGGCATGTGGGTGCTGGGTTCTCCATATATCTATCAGCGAGCCTTCCTTAATTATATCCTTTAAAGCCTGACTGGCGTGTGGGTGTAGTGGTCTAAGTGCGCCCTCACGATCCAAAGAGTTGTTTAATACTACATTAAAATCTCCTCCCCAAATAATCGTTGAGCAGTCCATCGTCGTTACCTGAGCCCAGACTCCCCTAAAGAACTCCAGATCATCTATATTTGGGCCATATACAGCCGCCAGCACCATTGGTTTTCCCATGAGGGTCCCATGTAACACAACATATCTCCCATCTGCATCACTAGATACTTTATGCTCTCTCCAGTCTATTCCCTTCCGTATAAGTATCGCTACCCCTCAGGCATAGTTCGAATATATAGCTGAGTATATGGATCCCCACCTGGAATGTTTGAGTTTTGGTGATGGAGTGGAGTTTATATGCGTTTCCTGTAGGAAGCATAAATCGATGTTATGTCTTTGCAAGTAGCCATGCATTAGTCTCGCCTTCCTGCTATCGTTTACACCTCTAATGTTCCATGTTAATACCTTTGTCACACCCATCTACCTCCGTCTGATCTGTTGCATTGGTATTCAAACCGACCCATAACAAGACAATGTGTAACAGAAAGATAGACCCTGTTCCTGTAGTACTGACTGTTTGCCCAACATCCCAATTTTCCAAACCACCCCCCACCCGCACCAATCCCCCAATTAGGTTGTGTCAAACCCCCCCCATAACGCGCATAGCGTAAAAAACAATTGAACTGATGAACATTGGGAGATACCCCTTGGAGGTGTGGCATCTCAAGCGTACACCCCTGTTTGAACAGGGTGGCTGTGTTGTCGTGGTCTAGTTCGCTGGCACATACAAGCAAAAATAACTAAACTAGCAAGAGCATAAATAAGGGTATGTGTGGCAAAAAACGAACCAATGCCAGGCCCTCATCAGGCAGTCCAGTGCCGGCTTGATGTTGAACACAGAAGATCATCTCAAGGTTCATATAGAAACCCGCATCATCATTATCAAGAAACGAATGTTACACATGAAACACAAATCAAAAAGGACCTGCAGGTGTCAGTCATTATCACTCATGCGATCCTCCACACTGTCCCCAGGCATGGTCTTCCTCTTTGACTTGGGGCCACAGATGTGCTTTGCAAACTTAAGGGCGGATTGAGCGTCAGTAAAATAGTGCATAGTGCCATCATGTGCGACTCTCAATTTTGCTGGGTACAAGAGGGAGTATGGAATTTCCGCTTGGAGCAACAAACTGGTAAAAATTCTATCCGTGCTGCCTGCACTAATGGCGTAAAGTCGGGGTAGAATGATATAGTGTTTCCTTTATGCGTTATTTTCCCTTTCTCCTTTGCAAGTCTCAGTATTAGGTTCCTGTCTTGGTAATTGAGTAACTTGGCTAGGATAGGTCTCGGTGTTGCCCCCACTGGCGGCTTTTTTCCTAGCGCCCTGTGTGCACGCTCAACAGTGAATACCGGTGACTGGTTCGGATCGAACAGTTCATGTAGTAGGTCAGCAATAAAGACTTCCATTTTCCCGATCGCCGTGGTTTCTGGAATTCCTGTAATGCGAACGTTGCACCTCCGAGAACTTGCTTCCAAATCATCTGCTTTAGCGTACAGCGCTTCTATTTTCTTCTCCATGTTGGTTATGTGCACCTTCGTTTCCTGTTGAAACTCGCAGCATTCCGTGTGCCGATTTTCTAGGCAATCTAGCCTCGTTTCATGCGTAATGACCTGGGATTTCACTGATTCCAGTTGGGATGTCATAGCATCCAGCTTTGTGTCAATGCTTTTCAGACTTGAGCGTACCTCCAACATCATTGCTATCACATCTATGTCCTGAGTATCCCCTTGTATTGTCGCTTCTGCAGCCTCTGGGTCTGGATCATTTTGTTTAGCTTGACGCCGTTGCTCGAACGTTATCTTTGGTTGGCGGGGGTCTCCTTTACCCATCTTGTCCACGCTAGTGGGGCATTGTCTGCACGTTCCCCTGTATTCCGTGGATATGGTCTGAATGATTCCTTAGGTCTGCAATAGACGGGAGCGAGTGGTGTCATAAATTAGGTGGTCTGGACAAAGACTCGGAGCAGCAACCCTGTACGGCAATATAATACCAGGCAGATGCAGGCTGCAACGCAGCATATGGCTGTGGCAACAGCTGCCGCGGCGCCTCTGGTTTGTGAGGTCTCAGCTTTCGAGGGACAACGGGTAAGAATAGAGAAGCATATATCACCGCCTGGAGCGCCGAGAATTGCAGTGTTTACCTCCCCAACAGTGAGCTGTTATGTCCGCTAGGCTGCAGGCCAAAGTGGGTTCTGGTGCACATATATATCGTAGGTTTACTCCCAGGAGCAGGGTCAGCGCGTCTTCCCCACGTCCCGAGGTCAGCGTAAGCACCAACAGAAGGCAGAAGTGACCACTCTTCCCAGCTCAGCAGTCGGGTGCCATTTTAGTGCATGTCTCCCAGAGCACTTCGTGGCGCGTAATGGCGGCGTAGCCTACATGTGTGAGCACAGTCGTGAATGTGAAACTCCTGTCATTCGTGAAAATATGGTGCCCAAAACAAGGGAATGTGACTGGTTAAAGGTGCAGAGGCGCTGGGTCGGGGAAGGCTAGTACCATAGAGCGCACAGTTCAGGGTCGCATAAGGGATCCCAATCCAAGATGGCGGCCCGCCGACATTATCTATGACCGGCTTTAAAGTTCTTTTTTACGGGCAAGCACCTCCACATGGATCGACGATTTCCCCATGTAAATCTTGTCAGGTTCCGCCGTGCATTCCCACCTCACCTTGGCCCAGCTGGGATAGCTGGTTAACCGGCGCGGTTCTGTATCTCGTCCGGCCTGCGCATCCCCGGTCTAAAGCAGGATCAGACGCTCGAACAGAGCTCCAAAGTAGTGGGGTCGCACCCTGGCCGCACCATGGTGGGTCCACCGGAACGTATAACTCCCGTTTCACACTCGCTTGGGCTCTTAAATTCAAGCTGCCGGTGCCTTTGGTCTGCCGCTACCCCTCGGTGCAGGATACAGTAACGTGCCTCGCAAAGAAGACAGGATTAATTCAGGATTTTGCTCACAGCCGGCGGAGCTCGCTTAACAAGCTGCCATTTCGCTGCCCGGTCGGCCACGCCCCCCCCCAACTGTGCCAGTATTGATCTCGAAGTATTTTACTATGGCTTTTTTGAACGGTGTCAGCATAAATGGGGTCAAGTAAATCTTCTGATCGAAAACACCACATGAACGGGCGGTGCACCGTGTTTGGAATGTTAAAAACCAGTTGTACAGGGTTGTGGTCTGAGAAAGTGCGTGGAAGTGTGGTGACATCAGTAGTTCATTCATTTGCCCCTTCACTCATAAGCCAGTAGTCTAATCTTGGCAACTGTTAAGCGCTGGTGTGGCATGTGTACCCTCCCTCGCTGCCCCGTTGGGAAGTCTCCAATCATCGACCAGCCCAAATTCCATCAATGCATTGTTGACGCTCTGAGCAACTATTGGTGTGCGAATACTTTGCGGGCTGGATTTTTCCAGATTGGGGTCTAGATGAGTGTTAAGGTCCCCGCCCCACACGACAGCTGTTTCTGGCCAATCTCTCAGCACTACATACATTCGCTGAAATACCTCTGGTTCATCTACTATGGGCCCGTATATTTTTTATAAAAGTAACCATTGAATTTCCTAGTTTACCATGGACCATAGCGCAACGTCCCCCATCATCTATATAAGTTTTGATTAGTGCAAATGGGATACCTCTTTTAACCCCTTCCATGCTCATGACGAGCTCAGCTCGTCATGCAGTACACTGGTCGTGTGCTTATGATGAGCTGACCTTGTCATGAACAATGGGTTTTTGCAATTTTCAGCACTCAGGGTAAAATCTGCACAGCAGCAAAGGTGTTAATCAGAATGAGAAGCCCCCGAGGGTAAGAGGAGTATGATGATGCTAGCTTGAACCCTGCCCATTTAAGTGCAATTCTGGCTTAGGAGTCCTTGGTCAAATGTTCTCCTGCAAAAGGGCCACGTGAATGGCATGTCTATCTAAATACGCAAAGACTTGGTGGATTTTTTGGGGGGAATTTAGCCCGCAGATATTTTACATTAAACACCTGTAGCCCTCACCTATTAATACTTGCATATATTTTTACCAGCATTGGATTGGTCAACTGGCAGTCACTGTATATTGCAAAGGAAATATATTCTCTTTTCCACGTATCAATACAATCACATTGAACAAGTCCCATAACAACATCACAAGATCCCCTACCCCCTACCACTTTAGCAGCCCCAAAGTGCCAAAGCCATACCCATTACATAAAAAATTCCCCAATAGGTGAAGAAATGTAAATAAAACAATGTGGGGTATACCCATTTGGTGGGACATCGTGGCACATTCAACTCCCTGTTGGACATGGGAGGTGGCCACCGATTAACAATAATGTGCTCCTTGAAACAGCAGCTCTATATCTGAAATAATGGAATACGCCAATCATGCCACCTCGAAGTATATACGAATATTTATATAGGGGTTGGTGGAACTCGTAGAATTTCACTTTGTGGAATTCCGTGGAGTTACATAAAAACTCTGCGAGTTTCCGCAGGGTTCCTCCAATGGGTGAAAATTTGCAGATTGCGCTGCAATATTTTAGTGCCTGTAGCACGTTCCGCGCTAAAAAATCAGTATGAACAGAGTGACACGATGTGCAAGAGCGCTTGGTTATACAAGGTGATTTTGCTGCCAATCGAGTAGAAAATCTGCTTGAAAACCAGCACTCTGACGGCAACTGTGCCCATGACCAATTGTGAGTGCCCACGTTGGAATAGCTTGCCGCAAGTTCTCTTATCAACTGGATATCGTACTAGAGGATGCCAAATCTCTCTTGCACTCACTTGTTCTTGCCACCTCACATTTCTGGAGCCTCTCAGGAGAAAAAAATATTCCACAAAGTAAATGCCAGAATTTGGCCAGAACGCTGCATTACAACAGTAACGCGGAGTCGCCAAATTCCGCCAGTTCCACAACCAAAATGAAATTTTGCACCTGGCTTAATTATATGTAGGCGATTGTTATCACTCTCCTTTCTAGGCCCAGGCAGAAAATTCCATTCAGCTAGTGGAATTGGAGAAATTTGCCAACTCCTCGTTACTCTTGTAACTTCGAGTGTAGGCCAAATTCTGGCAATTCCCACTAGGTGGGATTTCATTTTTGCTACAAAGCTTAACAATGCGAGCTGACAAGCGCGTGCAAGCGAAGTTTGGCAGCTCCTAGCGCAATTTCTATTCACTAGGAGGGCTTACGGCTAGATTTTCTAACACAGGTGATTGCATCTGGTCAGAGGACTGCTGCTTGGGGAGATTTTCGTCTTTAGCAGCATCAAAGTCAACTTGAAAGACCATGCGCTCTTGTGCACTGCATGGTGCCATTCGCGCTGATTTTTTAGCTTGGAATGCACTACAGATGCTAAATCGCAGCACGACGTGCATATTTCCATTCGTTGGGGGAACTCTGCAGAATCTCACAGAGTTTTCATGTAACTCAGCAGAATGCTTCTAAGAAATAATTCCACAAGTTCAGCCCATCCATGCGTTTCCCCTTAAATTTTGTTGCTCAGTTCTGAGTGACAACTTCAGGTTAGAACTAGATGTTATCCCTATTTTTCGAGCATAGCTAATTAAACTGACCAATGGCAGCTTGTTTATCATGATAATAGAGTACTATAACTGACCCCCATCCTAAAAAAAAAAGGCGGTAATATATTTAATTTGTGTCTGAACGCGCCAGGTGGAGGAGTGCTGTCAGGTTGCCCCTTGGGAGTATTGGGGACCACAAGGACTTCTACATCTCAGTAAGATTATGTTGGCTCGCAAGTTCTCATTGTTCAGTCACAAAACTTTTAAAAATATATTTGGCTAAATAATCCCCCTCTTTTAGATCTATGGAAAGTAGAAGCACTGTGGTAGGTGTAAAACAATGTATTTACTGGTGGCATGATGCACACAAATTACCTTCCTCTACTGTGCCAGTGGGCCTGCAGTGGTCTGCAATAAACTCCCCTGCGATGTGAAATGTAATGTCCCTACAAACTCGATTATTTGAACTCCTTTGGAATAAGTGCCCATTGCAAGTTAGAATAACACAGTCTATTGCCTCTCTACTTCCCTTTCTGTAATACATCTATTTCCCAGAGTGTGGAAACCTGCTTTATTTTTATGACTTTGTTTTCTTTGTTTTTTAAGTATTCTCTGACCTTTTTTTCATGCATTTTATTTTGCTCTGCAATGTTATTGCTCAAACTGCTTCCTCACTGCTGAGTGTTCTTATTCCTTAAATTCAAAACATAAATGTTTTTACCACTGCTCCTTATCTGTGTTAGGGCACATCCATCCCAGGTCTGTACTGACATAGGCCACAACGCTGTAGCAGCAAGGCCACGGAAGTGGATCAAAGCAAAACTCTGCTGGCCTCATTTATGAGGGCCCTGCGGCACTTTTGCGCTGCCGGGACGTCACTTTTTTGACGGTCCGGTGGCTCAATGTGCCACAGCATATTTACAAGGCCACGTAAAAACACTTTGCATGGCTTTTCATGGCTTTGTAAATATGTGCCCATTTCACACAGAACACTCCGTGAAAGGGGTGTTCCATGGTGTTGCAGTGGGTGTTGCCATGCAACACCCATGAAATCTGAAGCATTTCTAGATTTACAAGAAATCATACACCTGGGAATACATCGGACTCTAACGCCACCCCAGAAATGCCGTTAGGGAGGCTCAACGAAGAGAAATGTTTTAATTTCTCCTCGTTTGTTTCCTTTCTCTATGTGTGCTGAATTGATTGATTTTGTGCAGGACGGTATCCCTTCCTGAACAAAATCAATCAGCCCCGCAACAGAGGCACCATTGCACCATGGTGCAAGGGTGCCTGCATTGGTGCACTGCAGCCCATTGTGCGCCAGCGCTGGGGAATAGGGTAGGAATGTTCCATATCTGATAGATACAGTGCATCCCTGCCCTTTTCTTTTGACGCAGGGCAGTACAGCAAGATTCCTTGCAGCTCTGCCCTTTGCCAAAACCTCATAAATGAGGCCTTGCTTGCATATCAGGGTCATTAAGGAATTGCAAAGAATAACTCTCACAAACTACCTCCGTTCTACGATTTCTGATGAAGGGTTTGTCGTGGGTTTTCATTTTAATATTAGGATTTATTCACAGGCTGTATTTTAAAAGCTCACAAATAACTATTAACTTTCAAAGTCCCACTGAAAAGTGTTTTAACGCTTTCGGAAGCAATATGCTCTTGTGAGAAGACGTTGCCAATTTACATGGAAAAATTATGCCAGGACCTAAATGGAAAAAAAGCAGGAAGCTCTGAACTATAGGTGGGACCGTAATTGAGTTCCACTTGAAAGATCGGTCTTGTGATAAAAACTTTGCATGTCCCTACAGGAGAAGGTAACTTATCCCCATCCTACACATATTTTGTGTGTAATGGGTTGTTCAGCTGGTAAATGTCGTTAAAAAAAGAACCATAATTATAATCGGATTCAAAACTCTAGGGGCCTGATTACGATGTCTGTATGAAGGCTTTCCGATAGACTCCTCATTAGAAATGGTTCAGATCGACTGGTGGTCGGAGGCTCAGACCAACCAATTATGATGCTTCCGAACACCGACAAGTCTAATATTGACTTTAATGGGAGCCTGTGTTCCAACCGACAACACAGGCTCCAATTGAAAAATGGGGTGGTTTAGGAAAACCTTGCACCCTGTGGAGGGCACCCCATGGTGCCTGTCACACCGTGCATGGTTCTACAGGGGGTCCCATGGGTACCTCCACAGCCCCCAAACAGAGATCTCTGGATGAATGGGGGCCTGCTCAGGACCCCCAACGTCAGTTTCTGACAGCCTTTTCGCGTCGGACAGATGGAGTCGGAAAGGCTCTCAGAAATTGAATCCGACATCGTAATCGGTTGGTCAGAAACGGTGAGCTGAACGAATCGGCTCTGTTCGACTCGGAGTTCACGAATGCCGGTCGGAACTGAGTCGGAATGACTGAACGAAATTAGGAAAAAATATTTGCTCCCGATCCTGCGAGAAGCTGGCTTTAGCCAAGTCAGACCTGCTCTGATGTTTCTCCAGATGTTAGGCAGTCCCTCCACTATCTTCTGCGTGGCTAGTTTCTTAGTGGTAGCACTAAGAATTAAAACAAAAAATTTCGAGATATATGTATAAACATGCTTGTTTTTTATAAATGAATTGTATTTTATGTGTCTTATATGGGCTCTCACTGAAATTGTATATATATGAAATGCTCAAACTTTTGTATGTATGAATTGTTGTTTCTTTTATGATTTTAATCAATCGGTTAAAGTATTTTGACTGACTGACTGAACGGTTACCTTTCCATCATAATTGGTCAGTTGGAAATGTTTCTGACTCGGTCAGAAACATAGGTTCCGACAAGGTTTAGGGAAATCTGAATGACGTTCGGAGCCTTTCCCACCGACATCGTAATCAGGCCCTAAGCTGTAAATAGTTCAGGAACATTTGCAAAGATTCATGAGATATGATGTGAAATAAACTGTAAAGATGCTGATGGCAGAACAAATAATTGCTGCATCTAATCCTCATGTCTGCTGTTCATGCAGCTATCTGGGAATTGGATTTTCTTCAGTCATTCAATTCTTAAACATATTCTTTCTGCACAACCTTTTATTCACATGTTGCAAATTCATTCATAGATATCTGCTGTGCCCTCTCAGAACAGGCAGTGCCCTTTTTAAACCACATTTCTTCCTCCCTATTCAACATGTTCCCCACCGGTAAAACATGTGAAGGTTTGATATAAATTTGCATTTATGTTGGCCCTTCCCTGTGTCTTTGCATTTCTACACAGTAAAATAGGCTTAACAGGCTTCTTGTTAGCACACCTGTTTCAAAACTGTGCATATGTAAGGAGCACAAACATTACACTATCATCTTGAAAAGATGAGCTCAAAAAGCGACATAGACTACAGCTTAATTGAGGAAGGTAAAGCATCCAGTAAGAATACTGATGGGGGTGGCACGGTATGGTACTGCGTGTCAGCGATCCAATGTGCGGTGAGCGGATGGAACACAAACTTGGCCCAAGGTGCTCTTAAGCATCATGGGGAGGAGCATACCTGGCAACTGAAATAAATGTTATCATGTGAGGAGGAGGTGTCCCTTCTGTCCATCTCTATACTCCCATCATCTAAAAAAAAATCCCAAAAAAGTAAAAACTTGCTGAGGCTGTCATCGATGGTCTAGGGTGTTTGCACACCCATAATGGACATTGGCTGTTCAGACCCTCCGGAGAAGAGCTAGGGACCCACTCTGTGTAGGAGTTCCAACTCTGCTTCCCTGTCAATGTGTGATTTCTGCTCCTCATCAGGTGACCTTGTGAAGGGACCTGATATTGAGTGACACATGATGGTACCATGTGAGTTAGTAGGACTGTAGAAGGAATGTCAAATGGAGTGGCCTGGTGTGTCTTCACTCCTTAACAGATATTCCGCTAAGGTTGGGAGTTCCAGAAGGCAGTGTTGAATGCAAAAGCCAGATGTGCTTCAGATACTGCTTGTTAGCAAACCAAGGGGGAGGTACCAGGGCTATTAGAAGTTACTGAGCTTCAACTGTCTCAACAGAGGGGATTTCCGGGGCTCTTGTACTGCATACCATTAAATGACTGACTAAGTACTCCATTTAGCACTTGATTCTCAGAGCAGTCTAAGGCACTGACTATGAGGTGGCAAGTTAATGCCGACCTGTGCATAAAACCCTGTTTAAGCATGGGTCGAGTTACATGAGTTAAAAAGTATTTAATCCATCTGATGCATTAAATACCTCACACTTTATTAAATTTTGGCAGCTCAAACCTGTCAACATTTAACAGGGAAAATGCGTATAGTATTTACCGTACCCTGCAGATTTTGGTGAATTAAACATCAAAATCTGTATGCTATTTCCCATAAACTTGTAATAGGTACTATTTATCGCACCCAATTCATAACATACTCCATGGTCTAGTTATTTATCAGGTGCGCTTAATAGCACCTATACTTGTAATCAGGCCCTTAATGTTACTTCGAGTGGAGCTATGAGCTAGAAACACAGCTAGAAACACAGAACTCAGTCAGCAGCATGTCAAATAAACACTCAGGGCCAGATGTAGGTCGCCAATTACCGGTCGGTAACGGCCGAATTCGGCCGTTACCGACCGGTAATTGGTTTTCGAGATGTAGGGGCCAATATTTTACAGATTCGGTAAATTTACCGAAACGGTAAATTTACCAAATCTGTAAAATACCGAATCTGTAATTTTACCGATTTGGTAAAACCCAGATGTAGGTAGCACTGTTTACAGTGCTACAGGCCTTCAGAATTCGGTATTTTACCACCCAATCCAATTGGGTGGTAAAATACCGAATACAGGTGTGCATGCACATCTGTGCATGCACACCTGTGCCATGTGACACACAGATTCCTAGTACAGCGCGTGTAGTAGACGTTCACCCACGAACTACTTAAAAATTGTATGGTATTCTTGCGCGGTTTCGCGAAGCCAGTTCAGCACACGTTTACAGTGATTACAACTAGATAGACAGAGCCGGATACACACAATTATCTATCGAATTAACATCAGAGAGTCTACCGCATATTACGCACGAAGACTTAAGATATCTCATTCGTACCGCCTTGATAATCAGGGAAGAACACAGAAACTTCGGCCCGAATATTTAATTAGAAGGATCAGTTTGGTCCCACTTAATATGTGATGAACGCGAAGGGAAGTGAGCATATGGTAACGTAGCTAAAGATATTCGCCCCTGAAGAAGGGAACAAGGTTTCCCGAAATGCATCGGGCGACATCCTTTTCTAAGTTTTTTACTTGTTATATATAACGATGTAAAGTCTTCATATGATCATGTATATGTGAATACTACGAGTTACTGTATTTTCTCAGTACAACAAAGCAAATCAGAATAGATATTCGCAGAAATATTGAGTTATGTAATGAATCAGAAATATTGAAGTCTCAATGACCACAACTAATTGCACAATTATTGTGATTAAGTAAACATGTTTTGGAACAAATAAATTTTTAGTTTCTTTCAAAGAATTAACGAGTTGATTATATATGTGTACATATAAAATTGGAATACACTGTGAGAATTTTTCTCCCTAGGAACAGTGCATCTTGCATGTAGGCTTAGCTTACATTTCACAAAACCATGTGACACACAGACATGCCCTAAGGGCATGTCTGTGTGCCACATGGCACACATGCCTGTATTTGGGGTGATAGAGGGTGTCAAAGTGACACCCCCTGCACCCTTGCTGAAATCGGTATTTACCGATTCTGTAAATACCGATTCGGTAATGCCCATTGATTCCTATGGGCTTCAATGCCCATAGGAATCAATGGGCATTACCGAATCGGTATTTACAGAATCGGTAAATACCGAATCTTAACGATTCGGTATTTACCGATTCAGAAATACCTACATCTCCCCCCCTCTATTTTACCACTTCTTAAATACCGAATCGGTATGATTCGGTATTTAAGAAGTGGTAAAATAAAATTACCTACATCTGGCCCTCAGTGAGGTATTGACCAGTTAGTCTTTAATAATAGGAAAAATACTTTAATACACACACACTACTAAATACTATGTCCAAAATGATACATATTTACAAAAGGTGCAAAAATCAAAGGGGACCCTTTCTTAATGAATTTTGCACCCTACACGACAAAACATAAACCCTAGAAAAATGGAAAGGTAGGCCTACAGACTTTAACACTTTTTGCAAGAAATTATGTCATAAGCCTATAAACGTAACCTCAATCATTAAAACATCTGCCTTTCATTATAAAGTATCCAAACCAAATAGCCAGCATTTCAATCATAATGAACATGTCAGCATAAATGTTTATTCATTTTTTACACCAGGTTGTCAAACAGCGAACCAGGGCCTAAAACAGAAACAATTCAAATATCTCTCATGAACACACTAGATCAGTGTGGAAAACATCTTAATCAACAAGCCAGCTTCTCCCTGGCTTACTAGTTCTTCTGCCCAGGAGACATTGCTTTTCTCGCTTCTGAGATCCAGCCACTGATCCATCTGTACATCAAAGCATAAACCAATACTTTGTGGTGGTTTTTGCCTTTTGGCGCACTTCAGCGCAACATTTACCAATTATAGTTGACTCCAGTCACACATGTGGCACTCGTTTGCCCAGAGGCAAAGTCTTCCCAGGCCTTTAATGCAGCTGTGACCAGATGAGAAATATTTATTTTCTGCTTTTCCTTTTTTGGATGCACCCACAGCAGCAGCTCTACTTTCCACAGCTCTATTTTCCAAATGAGTGGCCATTTTTTCCTTGGCACCAACTTACTTTCTTCTGGCTCATGCAGGATTCCCACTTTGCCTGGTCACATGGCTCCCCCGGGTACTTGTTCTTCAGAAGCCGGATGAAGTATACCGCTTTATCTTGGTCCTGCTCTCAGTTGGTCTCATTACGGGGAAGGAGGACAGAGAGCCGTTAGTGCTCTTACGGCATGTGGTGAGGGCTACATGCAAGTACATACTTCTGAGACCTGGGTGCTCCTTTGGTTGGCAAGATATGTCAGCATTCCCCCACTTCTAAAGCAGAGGGACAATCTTTCAAAGACTGTGTGTTTAACTCCAGGGTGAACCCACAGGTATCACATGCTTCATCTATGACCATTTTGGGCCCATGTACATGCAGTTTTCTACTCTGTGCTGCTGGTGGTACATTCCTAACAACTGTGATGGGTCTTGGCTCACACTCAGCAAGGCTGAGCCCTACAACTATAGAACAGAACAAATGCCAATGCTGAGACTGACTACGATCTTATTTGTTAACCAGTTTCATGAAAATAAAACATGAAAATCTGCTTTAGAAATTGCACCTTAGTAGAAAATAAACTTTTCAATCTTCATTTATTTTTTCAAAAAACAACATAATTTGTTGTGCATCACAGTACAAAACGAACATGGACACTGCAATATAACAATATATAAACACAATGTTGAAATATTCACAAATCTCCCTCTCAACATTTATCCCATACACTTGGCCAATTTCGCATTCATTTCACATTCACCCAAACATCCATCCTACATACAAAGGTCCCTTTGTCACATTTATATGTATATTGGACAATTAAAGCAACAAAAAACCAACAATTTATGTTAATCCACCCTTTTCTCAAAATAATTGTTTTCCTATATACAATATTAACTTCTGGGTGACCAGGGACCTGGTCGGTCGACGCGTTTCAAACCCCGACTGTTAAAGGGTTCTCTTCAGGACCAACAACTTTCTACAAAAAACAGACAAACAAAAAACTACCCCTGTGTTTATCGAGCCACAGAGGAACGCTTACCCTGTCTAAGTATTTTCATCCAACTTACTCGCAGCAGCCGCTGCTCGAATTACAGGTCTTCCTTGCCGTCTAAAAAAGAGGCCCGAAACAAAGCGTCCATTAATCCTCCCTTCTTCTTTGTTTATACTGCCCTTTGTGATCGCATACAAAAAGCTGAACTCGATAAACACAGGGGTAGTTGATTGCACAAAGGGCGAATATGTATTAAACAAGCGGGATATATTGATTCTATTCTAGGAGTCGAAGACATTATAACACTTGGTTGCGGAATATATACAAAGGCAACAAACAACTAACTTAGCACAACGACTGGTGCAATTTACAGGGACAACCGTGGATCACGCGGTAAGCCACTTGAGTAATCTGCTTTTTGCAAATACTAATTTGGTGATTTTCGATGGGCACAAATGGCATATATCCATATATATTTTTATAGGACCCACAGCTGTCGTTCCAACCTGGACCCATCCGCTTAGCGCTAAGCGGGTAAGTCAGGATTACTGGACATATTCATATTGATTTTACAGGACATAATAAGCCTGACCGAATATTAGCACACAAGCCACTATGTTTGTATCTGAGTGTCTCCTACTCTTCTTTTCAGTAACTTCTGTGCATGACGTATGGAGTGTGATACACATGGATCTTAACCACATCCTGGATAACTGAAGGTAGGGAAGCATAACTAGGGGTGAAGACTAGACTTATGGCCAAGGGTCTTTTAGAGTGTAGTTAGTCTAAAATCTGTTTTTTGTTTGTCTGTTTTTTGTAGAAAGTTGTTGGTCCTGAGGAGAACCCTTTAACAGTCGGGGTTCGAAACGCGTCGACCGACCAGGTCCCTGGTCACCCAGAAGTTAATATTGTATATAGGAAAACAATTATTTTGAGAAAAGGGTGGATTAACATAAATTGTTGGTTTTTTGTTGCTTTAATTGTCCAGTATACATATAAATGTGACAAAGGGACCTTTGTATGTAGGATGGATGTTTGGGTGAATGTGAAATGAATGCGAAATTGGCCAAGTGTATGGGATAAATGTTGAGAGGGAGGTTTGTGAATATTTCAAAATGTTGTTTATATATTGTTATATTGCAGTGTCCATGTTCGTTTTGTACTGTGATGCACAACAAATTATGTAGTTTTTTAAAAAAATAAATGAAGATTGAAAAGTTTATTTTCTACTAAGGTGCAATTTCTAAAGCAGATTTTCATGTTTTATTTTCATGAAACTGGTTAACAAATAAGATAGTAGTCAGTCTCAGCATTGGCATTTGTTCTGTTCTATGGTGGTACATTCCTGCCACTCCCGGCAAGTTTCTAGGATGTCTGATCCCCAAAATTCTGATGAAGAATTTCTAAATTCCTTTCTATAGCGAATGGTGATTCTGCTTTCTCCTCCTTAACAGCAACTTATGGGCATTGGTTTTGACCTTCCGACCTCCTAGTCATGGTGGTATCTTGATCTAGTATCTTCCTTGCAGCAGCACCCTAAAGTCCTCCATGGCAGACCGCATTCCCCCGACTGCACTCTCCAAACACCTATGCTTTCAGCCACTTCTAGGGTTTCTTTGTGTTGAGCCAGAGTCCAAAATGCCCACTTCACTGGGAACTATGGCAGGACCAGTCCAGCAGAAGTACAGGGGATCCCCTTCCCTCAGGGCCTCCAGCAATTTAAATTCTAATAATACTGATAAGAAGTCAGGGAACTATTGCTAGTAACCCAGGAGATAGAGTCCACAAGAGCAGATGATACAAGTCCTGAGTGGGTGCCTCCACACTCCCGAAATTCGTACATATGCAGTGCTTATCCATCTCCCTCCCTTATTCTTCTTATTGTCAGCAGCTCTGCCCAATGAAGGGGATTACATTGGAGGTCAATCATGGGAGTTATCTACGCAATGCAGTGATATCATATAACCCCTACACCCCCAACTGGTAATCCTGGGGATCATTCCACTGGCTATCCATTCACTTGCATAGTATTCTGGGAAGAACTCAAATGGCAACAGTCTCATAGATCACAGGAGATCGGTCCCCTGCATGAAAGATTGCCCAACCAGGCCTTCTTTCTATCCACTCAAACTTCACAGACAGCTCTTATGGTGACTTGGCCAGAGATCTGCTTGTCCTCTTTCTGTCCAATGTGGGGAAATCCTACAAGCTGACAGGGAGGTGTTAATAACACTTACGGAGATTTCATCCAGCCCTCTTTCTCTTCCAGGAAAAACCTAATTTTCCTTCGATGGGCCATTGAGTTCATGACCATTTGATCGGCCTGATGGTACAGCAGTGTAATATCTGATGGGGAAACTCTGTGTTCCTTGAAATCTGGGCAGATAACCAGTATAATCACAACTGGCTGTGTCAGAATTTGTCTGCTTTGCACTAGCCCATCCTGTTCCAAATGTGTTACACCATTACAGTTTTTAAAAATAAATTGAATTGATTGGACATTATACTAAAAGTGATGTTCGGGTGGTGTTATCCCCTTGTAAATATTCCTTTATGTTTCAATGTCAGCCGGAAGGTTTGACCTGTGAGGATTGATTGTACGATCATGGCCAGCTTTAAGGCGGTGTGACCAGTGCAGCCATACCTGATGCTGACCTTGGGTGGTGCAGTGTGTATAAATAACTTATGCGTTTAAAAGCATCTACTGCAGTGTTTCTTGTGTGTCCAGCAGTAAAAATGTCAAGATAGCTCTTGTGTTTAATGTTGCTGCTGGAGATGGATCGAGATTTGTTTAGTGGCAGTTCTGACTCATCATTAGGTAGTGCAAAGGGTGAATTTGCCTGCTGCAAATAAGGTGTACCATGCAAATCACTGAACTGTATTTTATATGGATGGCACAGTGGGTTACTGATTTTGTCACAGAAATGCTTTTGTTACTTGCAATTCATAAGTTACAATCCTAATAAAGCACAGTGTCTTATGAACTGTCATCAAAGAGCTGCATGAAAAGTGCATGGTGTAGGTTAGAATGTTATGTTTTTCGCCACAGCCTTTCATTATCTTTTTATTGTTAAAAGGGGGACGAAGTGGTAAAAATAAATTCTTATTAGTAATGCCACCCTAAGCAGTCTGATACATTTTAAATCACAAGGTTATGCTTCGCCAGATCAAGCACTCTCAAAATATACTGCCTACCAGTATGGATTACATGTGTCTCCCAGACCTTGTAGTCCTAATTGTTTTATGTAACATTTTCAATCGACTGATTTTTACTTGTATGATTCTTTGTCTCCTTCTAATATGTGTATGTGTGATGTAAAGTGCTCTGATACCCTATACTGGTATGAGTAGCATGGTAAAACAAATGGAATGCATGTGAGAGAAGGACTTTGGAGAGATAAGGCACCCTACTTGAGGGCGTTAGAGAGGGAATCCATAGAGAAGGTCATTAGGGGCACCTAAAAAAAGAATCTTGCACCGTGCGCTAGCACCGCTAAAGCTGCCCCGGATTGTAGACAAAGTTTGCTATAAAAAAGAAAGGAATAATAATAAATATTAATGCTTATTAGGGATTAGCAGATATTATACAGTTACAAAACAATATAATGCTCTTTTATCAGTGGGGTGTAAAGAGTCATATCACGGATACTACATGGATTCTAACTAGATAGTAGCTCCTAAATGGATTGTGCAAGCATTTTTTAACTTGTTTAGAGAGATATCCAACCATATATTTATTGTGAGAGGTTCACATTACTGTGGCCCTGGCTAAAAGGAGGGCTTCATGGTAGAGGAAGTTCATTTTTGGAACATAGTATAGATGTTAGTTAGTGATTAACACCACTGGAAGAATAATGACCCAAAGGGACCTGTTTTGACATCAAGATAGCAAATGACCACAGGTCCTCCAGCCTGAGATACAGCAGTTCATGCACTGACATGACTGGGAGCAAGTCAAGAATCCCTAGTGTGGTAAGGCACCAAGGTCTCAGTTTAGGATACTTATGTCCCACTAGGTCATTCACACCTGTGAAAGACAGAGCTAGATCCAAGCCCCCTTCAAGCAAACTGCCTCCCTCTCTCTAGCCCATACTCCCTGCATTTACTGCAATAGAAGTGGAGGACGCTCCTTCTCCCATTTTGCAGCAAAAACTTTGAACAGCCTTCCCCAGCACATCCAGACCACCACCTCATTTCCGGAATTCTGAATGCCCCTCAATACTTGGCTGTTCGAATAAGCCTCCGGTGACCTGCAAGCACCTGGATACCCTATTGGGTGATTAGCCGCACTTTATAAATCCTGATTGATTGATATCTTCCCGCATCCCACCAATGTCTAACAGAAGACCTGGAGCTCAACTACGTGGCAGTCCTGGGGAAATTTGCTTTGGCAAACCACTTAGTCTTACCAGGGAGTGCCAGTACCAGGGAGCAGAGCACATCGCAGCATTATAGAAGCTTAAAATACCGCTCCCATGTCCTCTGCAACATACTGCACAATGTGTGATAGAACAGCATTGGTTAATGCCTTCCTCGGTGTCAGTGAATTTCCTACTGACCAATGTGTAATGGGAGTCAAAATGCCTAAGCCTGCATTTATTGATGGGTAGGAACGCCTCCTTCTGGCGCAGGGCTTTACAATGTGACGCATCTCCCAGATGCGTCACGTTGTAAGTACCCCGCACCATGGCGCATCTTTTGCGCCGCCCCTGCGTCACAAAAGTGACGCAACGGCGGCTTAATAGGGGTGCAAGGGGCTTGTAAATCTGCCCCTTGATATCCACAGAATAACGGGCCACACAGAACGTTTTCATGCTTCTGTATTTTTAACTAATGTTTTAAAGCAGTGCATTAGAAGGTTACCGGTAAATGAAGTAGTGCATTTTATGAAGTTATAGCAAACACTATAGAGCTGCAGCAAGAGACTGGACACAATGGTCCTAATCATGACGGCGGTTGGTCAGACTGCTGACCGCCATCACATCGGGCAGGAGACAGTCAGACAATAAGTTGGAGGTCTTACCAACCTTATTACGGTGAGATAGCCAGCACAGCAGTCGAAAAGTACTTTTTTCTTCTGCTGCTTGTGCTGCGGCCCAGGAAAAGTGCAGCAGCAGAAGCTGCAGTAGAAAAAGAGCACTTTGTGCACATCCACACACCGTGTGCCAGGCGCCTTTTAATCCCTGGCACATGGTGCATGGGTGTGTGGGAGGGTCACTACATGTGCCCCCAGGGCTACATAGCAGTAGCCCACAGGGTACGGGGGCCCTGCTTGGGGCCTCCAGAGTCCATTTCCATTTGGCTTTTAATTACCGTGGGACGCAATGAAAAGGGAGTCGGAAAGGGACATCCTAATCCTTATGGTGGTGCCTGTGCAGGCACCGCCTCCATTGTAGGGATAGGATTCAGACAGGTGCTCCAGCGGGATCTTGGATCCTGTCGGAGGCGGCGGTCTTTCCCCCTAACCTCTGAGGTCCGACCGCATGCATCAAAACTAAGCGGTCGGACCAATGGCCTGGATGTCGGACCGACCGCCACCAACATCCTATCTGTGGCGGTCTGCCTGGCATTGTAATGAGGCCCAATATTCAGAGCTCTGAAAGCACTTGCTGAAGAATGGTGAAGAATGAGGGGCAACAGAGGCAAATTAGTGGAGAATGTCATGGTATGTCGGTTAAATCAAATACCCAGTTCCAGCCTATCCTGAAATCGAATTAATCTATGAAGTGTAAGTCTCCCTTCTAATGTCCACACTGGATATTAAAGATGGACTTAGAAAATTTTGACAAATGCTGGAAGAAAAGAGGGCTGGATAAGAAAAACAGAGCTGGTGACGGTAGCGCGGACAAGGTCAAGAAGATGGGGTGAGACAGAAGTAGACTGAAGTAGAGGATGTGGACAACAGGTATCTTCCCTGAAAAGAAATAAAATCAACTTCAAATTCATCATTGGTTATGAGAATGACATCAATAAATGTTGCATCATTTTCAAATTCAATGTGATCACTTGAATACCAAAAATAAAACGTACAGTTTTGTGCACTTCAAGTATTCTGTAGAAAAGTGACGTATTGCACCCACTGTAACAAGCGTTTACTGTAAAACAATATATAATCCACATTTGTAAAGCGCACAATCACCCGTAAGGGTCTCTAGGCGCTGGGGGCCGTTGGGTAGATTAAGCAAGCTATTGCCCAGAGTCACATGGTGCTGGGCTAATCTGCCGCCGGTGCAGGGGATCGAACCGTGATCCCCAGATTCCGGAGTCAGTCGCCCTAGCCGCGGCGCCACACCTCTTCCACTGCGGCGCCACACCTCTTCCATCCCTAGACACTGTGGATTTACTATGTAGACTTATATATCGAACTTTATTTCCTGACAACAAAACGTCAAATACATTTCATCTCTGATGAAGTCATATTCTATCCTGACCCAACATGGCTACCGTTGTCTGCCTTTATTTGAGTCTATATATCACGGTTGGCGTTCCTCTAAGATACCTTACTTGTTGGTGATATCATAGCATATAATAGTGAATGAAATACGACGGCCATACGCGCCAATCTGATTTCAAAATTCAGACTTGATATATTACTACTTGATGGGGCTTCCAGAGATGCTCTTTGTACCATGTAGCAGACCGCAGCTTTACATGAGAACTTCCCTACTCGGATCTCTCTCTAAATTGGGTAAACACTTTGTCTCTCTCCACCTATTGACTATTCTTTTGGTGATATTCCTTTACCACAGTATCTCCAGGACACCGTTACTAACATTTGAATCTACCCTCCTTTAGTGCATCAACACAACAGCTTTGTAAATTATTCTGAGAAAGGATTATTTGATAAGGAAAGAGAGGGTTTACAGGCAGAGGATCAACATCTTCGGCATGGCCAGTGAAGCAATCATAGCTAGACTCTGCTACACTCTAGATGTGATCCTTGGCATGGTTGCAGACTGGAAGCATGAGCTCAATTTAACTAAAGTCTGCGCTTGGGCATAGCTTCTCATGTCAGAATACTTGCTGCTGCCCATGTCCTAGCCACTGTTTCTTTCCAGCGTGTAAGTGGGAGCATTGTGGGCATCTCACAGGCAAGCCAGTCACAATGTGAACAGCTAGCACCGAGGTGCATCACCAGCTGAGTGCACATGTGTATTGACAATGCAGAGTCAATAGTGCAAAGGCAAGGGAATTCTATGTCATAAGCCAATTCTCGCAGGGTACTAGGTGACATTGATTCACAACCATCCCACTACAGCAAACCATGTCCATCACATGGGAGATTAGTCAAGGCTATTTGCACCATCCTGATCTCTTATAAGGACCCACTGATAAATATTTACATATCCCAAAAGGAAGCTTAACCTGATTTTGTGATATACTTTCAATAAGGGAAGTAAACCTAGTTGCCACTATGTTTCATCACCAAACAAAACAAGCATTGGCATAGCCAATAGGTCTCGCCTTTGGGACATTATAAGTGTTTAGTTATCCAGCACAATGTCCTTGGTGCAACAACATCAACTGTTGCATGGCTAAACACTTATAAGATCCCAAAGGCGAGACCTATTGGCTATGCCAATGCTTGTTGTATTTGATGATGGCAGCATAGGCCCCATAGAAGGAGGAGTAGTATTGCACTCATAAACCTCCATGCCTGTTGAAAGGATGCTAAAAGGATTATAATCCTTTAGGGCAGCTGATAAAGGTGTGCAACGCATAGACTTTGTTATGCCAATACAATTTGAAAGTAGTTTCAATCATAATCATCCAAGGAGAGAAATATAATCCCCGTAGGAGGTATTAACATATTATATAGAAAACCTGCAGCCAAGTGAAGAATGAAATAATATGGGCAAAGCTACAAGGTGCAGAAAAAATTACAGCCAGGCAACCAAATAATTCCCTTTTTAAAACATCATGAGGGAATAAGACCTGATTTTGAGAAAAAACTGTTTCTGACACCTTTAGTATATCCTTATAGTGACTGCCAGGCTCATTAATGCAAAAGAAAACTCACCCAAGTGTGAGGTGCTGCGCAGTGAAAACAAACTGCCACCCCCAGCATCTTTTGCCCCAGGACATCATCATTTGGGTTCTTTCTTGAGAGGTTTGAGAGTGAGGAAGCAGGTTTCCGATTGGTCACAATAGATGCATAGTACATGTAATAGCTGTGCAAGGCTGTTAAGATTTGCTTTCTGTTGATTTGCTACCAATGTATCCTTGTTCTCTAAAAAATCCAATAAACTTTATTATCAAAAGATTTGCTTTCTGTACTGCCAAATATTTGGTGGATACTCACAAAACCTAGCACCTGATTAACTGCCCTTGTTCTTAGGTTCAGGCCATGTAAGCTTTCAAAACAGAGAGGTTGCATTATTTTTGTCATCAGGAGAAGCAATGGTGAGCCGCGAAGCCACTATAAATGTGGTGAAGAAATAAAATAGGCCTTCAGGGATGGCTTATACACAAACTGATCATCTGGGTATGTATTACGCACTCTGGCATCACCACAGCACTTGAATGTTGATCTGCGTTCCTCCATCTTGACTGCCCTGGTCAGCATGGTGTACATGGGCAGGTCTAGCACCAGATCACCTAAGAAGCTGCTTCCCCAGCTCTTCAGGATTTTCTAGAGGCACCAGTAAGGATTGTATGTGTGAGGCAAGAAGCAGTCTCTGCAGTGTTATCAGCCTCTACACCACTGTGATTTTGGAAGGCAAAGAGGTGACAAGATGGCAGTTCGTATCAATAGCTACTTCTCACAAACCCATCTTTACATGGAGCAGTCGAGTTGGAGAACTAGAGTTTACAGATTGTGTTTGTATCACTTGTTCTTAAAAGCATATTTCAATATAAAGGGGATCTTTAGGTTTGTTGGGAGGACCGTGGTGGACAGAAAGACCGTCCGCTGCTTTTCCGCCCGGTCAACAAGTTGACCAGGCGGAAAAAAGTTTAATATGGTGGTGGTGTCTGTCAGACACCGCCAGCCATATTATCATGGGGGCGGAAACATGCCTGCGGTAAATGTTTGTGGGGGCCTGTTGCGGGACCCAGGGACTCTGGGGGGTGGGGGTGCACATGGGGGGTACCTATGGTACCCCCCTGCAGTTCCATGCACAACATGGCAGGCACCGCACGGTGCCTGCCATGTTGTGCATGGAAGTGCATAACATGCCTTCCTGGCATTGTGGCGGCGGTGCTGAGTGCCAGGAATGCAGAATGCGCCCGCCACTGTTACAGGCGCATTCTAATGGCCCCCACGGGACCCTCGCCCTTATGACGGGAGGTCCCATTTCCCTATAGGATGCGCCATCCTAATGACCCCCGGAGGTTGAATCCCCTCTTTCTGCCCCTACAAATCTAACTTACGAATCTTTTAATGTTGAGAGGGTGTCCAGAGTAGATGTAGTGCCATATGTTGGAGCATTCTAAACTCTGCGAGATGCTGGCCTGCATGTCCCACACTGACATCACTCTGGACTATAAGCACTACGGTGTGAGAATTGCACATCTTCCAAAACAAAAGTCCCTAAAACAATGAATCATGACATGCAAAAATACTCCACCACAAATAATTTCGACATTTCAGGAGTTAAAACTCATGTCAGTGGTGTAGTGAACCCCCTACCTCAGGAAGCCTTAGCGATGGCTCCCACTCTGCCAGATGAGCTGGTAAACGAAGTCTCACTAAATCTTTAGTTATTTGTTTGTCGACCTCTTCTATCTGCTGGTCTGCAGACATAATGCTCATAAATGACACTGCTAGGGTTTACCATGATAGAGGGTGTGGATGGTCGGCTAACATGCTTAGTGAACTAAACAAAGCAAGAGAAATGAAAACATAGAGGAAAAACACACTGAGAGGGGCTGATGGAAAATATGCACATGCAATAGAAGAGGTAAGAAAGAAAAGGTAAAGGTGAGATACAAAAGATGGCTAGATAGAAAGAGAAAAGAGAATGTGAGGAGAAGGAAAAGGTGAAAGGAAGAAGGGATGAAGAAAGGACGGGAAACAGGAAGAAAAGGTGAAAGAGGATGGAAAGGTGAAAGGGCGGGTGACAGGATTAAATGTTGACAGATGGAAAGGTGAAGCGATGCAGCGGGAAAGGATCTATAAGTGAGAGAGTGAATGGAAGCAAAGATGAAGAATGGACAGATGGGGAAGAGTGAAAGGGTGGATACAACATTTATATATTTATGGGTGGAAAAGTAAAAAGATGGATGTATATAGGAAAAGCTGAAAGGAAGAATGGAAAGGTGAGAGGATAGACTAATGGAAGGTAAAAGGATGGACAGATGAAAGGGTGATGCAAATTCTCCAACAGAAGGGGAGGTTTCCTCACTTCGAGCGCTCCATGTGATTAGAAGAATGCTTTAAGTGAGGAGTATTTCAAATGTCTTATCTACTCCCTTGACTCAATCACATGCATAAGGTCTAGATATCAACCAACTTTCTGTAACTAGATCACTAGATCAGACTGGGGTTGTCTCTTAACAGGCCACTTTGAAACTTCAGTGTTTCAAGGAGCGCGGTCTCTAATTTGAGTTCATCAACTTTTCACAAATGCTGTGCCACGTTTCCTGTATTTTCCTGACTGTCAAACAGCTTGAAGTCTAAGACATACAAGAATGCAGTCCTTTTAGATTAAATGACAACCAAGAATTAGCATTTGTCTGAAATATGACAAAACACGGTCACTGCTGACAGCAAACTGAAGCATAATATTAAATTGACTTTCTAAGAAATCGCAAAGCTAAAATCGTTGTATTTTGAGGAAGAGGGTCAAAGAAAGAGTGAAGTCAAATTTTGAGGAAAAGAGGCCTTTTCCCTACACGACACATGTGACATGTAAATGTTTTTGGTAAAACAAAGATTCGCAAAACCGCGACTACCTTCCAAACTGGGGCTTGAGTCAAGCACACCCAGCTATTAACAAAACAAGTAGTATCAGTACACAGAAGACGTGACTCACCAAAGTAATCTGCTGTAGGCTGAGAATCTATCGCCCGCACGATGAGAGCTTCCGGTTTTATTTCCATCGCAGATGCACTACTTCCTGTTGTGGGGTGAGGTCTTTACATAGTGATTTTCACTGCGCTTTCTCTTTGCGTTCGGTGATCTTGCCAACATTCAGCACAAGACTGCCCGCCTCTCGGAACGAAGAGGTGAGACTGAGGAAATGGATTTGCCTGTGCGCGAGATCAGGCATCTCTGGATATCTGCTCGGGAATCATTTCCCATAGCAACAAGACGCGCTCTGTGGTGGGGGAGGGGGAAGGGCAAAGTGCCGGCGCTGCGAAGAATCCAAATGGCAGCTGTGCACGATGGCAGCTGTGCATGTCACGGGCGCGCTTGTGCGCGTGATAGTAAGCTGGTCGCCGGGTAAGTAGCACTTTTCAAAGCAGCTACTAAATGTCTCGGCCAGTCCAGCGCATGCACTGGATCAGACCAAAACTTAAAAAGGGACAGCATCAGCAGCTGACCTGTGCCCCAAAAAAGCTTCTGACAAGCCTGCAGGGGCATCATTTTTTTGCAACAGACAGTATTAAAACTCATCAAAGTAGAAGCTGTAATGCCAGGATTGCATAATTGATGTGTAGGCTGTCTTTCCTGGGAGAATTCATGACAGTTACATCTTCCAATAGTCACCTCTTGGTGACATGGATAATAGTAAGGTATAAGAACACTGGACTGTGGCCTTTTTTATACATACAGGATGTGGCATCTCAAATATAGTCACTCTTAACTTCACGCTATCACAATACAGACTCTTAGGATTACCTTTGTAAGATCTGGATACTCCTAGTTTAGCGGGGCGACTGATACTGTACTGGTGTCAAAATCGTCAGGGGGTATACAGCGCACATTAGAGGCATTCTGCTCCTTTTGTCATCTGAGAAATCTGGAGATCAATATCTCGAAAACAAAATTCATGGTCTTTAATTATAAATCGGCCAATTTCCCTCCCCCGTATATGAATGGAACAGTGTTGGACCGTGTGTCCACCTTTGAATATTTGGGGGTCACACTGAATGACAAGATGGACTGGGAGTCCCACAAGGCTAGCGCCAACCTAAAGCTGGTGCAATCTTCAGGTGGTATTTTGAAGGTTTTTAACGATACCTCATTGAAACTTCTGAGCCCGCCTCTAGAGATTTATAAGGACCAAGCAAGAGGGGGCGCACTCTATGGCGTAGAGCTATGGGGACATTCATCAGCTGCCCCTTTGACGCTCACAGAAAACAGTTTTAAAAGGCGCTTGCTCTGTCTTCCTGTGAGCTCGCCTCTGACTCCTCTGAGGCTGGACCTGGGCCTGATACCAATCCAGGAGATCGCAGCAAATTGCTCTTTATTGTATTGGAGGCGTCTCTGGGCGATTCCGGAGCTCTCGATCTATAGGGATGACCTGAGTGACATTTTGCAGAGGGGGAACACGGGGAAAATACCTTGGTTGAACTACATCAAGCACCTCTGCCAGGCTTTAGGCAGAGGAGACATGTGGTCGTCTCCCCAGGATTCCTGTCCTTTGCTATCTAAAAAATTACTCAATGTAGCGCTTAGGAGGTTTCGCACGGAGTCTACAACAAGTAATCCCTCGATGGGTAGGCTAAAGGACACTTTCTTGAACATTAAGGCTTATACCCATTTTGAAGTTTTTTTGGATGATATTCAGCCCTTCTTGGCTAAAAAACGTTATACCCAGTTCAGACACAGCGCACTACCATTGAGGGCGGTATCGCACAAATGGCGGAACGCCCCCTTTCGGCAAGTACCTGCCCGTGGTGTTCGAGCGGCAGTGAGACAGAGCTGCACGTTCTGCTCTTCTGCCCCACTTACGGTAGGGCTAGGGAGAAATGGATTCTGCAGCTATGTAGGGCTAGGGGTTTTAGGGATTACAGGGAGGTCTTCAGGATTCTTAAATACGACACTTCCCCCTGATAGTTTTTGCCACAGCAAGATTTCTTCAATCTATGTGGTATATGAGATGTGCAATACTAAAGCGGGAGGCTGATATTCTGTATTAAGGGCTACCTGTTAAGAGGTGTTATATTTTTATACAATTTTATATATTTATATACTGATTCTCGGTGTATTATCCGATGTTTTTAACATTTTCAGGAACTTTTTGTACGTGATTTTTAATATAAGGTTTTCTTGTTATATTTTTTTATTATTGAGATCTGCTTATTGTGCTTGTATGGCCTTTTTATGGTATCTTACCGAAATAAAGTACTTTTACTGACTGACTGATTACCTTTGTATCCATACACGTATAGAATATCCACAGCTTTTTCAACCAACTAACATTTTTAGAAGGGTCATGATAGGTTTTTGTGGAAGATGCTGCTGAATAATTCCTCTCTCTCCAGCTGCTAACCCCCTTCTGCCATCCAGCCACACAGCCTCTACGGAGGTACAGCAGGTCCATGTTTGAAAAGTAGTATCTTACTGTGGAGCCCAAGGAGGCCAGGAATATCCTATCCTAACCTAGCATATCATCTCTGACACATCAACGGGTTAGGGGAACTGACTTTAGAACTCATTGGCTTTGTAAGTTTTTCAGGATTTACTTTATTTTAGGACATTTGGACCAATATTTGGACTATTTGTGTGTTAGGCTTTATGTACTTTTATTTTATGTTCCTTGTTTGACTTTGTAAATAGAATAGGCTCTTTATGTTCCCAAAATGTTTTATTCAGTTATCTATGCCACCCGAACTTGATTCTAACTATTTATTTTTTGTGGCCCATTGTCAAGGACTCTCTCTGTTAAAAATTTGGAAAAAATATTATTTTTATCAAGCAAATATTATGTACATTTTTAGATAATCTCTTACATGGATTTTTTGGTACTCTTCCTAAATATGTGAACATGCAGCTTGATGTATGTAAGTATGCTGGTATTTTGGAAAATGGGAACCCGTTCAGAGTTACAATATATTATTTAACGTTATTCTCATATAACCTTATTAAATGATTGGAACACTTGTAAACGCACTAATAAATTGTAGGTAAACACGATTAAACATGCATACAAATGATTGGGATGGGTGGTAATAAACATTATGTTTTGTTTTATGAGGATGAATCACTGAGGGATCGGGTAAAATGTTTACAGGTTTGATGGTTGCTGTCCTTGACTCCAGGAGTCAGTTGTCTGGGTACGCCGTAGTGGGCCCACAGAAACACATGGTTGGGATTGCAAATTTGTATTTGTGGCTTTGTGACTAGTTCAGGTTGGTTCTTGTAGAGATTGGAGAATGGTGGTTTTACATTGACTGATTAATTAAACCACTTTTATTCATTTACTTTTTATGATAACATTTTTTGATTTTTCAGACTATTAAAACACAAACCCCAATTACAGTGCAGCAAGAAAGATTTCATTACAAGACCGGAGGCTACATTATGCATTATCCTTTAATAGCAACTCACAGCAGCCGCACTACATCATAAAGGATAAAGTTCTAGAGTTAACAACACTGAACAAAGGAGGTATCCAGGAGATGATCTGCCTCTTTTAGGCTCGCCAGCAGATAAGTCACTACTACTTATCTCTCCTTTACTTTAGACACTTTTGGCTTATATGTCGTGTTTTATGATAATTTAAAACGTTTAAATGCCGATTTGATTCTTTACTATGCTTTTATACCTCTTTCTTTGTCCTTTAACGCTTTAACGCTGCCTTTTTAGCCGCTTTATCTACATACCTTGCGCCTTTTCGCATTCCTTACTATTTTCTGACTTGTGCCTTTCGCTTGGCTTGAACCCCTTTCCGTGGTGGCGCTGGTTTCCCGATTCCACTCCACCCCCCCCTCCCATGGACTTCCAATTTATGGTTGTCCCTCACCCTAAACATGACCTTCCCTTTTTCAGCCAGCGCGCGATCGAGCAGTAACTTTACCGATACCCGCCGCGTTTTTAGCGTTGTCCCCGCTCATCGCTCATCGCTCTGAAGTACGCTGCGTTGCGTGCCTCCTTTCCGAAGCGACTTTCCTCTTCTCCTGCGGCTGAGCTCGAGCGTCCCTCGATATTTTGTCAGTTGCTCTGCTTCAGCCGCCGGAGATACTCTATCCATTGCGCATTTACCAATACCACTATTTTAACATACCCATTTATCAACAAAATAACTCAATTCCCCAATAATTTTAACAAGCATATTTAAATAGGATATTAATTCCCCAAAAAATACTGATGAGAATATTAATTCTCTTCTCAACTTTCTTTACCCACCCTTACCTTACATATAATATAAATGTAAAAAAAAAGTAGATTTTAGATTCTGAGCTTAAATTAAAAAAAAAAAGGTGGAGAAAGAGAGAAGTTTTAATACTTTATCTTTATTAATATCATTCTTTCATTTCCTTGTTTCAAATCTCCTAATACCCTCTGATATCTTACTACACCATGTCTGACATGGATTCAGATGACGCCACTGCAAGCTCACCTGCGCCTAATGGCAATTCACTTAAGAAATTCCTTCAACAGGAGATCAAATCCTGTATGATGTCGTCTCTCAAAGAAGTCATGTTCTCTAAAAGACCATGTGATTCCCAAGATCTCCCCCCTATACACGGTAAGAGACCCAAAAAGACTAAAAATTGTGAAAGAACTACAGGCCCTAGCGCCTCTCATAGTACGGAAGGTCCGAGCACCTCAGTTTGGATGGGAGGCCACTGCGCCCCATTTGAACCTGATGGTTCGGGACACACCCTTGATCGGTGCCCATGGCGGCACAAATATGTACGTGTCCCTCGCGGCACGCTTTGGAATAGTGCTAACCCAAAAAAGAATATTGGTTTTGACTCCTCTTCCTCCTCCTTTGATGACGACTCCTCCAAAGATCCCTCCGACGAATTCGTCTTTGACCTAGATGAGGTCCAACATGACTTTAATTCTCAACCTGATACAGAACCGGCCTCTAAAAATACTATTTTGAACCCTATCAGGGAAGAGATGTTCTCTCCCCTAAACATCTCTCACCCTAATAGTTCGAAGTGGTTCCCACAGGAACATGTTTCCCAGTTTGTCACACGTTGGTTGAGAAACCTTTTAGATAGAAATACTAGAAACACAATGAGATCTGAATCCCCCAGACCTACTATTGAGGAGAGGGTCTGTCAAACTCCAAACCTAGATCCAGACCTCATCAAATTCTTATTTAAGTTAGGGCGAGACCCTAGAAAAGGACTGGAGAGAGCTCTTAAAGGCTGCCAAGACCGTATTTTAGATGTCTTAGGACCACTTGTTAGAATCTTGGACATGGCCGAACAATCCCACCTCTCCTCTACCCCTTTGAATGTTGATCTCATTCGAGGATGGAGCCAAAGAGCTGTTGTTCTCCTTGGCAACGCTAATTCCAGTTTAAACGTTGAAAGGATGAGATCCATTTTAAATAAAATTAACCCAAATTTAGGAGACATGGCAGAGAAGGAACTCTCCCAAAACCCTAAAGGCCTTCTTTTCGGGGAAGATATAATCAAGGAGATTGGTAAATATGTTTCTACCTTCACTGTTCTCGACAGGGCACAAAACAACCTAAGACGGGTCTTTAACACCAACCTTTTTTGTCAGGCCGGGAGAAGGGGTCGCTCTTCCGGCCGAGGCAACCAACGACCCTACTCGTCATTCAGAGGAACTGGAAGAGGCTTCTTTCCCCCTAGACAACCCTTCTTCCCCCAGAGAGGAAGAGGTCCAAGAAACCGAGGTTCAAGAGGTCGAGGCACTCCCATCATCTCCAATTCTACAAGTAAGTACTACTCATTCTTCTTTTTTCCCTCCCATAGTAGGGGGCAGACTAAAACAGTTTTATCATGTTTGGGATTCAATCACCCAAGATCCATGGGTTCTAGAAACCGTTATGGGCTTCAAGATAGACTTTTTACAGGTCCCCTTCCAAACGCTTTCCCCCCAACCCTTTGTCCTTTCAGAGGATCAAGAAAAGATCGTGGAGGAAGAAATTATTTCTATGCTCGAAAAGAATGCTATATTGGAGGTTCCCTGGTCCGATGCAAGATTCATAAGCACACTGTTTCTCGTTCAGAAAAAGGACAAGGGGTGGAGACCCATAATAAACCTTCGAGAAGTCAACAAATTTCTGGTTTATCGTCATTTCAAAATGGAGGGTATCCACCTTCTGAGGGATCTCCTCCTCGAAGGAGATTGGATGGCCAAGTTAGACCTGAAGGACGCCTACTTCACCATCCCTATGTACAAGGAACATCAAGCTTTCCTTCAATTTGCTTGGAAAGAACGTCTTTACCAGTTTTAAGCTCTTCTCTTCGGCCTCTCTTCTGCCCCTTGGTGTTTTACCAAGATCATGAAGTGTATCGTTACAATTCTAAGAGAAAGGGGTATCCGTCTCATCATCTACCTGGACGATATTCTTATCATGTCCCAATCCCATTCAGACCTCCTAAGAGATCTAAAAACTTCTATGAACTTAATAGAGAGTCTAGGATTCATCATTAACAGAGAGAAGTCCATTCTCTCTCCCTGCAGAATCATAGAATTCCTTGGTTTCACTCTAGACACCGTGAAATGTCTTCTCCTTCTTCCTGCCAAGAAGATTGCCAAGATCCGGAAGGAGATCAGGTCCGTCTTGAAACAAGAGTCCTTAACTCTCCGCGAACTAGCCAGACTTCTTGGGCTTCTTTCTTCTTCCATCTAGGCTATTTTCCCCAGCCCTCTGAACTACCACGCGCTTCAGAGAATAAATAGAAAAGCGCTCAATTCAGGCCTATGGTATGGGGATCTTGTCTCTCTGGACCCAGATGCCAGAGCAGAGCTCTTTTGGTGGCTGGAGAACTTAGACGCCTGGAACGACAAAGCTATCTTCGGCTCATCCCCGGATTTTGTCCTGAATCAGACGCCAGTCTTCATGGCTGGGGTGCACGTTTGGAAGACCAGAACACCGGTGGGGTTTGGACCCTGTCGGAATCTTCTCAACACATAAATTTTCTGGAATTGACAGCTGGTTTATACGCTCTTATGAGGTTCAAACTCTCCATTCAAGGGAGGTCTGTTGTTCTGAAAATGGACAACATTTCCGCTGTGGCCTATATCAATCGTCTTGGAGGAACAAGATCTGCAGATCTCTCCAATCTTGCCAGGAAACTTTGGATGTTCTGTCTGGAACACAAAATTTCCCTCAGGGCGGAATATCTTCCCGGGAAATCGAACATTTCTGCAGATTGGAATTCAAGATTCCTTCTAGACTTCTCAGACTGGAAACTCGATGTGAACGTCTTCAATACCTTCTTCCACGTTTGGGGTCCCATAGACGTGGACTTATTTGCCATCAGGCTTACCTTCCAACTTCCCAACTACTTCAGTTGGATGCCAGACCCGGGCGCTCTTGCTGTGAACGCCTTTCTCCAACCATGGTCTCACTTCCTGGGTTATGCCTTCCCTCCTTTCGCCATGATTCAGAGGGTCCTTCAGAAAGTCAGATAGGAACAATGCCTTCTGATCCTAATAACTCCTTTTTGGCCATCCCAAGCTTGGTTCCCGATAGCCCTAGAACTAGCATGCGACATTCCATTTCTGATCCCAGCGTCTCCAGGCCTGGTCTCAAACCTAGACGGGGAAGATCATCATCTTATTCTCGAGGGGAATTTGAACCTTCTTGCCTGGAAAGTGTCAGGCAATCTAACGAGTTGTCTGGACTTTCGTCGACAGCTCTCTCTCTTCTCGGAGAATCTTGGGCACCCGGAACACACCTTAGGTATAACAACATTTGGACAAAATGGTTTCATTGGTGTCTGGAAAGGAGTCTGGATCCCGTGGAGGCTCCTGTCGTCAATATCGTAAATTTTCTGGTCGAACAATTTGACAGAGGCCTATCCTATCGTTCTATTAATTGCTTTAGGTCCGCAATCTCCGCGGGCCATTCCCCTATCAACGGTAAATCGGTAGATAAAAATCCTATCATTTGTAGAGTCCTCAAGAGTATAAGGTTAAGAAGACCCCCTAGACCTAAGTATCAGACCCTTTGGGCTGTCAAGTGTATTTTAGACCTTTTTTGTTCTTGGCCAGATAACTCTTCCCTTAATAGAAAATTTCTCTCCTTCAAGCTCGCCACTCTCTTGTGTTTAGTCTCCTGTAGGAGAGTTTCTGACATCAGAAGCTTAGATATTTCTAATAGATGTTATGATATTTTTGGTGTCAACTTTGAATTACTAAGAAGAACTAAAACCATGTCAGATTTTATCTTTTATCCTCGTTTTGACAGTTTCCCTAAACTTTGTGTGGTTGCTTGTATGAAAGAGTATGACGCTAGGATATTTCTCCTACGCCCTAATGATGCAAATCAACTTTTAGTTTCTTTTGTGAAACCTTTTAAACCTGTTTCATCCACCTCCATAGCTAGATGGGTTAAGTCTACCATGAGCCTTGCTGGTATCGACCTCTCTAAGTTTCAAGCACATTCTATCAGAGGAGCTATGGCCAGTAAATCCTTCTGGTCAGGTGGTAACTTGGATGATATCCTAAAAGCTGCTGACTGGTCAAATGCAAACACCTTTGCTCGTCATTATTGCAAGTCTATCGAGCGTATGTCTGATGTTGTCCTTCGGGGCTACGAACATGCATAATGTAGCCTCCGGTCTTGTAATGAAATTGCGATTCTCCTATTAACATGAACAGAGATTCTGGATTTCATTAAAGACTCTGAGGCTGACATTATCCCTTCCTCCTCCCTTTTACAACTTTTGATATGTCTTTTATGAACTTATTACATCTTTTGATATGTCTTTTATGAACTTATTGATTGCTTCAATTGTTTTTAATCTATGAATTATGCCTATGCTTCTGTTATCTTCTCATTGTGATGAGATCTTTAGCTCTCTAGGCTCTTGGTTCTTAATCATTTCTTTCTTTCAGGCAATTCCGTTTTACCGACTGGCCTTTGAGTTGCTGAAGTTTCTTCCATGATGTTTTTCAAGCTCTACTTAGATCTCTCCGTTTATGAAGTTCTTTCCTGCTGCGATTCTTTTAAAAGAGGCAGATCATCTCCTGGATACATCCTTTGTTCAGTGTTGTTAACTCTAGAACTTTATCCTTTATGATGTAGTGCGGCTGCTGTGAGTTGCTATTAAAGGATAATGCATAATGTCAGCCTCCGTGTCTTTAATGAAATCCAGATTCTCTGGTCATGTTAATAGGAGAATCGCAATTCAGTGCATTACAATTCATCAGGTTAACACATACATGTTTGTTGTAAGAGTTACATTAGACGTCTTTGGAATAGCATTGGGACACATTTTCATTTAGTGCCAGAGTTACAGTAAACAAGAGATATCTACACCCTAATAGATTCTCTTACAGCTCTCATATACACTCCATAAAGTTCCTAAATGTCTCTGGGATGTGCTTTGGGATGCAGCACATCCACCGCATGGGATACTCCCCCACGAGTTGGTCACACAGTCCTTTAATGGGGATGTGTCTGATTTGTCCCAATTATTCGGGAAGCTGTGTACTCTCTAAACCGGATGACATCTCTACTGATGAGGTTCGTGTTTTCACCTGGTTTCTGAAGCAATAGAATAATGTTGTCTGTGTATAATGACAATAGCATGGGACTGGCCCCACCCCCTATGAGTGTCAAATTCCCAGAACCAGCATGCTAATGGCTCCGCCGATAATACAAAAATCAAGGGGGGACAGTGGAACCCCTGTTGCATGCCTCTGGTGGTTCTAAACGTATGTGCCAGAGTTCAGTTTATACGCACTTGTGCCACTGGGTTCTTGTAAAGTAAATCTATTAGCCTAAAAAAATAAGGGGCATATTATCAACAACTAGCGATATTTATCGCTAAATAAGCTTAGAGAATTTTTTTCTATCGCGGTACATCGCTGGATTTTATCACAGAGATAACGTGCCATTAGCGACGTTTATCTCAAATGCGATACATTTCCGGCGATAGCGGCTTAATGCCTGAATATCGCTGGAGATCCAGCGATATTCAGCCATTAACGTCAATAGGTTCTTAACCTGAATATCCACCTCCCATTGGATCTACAGGATAAGAACTGGTCTGAGCAGGCGTTCGTTTTCACCGATATTTGCACTAAGCGTGATTTTTTTTATCGCTACGCCTGCATTGATAATAGGCAATAGCGATGTTAGCGACTGCTTTCAGTCGCTAACAGGTTGGGTACGCCCACTTTGCATGTCATTAGGGGTTAAATATCGCTGACATGCAAAGCGAGCCCCAAACCGCTCGCCATCGCCTACAAGCTGTCGCTAACTGATGTTAGCGACAGCTTGCTAATAGGGCGATTAAATTATCGCCGCTTTGCAGCCGAAAACGCCTGTTAAAGCGGTGATAATTTCATTTCACCTGCCTTGGTAATATGCCCCTAAGCTCTCAGCTCAAGCATTCTCAAGACCTCTTGCATATCTATCAATTCTAGATAATCAAATGCTTTTTCAGCATCTACCAGGATTGTGACGGCCTGCAAATTGGAGTAAATTCTGCCATCAATGGATGTAAATTGAGTTCACTGGAGGCAAAAAACGCACTTGGTGTACAATTAACAAACATTGGATTAACAGTTGTAATCTCTAGGCAGCATCAATGCTAACATTTTGTTATCAACATTCAGCAAAGACAATGGGCAATAGGAAGAGCACTGCCGGGGTGGTTTCCCAGTTTTGGAAGGATCAAAATCACCGCTTTCATCATGAAAAGAGGAAGCATGCCTCTGGCTATTGCCTCAATATATACACCCAAGAGTCGTGGTGCGAGTACTTATATGTATTCTTTATAAAATTCTCCTTTAAGGCCATCAATTGCAGGTACCTTACCATTGGCCAGGGATGCAGTTGCAAATGTAATATCTTAAAGTGTTATTGGAGAGTTAACCAACTTCCAAGTTTCTCTTTCCTCATTCCACTTAGAATAATCTAAAATATCTTCCTGTCAGAATTCTGCCATATTGCCACTAAGCGGCACTCACGAAGGCGCTCTGGGCTCCTGCTTTTATCACTAAATATTACGTTATACACTTCTACACCTTGCCTTGACAGATACATTTTGTATTCCAGTCCAGGCTTCCATTCTATTGTCCTGATGAATCATGGTCCTTCTAGTTCCCTCTGTCTTTAGACCCTTCCTAGATCACGTCCTGGTGGTGGTTCCTTGTTCACTATATTTGTTTCTGGATTCTATTCTGTGTTTGCTCTGATCCACACACTGTTCCAAGTTGTCTCATTCCCTGTCTTGTGTCTCCTGGTTTCCTTGGCCTTTCTTCCTACTAGGCTCAGTTCAGCCTTCCCTTCATTGGTGTTTTCCTGCTTCCCCGCACCTGGTTAATTCCTTGCACCGGTCTCTCTCTCTGCACCTGTGCTCCTCCCCTGAGCCTCCAGCTGTTTCAGCTCAATGAGCACAGAGTGATCCGGCTTTGCAACTGACTCCTGTTGCATCTCCTTGTACCCTGTGTTTCTGCTGCTGTTAATACAAGCTTGTCCTTTGAGTCTGTCTCCCGTTTTCTCTGAAACCTTAGTACTGTTGTTGGTTATTTGTAGTATCTTTTTCTGCCAATAGTTTTCCTGCATTTCTCTTTGTGTCTTAGCCATCGTTCGTAGTCTCCTGTCTGCACTCTTCTTGATGTGCCCTGTTAGATGCAGACTCCTTGCCTTGTATTCTATCTTCCTGTTTGTCTGCATATTTCTGTCTTGCCTTATGGCAGTCATCTAACAGCAAAAAATAACGGTATCTCCTCAACCCTTTCCCCATCAACCCCAATCATCAGTGAAAAGTACCTGCCTAAAGAAGAAACATAACAAAACCTGTGCAGCAGGGTTGATAACCATTGTGAGCACTAAACACTTGGGGGAGCCAGAGAGAATGAATCTGACCGGGGCATCCTAGGGTTGCCCATTTACTAAATAAACAATTTTGACTATCTAGCCCCAAGTCCTGTAGGTTTTATCAATGGAACAAGATTATGTAAGTCATGCCCTACCACATATCAACATTATACTATATAGTCATGCAACAATACCCGAAATGGGCAGTGTGAAAATGAATACCATTGGGGCGGAGCTTCACGTGGTGCACCCTAGCAAAGAGCTATGTAACCATTTATATCATCAGAACCCAGCTGAGGCAGGATATTAACCATGCTTATTATTATTTAACAAGGTATAACCAACATTATTACGATGGACCAATAGTTTATTATCTGTGCTAGTCACTGTCCGTGCAAGTGGATTGTTGACTTCAATGTCATAGAGTGCCCCATTCCTACTCTCCCAGCAGGCATGTTACAGGTTTCCCGGTAGTCTAGTGACACTTCTGGTTGCAGAAAGAAATGGACCTTCCTACTGAGTCCCATCTTGAGGCTGGCCGGGTATAACAGTATTCGATCGATCGTTTGTGCAAAAAAATTTTTTACTTTGTAAAATGATTATCATGCCTCCTCCACCACAGGCATGAAGCGCGAAAAGAAGGCCACCGGGAGCTACCATGTTGCCAGTCCGGCGTGTACCTATTGAGACATAATATTGTGTCCGTATCTCTGTAATTAAGTAGACGTGATAATTGGTTTAGGGTTTTGTCCTAGCTTTGATCTGGGTACCGTGGATCTTTGGGTGCATTAAACATTGAAGGATGAAAATAAGCCTTTGTTCCACAAAAGTTTCAATGCTGTACACTTGTTCTTAATCGGGAACCCAAATAATGCACACATTATTCCCCTGCAAGCTACCTGCTACCCTACAAAATGTTGTTTTTTCCATTTCACAAGTAGTAGGGGGCAGATTTATGATGGGAATGCGCCACGTTTGCGTCACGCAACTGCGGCGTAAACTTGGCTCATCCCTACGACCCATTTACAACGTGACGCATCTAGGCAGATGCGTCACGTTGTAAAGCCCTGCGCCACTTGTGGGCGTTCCGGCGCAGGGTGGGCGTTCCGGGGCAGGTGCGCCTCGCAAAAGTGGCTGAGTGAAATCTATAAGATTGCACTCAGTCACTTTCAGGCCAATGCTGCGTCAAAACCCTGCGCCTGCTTGGAGCAGGCGTAGGTCTTGACGCAGCATTGTATAGATGGGGCAACCCCGAGCCTTGCTGGAGCTGCGTCGCGCTTGGTACGCAACTCCAGCAATGCACCACCTTTACGGCACAGATGCGTCACGCATCTGTGCCGTTTTTGCCCCATGGTGCGCCGCATTGTAAATGCGGCGCACCATGGGTGGCGGAGCAGCGGTGCAAAATAACTGGCGCATCCCTGGGGATGCGCCAGTTATCATAAATCTGCCCCTTTGTCTTTTGACTAGGGATGAGTGGAGATCACGGAGTTGCACTACGAGGAATTCCGCAGAGGTGCATAAAAACTCTTCACAATTCCACGGAGTTCCGCAAGAATGCAGAGTTGACTTTTATGCCCATTGCTCAGCACATCTCCTAAGAACATGGCCTGTCAGACAGCCGGGTACAGCTGATCACGCACGTGCCCTACCAAGTCAATGTATTTTGTTTTTTTAAATGCATTGCATGGCTATGGAAGCAAAAAGGGAGCTTCCGCTGTTTCACTATCTATCTGCACAAGCCTGGGAAGAGCAATAATGCTGAAAGAAATCACCATGTACATTCGTTGACCAACTGGTGAGGGCACAGTATGGAGGTAATGTGCAGATGTCAGGGACCGCCACTGCGACCAGCGCTTATCAGACATAATTCACACAACATAGCATGATGTCAGCATGCTCCATGAGCTCAATATACAATGAAATCTTAGCTGAGGGGAAACTGTGTAGACTGTTGTCCGGTTATCCGGTTTCGGACTAAAATACTACACATTTTTTAAAAAGTTTTAACAAAAGATTTATCATTTTTGACTTGGAATATCACAGTGTCCCCCAGCTCAGAGTTCAGTCACCTGGGCTTGGGAGGCCTACATGCCGAAATGCACCACTTTCACAGACCGAGTGACGGGTCTGACAGCTCCCATGGAGACAAGTCCCATACAAGCTGGTGCCACAACTGAGGATTCTGATACACGAGGAAGTTGGAAGTGGGGAGATATAGAAACTCACCTTGGAAAGAGTAAATTCCTCCTCTCCAGGGTCAGACTTGTTGGCTGGGCTCTGGGTTGTAGCGCTACTGCTGATTCTGTGAGTTTCCACCCTGAGCTGGGAGCCCCCATTGAGAAGGATGGTAATACTTTACGCCAGAGGCACGTCCAACGTAGCACGCTGTGAGTGGGGACAGTTTTAGATTGGGAAATGCTTCAATCATGCTGCTGAGCCCGCAGACACTTTAGGACCATTATAGGTGCTGTTGATCACCCAAATTAATACATTGATTCAAATTGGAGTGTAAATGACACAGCAGATGCGCATGCTCATTTAATATGCTGCATAGATAAAGTAAAAGACGCTGCAGCGTCATGGCTGGAATGTGGGTGAAAAGTGAAAACTATGGGTGAGTGCTGGTAAACTCCACTATGCAGCGGTTTGTGGAGCTTTTGTAGAACTCCACGCTCAAAGCAAAGCCTGGAGTTGTCAAAACTACACAAAACTCCATCGTCGGAGCAGATTTTACCACCCACCCTTACTTTTGAAATGGTGGCCAGTTTACCAGTGTGGTCATGTGAAGAATCCTCTTTCACTGAAATCCTTTTTTCTGCCTCGCATCAGTCTTGTGTCGTACTTGTCCATGAGTTAATTGAACTGGTCAATCCGTATCGTTAGGTAGTCTAGCTTCGTGTCTATATTTATTTACCCTCTTTCAGCTCAGCTCCTAACGCAGCCCCACCACTTCTAACTCACTGGGTTGTGTGGGCGCCTGTTGTAAGTCTTCCACCTGATTTGCGTCCTGTTGATCCTCAAATTCCTCTGATCTGTTTTTTACCTAGGGTATTTTAAATTCAGATTGGCAGTACCCCACGGGCACCGATCCCGTACAAGAGTCAGGAAGCAATCACACCTAGTGCAGCTCTACTTCTTGGTGGTCCCTGGGGGTGGGGGCTCCGTGCTGCCATCAATCTGCTGATCACTAAAGGACGCCTTTGTAAACACAGGCTGCGTGACAGAGAGCGCACCGCAAACTGAAGGTTCCACAAACAACTACTGGCACAGGTAACACGAACAGGAAGACGAATAATTAAAAAATTCCAGCGTTTTACTTTGGCATTCCCGAAGCATTGTTCCACACCAGGCACCTAACGAATTAGGGCACACTCCAGTCGTAAGCTATGAGGTCCTGATGAGAACTCCATACTCATTAGGGGTTCGAAACGCGTAGACCGTTTTGCTACACCATAAGATCTTCAAAATAGCTACATATTTGATATAATTCTCAAAATTGAACAAATTACTGTCTATGGTGATAATTATATGTACCATTGTATAATAAATTGTAAATAAAGTATGTTTGTCGGGTGTGTGTGAGAGTGTGAGAATGGAATGTGTAATGTTGATCAATGATGTATGAAAGTCGAGGTTGAAGTTTTTACTATGAAATTCTTTTTTGTATTGCTTTTTCTATGTTAATTGTGAAATTTGGTGAAATCTAACCTACGAACGTCTTCCAAAAAAATATACAAAAATAAAAAGAGATTCATTCAGACTGATTTCCAAGTCTCGTACTCATACTAAGTTTTTTTCTTTGTGTTGAGAATTTCAGAAGGTTGATTTATAGATAACAGTATTGGCACTTGTTTAGTTGTTTAGTTATCCAGTGGTTTGGCCTTACTGTGGGAAGCCCACACCCAGTGTTGTTTTCCACCGATCAGTAAAGGCAGGCATCTACTGACAATCTATGCAGTCAGCTGATTGTTACTAGTAGTAATATTAAATGGCCCCCACAGGGGTCTTATGAGCTGTAGAGAATCACAGCCTCATTGCTGTTAAGTGTGAAGCTAATAATGTCCCACCATCCACCAATATCTTGGACCTCTCCAGTGCAGTACCCCTTGAGGTTCAGTGCTTTGGCTGAGCCTCTCGGAGCCAAATGCGGCAGTCTGGAGCCCAGAGGACTCCAGTTTCACCAGAACCCAGGTGCATAGTGAAGAGTTGGGGAGGGCCACCACACACTTTATCTGCACCGTGCAACAAAGCCAAGAGGCCCAATTGTGCACTCAAATGTGCCACGGGCCCTAATAGGACACAGCCTGGGTCCCCGTAACACCACTCTCATAGGCCTTCCTGGTAGAGTATCAACTCTCTGTCGTTGATATTTCTCCCTGGTTTTCCCTCCCGAGGCGCTGGCTCCAAAGGTGCAGATGCAGCTCTCATGCAGCCATCAGGTGCTTCCTGACAGGCCCGAGTACTCTAGCTCTCGCTGGCATTTGTCCCCAGCACCAGCATTCACCTAGAAGCTGCAGTCCCGAGCAGCCTTATGGACACAGTGCCCATGGTCACAATGTCTCATTGTACCTGTGCATCTTCTGGGCACAGCTAACCCACTCCAACACATCTCCAGGGCAGCTCTACAGCAATGGTGACGCCGGCACAGTCCTGCAATGGCTCCAGACTGCAATAGCCTGGCCCAATACTCCACAGTCAGCTTTAAAAAATTTAAATTACCACAGCTTGGACAAACTCAGTGTCTCACTTTGTCTATGCTGTGTCTTTTTTTGGGGAGGATAGGACTATTACTGGGTAGATGTTGGGGGCTGTGTTATTTGGGCCTGGAGAGCTGCCAATTAGGTGGCCATCTTATTGCGCTTTTCTCTAGCACCCCCATAAACCGCTTTTATAAAGGTGACTCCTACATGACTAATGGGTGTCCTGGCACTAATAACAAGTCGGTAACAATCAGTGACAATGCTAAGGGTGACTGAAAGGGGGATTACAGTTTAAATAAGTGGGTTTTAGGAGTTTCCTGAAGACAGGAAGAGTAACTAGGAAAGGCAGGTTATTCCAGACTTAAAACTTAAGGTAGCAAAAGGAAAGGTCAACTTTCCTCACTTTTTCAATGTGTGGTATTCAGAACACATTGGCAGAAGCAGAGCACAAGTGTCTCTGCTGGGAGCATCATTATAATAGTTTTTTTTAATATATGTCATGTTTATACAGAATTGTGGAATGAACTATCACTAAGGAGGATATCCTGGTGCTGAGCAGGTGTTAGTCTAGACCATGGGTACTCACAAACTTTCTCTCAGGGGCCAAATTTACAGTGTAGTTTGTGGCCGAGGGCCGCACCGGTGGGGGCGTGGTCAGTGAGAGAGGGGGGCGGGGCTAGAGACAAAAAAAACGGTGACCATGAGGTTGAACACAGGCCCCTGCAGCGGATGCACTGAGCCACCAGACCCAGTATACACACATATCTCTCTGTCTCTGTCTCCCTCCCTCTCTCTCTTTCTCTCCCTCCCTCCCTCTCTTTCTCTACCTCCCTCTCTCTCTCTGTCTCTGTCCCTCCCTCGTCTCCCTCCCTCTCTAGTCTCCCTCCCTCCCTCCCTCTCTCTTCTCCCTCCATCCCTCGCTTGACTTCCTCCCTTCCTCCCTCCCTCTCATCTCCCTCCCTCCCTCTGTCTCCCTCCCTCTGTCTCCCTCCCTCTCTCTTTCTCTCCCTCCCTTTCTCTTTCTCTCCCTCCCTCTCTCTGTCTCCCTCCGTCTCCCTCCCTCCGTCTCCCTTTCTCTGTCTCTCTCCCTCTCTCTCTCCCTCCCTCTCTGTCTTCCTCCCTCTCTCTGTCTTCCTCCCTCTCTCTGTCTTCCTTCCTCTCTCTGTCTTCCTCCCTCTCTCTGTCTTCCTCCCTCTCTCCGTCTCCCTCCCTCTCTCCGTCTCCCTCCCTCCGTCTCCCTCCCTCTCTCTTTCTCTCCCTCCCTCTCTCCATCTCCCTCCCTCCCTCTTTCTCTCCCTTCCTCTCTCTGTCTCCCTCCCTCTCTCTGTCTCCCTCCCTCTCTTTCTCTCCCTCCCTCTCTCTTTCTCTCCCTCCCTGTCTCTTTCTCTCCCTCCCTCCGTCTCCCTCCTTCTCCCTCTCTCTCCCTCCCTCTATCTCCCTCCCTCTCTCTCTCTCCCTCCCTCTATCTCTCCTTCTCACCCTCCGTCTCCCTCCCTCCCATGGTCTCCCTCTGTCTCCCTGCCTCCTTCTGCCTCCGCCTCCCTCCCCCTCCCCTGACTCTCCCTCCCTTCCCTGACTCTCCCTCTCTCTCCTTCCCTCGCCCTCCCCTGACTCTCCCTCTCTCTCCCTCCCTCGCCCTCCCCTGACTCTCTCCCTCCCCTGAATCTCTCCCTCCCTCGCCTGACTCTCTCCCTTCCTTGACTCTCCCTCCCTCCTTCCCCCTCCCCTGACTCTCTCACTCCCTCGCCCTCCCCTGACTCTCCCTCCCTCGCCCTCTCCTGACTCTCCCTCCCTTGCCCTCTCCTGACTCTCTCCCTCTCTCTCCATCACCGTCTCCCTATCTCTGTCTAGGCGAGGTGTAATAATTCTATTAGAAATATCACGAAAAGCAAGAGCTATTTGCTGCACACATCGAACCACCTTTCCCAGCCTTCCTAAAATCTGCAGCACATTATTAATGACGACCTAACATAGAGGGTGCACAAGAGCTGGCTGGACCGCTGCAGCAGAGATCAGGTGTAATCCGGAGGGCAGAGATTCCAAATAAGGCTGGGCTGATTCAGAATTTCATCCCTTCAGTGTCGATAAAATAAATGCTACTCGGGGAGCAAGGCTCGGTTCAATCAGTCACGGGGTTTGTCCTGGCCACTGTAATTGTCCATCAATCCCCCCTCACCCCTCCCTGTGTGGCAGCCCGGGATGAGACAGCTAGCCTGGCGCGCACACAGCCGCTTCACAGGTCTTTAAAAGACCATTAAATTGTTAATGAGGCTTTGTTCTGTTTCACCTCTTCTGAGGCCCCTGCAGCTCCACTCTTTGGCTGGAATCTCCCGGCTCCCCTAGAGCAGAGCCTCTCGGAGGCCAGGCTGCATCAACCGGGGGTATTTACTGACACTCTGGAAAACATTTCTTATCTAAACTGGTACATGTCTCAAGGTCCGCGGGCCGCCAAGGAAGGCTTGCCGGGCCGCTGGAAGCCCGCGGCCCGTACTATGAGTACCCCTGGTCTAGACACACCTAGGACCTAGTGGGACTTCTCAAAAAGGCAGGTCTTCAGTTTCTTGTGGAATTCAAGCAGTGAGTAGAAGTATGTGTATAGGGAGGTCATTGCACGCTTTAGGAGTGATGTACAAGAAAGCTTGACCGCTAGATCTGGTTTTCCGTATGTGTGAGATTTTTGTGGATCTGGATGCGCTGAGGTGTCTGGAAGGTTTGTGGAAGTAAATAGTATTGTTGTCCTATGCTGTCTCGGGATGTGTAGTGTATCGTCAGTGTAAGAGAAAAATGAAAAGGCCAAAACAGCTGGTGCGAAATGCCATGGGCACCTCATACAATTCAAAACGTGTTGGGGTTAAGTGATGAACCCTGTGGGGCACCACAAAATATAGATTTGAACTGTGACAGGAATTGCATGAGAAAAACTGCCTGGGTTCCATTAGGTAAAAAGAAGACAGCCAGTCTAAGATAGACCCGCCCCACCCCCCTCCTGCAAGCACTTACATGGTGCTGTTGTGCCTTTTTGGTACATGGCTGTATTACAATCCCAGCAGGTTGTTCATTACATTGAGGTAGAGTTTTGAATGGAGAAGTGTACTTCCTCACCATGGTTTTGTTCTACCTCTGGTGATAAACAGAAAGGGAGAGTTGCACCTGCATTGGAGGAGGTGGCAGGGAAGTCATCAGGGGTAACTATAAGAAGAGATGTGGGCTGTGGAGAGTCATGTGTAGCTGGCACAAGCATCCGTGCTTTAGTAGCTGTTGGCAGGAGACTTGAAATTCATAGTAGTTGGATTGGAAGGAGATTGCTGCATGCCTTTAAGGACTTTTTTGAGATGTTATTATATGTGATAATAATAATCTTCTCCTTTTCCTCCTTGTTAGATCTGGGGGTCTCTAGTTGGCAGAGGTAGGTACCACTGTCCAAATAGGGACCCTTGCTTCTAGTCAGGGCAAGGAGATAACCCTCTGAGATAACCCCTGCTCACCCTCTAGGTAGCTTGGCACGAGAAGTCTAGGCTAACCAGAGGCAATGCGTAAAGTATTTGTACCAACACTCACAGTAACACAGTGAAAACACCACAAACTGACTCCACAACAGTTTAGAAAAATAAGGGTATTTTTAATCTAAACTACACAAGACCAAAACGGCAAAAATCCAACATACACAGTTCAAGAATATGGTTTCAAAAGAGTTCTTAAGGTTGCGTTAAAGTTCTTCAAGTTGCGGTAAAATAAACCACAGATGCGTGAAAAGTTCACAGTTGCGTCACGTTTACTCACAGTACCTTTAGTTGCAACAAAGTTCCAAAAGCAGAAGCTGGTGCGGTGGAAAACAAGCGATGCGTTGCTCCTGAGACCCTGGGGAGGCGATGCGACAACCCCGCTGCAGCAGCGGGCGTGTTGCGACGAATCCGGTCTGTATGGGGAGGAAGGCCACTTATATGGATTCCGTTGCGTAGGTTCCGTAGGAAGTTTGTTCTCGCAAAGGCACGATGCGACGATCTCGTAGGGGCTGCGACGATCTCCGGGGCGACGATGCGCGGTCCAGCGGTGATCCTCTCTCTCGCAGCTCCTCGATGCGATGGTTCTGCGACGATGCTCGCAGCGACGTGATGCGGTCCGCAAGCAAGCGGTGCGGCGATCTCACCCAGCGACGACAGGCTCTGCGACGATACTCGCAGCGATGTTCGATTTTCCCGCACTGGTCTGGTGCGTCCCGCAAACGAAGGATGTGACGTCTCTGGCAGCGGCGTCAGGCGCTGCGACGATCTCGACCTCCGTAGCGGCGGGAAACTTCTCGCACTGTCGGGGATGCGCTCCGCAAGCGAGCGATGCGGCACTTTTCAGTTTCAAAAGTCACTCAAGCTTAGTTTCAAGCTTCCCAGCACAGGTACAACTTCCAGAGGCCCCACAACTGGATCAAGCACTCAAGGAAGGACAGAACTCTCTCAGCAGAGTTCAGGGAAGCTGGGGGTGAAGTCCTTTTGTTCCTGGGACTTCAAAACAGGGAGCCAGCTCTTCTCAGGCCCTTGGAGATTCCTTCAAGACAGGGGACACAGCTCAGCAGCAAAGTCCTTCCCCTCTCCTTGGCAGCAAAGCAACAGGTCAGTCCAGCAGAGCAACAGCAGGACAATCTTCCTTCTTCAGTTTCAGCTTTCTCCTTGGCAGAGGTTCCTTCTTGATTTCCAGGATGATCTGATTTTCTGTTGTCAGGGGTCCTGTACTTATACCCCTAAAGTCTTTGTTCTCTTGGTGCATGTGGGCCCTGAGCCCGGTCTGAACCAGTTCTGGGTGGATCCTGAGCACTTTGTTTTGCTGGCTGCATCTTTCCTTTCAGAGTGAGGGGCAGGGTCCTCAGCCGCCCAGCAGGGGGGTGGAGCCAGCATTGTGGAAGGCAGGCACAGCCCTATTCAGCCCAGGTGCTAACTCCTCCCCCCACTCCAGTTGCAACTGCAGTCATTCAGCCTAGTGCTGACTCATCCATCCTGCTGGGGAATTCCCCAGCCCCTGTCACTCACAAACCAGACAGTCAATACACAAACAGGCCCAGGCACACAGAAGGGTTAGACAAGAGAACAGCAACTTTCTAAAAGTGCTGTTCTCAAACACAGGATTTAAAAACAATCTTTCCTAAAAGGTGTGTTATTAAATTCTGAGTTCAGGGATACTAGATACTTATGTCCTATCTTGTTCCTATGGGAAGAAATGCTGTTAACCACTGTAGCCAGCATCCCCCATGTTAATCTATGGAGCAAGATAGCCTTACAATAGTGAAAAACGAAAATGGCTGTAATTCACTACCAGAACATGTTACCTGCACCAGTACATGCTCTACCTTTCACATACACTGCACCCTGCCCAGGGGGGTACCTTGGGCCTTCCATAGGGGTGACTGATGTGCACAAAAAGGGAAGGGTTAGGCCTGGTCAGTGGGGACACTGACCAGGAAGACATGGCAGTTCTAAACTGCCCATAGGCACTGCAGTGGCAGGCCTGAGACACCATTTTAGAGCTACTACTGTGGGTGGCACAATCAGTGCTGCAGGCCCACTAGTAGCATTTGTCATCACCAGCCCTGGCACACCCAGTGCACTTTACTAGGGACTTCATGGTGATACAAATATGCCAAACATGTATATCCAATCAGAATAACAATTTAAACAGAGAGCATATGCACTTTAGCACTGATCAGCAGTGGTAAAGTGCGCAGAGTCCTATTGCCAACAGCCACGGGTCAGGAAAAATAAGGGAGGAAGAAGCAAAAAGTTTGAGGATGACCCTGCAAGAAGGGCCAGTTCCAACACAACCCCCTTCCAGCCTAAAGCCAGGGTAGACCAAACGATACCTCGATGGGATTCCCTGCTTAAGGCGATAGAACACGGAAACTGGCCCACACAGCAGGGCAGTCCTGTTCTACGCCATCCTAAACCCAGTTGGATCACTCTATCCATACTCTCAGGGTCCACAATGCCAATCCATGTGTAAACCTTCTCCTCACCTGTGGACACCACCTGTGCAGCACCTAACTTTAATTTCCTCACAGGTGTGTCCCAACAGACCGACAGCAAGCCACAGTGACCACCAACAGTGATCAGGGATGAGACCCAGGCCTCATGCCTCTCAGGGTGCTCAAACCTCTGTGGCATCAGTGGGTGGGGGGCAGTAGCCCCAGGTGCTTGGCACCCTTTGTCCACTCCCTCTCTTGTCAGGTCAGGTCTGACACTCTGGCACTGACCCACCAGTCCTGGACCTGTATCCAGCAGCTGGACAGGAGGCTGAGGTGGGCTTCTCCACACCCGGTCCTCCTCTTCCTTGGGGCTCTGTACCCTCCAACCTGGAGCGGTACCCCCTTCTAGAATAGTCAGGGCACCTGTGGCAGTTGTCCTGCACCATTCACCCACCAGTTCAGGGGTTCTATCCTGCAACTGGTATTCCAGGTCAGGGGGGACATCCCGGACCTGGCCCTCAAACCTAGGCTCCAAAGCCTCCAGGTCAGATAACACCTTAACCTGGCATCCCCACCCAGGGACCAACCCCTGCGGTGGAACACTTGCCTGGCGCACCAGGACTTCCCTCTCGGATGTGCCCACACTAGTAGACAGTACCCACCTGGCCAACACAACGGTGTGGCCCAGTCCACCCCCATGGTGAGACTCTTGCCCTCCTTCCAGAGGCAACCCTGTCCACCAAGACAACCAAGAACACAACTTTCCTACCAGTTCAGGACCTCCCTCCAGCAACTGGTCTCCCAACCTAGGGTTTAACCCCTCAGGTGGTACCGGGGTCAGAGGCGAGGACTCCCTCCCTCTGCACCCCCTTCCAGAGCGCTGCTCCCTCCCTACTGGAGGGGTACCCCTGGGAACCATATTGGTCAGGACACTGGTTACAGATGTCCTTCTTTCCAGGTCAGGCAAATCCTGAACCTGGTCTCCCAACCCAGGGACCAAAATCTGCGGTTGTGCATTTGCCTGGCACGCCAGGACTTCTGGGGACTCACATGGTACCCCCTTGAGGGTGACACACAACTCATGTGTCCTGTGACAGTCTGCCTGGTGCAGATCTCCCGACCCCTGTCCACATGACAGTGCGGGAAGATCCCCCAGGACAGAAGTGAGGTCACCATGGTCACTCACTGGGGACTCAGCCCTTCTGACTGGTCCCTGACCCACTGGTTCTCCCACTGGGGACTCCTTCCCCCTCTCACCCCTCAGTCTGGACTTCTGTACCCTCCCAAATGGAGCGGCACTGCCAGACACCAGAACCGATGGAGGCCTGTTTACAGGCACTCCCCGTTCACCAGACACTAGGAGATCCTCCTCAAATGGCCTACAAGTACAGTCTAGGTCCCCAACCTGGTGTTCCCTTAAGGAACCCTCCAGGCCCTGAGACTGGGTTTCAGGCACCGTGAGACACACCGTCCCATACTCACTCCTTCTCCACTGAGACCGGACATGAGCCCCTACACCCCTCCCACTACACTGGGACCTAACTGGGCTACACTGAACCGCTTCCACCTCACAGGTCTGGAAGATATCTAAGCCACTCCTTTTGGGATCACTCCCCAATGCCTCTTCAGACCCTTTGGAATCCACCAAGAGGTCTGCCTCCAATGCAAGCTCTCTGGGGTCAGAGAACTCACACTCCACCGGGTGTTGGCATAGCTCTGGAAAACAGGGACTTAAAATATGCTCTCCAACAAATGAATCACACAGCCCCCCACAGTTGTTAACCAAGCTACCCTTTGCCTCACCCTCCAGTGCCTCACACAAGTACCCCACACCACTCTCCTGAGACTGGCAAGACAGTATCTGACTGTCTCTGTCACACAACCCACACTCTTCTGGCTGGTCTTCACACACACACACCAAGGTTTCTACCATGGGGGAACCCCTCTCCCTGTACCTCTCATCTAGAGTCAGTAGAGTGTCCCTCCCACCACTAGGAATATGGTCCCCTGTGCCAGTCCCCCAATCTACTTCAGGGACACTGCACTCCACTGGAACTACATCATAAACCTGAACCCCCTGGTGTATGTCGACCCCCTCCCTCAAGTCAGGCGCCACATCTCTGGGTGTTTGTACCTTTCTCTCAGCACTAGATATCATAAACATGCTGCCACCATCTGAGCTGGACTCCACCTCCAACTCAGCAAAGCTCCTTCCTTGAGCATCCCATTTTTATTTCTGGGCTAAGGCCCACCGGATCATACCTTCCTTGTTTAGCCGGTCTAATTCTCTGCACCTTTGCTCAGCAGCAAGGAGCCACTCATCTTTCTCTTCCTCACTATCAGAGAAGTCCTCCTCCTCAGAATCATCTGCTAATGTTGCTTCCCAAATTCTGACCTCATGGGAATACAGGCATGCCTCAAGATCCCTCCTTGTGGAACCTTTCTCCACAGGCAGCCCCCTCTTCTTGCAAAAGGCTTTTATCTCCTCTTCTGTGTAGATGCACAGGTGGAAAAAGTTGACTTCCATTTTGGCAGAATTTTACAGGTGCAACACTAGCCAGAGTCTCAATATCCCCAAAATACTTTCAGGAGGACACCGGAAAAAACAAACAGTATGTGGTGGCGTAGTGGTCTGCACTCACTAGTGATATACACCAATTACTGTGGGTCAAGTACAAATACAAGTTCAAATCCCACCGCCTGACCACCAATGTTAGATCTGGGGGTCTCTAGTTGGCAGAGGTAGGTACCACTGTCCAAATAGGGACCCTTGCTTCTAGTCAGGGCAAGGAGATAACCCTCTGAGATAACCCCTGCTCACCCTCTAGGTAGCTTGGCACGAGCAGGCTAGGCTAACCAGAGGCAATGCGTAAAGTATTTGTACCAACACTCACAGTAACACAGTGAAAACACCACAAACTGACTCCACAACAGTTTAGAAAAATAAGGGTATTTTTAATCTAAACTACACAAGACCAAAACGGCAAAAATCCAACATACACAGTTCAAGAATATGGTTTCAAAAAGAGTTCTTAAGGTTGCATTAAAGTTCTTCAAGTTGCGGTAAAATAAACCACAGATGCGTGAAAAGTTCACAGTTGCGTCACGTTTACTCACAGTACCTTTAGTTGCAACAAAGTTCCAAAAGCAGAAGCTGGTGCGGTGGAAAACAAGTGATGCGTTGCTCCTGAGACCCTGGGGAGGCGATGCGACAACCCCGCTGCAGCAGTGGGCGTGTTGCGACGAATCCGGTCTGTATGGGGAGGAAGGCCACTTGTATGGATTCCGGTGCGTAGGTTCCGTAGGAAGTTTGTTCTCGCAAAGGCACGATGCGACGATCTCGTAGGGGCTGCGACGATCTCCGGGGCGACGATGCGCGGTCCAGCGGTGATCCTCTCTCTCGCAGCTCCTCGATGCGATGGTTCTGCGACGATGCTCGCAGCGACGTGATGCGGTCCGCAAGCAAGCGGTGCGGCGATCTCACCCAGCGACGACAGGCTCTGCGACGATACTCGCAGCGATGTTTGATTTTCCTGCACCGGTCTGGTGCGTCCCGCAAACGAAGGATGCGACGGCTCTGGCAGCAGCGTCAGGCGCTGCGATGATCTCGACCTCCGTAGCGGCGGGAAACTTCTCACACTGTCGGGGATGCGCTCCGCAAGCTAGCGATGCGACACTCTTCAAGTTCAAAAGTCACTCAAGCTCAGTTTCAAGCTTCCCAGCTCAGGTACAACTTCCAGAGGCCCCACAACTGGATCAAGCACTCTAGGAAGGACAGAACTCTCTCAGCAGAGTTCAGGGAAGCTGGGGGGTGAAGTCCTTTTGTTCCTGGGACTTCAAAACAGGGAGCCAGCTCTTCTCAGGCCCTTGGAGATTCCTTCAAGACAGGGGACACAGCTCAGCAGCAAGGTCCTTCCCCTCTCCTTGGCAGCAAAGCAACAGGTCAGTCCAGCAGAGCAACAGCAGGACAATCTTCCTTCTTCAGTTTCAGCTTTCTCCTTGGCAGAGGTTCCTTCTTGATTTCCAGGATGATCTAATTTTCTGTTGTCAGGGGTCCTGTACTTATACCCCTAAAGTCTTTGTTCTCTTGGTGCATGTGGGCCCTGAGCACGGTCTGAACCAGTTCTGGGTGGATCCTGAGTACTTTGTTTTGCTGGCTGCATCTTTCCTTTCAGAGTGAGGGGCAGGGTCCTCAGCCGCTCAGCAGGGGGGTGGAGCCAGCATTGTGGAAGGCAAGCACAGCCCTATTCAGCCCAGGTGCTAACTCCTCCCACCACTCCAGTTGCAATTGCAGTCATTCAGCCTAGTGCTGACTCATCCAGCCTCCTGGGGAATTCCCCAGCCGCTGTCACTCTCAAACCAGACAGTCAATACACAAACAGGCCCAGGCACACAGAAGGGTCAGACAAGAGAACAGCAACTTTCTAAAAGTGCTGTTCTCAAACACAGGATTTAGGAACAACCTTTCCTAAAAGATGTGTTATTAAATTCTGAGTTCAGGGATACTAGATACTTATGTCCTATCTTGTTCCTATGGGAAGAAATGCTGTTAACCACTGTAGCCAGCATCCCCCATGTTAACCTATGGAGCAAGATAGCCTTACAGTAGTGAAAAACGAAAAGGGCTACCATTCACTACCAGAGCATGTCACCTGCACTAGTACATGCTCTACCTTTTACATACACTGCACCCTGCCCAGGGGGGTACCTTGGGCCTTCCATAGGGGTGACTGATGTGCACAAAAAGGGAAGGGTTAGGCCTGGTCAATGGGGACACTGACCAGGAGGACATGACAGTTCTAAACTGCCCATAGGCACTGCAGTGGCAGGCCTGAGACACCATTTTAGAGCTACTACTGTGGGTGGCACAATCAGTGCTGCAGGCCCACTAGTAGCATTTGTCATCACCAGCCCTGGCACACCCAGTGCACTTTACTAGGGACTTCATGGTGATACAAATATGCCAAACATGTATATCCAATCAGAATAACAATTTAAACAGAGAGCATATGCACTTTAGCACTGATCAGCAGTGGTAAAGTGCGCAGAGTCCTATTGCCAACAGCCACGGGTCAGGAAAAATAAGGGAGGAAGAAGCAAAAAGTTTGAGGATGACCCTGCAAGAAGGGTCAGTACCAACACTCCTACTGTGGAGGCCACAGACTTTGAGGAGGACTTGATTTTCTCCTGGGATGGCATGCCGTCCTCCGATTGTGAATGGTAAAGTATCAATGTCAGGCTCATCTACCCTAGGAGTCAAAAAGACAAGGCTCATAGAAATGACTTATTGATACATGTTTATGGTACATAGATGATATTTGATTATTAATAAGCAATGCAGTAAACACATATTGATTAATTTAGTGCCTAAAGCATTATAGTAGCAGCATCTTGTCGTTGCATTAAAGAAGCAATATACTTGCCACCAACAGAAGCAGAACACTTTTCAAGGCTGTCAAGCACTGGATCATCCCTGTGCCGTACCATTCTACTCCCCTTCACTACACAGAAAGTGCAAAGACATCCACCTCTTCTTCAGTGAAAAAATACAGAAGAACTAACAGCACATCAATCCTGTGTCATCTGTCCGGTCCATGCCTTTCCATTGAATATCACAATGTACATACTTCGAAGCCCTATCTCTTGTATATCTCTTTGATCTACTCCACTTCCTCCAAGCACCTTCCTATGACAATGTTGTCTTACTCCTGTCCTTTATCAGAGCTCTCTAAGGGGATGATCACTCACTGCTACTCACTATTGTCAATGCCCCCCTCTCTCATGGCATCTTCCCAGGAGCTCTGAAGAGAGGACAGATCCACCCACTCATAAAGAACTTTACAATAGACTGATGATCTTGCAAACCTATGGCCCATCACTCAACTACCAACTACCATTCATCAGCAAGATGATTGAAAATGTAGTCTATGTTCAACTCCAAAATGACATTCATGCTGAAGATCTCCTGCATATCTACCAATCTGGTTTAAAATCATGCTACAGCATGGAGACCATATATTACACATCATAGACAATGCCCTCCTGACCAACCATCAAGCTCACCGCAGCCTCCTAATAGTGCTGGACTTCTCAGCTGCTTTTAAAGCGGTTGACCAGCTCACCCGTGCATGCACCCTGGAGTGTTGAATGGTATTTGCTAGCAATGTTTGGGGGGTTTTCCTTTCATTATGACGGTTTACGTTGGCATCGCCCGGTCCCAAAAGATCTCTAGCACCTGCGGAGTTCCCCTGGGTTCGATCCACCCCTCGTCATCTTCAACATCAACATGGAGCCACTTGGTGGTCTACTCACAGATAATATCATTGAGATTCACTAACTAAGAAGTGCAAAAAAGAAAAACAAGGCAGCCGGCCTTTTCCATCTATGCACCCCGGATTAGGAACAACGTTACCTTAACCATTAGAGTCACCCATAGGAAAGAGTTCAGGATGCACCTCTTTGGAATACTGCATCACAATGCATTCATTTTCCTCAAACCAGAGACCTCGCCTATTAATCAGTGTCTTTATGCTAGTCTCTTACCCTGTAAAGTGCTCCACTGAGTTTTGTACTGGGCGTCGCTACAGAAACACCACATACATGCGCACATGCATACTTGGTTTGCTGTTAGATGTTTGCCCTGTGGACAGACATTTAACTGCCAGCTTCTGAATGTGCAATAATGTCATAAAGGGTAAATATATATAACATGGAAAAGGCTTGTTATTGAATGTGCGCTAATGGTTCCAAAGTTGGTGTTTTTACAGACCCGAAGTATTTCTTGTAGTTCGCAGTGTTGAATCAATTTACAGAATATTCAGCTTTCCTAAACAGATAAACAACTTTAGCACATCATTGCATATTTGTTTCAGTGCTGGTAAAAACATGCTTTCACAATAACAATATTGCCCTTACACAATTAGTTAACACAATTGACAAGCTCACCATTGCAGACCCATCCATGATGCAAGCATCTCTCAATGAATCCTCCACAGTGTTTGAAAATAAGCATTGTAAATGTAGAACCCTGTCATCAAAAACTATCACTGTTCCTATTTGCACTTTGTTTTCTTTTCTTATAGATGTCTTTTTAAAGTGAATCTGTAGTGCCAACTTACTGCAAAAGAAAAGCACATTTTGGATTTATGTTTTTAATTTCTCTACAGTGTGCTTTGCTTTTAAAAATTGATTTAATATAATAAACATTTTTCCATAAAACAGATTTATGAATATTAGTACATTATACCCAGCAACAACATACTTTCCTCAAAATATTTGCAGACATATCTGCAGTCTCAGTATAAATACTAAACAGATGCTGTTAAAATGCTCTTAATCTTTCTGAAGGGTACACAAATAAAGTGTTTAATTAAAGAAATTACATAATAAATAAAATGTATAATATGGTTCTATACTTTCTATTCGGGGTTCAGAATTATAAACCATTTGGCTTTCAGGTTTGTGGTTTATAAATGTGACCAAAACACCTCGGTGGCAGTATAGGCCCATATTGCAGTTATACAGTTTAAAGTAATGATATAGTTAGATGGTAAGAAGATCTTAACATATGTTATTAAAACTACAGAAATTCATTGTAAAAAAATGCACTATTACAATGCAGCTATGGTTACAAAAATAAAGACTTAGTACTACTGAAATCCACCAGTTATAGTTCAGTGAACTAACTATAACATGCACCTCGTCATGCAGTGCTTAGTGCTTCCTATATTTCATCACTCATGACATGTTAAATAACATTATTGCTGACATCACTGATGACATCATTCAACAGCTGTGACAGTGGGCTATAGGCTTTCAGCGCTGGGAGTAATGCAGCTAGCTACACCTCTGGCCATTTTTCTCCGGACCTGCATACCAAAATGTCTCACAGGAGAAAAAGCTCTAGTAATCAATTTGAATTGAGTATTTTTTACTATTTGATTCCTGGACTATTCACCTCCTAATGCTGGTTTACACAGTACGCTAAACTTGAAGCAGGCAGTCTACAGACCATATTGGACCTTTTCCATCTAATGGTCGATAAAAATTCAGGCTCCATGAGGTAGTGGGGGTGGGGCGATCCCTGCCCTCACACTTACACCAAGGCAGGGATCACCACAGCCCCACTACCTCATGGAGCCTGGATTTTTATAGGAATTGGTATTTAACACATTCTGTAGAAAATCCAGAGATTTAGTCGGTCCTGAAGAAAGCCTGCTGACCATGAGTGGCACTTGTAACAGGCTGAAACATGTCAACCTTACTGAGCTATAGTAGATGTATAGAACCCAAATTAGGACTCTGAAAGCTTTTTTAACTTGCTCTTAGGTTTTAGTAGGAGCTATGCTTACAAACTCCGTTGAGCCCTCCCACTCACACTAGGTGCAGTGGGTGAGGATCCGATGATGAAGCATTCCACTGGTGGTACTAGTGGGTGAGGGATCCTACTAATATATCCATGTGATGCACGGATTGCACTGATTCACCTGGGTGCAGATCCCTTTCCGCTTTGATATATATTGAGACCAGTTAAATTTACCTCTTAAAATATTGGGAGTGTGTCAGTTGTGAGGCTTTTCCTCTTTTGTGTACTGATTGCAACATTTAAGTGAGGCTGAGGGTTGCCCCAATTTAGCTTCTCACTCCCCTTGTTTTTCTACGTTGCAAACAAATAGCCACTATGCATGACCTCTTTCTTGAATTACCTTCGTAAAAATAGCCACCCTTAGTAATGTACCCATAAAAAAGATTTGTGTGTCACAAGCGGGGATGTCTTGGTTTCTCCTACCGCATATGTTTTCAACACGAGTATAACTGATTTGGCCAACCTTGCGACATACAGCCGAACCAGGTATCCATCCAAGAGTGAAACTTGTAACCAATGGAGTCAAATGCAAATATCCGACACAAATATCAGGGAAATGTTATAACAAGCTATAGAAAATTTTATTTTTTCAGCGGAAAATAGTGAAATTTCATTTCCCAAATGCTCACATCCGGTCAAACTAGGTGAATATAAGTAAACTAATGTTATCATGCCTCTGACTGATGCAGTTGGTTTAAAGTTAATAGTACCAGTCAGGGAGTGCTGTGACCTTTTATATACTAAAATGCTCAGGCCAGTAATAACTGTGATCCAAATGTTGTTGACTTAGCTTAGGAGAACGTATTAAGGGGCTGATTAAGATGGAGGATTTTTCGCATCCTCCGGGCCGGC